>NW_027043008.1:1984326-2645768 GCF_036013475.1 Columba livia
AGGCCCAAGCAAAAACCCCAGCTACTTGAGACTCTTAGACTAAACCTAAAATACCAAGATCTCTCCATAAGGATGGTTTTTATACTGTACTTCCACAATCTGCTGGCAGTACAAAAAAATCAGCTGCAGATCTCCTTAGGCTGAGTCATGGTGCTTTGGGGCAGGGACCATGCATATCATGGGAATATTTCACAGTTTCTGCTCTGTTTTCAGTGTATGACACCAAAACACCCACCTGATGACATCCTTTCAAGAGCAAAGGCAGCAATTGGCAGAATTCCGCTTCTTAGGGGAAGAGAGAAATTGCTGAGCTGACACCAAGTCCTGCAGTGTCCCTGTCACCTGCAGAGCCACCGCATCCTCGCCACGGTAGCGGGCATTGTGACAAAGGCTCTATGTCAGCTGGGTGTGGCTGCCGGGCGCCCCCTAGGGGATGGGGAGCCTGTCAGCCCCGGGCCTGTCACTGCCTGGTGTCCCTTCTGCCACTAGCCAGGCCTCTGAAAACTTGTCAAACCATGCCCAGACTTGGGGCCAGTTTGGCCCAAAGTCTGCAAGAGACAAGTCGGGAAGAAAGATAGGGGACAGAGGGAGAAAGCGAAGGGAGCAGGAGAAAGGGAAGGAAGAATAAAAAGTAGTGTTGGGCTGCAGGAGTGAGATGGAGGAATTGCAAGAAAAGAGGCAGGAAGCAGGAGAGTGAGAGAAAAGGAAAGAAGAGACATGCAGCCAGACGGGGGGTTAGTGAGAGAGGATGGGACAGAGAACAGGATGAGAAGGACATAAGGCAAGGCTAGGACAGGCAAGGACAGGCAAGGCAAGGCTAGGCTGCAGGACATGTTTTTGCTTTATAGTTTCTAGCACATTCGTCTTCAGACTAGGAGGAAAGCCATAAGACCGTATGGATTAGGCCCAAGCAAAAACCCCAGCTACTTGAGACACTTAGACTAGGCCTAAAATACCAAGATCTCTCCATAAGGATGGTTTTTATACTGTACTTCCACAATCTGCTGGCAGTACAAAAAAATAAGCTGCAGATCTCCTTAGACTGAGTCATGGTGCTTTGGGGCAGGGACCATGCATATCATGGGAATATTTCACAGTTTCTGCTCTGTTTTCAGTGTATGACACCAAAACACCCACCTGATGACATCCTTTCAAGAGCAAAGGCAGCAATTTGCAGAATTCCGCTTCTAAAGGGAAAGTGAGAAATTGCTGATCTGACACCAAGTCCTGCAGTGTCCCTGCCACCTGCAGAGCCACCGCATCCTCGCCACGGTAGCGGGCATTGTGACAAAGGTTCTATGTCAGCTGGGTGTGGCAGCCAGGCGCCCCCTAGGGGATGGGGAGCCTGTCAGCCCCGGGCCTGTCACTGCCTGCTGGCCCTGCTGCCACCAGCCAGGCCTCTGAAAACTTGGCAAACCATGCCCAGACTTGGGGCCAGTTTAGCCCAAAGTCTGCAAGAGACAAGTCGGGAAGAAAGATATGGGACAGAGGGAGAAAGCGAAGGGAGCAGGAGAAAGGGAAGGAAGAATAAAAAGTAGTGTTGGGCTGCAGGAGTGAGATGGAGGAATTGCAAGAAAAGAGGCAGGAAGCAGGAGAGTGAGAGAAAAGGAAAGAAGAGACATGCAGCCAGACGAGGGCTTAGTGAGAGAGGATGGGACAGAGAACAGGATGAGAAGGAAAGAAGGCAAGGCTAGGACAGGCAAGGACAGGCAAGGCAAGGCTAGGCTGCAGGACATGTTTTTGCTTTATAGTTTCTAGCACATTCGTCTTCAGACTAGGAGGAAAGCCATAAGACCATATGGATTAGGCCCAAGCAAAAACCCCAGCTACTTGAGACTCTTAGACTAAGCCTAAAATACCAAGATCTCTCCATAAGGATGGTTTTTATACTGTACTTCCACAATCTGCTGGCAGTACAAAAAAATAAGCTGCAGATCTCCTTAGACTGAGTCATGGTGCTTTGGGGCAGGGACCATGCATATCATGGGAATATTTCACAGTTTCTGCTCTGTTTTCAGTGTATGACACCAAAACACCCACCTGATGACATCCTTTCAAGAGCAAAGGCAGCAATTGGCAGAATTCCGCTTCTTAGGGGAAGTGAGAAATTGCTGAGCTGACACCAAGTCCTGCAGTGTCCCTGTCACCTGCAGAGCCACCGCATCCTCGCCACGGTAGCGGGCATTGTGACAAAGGTTCTATGTCAGCTGGGTGTGGCAGCCAGGCGCCCCCTAGGGGATGGGGAGCCTGTCAGCCCCGGGCCTGTCACTGCCTGCTGGCCCTGCTGCCACCAGCCAGGCCTCTGAAAACTTGTCAAACCATGCCCAGACTTGGGGCCAGTTTGGCCCAAAGTCTGCAAGAGACAAGTCGGGAAGAAAGATATGGGACAGAGGGAGAAAGCGAAGGGAGCAGGAGAAAGGGAAGGAAGAATAAAAAGTAGTGTTGGGCTGCAGGAGTGAGATGGAGGAATTGCAAGAAAAGAGGCAGGAAGCAGGAGAGTGAGAGAAAAGGAAAGAAGAGACATGCAGCCAGACGGGGGGTTAGTGAGAGAGGATGGGACAGAGAACAGGATGAGAAGGACATAAGGCAAGTCTAGGACAGGCAAGGACAGGCAAGGCAAGGCTAGGCTGCAGGACATGTTTTTGCTTTATAGTTTCTAGCACATTCGTCTTCAGACTAGGAGGAAAGCCATAAGACCATATGGATTAGGCCCAAGCAAAATCCCCAGCTACTTGAGACACTTAGACTAAGCCTAAAATACCAAGATCTCTCCATAAGGATGGTTTTTATACTGTACTTCCACAATCTGCTGGCAGTACAAAAAAATAAGCTGCAGATCTCCTTAGGCTGAGTCATGGTGCTTTGGGGCAGGGACCATGCATATCATGGGAATATTTCACAGTTTCTGCTCTGTTTTCAGTGTATGACACCAAAACACCCACCTGATGACATCCTTTCAAGAGCAAAGGCAGCAATTTGCAGAATTCCGCTTCTAAAGGGAAAGTGAGAAATTGCTGATCTGACACCAAGTCCTGCAGTGTCCCTGTCACCTGCAGAGCCACCGCATCCTCGCCACGGTAGCGGGCATTGTGACAAAGGTTCTATGTCAGCTGGGTGTGGCAGCCAGGCGCCCCCTAGGGGATGGGGAGCCTGTCAGCCCCGGGCCTGTCACTGCCTGCTGGCCCTGCTGCCACCAGCCAGGCCTCTGAAAACTTGGCAAACCATGCCCAGACTTGGGGCCAGTTTAGCCCAAAGTCTGCAAGAGACAAGTCGGGAAGAAATATATGGGACAGAGGGAGAAAGCGAAGGGAGCAGGAGAAAGGGAAGGAAGAATAAAAAGTAGTGTTGGGCTGCAGGAGTGAGATGGAGGAATTGCAAGAAAAGAGGCAGGAAGCAGGAGAGTGAGAGAAAAGGAAAGAAGAGACATGCAGCCAGACGAGGGCTTAGTGAGAGAGGATGGGACAGAGAACAGGATGAGAAGGAAAGAAGGCAAGGCTAGGACAGGCAAGGACAGGCAAGGCAAGGCTAGGCTGCAGGACATGTTTTTGCTTTATAGTTTCTAGCACATTCGTCTTCAGACTAGGAGGAAAGCCATAAGACCATATGGATTAGGCCCAAGCAAAAACCCCAGCTACTTGAGACTCTTAGACTAAGCCTAAAATACCAAGATCTCTCCATAAGGATGGTTTTTATACTGTACTTCCACAATCTGCTGGCAGTACAAAAAAATAAGCTGCAGATCTCCTTAGACTGAGTCATGGTGCTTTGGGGCAGGGACCATGCATATCATGGGAATATTTCACAGTTTCTGCTCTGTTTTCAGTGTATGACACCAAAACACCCACCTGATGACATCCTTTCAAGAGCAAAGGCAGCAATTGGCAGAATTCCGCTTCTTAGGGGAAGTGAGAAATTGCTGAGCTGACACCAAGTCCTGCAGTGTCCCTGTCACCTGCAGAGCCACCGCATCCTCGCCACGGTAGCGGGCATTGTGACAAAGGTTCTATGTCAGCTGGGTGTGGCAGCCAGGCGCCCCCTAGGGGATGGGCAGCCTGTCAGCCCCGGGCCTGTCACTGCCTGCTGGCCCTGCTGCCACCAGCCAGGCCTCTGAAAACTTGTCAAACCATGCCCAGACTTGGGGCCAGTTTGGCCCAAAGTCTGCAAGAGACAAGTCGGGAAGAAAGATATGGGACAGAGGGAGAAAGCGAAGGGAGCAGGAGAAAGGGAAGGAAGAATAAAAAGTAGTGTTGGGCTGCAGGAGTGAGATGGAGGAATTGCAAGAAAAGAGGCAGGAAGCAGGAGAGTGAGAGAAAAGGAAAGAAGAGACATGCAGCCAGACGGGGGGTTAGTGAGAGAGGATGGGACATAGAACAGGATGAGAAGGACATAAGGCAAGGCTAGGACAGGCAAGGACAGGCAAGGCAAGGCTAGGCTGCAGGACATGTTTTTGCTTTATAGTTTCTAGCACATTCGTCTTCAGACTAGGAGGAAAGCCATAAGACCGTATGGATTAGGCCCAAGCAAAAACCCCAGCTACTTGAGACACTTAGACTAAGCCTAAAATACCAAGATCTCTCCATAAGGATGGTTTTTATACTGTACTTCCACAATCTGCTGGCAGTACAAAAAAATAAGCTGCAGATCTCCTTAGGCTGAGTCATGGTGCTTTGGGGCAGGGACCATGCATATCATGGGAATATTTCACAGTTTCTGCTCTGTTTTCAGTGTATGACACCAAAACACCCACCTGATGACATCCTTTCAAGAGCAAAGGCAGCAATTTGCAGAATTCCGCTTCTTAGGGGAAGTGAGAAATTGCTGAGCTGACACCAAGTCCTGCAGTGTCCCTGTCACCTGCAGAGCCACTGCATCCTCGCCACGGTAGCGGGCATTGTGACAAAGGTTCTATGTCAGCTGGGTGTGGCAGCCAGGCGCCCCCTAGGGGATGAGGAGCCTGTCAGCCCCGGGCCTGTCACTGCCTGGTGTCCCTGCTGCCACCAGCCAGGCCTCTGAAAACTTGGCAAACCATGCCCAGACTTGGGGCCAGTTTGGCCCAAAGTCTGCAAGAGACAAGTCGGGAAGAAAGATATGGGACAGAGGGAGAAAGCGAAGGGAGCAGGAGAAAGGGAAGGAAGAATAAAAAGTAGTGTTGGGCTGCAGGAGTGAGATGGAGGAATTGCAAGAAAAGAGGCAGGAAGAAGGAGAGTGAGAGAAAAGGAAAGAAGAGACATGCAGCCAGACGAGGGCTTAGTGAGAGAGGATGGGACAGAGAACAAGATGAGAAGGACATAAGGCAAGGCTAGGACAGGCAAGGACAGGCAACGCAAGGCTAGGCTGCAGGACATGTTTTTGCTTTATAGTTTCTAGCACATTCGTCTTCAGACTAGGAGGAAAGCCATAAGACCGTATGGATTAGGCCAAGCAAAATCCCCAGCAACTTGAGACACTTAGACTAAGCCTAAAATACCAAGATCTCTCCATAAGGATGGTTTTTATACTGTACTTCCACAATCTGCTGGCAGTACAAAAAAATAAGCTGCAGATCTCCTTAGGCTGAGTCATGGTGCTTTGGGGCAGGGACCATGCATATCATGGGAATATTTCACAGTTTCTGCTCTGTTTTCAGTGTATGACACCAAAACACCCACCTGATGACATCCTTTCAAGAGCAAAGGCAGCAATTGGCAGAATTCCGCTTCTAAAGGGAAAGTGAGAAATTGCTGATCTGACACCAAGTCCTGCAGTGTCCCTGTCACCTGCAGAGCCACCGCATCCTCGCCACGGTAGCGGGCATTGTGACAAAGGTTCTATGTCAGCTGGGTGTGGCAGCCAGGCGCCCCCTAGGGGATGGGGAGCCTGTCAGCCCCGGGCCTGTCACTGCCTGCTGGCCCTGCTGCCACCAGCCAGGCCTCTGAAAACTTGGCAAACCATGCCCAGACTTGGGGCCAGTTTAGCCCAAAGTCTGCAAGAGACAAGTCGGGAAGAAAGATATGGGACAGAGGGAGAAAGCGAAGGGAGCAGGAGAAAGGGAAGGAAGAATAAAAAGTAGTGTTGGGCTGCAGGAGTGAGATGGAGGAATTGCAAGAAAAGAGGCAGGAAGCAGGAGAGTGAGAGAAAAGGAAAGAAGAGACATGCAGCCAGACGAGGGCTTAGTGAGAGAGGATGGGACAGAGAACAGGATGAGAAGGAAAGAAGGCAAGGCTAGGACAGGCAAGGACAGGCAAGGCAAGGCTAGGCTGCAGGACATGTTTTTGCTTTATAGTTTCTAGCACATTCGTCTTCAGACTAGGAGGAAAGCCATAAGACCATATGGATTAGGCCCAAGCAAAAACCCCAGCTACTTGAGACTCTTAGACTAAGCCTAAAATACCAAGATCTCTCCATAAGGATGGTTTTTATACTGTACTTCCACAATCTGCTGGCAGTACAAAAAAATAAGCTGCAGATCTCCTTAGACTGAGTCATGGTGCTTTGGGGCAGGGACCATGCATATCATGGGAATATTTCACAGTTTCTGCTCTGTTTTCAGTGTATGACACCAAAACACCCACCTGATGACATCCTTTCAAGAGCAAAGGCAGCAATTGGCAGAATTCCGCTTCTTAGGGGAAGTGAGAAATTGCTGAGCTGACACCAAGTCCTGCAGTGTCCCTGTCACCTGCAGAGCCACCGCATCCTCGCCACGGTAGCGGGCATTGTGACAAAGGTTCTATGTCAGCTGGGTGTGGCAGCCAGGCGCCCCCTAGGGGATGGGGAGCCTGTCAGCCCCGGGCCTGTCACTGCCTGCTGGCCCTGCTGCCACCAGCCAGGCCTCTGAAAACTTGTCAAACCATGCCCAGACTTGGGGCCAGTTTGGCCCAAAGTCTGCAAGAGACAAGTCGGGAAGAAAGATATGGGACAGAGGGAGAAAGCGAAGGGAGCAGGAGAAAGGGAAGGAAGAATAAAAAGTAGTGTTGGGCTGCAGGAGTGAGATGGAGGAATTGCAAGAAAAGAGGCAGGAAGCAGGAGAGTGAGAGAAAAGGAAAGAAGAGACATGCAGCCAGACGGGGGGTTAGTGAGAGAGGATGGGACAGAGAACAGGATGAGAAGGACATAAGGCAAGTCTAGGACAGGCAAGGACAGGCAAGGCAAGGCTAGGCTGCAGGACATGTTTTTGCTTTATAGTTTCTAGCACATTCGTCTTCAGACTAGGAGGAAAGCCATAAGACCATATGGATTAGGCCCAAGCAAAAACCCCAGCTACTTGAGACTCTTAGACTAAGCCTAAAATACCAAGATCTCTCCATAAGGATGGTTTTTATACTGTACTTCCACAATCTGCTGGCAGTACAAAAAAATAAGCTGCAGATCTCCTTAGACTGAGTCATGGTGCTTTGGGGCAGGGACCATGCATATCATGGGAATATTTCACAGTTTCTGCTCTGTTTTCAGTGTATGACACCAAAACACCCACCTGATGACATCCTTTCAAGAGCAAAGGCAGCAATTGGCAGAATTCCGCTTCTTAGGGGAAGTGAGAAATTGCTGAGCTGACACCAAGTCCTGCAGTGTCCCTGTCACCTGCAGAGCCACCGCATCCTCGCCACGGTAGCGGGCATTGTGACAAAGGTTCTATGTCAGCTGGGTGTGGCAGCCAGGCGCCCCCTAGGGGATGGGGAGCCTGTCAGCCCCGGGCCTGTCACTGCCTGCTGGCCCTGCTGCCACCAGCCAGGCCTCTGAAAACTTGTCAAACCATGCCCAGACTTGGGGCCAGTTTGGCCCAAAGTCTGCAAGAGACAAGTCGGGAAGAAAGATATGGGACAGAGGGAGAAAGCGAAGGGAGCAGGAGAAAGGGAAGGAAGAATAAAAAGTAGTGTTGGGCTGCAGGAGTGAGATGGAGGAATTGCAAGAAAAGAGGCAGGAAGCAGGAGAGTGAGAGAAAAGGAAAGAAGAGACATGCAGCCAGACGGGGGGTTAGTGAGAGAGGATGGGACAGAGAACAGGATGAGAAGGACATAAGGCAAGTCTAGGACAGGCAAGGACAGGCAAGGCAAGGCTAGGCTGCAGGACATGTTTTTGCTTTATAGTTTCTAGCACATTCGTCTTCAGACTAGGAGGAAAGCCATAAGACCATATGGATTAGGCCCAAGCAAAATCCCCAGCTACTTGAGACACTTAGACTAAGCCTAAAATACCAAGATCTCTCCATAAGGATGGTTTTTATACTGTACTTCCACAATCTGCTGGCAGTACAAAAAAATAAGCTGCAGATCTCCTTAGGCTGAGTCATGGTGCTTTGGGGCAGGGACCATGCATATCATGGGAATATTTCACAGTTTCTGCTCTGTTTTCAGTGTATGACACCAAAACACCCACCTGATGACATCCTTTCAAGAGCAAAGGCAGCAATTTGCAGAATTCCGCTTCTAAAGGGAAAGTGAGAAATTGCTGATCTGACACCAAGTCCTGCAGTGTCCCTGTCACCTGCAGAGCCACCGCATCCTCGCCACGGTAGCGGGCATTGTGACAAAGGTTCTATGTCAGCTGGGTGTGGCAGCCAGGCGCCCCCTAGGGGATGGGGAGCCTGTCAGCCCCGGGCCTGTCACTGCCTGCTGGCCCTGCTGCCACCAGCCAGGCCTCTGAAAACTTGGCAAACCATGCCCAGACTTGGGGCCAGTTTAGCCCAAAGTCTGCAAGAGACAAGTCGGGAAGAAAGATATGGGACAGAGGGAGAAAGCGAAGGGAGCAGGAGAAAGGGAAGTAAGAATAAAAAGTAGTGTTGGGCTGCAGGAGTGAGATGGAGGAATTGCAAGAAAAGAGGCAGGAAGCAGGAGAGTGAGAGAAAAGGAAAGAAGAGACATGCAGCCAGACGAGGGCTTAGTGAGAGAGGATGGGACAGAGAACAGGATGAGAAGGAAAGAAGGCAAGGCTAGGACAGGCAAGGACAGGCAAGGCAAGGCTAGGCTGCAGGACATGTTTTTGCTTTATAGTTTCTAGCACATTCGTCTTCAGACTAGGAGGAAAGCCATAAGACCATATGGATTAGGCCCAAGCAAAAACCCCAGCTACTTGAGACTCTTAGACTAAGCCTAAAATACCAAGATCTCTCCATAAGGATGGTTTTTATACTGTACTTCCACAATCTGCTGGCAGTACAAAAAAATAAGCTGCAGATCTCCTTAGACTGAGTCATGGTGCTTTGGGGCAGGGACCATGCATATCATGGGAATATTTCACAGTTTCTGCTCTGTTTTCAGTGTATGACACCAAAACACCCACCTGATGACATCCTTTCAAGAGCAAAGGCAGCAATTGGCAGAATTCCGCTTCTTAGGGGAAGTGAGAAATTGCTGAGCTGACACCAAGTCCTGCAGTGTCCCTGTCACCTGCAGAGCCACCGCATCCTCGCCACGGTAGCGGGCATTGTGACAAAGGTTCTATGTCAGCTGGGTGTGGCAGCCAGGCGCCCCCTAGGGGATGGGGAGCCTGTCAGCCCCGGGCCTGTCACTGCCTGCTGGCCCTGCTGCCACCAGCCAGGCCTCTGAAAACTTGTCAAACCATGCCCAGACTTGGGGCCAGTTTGGCCCAAAGTCTGCAAGAGACAAGTCGGGAAGAAAGATATGGGACAGAGGGAGAAAGCGAAGGGAGCAGGAGAAAGGGAAGGAAGAATAAAAAGTAGTGTTGGGCTGCAGGAGTGAGATGGAGGAATTGCAAGAAAAGAGGCAGGAAGCAGGAGAGTGAGAGAAAAGGAAAGAAGAGACATGCAGCCAGACGGGGGGTTAGTGAGAGAGGATGGGACAGAGAACAGGATGAGAAGGACATAAGGCAAGGCTAGGACAGGCAAGGACAGGCAAGGCAAGGCTAGGCTGCAGGACATGTTTTTGCTTTATAGTTTCTAGCACATTCGTCTTCAGACTAGGAGGAAAGCCATAAGACCGTATGGATTAGGCCCAAGCAAAAACCCCAGCTACTTGAGACACTTAGACTAAGCCTAAAATACGAAGATCTCTCCATAAGGATGGTTTTTATACTGTACTTCCACAATCTGCTGGCAGTACAAAAAAATAAGCTGCAGATCTCCTTAGGCTGAGTCATGGTGCTTTGGGGCAGGGACCATGCATATCATGGGAATATTTCACAGTTTCTGCTCTGTTTTCAGTGTATGACACCAAAACACCCACCTGATGACATCCTTTCAAGAGCAAAGGCAGCAATTTGCAGAATTCCGCTTCTTAGGGGAAGTGAGAAATTGCTGAGCTGACACCAAGTCCTGCAGTGTCCCTGTCACCTGCAGAGCCACTGCATCCTCGCCACGGTAGCGGGCATTGTGACAAAGGTTCTATGTCAGCTGGGTGTGGCAGCCAGGCGCCCCCTAGGGATGAGGAGCCTGTCAGCCCCGGGCCTGTCACTGCCTGGTGTCCCTGCTGCCACCAGCCAGGCCTCTGAAAACTTGGCAAACCATGCCCAGACTTGGGGCCAGTTTGGCCCAAAGTCTGCAAGAGACAAGTCGGGAAGAAAGATATGGGACAGAGGGAGAAAGCGAAGGGAGCAGGAGAAAGGGAAGGAAGAATAAAAAGTAGTGTTGGGCTGCAGGAGTGAGATGGAGGAATTGCAAGAAAAGAGGCAGGAAGAAGGAGAGTGAGAGAAAAGGAAAGAAGAGACATGCAGCCAGACGAGGGCTTAGTGAGAGAGGATGGGACAGAGAACAAGATGAGAAGGACATAAGGCAAGGCTAGGACAGGCAAGGACAGGCAACGCAAGGCTAGGCTGCAGGACATGTTTTTGCTTTATAGTTTCTAGCACATTCGTCTTCAGACTAGGAGGAAAGCCATAAGACCGTATGGATTAGGCCAAGCAAAAACCCCAGCTACTTGAGACTCTTAGACTAAGCCTAAAATAGCAAGATCTCTCCATAAGGATGGTTTTTATACTGTACTTCCACAATCTGCTGGCAGTACAAAAAAATAAGCTGCAGATCTCCTTAGGCTGAGTCATGGTGCTTTGGGGCAGGGACCATGCATATCATGGGAATATTTCACAGTTTCTGCTCTGTTTTCAGTGTATGACACCAAAACACCCACCTGATGACATCCTTTCAAGAGCAAAGGCAGCAATTGGCAGAATTCCGCTTCTTAGGGGAAGTGAGAAATTGCTGAGCTGACACCAAGTCCTGCAGTGTCCCTGTCACCTGCAGAGCCACCGCATCCTCGCCACGGTAGCGGGCATTGTGACAAAGGTTCTATGTCAGCTGGGTGTGGCAGCCAGGCGCCCCCTAGGGGATGGGGAGCCTGTCAGCCCCGGGCCTGTCACTGCCTGCTGGCCCTGCTGCCACCAGCCAGGCCTCTGAAAACTTGTCAAACCATGCCCAGACTTGGGGCCAGTTTGGCCCAAAGTCTGCAAGAGACAAGTCGGGAAGAAAGATATGGGACAGAGGGAGAAAGCGAAGGGAGCAGGAGAAAGGGAAGGAAGAATAAAAAGTAGTGTTGGGCTGCAGGAGTGAGATGGAGGAATTGCAAGAAAAGAGGCAGGAAGCAGGAGAGTGAGAGAAAAGGAAAGAAGAGACATGCAGCCAGACGAGGGCTTAGTGAGAGAGGATGGGACAGAGAACAGGATGAGAAGGAAAGAAGGCAAGGCTAGGACAGGCAAGGACAGGCAAGGCAAGGCTAGGCTGCAGGACATGTTTTTGCTTTATAGTTTCTAGCACATTCGTCTTCAGACTAGGAGGAAAGCCATAAGACCATATGGATTAGGCCCAAGCAAAAACCCCAGCTACTTGAGACTCTTAGACTAAGCCTAAAATACCAAGATCTCTCCATAAGGATGGTTTTTATACTGTACTTCCACAATCTGCTGGCAGTACAAAAAAATAAGCTGCAGATCTCCTTAGGCTGAGTCATGGTGCTTTGGGGCAGGGACCATGCATATCATGGGAATATTTCACAGTTTCTGCTCTGTTTTCAGTGTATGACACCAAAACACCCACCTGATGACATCCTTTCAAGAGCAAAGGCAGCAATTTGCAGAATTCCACTTCTTAGGGGAAGTGAGAAATTGCTGAGCTGACACCAAGTCCTGCAGTGTCCCTGTCACCTGCAGAGCCACCGCATCCTCGCCACGGTAGCGGGCATTGTGACAAAGGTTCTATGTCAGCTGGGTGTGGCAGCCAGGCGCCCCCTAGGGGATGGGGAGCCTGTCAGCCCCGGGCCTGTCACTGCCTGCTGGCCCTGCTGCCACCAGCCAGGCCTCTGAAAACTTGTCAAACCATGCCTAGACTTGGGGCCAGTTTGGCCCAAAGTCTGCAAGAGACAAGTCGGGAAGAAAGATATGGGACAGAGGGAGAAAGCGAAGGGAGCAGGAGAAAGGGAAGGAAGAATAAAAAGTAGTGTTGGGCTGCAGGAGTGAGATGGAGGAATTGCAAGAAAAGAGGCAGGAAGCAGGAGAGTGAGAGAAAAGGAAAGAAGAGACATGCAGCCAGACGAGGGCTTAGTGAGAGAGGATGGGACAGAGAACAGGATGAGAAGGACATAAGGCAAGGCTAGGACAGACAAGGACAGGCAAGGCAAGGCTAGGCTGCAGGACATGTTTTTGCTTTATAGTTTCTAGCACATTCGTCTTCAGACTAGGAGGAAAGCCATAAGACCATATGGATTAGGCCCAAGCAAAAACCCCAGCTACTTGAGACTCTTAGACTAAGCCTAAAATACCAAGATCTCTCCATAAGGATGGTTTTTATACTGTACTTCCACAATCTGCTGGCAGTACAAAAAAATCAGCTGCAGATCTCCTTAGGCTGAGTCATGGTGCTTTGGGGCAGGGACCATGCATATCATGGGAATATTTCACAGTTTCTGCTCTGTTTTCAGTGTATGACACCAAAACACCCACCTGATGACATCCTTTCAAGAGCAAAGGCAGCAATTGGCACAATTCCGCTTCTTAGGGGAAGAGAGAAATTGCTGAGCTGACACCAAGTCCTGCAGTGTCCCTGTCACCTGCAGAGCCACCACATCCTCGCCACGGTAGCGGGCATTGTGACAAAGGCTCTATGTCAGCTGGGTGTGGCTGCCGGGCGCCCCCTAGGGGATGGGGAGCCTGTCAGCCCCGGGCCTGTCACTGCCTGGTGTCCCTTCTGCCACTAGCCAGGCCTCTGAAAACTTGTCAAACCATGCCCAGACTTGGGGCCAGTTTGGCCCAAAGTCTGCAAGAGACAAGTCGGGAAGAAAGATAGGGGACAGAGGGAGAAAGCGAAGGGAGCAGGAGAAAGGGAAGGAAGAATAAAAAGTAGTGTTGGGCTGCAGGAGTGAGATGGAGGAATTGCAAGAAAAGAGGCAGGAAGCAGGAGAGTGAGAGAAAAGGAAAGAAGAGACATGCAGCCAGACGGGGGGTTAGTGAGAGAGGATGGGACAGAGAACAGGATGAGAAGGACATAAGGCAAGGCTAGGACAGGCAAGGACAGGCAAGGCAAGGCTAGGCTGCAGGACATGTTTTTGCTTTATAGTTTCTAGCACATTAGTCTTCAGACTAGGAGGAAAGCCATAAGACCATATGGATTAGGCCCAAGCAAAAACCCCAGCTACTTGAGACTCTTAGACTAAGCCTAAAATACCAAGATCTCTCCATAAGGATGGTTTTTATACTGTACTTCCACAATCTGCTAGCAGTACAAAAAAATAAGCTGCAGATCTCCTTAGGCTGAGTCATGGTGCTTTGGGGCAGGGACCATGCATATCATGGGAATATTTCACAGTTTCTGCTCTGTTTTCAGTGTATGACACCAAAACACCCACCTGATGACATCCTTTCAAGAGCAAAGGCAGCAATTGGCAGAATTCCGCTTCTTAGGGGAAGAGAGAAATTGCTGAGCTGACACCAAGTCCTGCAGTGTCCCTGTCACCTGCAGAGCCACCACATCCTCGCCACGATAGCGGGCATTGTGACAAAGGTTCTATGTCAGCTGGGTGTGGCTGCCGGGCGCCCCCTAGGGGATGGGGAGCCTGTCAGCCCCGGGCCTGTCACTGCCTGGTGTCCCTTCTGCCACTAGCCAGGCCTCTGAAAACTTGTCAAACCATGCCCAGACTTGGGGCCAGTTTGGCCCAAAGTCTGCAAGAGACAAGTCGGGAAGAAAGATAGGGGACAGAGGGAGAAAGCGAAGGGAGCAGGAGAAAGGGAAGGAAGAATAAAAAGTAGTGTTGGGCTGCAGGAGTGAGATGGAAGAATTGCAAGAAAAGAGGCAGGAAGCAGGAGAGTGAGAGAAAAGGAAAGAAGAGACATGAAGCCAGACGGGGGGTTAGTGAGAGAGGATGGGACAGAGAACAGGATTGAGAAGGACATAAGGCAAGGCTAGGACAGGCAAGGACAGGCAAGGCAAGGCTAGGCTGCAGGACACGTTTTTGCTTTATAGTTTCTAGCACATTCGTCTTCAGACTAGGAGGAAAGCCATAAGACCATATGGATTAGGCCCAAGCAAAAACCCCAGCTACTTGAGACTCTTAGACTAAGCCTAAAATACCAAGATCTCTCCATAAGGATGGTTTTTATACTGTACTTCCACAATCTGCTGGCAGTACAAAAAAATCAGCTGCAGATCTCCTTAGGCTGAGTCATGGTGCTTTGGGGCAGGGACCATGCATATCATGGGAATATTTCACAGTTTCTGCTCTGTTTTCAGTGTATGACACCAAAACACCCACCTGATGACATCCTTTCAAGAGCAAAGGCAGCAATTGGCAGAATTCCGCTTCTTAGGGGAAGTGAGAAATTGCTGAGCTGATACCAAGTCCTGCAGTGTCCCTGTCACCTGCAGAGCCACCGCATCCTCGCCACGGTAGCGGGCATTGTGACAAAGGTTCTATGTCAGCTGGGTGTGGCAGCCAGGCGCCCCCTAGGGGATGGGGAGCCTGTCAGCCCCGGGCCTGTCACTGCCTGCTGGCCCTGCTGCCACCAGCCAGGCCTCTGAAAACTTGTCAAACCATGCCCAGACTTGGGGCCAGTTTGGCCCAAAGTCTGCAAGAGACAAGTCGGGAAGAAAGATATGGGACAGAGGGAGAAAGCGAAGGGAGCAGGAGAAAGGGAAGGAAGAATAAAAAGTAGTGTTGGGCTGCAGGAGTGAGATGGAGGAATTGCAAGAAAAGAGGCAGGAAGCAGGAGAGTGAGAGAAAAGGAAAGAAGAGACATGCAGCCAGACGGGGGGTTAGTGAGAGAGGATGGGACAGAGAACAGGATGAGAAGGAAAGAAGGCAAGGCTAGGACAGGCAAGGACAGGCAAGGCAAGGCTAGGCTGCAGGACATGTTTTTGCTTTATAGTTTCTAGCACATTCGTCATCAGACTAGGAGGAAAGCCATAAGACCGTATGGATTAGGCCCAAGCAAAAACCCCAGCTACTTGAGACACTTAGACTAGGCCTAAAATACCAAGATCTCTCCATAAGGATGGTTTTTATACTGTACTTCCACAATCTGCTGGCAGTACAAAAAAATAAGCTGCAGATCTCCTTAGGCTGAGTCATGGTGCTTTGGGGCAGGGACCATGCATATCATGGGAATATTTCACAGTTTCTGCTCTGTTTTCAGTGTATGACACCAAAACACCCACCTGATGACATCCTTTCAAGAGCAAAGGCAGCAATTTGCAGAATTCCGCTTCTTAGGGGAAGTGAGAAATTGCTGAGCTGACACCAAGTCCTGCAGTGTCCCTGTCACCTGCAGAGCCACCGCATCCTCGCCACGGTAGCGGGCATTGTGACAAAGGTTCTATGTCAGCTGGGTGTGGCAGCCAGGCGCCCCCTAGGGGATGAGGAGCCTGTCAGCCCCGGGCCTGTCACTGCCTGGTGTCCCTGCTGCCACCAGCCAGGCCTCTGAAAACTTGTCAAACCATGCCCAGACTTGGGGCCAGTTTGGCCCAAAGTCTGCAAGAGACAAGTCGGGAAGAAAGATATGGGACAGAGGGAGAAAGCGAAGGGAGCAGGAGAAAGGGAAGGAAGAATAAAAAGTAGTGTTGGGCTGCAGGAGTGAGATGGAGGAATTGCAAGAAAAGAGGCAGGAAGCAGGAGAGTGAGAGAAAAGGAAAGAAGAGACATGCAGCCAGACGAGGGCTTAGTGAGAGAGGATGGGACAGAGAACAAGATGAGAAGGACATAAGGCAAGGCTAGGACAGGCAAGGACAGGCAAGGCAAGGCTAGGCTGCAGGACACGTTTTTGCTTTATAGTTTCTAGCACATTCGTCTTCAGACTAGGAGGAAAGCCATAAGACCGTATGGATTAGGCCAAGCAAAATCCCCAGCAACTTGAGACACTTAGACTAAGCCTAAAATACCAAGATCTCTCCATAAGGATGGTTTTTATACTGTACTTCCACAATCTGCTGGCAGTACAAAAAAATAAGCTGCAGATCTCCTTAGGCTGAGTCATGGTGCTTTGGGGCAGGGACCATGCATATCATGGGAATATTTCACAGTTTCTGCTCTGTTTTCAGTGTATGACACCAAAACACCCACCTGATGACATCCTTTCAAGAGCAAAGTCAGCAATTGGCAGAATTCCGCTTCTTAGGGGAAGTGAGAAATTGCTGAGCTGACACCAAGTCCTGCAGTGTCCCTGTCACCTGCAGAGCCACCGCATCCTCGCCACGGTAGCGGGCATTGTGACAAAGGTTCTATGTCAGCTGGGTGTGGCAGCCAGGCGCCCCCTAGGGGATGGGGAGCCTGTCAGCCCCGGGCCTGTCACTGCCTGCTGGCCCTGCTGCCACCAGCCAGGCCTCTGAAAACTTGTCAAACCATGCCCAGACTTGGGGCCAGTTTGGCCCAAAGTCTGCAAGAGACAAGTCGGGAAGAAAGATATGGGACAGAGGGAGAAAGCGAAGGGAGCAGGAGAAAGGGAAGGAAGAATAAAAAGTAGTGTTGGGCTGCAGGAGTGAGATGGAGGAATTGCAAGAAAAGAGGCAGGAAGCAGGAGAGTGAGAGAAAAGGAAAGAAGAGACATGCAGCCAGACGAGGGCTTAGTGAGAGAGGATGGGACAGAGAACAGGATGAGAAGGACATAAGGCAAGGCTAGGACAGGCAAGGACAGGCAAGGCAAGGCTAGGCTGCAGGACATGTTTTTGCTTTATAGTTTCTAGCACATTCGTCTTCAGACTAGGAGGAAAGCCATAAGACCGTATGGATTAGGCCCAAGCAAAAACCCCAGCTACTTGAGACACTTAGACTAGGCCTAAAATACCAAGATCTCTCCATAAGGATGGTTTTTATACTGTACTTCCACAATCTGCTGGCAGTACAAAAAAATAAGCTGCAGATCTCCTTAGGCTGAGTCATGGTGCTTTGGGGCAGGGACCATGCATATCATGGGAATATTTCACAGTTTCTGCTCTGTTTTCAGTGTATGACACCAAAACACCCACCTGATGACATCCTTTCAAGAGCAAAGGCAGCAATTGGCAGAATTCCGCTTCTTAGGGGAAGTGAGAAATTGCTGAGCTGACACCAAGTCCTGCAGTGTCCCTGTCACCTGCAGAGCCACCGCATCCTCGCCACGGTAGCGGGCATTGTGACAAAGGTTCTATGTCAGCTGGGTGTGGCAGCCAGGCGCCCCCTAGGGGATGAGGAGCCTGTCAGCCCCGGGCCTGTCACTGCCTGCTGGCCCTGCTGCCACCAGCCAGGCCTCTGAAAACTTGTCAAACCATGCCCAGACTTGGGGCCAGTTTGGCCCAAAGTCTGCAAGAGACAAGTCGGGAAGAAAGATATGGGACAGAGGGAGAAAGCGAAGGGAGCAGGAGAAAGGGAAGGAAGAATAAAAAGTAGTGTTGGGCTGCAGGAGTGAGATGGAGGAATTGCAAGAAAAGAGGCAGGAAGCAGGAGAGTGAGAGAAAAGGAAAGAAGAGACATGCAGCCAGACGAGGGCTTAGTGAGAGAGGATGGGACAGAGAACAAGATGAGAAGGACATAAGGCAAGGCTAGGACAGGCAAGGACAGGCAAGGCAAGGCTAGGCTGCAGGACATGTTTTTGCTTTATAGTTTCTAGCACATTCGTCTTCAGACTAGGAGGAAAGCCATAAGACCGTATGGATTAGGCCAAGCAAAATCCCCAGCAACTTGAGACACTTAGACTAAGCCTAAAATACCAAGATCTCTCCATAAGGATGGTTTTTATACTGTACTTCCACAATCTGCTGGCAGTACAAAAAAATAAGCTGCAGATCTCCTTAGGCTGAGTCATGGTGCTTTGGGGCAGGGACCATGCATATCATGGGAATATTTCACAGTTTCTGCTCTGTTTTCAGTGTATGACACCAAAACACCCACCTGATGACATCCTTTCAAGAGCAAAGGCAGCAATTGGCAGAATTCCGCTTCTTAGGGGAAGTGAGAAATTGCTGAGCTGACACCAAGTCCTGCAGTGTCCCTGTCACCTGCAGAGCCACCGCATCCTCGCCACGGTAGCGGGCATTGTGACAAAGGTTCTATGTCAGCTGGGTGTGGCAGCCAGGCGCCCCCTAGGGGATGGGGAGCCTGTCAGCCCCGGGCCTGTCACTGCCTGCTGGCCCTGCTGCCACCAGCCAGGCCTCTGAAAACTTGTCAAACCATGCCCAGACTTGGGGCCAGTTTGGCCCAAAGTCTGCAAGAGACAAGTCGGGAAGAAAGATATGGGACAGAGGGAGAAAGCGAAGGGAGCAGGAGAAAGGGAAGGAAGAATAAAAAGTAGTGTTGGGCTGCAGGAGTGAGATGGAGGAATTGCAAGAAAAGAGGCAGGAAGCAGGAGAGTGAGAGAAAAGGAAAGAAGAGACATGCAGCCAGACGAGGGCTTAGTGAGAGAGGATGGGACAGAGAACAGGATGAGAAGGACATAAGGCAAGGCTAGGACAGACAAGGACAGGCAAGGCAAGGCTAGGCTGCAGGACATGTTTTTGCTTTATAGTTTCTAGCACATTCGTCTTCAGACTAGGAGGAAAGCCATAAGACCCTATGGATTAGGCCCAAGCAAAATCCCCAACTACTTGAGACACTTAGACTAAGCCTAAAATACCAAGATCTCTCCATAAGGATGGTTTTTATACTGTACTTCCACAATCTGCTGGCAGTACAAAAAAATAAGCTGCAGATCTCCTTAGGCTGAGTCATGGTGCTTTGGGGCAGGGACCATGCATATCATGGGAATATTTCACAGTTTCTGCTCTGTTTTCAGTGTATGACACCAAAACACCCACCTGATGACATCCTTTCAAGAGCAAAGGCAGCAATTGGCAGAATTCCGCTTCTTAGGGGAAGTGAGAAATTGCTGAGCTGACACCAAGTCCTGCAGTGTCCCTGTCACCTGCAGAGCCACCGCATCCTCGCCACGGTAGCGGGCATTGTGACAAAGGTTCTATGTCAGCTGGGTGTGGCAGCCAGGCGCCCCCTAGGGGATGGGGAGCCTGTCAGCCCCGGGCCTGTCACTGCCTGCTGGCCCTGCTGCCACCAGCCAGGCCTCTGAAAACTTGTCAAACCATGCCCAGACTTGGGGCCAGTTTGGCCCAAAGTCTGCAAGAGACAAGTCGGGAAGAAAGATATGGGACAGAGGGAGAAAGCGAAGGGAGCAGGAGAAAGGGAAGGAAGAATAAAAAGTAGTGTTGGGCTGCAGGAGTGAGATGGAGGAATTGCAAGAAAAGAGGCAGGAAGCAGGAGAGTGAGAGAAAAGGAAAGAAGAGACATGCAGCCAGACGAGGGCTTAGTGAGAGAGGATGGGACAGAGAACAGGATGAGAAGGACATAAGGCAAGGCTAGGACAGACAAGGACAGGCAAGGCAAGGCTAGGCTGCAGGACATGTTTTTGCTTTATAGTTTCTAGCACATTCGTCTTCAGACTAGGAGGAAAGCCATAAGACCATATGGATTAGGCCCAAGCAAAAACCCCAGCTACTTGAGACTCTTAGACTAAGCCTAAAATACCAAGATCTCTCCATAAGGATGGTTTTTATACTGTACTTCCACAATCTGCTGGCAGTACAAAAAAAGAAGCTGCAGATCTCCTTAGGCTGAGTCATGGTGCTTTGGGGCAGGGACCATGCATATCATGGGAATATTTCACAGTTTCTGCTCTGTTTTCAGTGTATGACACCAAAACACCCACCTGATGACATCCTTTCAAGAGCAAAGGCAGCAATTGGCGGAATTCCGCTTCTTAGGGGAAGTGAGAAATTGCTGAGCTGACACCAAGTCCTGCAGTGTCCCTGTCACCTGCAGAGCCACCGCATCCTCGCCACGGTAGCGGGCATTGTGACAAAGGTTCTATGTCAGCTGGGTGTTGCAGCCAGGCGCCCCCTAGGGGATGGGGAGCCTGTCAGCCCCGGGCCTGTCACTGCCTGCTGGCCCTGCTGCCACCAGCCAGGCCTCTGAAAACTTGTCAAACCATGCCCAGACTTGGGGCCAGTTTGGCCCAAAGTCTGCAAGAGACAAGTCGGGAAGAAAGATATGGGACAGAGGGAGAAAGCGAAGGGAGCAGGAGAAAGGGAAGGAAGAATAAAAAGTAGTGTTGGGCTGCAGGAGTGAGATGGAGGAATTGCAAGAAAAGAGGCAGGAAGCAGGAGAGTGAGAGAAAAGGAAAGAAGAGACATGCAGCCAGACGAGGGCTTAGTGAGAGAGGATGGGACAGAGAACAAGATGAGAAGGACATAAGGCAAGGCTAGGACAGGCAAGGACAGGCAAGGCAAGGCTAGGCTGCAGGACATGTTTTTGCTTTATAGTTTCTAGCACATTCGTCTTCAGACTAGGAGGAAAGCCATAAGACCCTATGGATTAGGCCCAAGCAAAATCCCCAACTACTTGAGACACTTAGACTAAGCCTAAAATACCAAGATCTCTCCATAAGGATGGTTTTTATACTGTACTTCCACAATCTGCTGGCAGTACAAAAAAATAAGCTGCAGATCTCCTTAGGCTGAGTCATGGTGCTTTGGGGCAGGGACCATGCATATCATGGGAATATTTCACAGTTTCTGCTCTGTTTTCAGTGTATGACACCAAAACACCCACCTGATGACATCCTTTCAAGAGCAAAGGCAGCAATTTGCAGAATTCCGCTTCTTAGGGGAAGTGAGAAATTGCTGAGCTGACACCAAGTCCTGCAGTGTCCCTGTCACCTGCAGAGCCACCGCATCCTCACCACGGTAGCGGGCATTGTGACAAAGGTTCTATGTCAGCTGGGTGTGGCAGCCAGGCGCCCCCTAGGGGATGGGGAGCCTGTCAGCCCCGGGCCTGTCACTGCCTGCTGGCCCTGCTGCCACCAGCCAGGCCCCTGAAAACTTGTCAAACCATGCCCAGACTTTGGGCCAGTTTGGCCCAAAGTCTGCAAGAGACAAGTCGGGAAGAAAGATATGGGACAGAGGGAGAAAGCGAAGGGAGCAGGAGAAAGGGAAGGAAGAATAAAAAGTAGTGTTGGGCTGCAGGAGTGAGATGGAGGAATTGCAAGAAAAGAGGCAGGAAGCAGGAGAGTGAGAGAAAAGGAAAGAAGAGACATGCAGCCAGACGAGGGCTTAGTGAGAGAGGATGGGACAGAGAACAGGATGAGAAGGAAAGAAGGCAAGGCTAGGACAGACAAGGACAGGCAAGGCAAGGCTAGGCTGCAGGACATGTTTTTGCTTTATAGTTTCTAGCACATTCGTCTTCAGACTAGGAGGAAAGCCATAAGACCATATGGATTAGGCCAAGCAAAAACCCCAGCTACTTGAGACTCTTAGACTAAGCCTAAAATACCAAGATCTCTCCATAAGGATGGTTTTTATACTGTACTTCCACAATCTGCTGGCAGTACAAAAAAATCAGCTGCAGATCTCCTTAGGCTGAGTCATGGTGCTTTGGGGCAGGGACCATGCATATCATGGGAATATTTCACAGTTTCTGCTCTGTTTTCAGTGTATGACACCAAAACACCCACCTGATGACATCCTTTCAAGAGCAAAGGCATCAATTGGCGGAATTCCGCTTCTTAGGGGAAGTGAGAAATTGCTGAGCTGACACCAAGTCCTGCAGTGTCCGTGTCACCTGCAGAGCCACCGCATCCTCGCCACGGTAGCGGGCATTGTGACAAAGGTTCTATGTCAGCTGGGTGTGGCAGCCACGCGCCCCCTAGGGGATGGGGAGCCTGTCAGCCTCGGGCCTGTCACTGCCTGCTGGCCCTGCTGCCACCAGCCAGGCCTCTGAAAACTTGTCAAACCATGCCCAGACTTGGGGCCAGTTTGGCCCAAAGTCTGCAAGAGACAAGTCGGGAAGAAAGATATGGGACAGAGGGAGAAAGCGAAGGGAGCAGGAGAAAGGGAAGGAAGAATAAAAAGTAGTGTTGGGCTGCAGGAGTGAGATGGAGGAATTGCAAGAAAAGAGGCAGGAAGCAGGAGAGTGAGAGAAAAGGAAAGAAGAGACATGCAGCCAGACGAGGGCTTAGTGAGAGAGGATGGGACAGAGAACAAGATGAGAAGGACATAAGGCAAGGCTAGGACAGGCAAGGACAGGCAAGGCAAGGCTAGGCTGCAGGACATGTTTTTGCTTTATAGTTTCTAGCACATTCGTCTTCAGACTAGGAGGAAAGCCATAAGACCGTATGGATTAGGCCCAAGCAAAATCCCCAGCTACTTGAGACACTTAGACTAAGCCTAAAATACCAAGATCTCTCCATAAGGATGGTTTTTATACTGTACTTCCACAATCTGCTGGCAGTACAAAAAAATCAGCTGCAGATCTCCTTAGGCTGAGTCATGGTGCTTTGGGGCAGGGACCATGCATATCATGGGAATATTTCACAGTTTCTGCTCTGTTTTCAGTGTATGACACCAAAACACCCACCTGATGGCATCCTTTCAAGAGCAAAGGCAGCAATTTGCAGAATTCCGCTTCTTAGGGGAAGTGAGAAATTGCTGAGCTGACACCAAGTCCTGCAGTGTCCCTGTCACCTGCAGAGCCACCGCATCCTCGCCACGGTAGCGGGCATTGTGACAAAGGTTCTATGTCAGCTGGGTGTGGCAGCCAGGCGCCCCCTAGGGGATGGGGAGCCTGTCAGCCCCGGGCCTGTCACTGCCTGCTGGCCCTGCTGCCACCAGCCAGGCCTCTGAAAACTTGTCAAACCATGCCCAGACTTGGGGCCAGTTTGGCCCAAAGTCTGCAAGAGACAAGTCGGGAAGAAAGATATGGGACAGAGGGAGAAAGCGAAGGGAGCAGGAGAAAGGGAAGGAAGAATAAAAAGTAGTGTTGGGCTGCAGGAGTGAGATGGAGGAATTGCAAGAAAAGAGGCAGGAAGCAGGAGAGTGAGAGAAAAGGAAAGAAGAGACATGCAGCCAGACGAGGGCTTAGTGAGAGAGGATGGGAGAGAGAAGAGGATGAGAAGGAAAGAAGGCAAGGTTAGGACAGGCAAGGACAGGCAAGGCAAGGCTAGGCTGCAGGACATGTTTTTGCTTTATAGTTTCTAGCACATTCGTCTTCAGACTAGGAGGAAAGCCATAAGACCATATGGATTAGGCCCAAGCAAAAACCCCAGCTACTTGAGACTCTTAGACTAAGCCTAAAATACCAAGATCTCTCCATAAGGATGGTTTTTATACTGTACTTCCACAATCTGCTGGCAGTACAAAAAAATCAGCTGCAGATCTCCTTAGGCTGAGTCATGGTGCTTTGGGGCAGGGACCATGCATATCATGGGAATATTTCACAGTTTCTGCTCTGTTTGCAGTGTATGACACCAAAACACCCACCTGATGACATCCTTTCAAGAGCAAAGGCAGCAATTGGCAGAATTCCGCTTCTTAGGGGAAGTGAGAAATTGCTGAGCTGACACCAAGTCCTGCAGTGTCCCTGTCACCTGCAGAGCCACCGCATCCTCGCCACGGTAGCGGGCATTGTGACAAAGGTTCTATGTCAGCTGGGTGTGGCAGCCAGGCGCCCCCTAGGGGATGGGGAGCCTGTCAGCCCCGGGCCTGTCACTGCCTGCTGGCCCTGCTGCCACCAGCCAGGCCTCTGAAAACTTGTCAAACCATGCCCAGACTTGGGGCCAGTTTAGCCCAAAGTCTGCAAGAGACAAGTCGGGAAGAAAGATATGGGACAGAGGGAGAAAGCGAAGGGAGCAGGAGAAAGGGAAGGAAGAATAAAAAGTAGTGTTGGGCTGCAGGAGTGAGATGGAGGAATTGCAAGAAAAGAGGCAGGAAGCAGGAGAGTGAGAGAAAAGGAAAGAAGAGACATGCAGCCAGACGAGGGCTTAGTGAGAGAGGATGGGACAGAGAACAGGATGAGAAGGAAAGAAGGCAAGGCTAGGACAGGCAAGGACAGGCAAGGCAAGGCTAGGCTGCAGGACATGTTTTTGCTTTATAGTTTCTAGCACATTCGTCTTCAGACTAGGAGGAAAGCCATAAGACCGTATGGATTAGGCCCAAGCAAAAACCCCAGCTACTTGAGACTCTTAGACTAAGCCTAAAATACCAAGATCTCTCCATAAGGATGGTTTTTATACTGTACTTCCACAATCTGCTGGCAGTACAAAAAAATAAGCTGCAGATCTCCTTAGGCTGAGTCATGGTGCTTTGGGGCAGGGACCATGCATATCATGGGAATATTTCACAGTTTCTGCTCTGTTTTCAGTGTATGACACCAAAACACCCACCTGATGACATCCTTTCAAGAGCAAAGGCAGCAATTTGCAGAATTCCGCTTCTTAGGGGAAGTGAGAAATTGCTGAGCTGACACCAAGTCCTGCAGTGTCCCTGTCACCTGCAGAGCCACCGCATCCTCACCACGGTAGCGGGCATTGTGACAAAGGTTCTATGTCAGCTGGGTGTGGCAGCCAGGCGCCCCCTAGGGGATGGGGAGCCTGTCAGCCCCGGGCCTGTCACTGCCTGCTGGCCCTGCTGCCACCAGCCAGGCCTCTGAAAACTTGTCAAACCATGCCCAGACTTGGGGCCAGTTTGGCCCAAAGTCTGCAAGAGACAAGTCGGGAAGAAAGATATGGGACAGAGGGAGAAAGCGAAGGGAGCAGGAGAAAGGGAAGGAAGAATAAAAAGTAGTGTTGGGCTGCAGGAGTGAGATGGAGGAATTGCAAGAAAAGAGGCAGGAAGCAGGAGAGTGAGAGAAAAGGAAAGAAGAGACATGCAGCCAGACGGGGGGTTAGTGAGAGAGGATGGGACAGAGAACAGGATGAGAAGGACATAAGGCAAGGCTAGGACAGACAAGGACAGGCAAGGCAAGGCTAGGCTGCAGGACATGTTTTTGCTTTATAGTTTCTAGCACATTCGTCTTCAGACTAGGAGGAAAGCCATAAGACCATATGGATTAGGCCCAAGCAAAAACCCCAGCTACTTGAGACTCTTAGACTAAGCCTAAAATACCAAGATCTCTCCATAAGGATGGTTTTTATACTGTACTTCCACAATCTGCTGGCAGTACAAAAAAATAAGCTGCAGATCTCCTTAGGCTGAGTCATGGTGCTTTGGGGCAGGGACCATGCATATCATGGGAATATTTCACAGTTTCTGCTCTGTTTTCAGTGTATGACACCAAAACACCCACCTGATGACATCCTTTCAAGAGCAAAGGCAGCAATTGGCGGAATTCCGCTTCTTAGGGGAAGTGAGAAATTGCTGAGCTGACACCAAGTCCTGCAGTGTCCGTGTCACCTGCAGAGCCACCGCATCCTTGCCACGGTAGCGGGCATTGTGACAAAGGTTCTATGTCAGCTGGGTGTGGCAGCCAGGCGCCCCCTAGGGGATGAGGAGCCTGTCAGCCCCGGGCCTGTCACTGCCTGCTGGCCCTGCTGCCACCAGCCAGGCCTCTGAAAACTTGTCAAACCATGCCCAGACTTGGGGCCAGTTTGGCCCAAAGTCTGCAAGAGACAAGTCGGGAAGAAAGATATGGGACAGAGGGAGAAAGCGAAGGGAGCAGGAGAAAGGGAAGGAAGAATAAAAAGTAGTGTTGGGCTGCAGGAGTGAGATGGAGGAATTGCAAGAAAAGAGGCAGGAAGCAGGAGAGTGAGAGAAAAGGAAAGAAGAGACATGCAGCCAGACGAGGGCTTAGTGAGAGAGGATGGGACAGAGAACAAGATGAGAAGGACATAAGGCAAGGCTAGGACAGGCAAGGACAGGCAAGGCAAGGCTAGGCTGCAGGACATGTTTTTGCTTTATAGTTTCTAGCACATTCGTCTTCAGACTAGGAGGAAAGCCATAAGACCGTATGGATTAGGCCCAAGCAAAATCCCCAGCTACTTGAGACACTTAGACTAAGCCTAAAATACCAAGATCTCTCCATAAGGATGGTTTTTATACTGTACTTCCACAATCTGCTGGCAGTACAAAAAAATCAGCTGCAGATCTCCTTAGGCTGAGTCATGGTGCTTTGGGGCAGGGACCATGCATATCATGGGAATATTTCACAGTTTCTGCTCTGTTTTCAGTGTATGACACCAAAACACCCACCTGATGGCATCCTTTCAAGAGCAAAGGCAGCAATTTGCAGAATTCCGCTTCTTAGGGAAAGTGAGAAATTGCTGAGCTGACACCAAGTCCTGCAGTGTCCCTGTCACCTGCAGAGCCACCGCATCCTCGCCACGGTAGCGGGCATTGTGACAAAGGTTCTATGTCAGCTGGGTGTGGCAGCCAGGCGCCCCCTAGGGGATGGGGAGCCTGTCAGCCCCGGGCCTGTCACTGCCTGGTGTCCCTGCTGCCACCAGCCAGGCCTCTGAAAACTTGTCAAACCATGCCCAGACTTGGGGCCAGTTTGGCCCAAAGTCTGCAAGAGACAAGTCGGGAAGAAAGATATGGGACAGAGGGAGAAAGCGAAGGGAGCAGGAGAAAGGGAAGGAAGAATAAAAAGTAGTGTTGGGCTGCAGGAGTGAGATGGAGGAATTGCAAGAAAAGAGGCAGGAAGCAGGAGAGTGAGAGAAAAGGAAAGAAGAGACATGCAGCCAGACGGGGGGTTAGTGAGAGAGGATGGGACAGAGAACAGGATGAGAAGGACATAAGGCAAGGCTAGGACAGGCAAGGACAGGCAAGGCAAGGCTAGGCTGCAGGACATGTTTTTGCTTTATAGTTTCTAGCACATTCGTCTTCAGACTAGGAGGAAAGCCATAAGACCGTATGGATTAGGCCCAAGCAAAAACCCCAGCTACTTGAGACACTTAGACTAAGCCTAAAATACCAAGATCTCTCCATAAGGATGGTTTTTATACTGTACTTCCACAATCTGCTGGCAGTACAAAAAAATAAGCTGCAGATCTCCTTAGGCTGAGTCATGGTGCTTTGGGGCAGGGACCATGCATATCATGGGAATATTTCACAGTTTCTGCTCTGTTTTCAGTGTATGACACCAAAACACCCACCTGATGACATCCTTTCAAGAGCAAAGGCAGCAATTTGCAGAATTCCGCTTCTTAGGATAAGTGAGAAATTGCTGAGCTGACACCAAGTCCTGCAGTGTCCCTGTCACCTGCAGAGCCACCGCATCCTCGCCACGGTAGCGGGCATTGTGACAAAGGTTCTATGTCAGCTGGGTGTGGCAGCCAGGCGCCCCCTAGGGGATGGGCAGCCTGTCAGCCCCGGGCCTGTCACTGCCTGGTGTCCCTGCTGCCACCAGCCAGGCCTCTGAAAACTTGTCAAACCATGCCCAGACTTGGGGCCAGTTTGGCCCAAAGTCTGCAAGAGACAAGTCGGGAAGAAAGATATGGGACAGAGGGAGAAAGCGAAGGGAGCAGGAGAAAGGGAAGGAAGAATAAAAAGTAGTGTTGTGCTGCAGGATTGAGATGGAGGAATTGCAAAAAAAGAGGCAGGAAGCAGGAGAGCGAGAGAAAAGGAAAGAAGAGACATGCAGCCAGACGAGGGCTTAGTGAGAGAGGATGGGACAGAGAACAGGATGAGAAGGAAAGAAGGCAAGGCTAGGACAGGCAAGGACAGGCAAGGCAAGGCTAGGCTGCAGGACATGTTTTTGCTTTATAGTTTCTAGCACATTCGTCTTCAGACTAGGAGGAAAGCCATAAGACCATATGGATTAGGCCCAAGCAAAAACCCCAGCTACTTGAGACTCTTAGACTAAGCCTAAAATACCAAGATCTCTCCATAAGGATGGTTTTTATACTGTACTTCCACAATCTGCTGGCAGTACAAAAAAATAAGTTACAGATCTCCTTAGGCTGAGTCATGGTGCTTTGGGGCAGGGACCATGCATATCATGGGAATATTTCACAGTTTCTGCTCTGTTTTCAGTGTATGTCACCAAAACACCCACCTGATGACATCCTTTCAAGAGCAAAGGCAGCAATTTGCAGAATTCCGCTTCTTAGGGGAAGTGAGAAATTGCTGAGCTGACACGAAGTCCTGCAGTGTCCCTGTCACCTGCAGAGCCACCGCATCCTCGCCACGGTAGCGGGCATTGTGACAAAGGTTCTATGTCAGCTGGGTGTGGCAGCCAAGGGCCCCCTAGGGGATGGGGAGCCTGTCAGCCCTGGGCCTGTCACTGCCTGGTGTCCCTGCTGCCACCAGCCAGGCCTCTGAAAACTTGTCAAACCATGCCCAGACTTGGGGCCAGTTTGGCCCAAAGTCTGCAAGAGACAAGTCGGGAAGAAAGATATGGGACAGAGGGAGAAAGCGAAGGGAGCAGGAGAAAGGGAAGGAAGAATAAAAAGTAGTGTTGGGCTGCAGGAGTGAGATGGAGGAATTGCAAGAAAAGAGGCAGGAAGCAGGAGAGTGAGAGAAAAGGAAAGAAGAGACATGCAGCCAGACAAGGGGTTAGTGAGAGAGGATGGGACAGAGAACAGGATGAGAAGGACATAAGGCAGGGCTAGGACAGGCAAGGACAGGCAAGGCAAGGCTAGGCTGCAGGACATGTTTTTGCTTTATAGTTTCTAGCACATTCGTCTTCAGACTAGGAGGAAAGCCATAAGACCGTATGGATTAGGCCCAAGCAAAATCCCCAGCTACTTGAGACACTTAGACTAAGCCTAAAATACCAAGATCTCTCCATAAGGATGGTTTTTATACTGTACTTCCACAATCTGCTGGCAGTACAAAAAAATCAGCTGCAGATCTCCTTAGGCTGAGTCATGGTGCTTTGGGGCAGGGACCATGCATATCATGGGAATATTTCACAGTTTCTGCTCTGTTTTCAGTGTATGACACCAAAACACCCACCTGATGGCATCCTTTCAAGAGCAAAGGCAGCAATTTGCAGAATTCCGCTTCTTAGGGAAAGTGAGAAATTGCTGAGCTGACACCAAGTCCTGCAGTGTCCCTGTCACCTGCAGAGCCACCGCATCCTCGCCACGGTAGCGGGCATTGTGACAAAGGTTCTATGTCAGCTGGGTGTGGCAGCCAGGCGCCCCCTAGGGGATGGGGAGCCTGTCAGCCCCGGGCCTGTCACTGCCTGGTGTCCCTGCTGCCACCAGCCAGGCCTCTGAAAACTTGTCAAACCATGCCCAGACTTGGGGCCAGTTTGGCCCAAAGTCTGCAAGAGACAAGTCGGGAAGAAAGATATGGGACAGAGGGAAAAAGCGAAGGGAGCAGGAGAAAGGGAAGGAAGAATAAAAAGTAGTGTTGGGCTGCAGGAGTGAGATGGAGGAATTGCAAGAAAAGAGGCAGGAAGCAGGAGAGTGAGAGAAAAGGAAAGAAGAGACATGCAGCCAGACGGGGGGTTAGTGAGAGAGGATGGGACAGAGAACAGGATGAGAAGGACATAAGGCAAGGCTAGGACAGGCAAGGACAGGCAAGGCAAGGCTAGGCTGCAGGACATGTTTTTGCTTTATAGTTTCTAGCACATTCGTCTTCAGACTAGGAGGAAAGCCATAAGACCGTATGGATTAGGCCCAAGCAAAAACCCCAGCTACTTGAGACACTTAGACTAAGCCTAAAATACCAAGATCTCTCCATAAGGATGGTTTTTATACTGTACTTCCACAATCTGCTGGCAGTACAAAAAAATAAGCTGCAGATCTCCTTAGGCTGAGTCATGGTGCTTTGGGGCAGGGACCATGCATATCATGGGAATATTTCACAGTTTCTGCTCTGTTTTCAGTGTATGACACCAAAACACCCACCTGATGACATCCTTTCAAGAGCAAAGGCAGCAATTTGCAGAATTCCGCTTCTTAGGATAAGTGAGAAATTGCTGAGCTGACACCAAGTCCTGCAGTGTCCCTGTCACCTGCAGAGCCACCGCATCCTCGCCACGGTAGCGGGCATTGTGACAAAGGTTCTATGTCAGCTGGGTGTGGCAGCCAGGCGCCCCCTAGGGGATGGGCAGCCTGTCAGCCCCGGGCCTGTCACTGCCTGGTGTCCCTGCTGCCACCAGCCAGGCCTCTGAAAACTTGTCAAACCATGCCCAGACTTGGGGCCAGTTTGGCCCAAAGTCTGCAAGAGACAAGTCGGGAAGAAAGATATGGGACAGAGGGAGAAAGCGAAGGGAGCAGGAGAAAGGGAAGGAAGAATAAAAAGTAGTGTTGTGCTGCAGGATTGAGATGGAGGAATTGCAAAAAAAGAGGCAGGAAGCAGGAGAGTGAGAGAAAAGGAAAGAAGAGACATGCAGCCAGACGAGGGCTTAGTGAGAGAGGATGGGACAGAGAACAGGATGAGAAGGAAAGAAGGCAAGGCTAGGACAGGCAAGGACAGGCAAGGCAAGGCTAGGCTGCAGGACATGTTTTTGCTTTATAGTTTCTAGCACATTCGTCTTCAGACTAGGAGGAAAGCCATAAGACCATATGGATTAGGCCCAAGCAAAAACCCCAGCTACTTGAGACTCTTAGACTAAGCCTAAAATACCAAGATCTCTCCATAAGGATGGTTTTTATACTGTACTTCCACAATCTGCTGGCAGTACAAAAAAATAAGTTACAGATCTCCTTAGGCTGAGTCATGGTGCTTTGGGGCAGGGACCATGCATATCATGGGAATATTTCACAGTTTCTGCTCTGTTTTCAGTGTATGTCACCAAAACACCCACCTGATGACATCCTTTCAAGAGCAAAGGCAGCAATTTGCAGAATTCCGCTTCTTAGGGGAAGTGAGAAATTGCTGAGCTGACACGAAGTCCTGCAGTGTCCCTGTCACCTGCAGAGCCACCGCATCCTCGCCACGGTAGCGGGCATTGTGACAAAGGTTCTATGTCAGCTGGGTGTGGCAGCCAAGGGCCCCCTAGGGGATGGGGAGCCTGTCAGCCCTGGGCCTGTCACTGCCTGGTGTCCCTGCTGCCACCAGCCAGGCCTCTGAAAACTTGTCAAACCATGCCCAGACTTGGGGCCAGTTTGGCCCAAAGTCTGCAAGAGACAAGTCGGGAAGAAAGATATGGGACAGAGGGAGAAAGCGAAGGGAGCAGGAGAAAGGGAAGGAAGAATAAAAAGTAGTGTTGGGCTGCAGGAGTGAGATGGAGGAATTGCAAGAAAAGAGGCAGGAAGCAGGAGAGTGAGAGAAAAGGAAAGAAGAGACATGCAGCCAGACAAGGGGTTAGTGAGAGAGGATGGGACAGAGAACAGGATGAGAAGGACATAAGGCAGGGCTAGGACAGGCAAGGACAGGCAAGGCAAGGCTAGGCTGCAGGACATGTTTTTGCTTTATAGTTTCTAGCACATTCGTCTTCAGACTAGGAGGAAAGCCATAAGACCGTATGGATTAGGCCCAAGCAAAATCCCCAGCTACTTGAGACACTTAGACTAAGCCTAAAATACCAAGATCTCTCCATAAGGATGGTTTTTATACTGTACTTCCACAATCTGCTGGCAGTACAAAAAAATCAGCTGCAGATCTCCTTAGGCTGAGTCATGGTGCTTTGGGGCAGGGACCATGCATATCATGGGAATATTTCACAGTTTCTGCTCTGTTTTCAGTGTATGTCACCAAAACACCCACCTGATGACATCCTTTCAAGAGCAAAGGCAGCAATTTGCAGAATTCCGCTTCTTAGGGGAAGTGAGAAATTGCTGAGCTGACACCAAGTCCTGCAGTGTCCCTGTCACCTGCAGAGCCACCGCATCCTCACCACGGTAGCGGGCATTGTGACAAAGGTTCTATGTCAGCTGGGTGTGGCAGCCAGGCGCCCCCTAGGGGATGGGGAGCCTGTCAGCCCCGGGCCTGTCACTGCCTGCTGGCCCTGCTGCCACCAGCCAGGCCTCTGAAAACTTGTCAAACCATGCCCAGACTTGGGGCCAGTTTGGCCCAAAGTCTGCAAGAGACAAGTCGGGAAGAAAGATATGGGACAGAGGGAGAAAGCGAAGGGAGCAGGAGAAAGGGAAGGAAGAATAAAAAGTAGTGTTGGGCTGCAGGAGTGAGATGGAGGAATTGCAAGAAAAGAGGCAGGAAGCAGGAGAGTGAGAGAAAAGGAAAGAAGAGACATGCAGCCAGACGGGGGGTTAGTGAGAGAGGATGGGACAGAGAACAGGATGAGAAGGACATAAGGCAAGGCTAGGACAGACAAGGACAGGCAAGGCAAGGCTAGGCTGCAGGACATGTTTTTGCTTTATAGTTTCTAGCACATTCGTCTTCAGACTAGGAGGAAAGCCATAAGACCATATGGATTAGGCCCAAGCAAAAACCCCAGCTACTTGAGACTCTTAGACTAAGCCTAAAATACCAAGATCTCTCCATAAGGATGGTTTTTATACTGTACTTCCACAATCTGCTGGCAGTACAAAAAAATAAGCTGCAGATCTCCTTAGGCTGAGTCATGGTGCTTTGGGGCAGGGACCATGCATATCATGGGAATATTTCACAGTTTCTGCTCTGTTTTCAGTGTATGACACCAAAACACCCACCTGATGACATCCTTTCAAGAGCAAAGGCAGCAATTGGCGGAATTCCGCTTCTTAGGGGAAGTGAGAAATTGCTGAGCTGACACCAAGTCCTGCAGTGTCCGTGTCACCTGCAGAGCCACCGCATCCTTGCCACGGTAGTGGGCATTGTGACAAAGGTTCTATGTCAGCTGGGTGTGGCAGCCAGGCGCCCCCTAGGGGATGAGGAGCCTGTCAGCCCCGGGCCTGTCACTGCCTGCTGGCCCTGCTGCCACCAGCCAGGCCTCTGAAAACTTGTCAAACCATGCCCAGACTTGGGGCCAGTTTGGCCCAAAGTCTGCAAGAGACAAGTCGGGAAGAAAGATATGGGACAGAGGGAGAAAGCGAAGGGAGCAGGAGAAAGGGAAGGAAGAATAAAAAGTAGTGTTGGGCTGCAGGAGTGAGATGGAGGAATTGCAAGAAAAGAGGCAGGAAGCCGGAGAGTGAGAGAAAAGGAAAGAAGAGACATGCAGCCAGACGAGGGCTTAGTGAGAGAGGATGGGACAGAGAACAAGATGAGAAGGACATAAGGCAAGGCTAGGACAGGCAAGGACAGGCAAGGCAAGGCTAGGCTGCAGGACATGTTTTTGCTTTATAGTTTCTAGCACATTCGTCTTCAGACTAGGAGGAAAGCCATAAGACCGTATGGATTAGGCCCAAGCAAAATCCCCAGCTACTTGAGACACTTAGACTAAGCCTAAAATACCAAGATCTCTCCATAAGGATGGTTTTTATACTGTACTTCCACAATCTGCTGGCAGTACAAAAAAATCAGCTGCAGATCTCCTTAGGCTGAGTCATGGTGCTTTGGGGCAGGGACCATGCATATCATGGGAATATTTCACAGTTTCTGCTCTGTTTTCAGTGTATGACACCAAAACACCCACCTGATGGCATCCTTTCAAGAGCAAAGGCAGCAATTTGCAGAATTCCGCTTCTTAGGGAAAGTGAGAAATTGCTGAGCTGACACCAAGTCCTGCAGTGTCCCTGTCACCTGCAGAGCCACCGCATCCTCGCCACGGTAGCGGGCATTGTGACAAAGGTTCTATGTCAGCTGGGTGTGGCAGCCAGGCGCCCCCTAGGGGATGGGGAGCCTGTCAGCCCCGGGCCTGTCACTGCCTGGTGTCCCTGCTGCCACCAGCCAGGCCTCTGAAAACTTGTCAAACCATGCCCAGACTTGGGGCCAGTTTGGCCCAAAGTCTGCAAGAGACAAGTCGGGAAGAAAGATATGGGACAGAGGGAGAAAGCGAAGGGAGCAGGAGAAAGGGAAGGAAGAATAAAAAGTAGTGTTGGGCTGCAGGAGTGAGATGGAGGAATTGCAAGAAAAGAGGCAGGAAGCAGGAGAGTGAGAGAAAAGGAAAGAAGAGACATGCAGCCAGACGGGGGGTTAGTGAGAGAGGATGGGACAGAGAACAGGATGAGAAGGACATAAGGCAAGGCTAGGACAGGCAAGGACAGGCAAGGCAAGGCTAGGCTGCAGGACATGTTTTTGCTTTATAGTTTCTAGCACATTCGTCTTCAGACTAGGAGGAAAGCCATAAGACCGTATGGATTAGGCCCAAGCAAAAACCCCAGCTACTTGAGACACTTAGACTAAGCCTAAAATACCAAGATCTCTCCATAAGGATGGTTTTTATACTGTACTTCCACAATCTGCTGGCAGTACAAAAAAATAAGCTGCAGATCTCCTTAGGCTGAGTCATGGTGCTTTGGGGCAGGGACCATGCATATCATGGGAATATTTCACAGTTTCTGCTCTGTTTTCAGTGTATGACACCAAAACACCCACCTGATGACATCCTTTCAAGAGCAAAGGCAGCAATTTGCAGAATTCCGCTTCTTAGGATAAGTGAGAAATTGCTGAGCTGACACCAAGTCCTGCAGTGTCCCTGTCACCTGCAGAGCCACCGCATCCTCGCCACGGTAGCGGGCATTGTGACAAAGGTTCTATGTCAGCTGGGTGTGGCAGCCAGGCGCCCCCTAGGGGATGGGCAGCCTGTCAGCCCCGGGCCTGTCACTGCCTGGTGTCCCTGCTGCCACCAGCCAGGCCTCTGAAAACTTGTCAAACCATGCCCAGACTTGGGGCCAGTTTGGCCCAAAGTCTGCAAGAGACAAGTCGGGAAGAAAGATATGGGACAGAGGGAGAAAGCGAAGGGAGCAGGAGAAAGGGAAGGAAGAATAAAAAGTAGTGTTGTGCTGCAGGATTGAGATGGAGGAATTGCAAAAAAAGAGGCAGGAAGCAGGAGAGCGAGAGAAAAGGAAAGAAGAGACATGCAGCCAGACGAGGGCTTAGTGAGAGAGGATGGGACAGAGAACAGGATGAGAAGGAAAGAAGGCAAGGCTAGGACAGGCAAGGACAGGCAAGGCAAGGCTAGGCTGCAGGACATGTTTTTGCTTTATAGTTTCTAGCACATTCGTCTTCAGACTAGGAGGAAAGCCATAAGACCATATGGATTAGGCCCAAGCAAAAACCCCAGCTACTTGAGACTCTTAGACTAAGCCTAAAATACCAAGATCTCTCCATAAGGATGGTTTTTATACTGTACTTCCACAATCTGCTGGCAGTACAAAAAAATAAGTTACAGATCTCCTTAGGCTGAGTCATGGTGCTTTGGGGCAGGGACCATGCATATCATGGGAATATTTCACAGTTTCTGCTCTGTTTTCAGTGTATGTCACCAAAACACCCACCTGATGACATCCTTTCAAGAGCAAAGGCAGCAATTTGCAGAATTCCGCTTCTTAGGGGAAGTGAGAAATTGCTGAGCTGACACGAAGTCCTGCAGTGTCCCTGTCACCTGCAGAGCCACCGCATCCTCGCCACGGTAGCGGGCATTGTGACAAAGGTTCTATGTCAGCTGGGTGTGGCAGCCAAGGGCCCCCTAGGGGATGGGGAGCCTGTCAGCCCTGGGCCTGTCACTGCCTGGTGTCCCTGCTGCCACCAGCCAGGCCTCTGAAAACTTGTCAAACCATACCCAGACTTGGGGCCAGTTTGGCCCAAAGTCTGCAAGAGACAAGTCGGGAAGAAAGATATGGGACAGAGGGAGAAAGCGAAGGGAGCAGGAGAAAGGGAAGGAAGAATAAAAAGTAGTGTTGGGCTGCAGGAGTGAGATGGAGGAATTGCAAGAAAAGAGGCAGGAAGCAGGAGAGTGAGAGAAAAGGAAAGAAGAGACATGCAGCCAGACAAGGGGTTAGTGAGAGAGGATGGGACAGAGAACAGGATGAGAAGGACATAAGGCAGGGCTAGGACAGGCAAGGACAGGCAAGGCAAGGCTAGGCTGCAGGACATGTTTTTGCTTTATAGTTTCTAGCACATTCGTCTTCAGACTAGGAGGAAAGCCATAAGACCGTATGGATTAGGCCCAAGCAAAATCCCCAGCTACTTGAGACACTTAGACTAAGCCTAAAATACCAAGATCTCTCCATAAGGATGGTTTTTATACTGTACTTCCACAATCTGCTGGCAGTACAAAAAAATCAGCTGCAGATCTCCTTAGGCTGAGTCATGGTGCTTTGGGGCAGGGACCATGCATATCATGGGAATATTTCACAGTTTCTGCTCTGTTTTCAGTGTATGACACCAAAACACCCACCTGATGGCATCCTTTCAAGAGCAAAGGCAGCAATTTGCAGAATTCCGCTTCTTAGGGAAAGTGAGAAATTGCTGAGCTGACACCAAGTCCTGCAGTGTCCCTGTCACCTGCAGAGCCACCGCATCCTCGCCACGGTAGCGGGCATTGTGACAAAGGTTCTATGTCAGCTGGGTGTGGCAGCCAGGCGCCCCCTAGGGGATGGGGAGCCTGTCAGCCCCGGGCCTGTCACTGCCTGGTGTCCCTGCTGCCACCAGCCAGGCCTCTGAAAACTTGTCAAACCATGCCCAGACTTGGGGCCAGTTTGGCCCAAAGTCTGCAAGAGACAAGTCGGGAAGAAAGATATGGGACAGAGGGAGAAAGCGAAGGGAGCAGGAGAAAGGGAAGGAAGAATAAAAAGTAGTGTTGGGCTGCAGGAGTGAGATGGAGGAATTGCAAGAAAAGAGGCAGGAAGCAGGAGAGTGAGAGAAAAGGAAAGAAGAGACATGCAGCCAGACGGGGGGTTAGTGAGAGAGGATGGGACAGAGAACAGGATGAGAAGGACATAAGGCAAGGCTAGGACAGGCAAGGACAGGCAAGGCAAGGCTAGGCTGCAGGACATGTTTTTGCTTTATAGTTTCTAGCACATTCGTCTTCAGACTAGGAGGAAAGCCATAAGACCGTATGGATTAGGCCCAAGCAAAAACCCCAGCTACTTGAGACACTTAGACTAAGCCTAAAATACCAAGATCTCTCCATAAGGATGGTTTTTATACTGTACTTCCACAATCTGCTGGCAGTACAAAAAAATAAGCTGCAGATCTCCTTAGGCTGAGTCATGGTGCTTTGGGGCAGGGACCATGCATATCATGGGAATATTTCACAGTTTCTGCTCTGTTTTCAGTGTATGACACCAAAACACCCACCTGATGACATCCTTTCAAGAGCAAAGGCAGCAATTTGCAGAATTCCGCTTCTTAGGATAAGTGAGAAATTGCTGAGCTGACACCAAGTCCTGCAGTGTCCCTGTCACCTGCAGAGCCACCGCATCCTCGCCACGGTAGCGGGCATTGTGACAAAGGTTCTATGTCAGCTGGGTGTGGCAGCCAGGCGCCCCCTAGGGGATGGGCAGCCTGTCAGCCCCGGGCCTGTCACTGCCTGGTGTCCCTGCTGCCACCAGCCAGGCCTCTGAAAACTTGTCAAACCATGCCCAGACTTGGGGCCAGTTTGGCCCAAAGTCTGCAAGAGACAAGTCGGGAAGAAAGATATGGGACAGAGGGAGAAAGCGAAGGGAGCAGGAGAAAGGGAAGGAAGAATAAAAAGTAGTGTTGTGCTGCAGGATTGAGATGGAGGAATTGCAAAAAAAGAGGCAGGAAGCAGGAGAGCGAGAGAAAAGGAAAGAAGAGACATGCAGCCAGACGAGGGCTTAGTGAGAGAGGATGGGACAGAGAACAGGATGAGAAGGAAAGAAGGCAAGGCTAGGACAGGCAAGGACAGGCAAGGCAAGGCTAGGCTGCAGGACATGTTTTTGCTTTATAGTTTCTAGCACATTCGTATTCAGACTAGGAAGAAAGCCATAAGACCATATGGATTAGGCCCAAGCAAAAACCCCAGCTACTTGAGACTCTTAGACTAAGCCTAAAATACCAAGATCTCTCCATAAGGATGGTTTTTATACTGTACTTCCACAATCTGCTGGCAGTACAAAAAAATAAGTTACAGATCTCCTTAGGCTGAGTCATGGTGCTTTGGGGCAGGGACCATGCATATCATGGGAATATTTCACAGTTTCTGCTCTGTTTTCAGTGTATGTCACCAAAACACCCACCTGATGACATCCTTTCAAGAGCAAAGGCAGCAATTTGCAGAATTCCGCTTCTTAGGGGAAGTGAGAAATTGCTGAGCTGACACGAAGTCCTGCAGTGTCCCTGTCACCTGCAGAGCCACCGCATCCTCGCCACGGTAGCGGGCATTGTGACAAAGGTTCTATGTCAGCTGGGTGTGGCAGCCAAGGGCCCCCTAGGGGATGGGGAGCCTGTCAGCCCTGGGCCTGTCACTGCCTGGTGTCCCTGCTGCCACCAGCCAGGCCTCTGAAAACTTGTCAAACCATGCCCAGACTTGGGGCCAGTTTGGCCCAAAGTCTGCAAGAGACAAGTCGGGAAGAAAGATATGGGACAGAGGGAGAAAGCGAAGGGAGCAGGAGAAAGGGAAGGAAGAATAAAAAGTAGTGTTGGGCTGCAGGAGTGAGATGGAGGAATTGCAAGAAAAGAGGCAGGAAGCAGGAGAGTGAGAGAAAAGGAAAGAAGAGACATGCAGCCAGACAAGGGGTTAGTGAGAGAGGATGGGACAGAGAACAGGATGAGAAGGACATAAGGCAGGGCTAGGACAGGCAAGGACAGGCAAGGCAAGGCTAGGCTGCAGGACATGTTTTTGCTTTATAGTTTCTAGCACATTCGTCTTCAGACTAGGAGGAAAGCCATAAGACCGTATGGATTAGGCCCAAGCAAAATCCCCAGCTACTTGAGACACTTAGACTAAGCCTAAAATACCAAGATCTCTCCATAAGGATGGTTTTTATACTGTACTTCCACAATCTGCTGGCAGTACAAAAAAATCAGCTGCAGATCTCCTTAGGCTGAGTCATGGTGCTTTGGGGCAGGGACCATGCATATCATGGGAATATTTCACAGTTTCTGCTCTGTTTTCAGTGTATGTCACCAAAACACCCACCTGATGACATCCTTTCAAGAGCAAAGGCAGCAATTTGCAGAATTCCGCTTCTTAGGGGAAGTGAGAAATTGCTGAGCTGACACCAAGTCCTGCAGTGTCCCTGTCACCTGCAGAGCCACCGCATCCTCGCCACGGTAGCGGGCATTGTGACAAAGGTTCTATGTCAGCTGGGTGTGGCAGCCAAGGGCCCCCTAGGGGATGGGGAGCCTGTCAGCCCTGGGCCTGTCACTGCCTGGTGTCCCTGCTGCCACCAGCCAGGCCTCTGAAAACTTGTCAAACCATGCCCAGACTTGGGGCCAGTTTGGCCCAAAGTCTGCAAGAGACAAGTCGGGAAGAAAGATATGGGACAGAGGGAGAAAGCGAAGGGAGCAGGAGAAAGGGAAGGAAGAATAAAAAGTAGTGTTGGGCTGCAGGAGTGAGATGGAGGAATTGCAAGAAAAGAGGCAGGAAGCAGGAGAGTGAGAGAAAAGGAAAGAAGAGACATGCAGCCAGACAAGGGGTTAGTGAGAGAGGATGGGACAGAGAACAGGATGAGAAGGACATAAGGCAGGGCTAGGACAGGCAAGGACAGGCAAGGCAAGGCTAGGCTGCAGGACATGTTTTTGCTTTATAGTTTCTAGCACATTCGTCTTCAGACTAGGAGGAAAGCCATAAGACCGTATGGATTAGGCCCAAGCAAAATCCCCAGCTACTTGAGACACTTAGACTAAGCCTAAAATACCAAGATCTCTCCATAAGGATGGTTTTTATACTGTACTTCCACAATCTGCTGGCAGTACAAAAAAATAAGCTACAGATCTCCTTAGGCTGAGTCATGGTGCTTTGGGGCAGGGACCATGCATATCATGGGAATATTTCACAGTTTCTGCTCTGTTTTCAGTGTATGACACCAAAACACCCACCTGATGACATCCTTTCAAGAGCAAAGGCAGCAATTTGCAGAATTCCGCTTCTTAGGGGAAGTGAGAAATTGCTGAGCTGACACCAAGTCCTGCAGTGTCCCTGTCACCTGCAGAGCCACCGCATCCTCGCCACGGTAGCGGGTATTGTGACAAAGGTTCTATGTCAGCTGGGTGTGGCAGCCAGGCGCCCCCTAGGGGATGGGCAGCCTGTCAGCCCAGGGCCTGTCACTGCCTGGTGTCCCTGCTGCCACCAGCCAGGCCTCTGAAAACTTGTCAAACCATGCCCAGACTTGGGGCCAGTTTGGCCCAAAGTCTGCAAGAGACAAGTCGGGAAGAAAGATATGGGACAGAGGGAGAAAGCGAAGGGAGCAGGAGAAAGGGAAGGAAGAATAAAAAGTAGTGTTGTGCTGCAGGATTGAGATGGAGGAATTGCAAAAAAAGAGGCAGGAAGCAGGAGAGTGAGAGAAAAGGAAAGAAGAGACATGCAGCCAGACAAGGGGTTAGTGAGAGAGGATGGGACAGAGAAGAGGATGAGAAGGAAAGAAGGCAAGGCTAGGACAGGCAAGGACAGGCAAGGCAAGGCTAGGCTGCAGGACATGTTTTTGCTTTATAGTTTCTAGCACATTCGTCTTCAGACTAGGAGGAAAGCCATAAGACCGTATGGATTAGGCCCAAGCAAAATCCCCAGCTACTTGAGACACTTAGACTAAGCCTAAAATACCAAGATCTCTCCATAAGGATGGTTTTTATACTGTACTTCCACAATCTGCTGGCAGTACAAAAAAATAAGCTACAGATCTCCTTAGGCTGAGTCATGGTGCTTTGGGGCAGGGACCATGCATATCATGGGAATATTTCACAGTTTCTGCTCTGTTTTCAGTGTATGACACCAAAACACCCACCTGATGACATCCTTTCAAGAGCAAAGGCAGCAATTTGCAGAATTCCGCTTCTTAGGGGAAGTGAGAAATTGCTGAGCTGACACCAAGTCCTGCAGTGTCCCTGTCACCTGCAGAGGCACCGCATCCTCGCCACGGTAGCGGGCATTGTGACAAAGGTTCTATGTCAGCTGGGTGTGGCAGCCAGGCGCCCCCTAGGGGATGGGCAGCCTGTCAGCCCCGGCCCTGTCACTGCCTGGTGTCCCTGCTGCCACCAGCCAGGCCTCTGAAAACTTGTCAAACCATGCCCAGACTTGGGGCCAGTTTGGCCCAAAGTCTGCAAGAGACAAGTCGGGAAGAAAGATATGGGACAGAGGGAGAAAGCGAAGGGAGCAGGAGAAAGGGAAGGAAGAATAAAAAGTAGTGTTGTGCTGCAGGATTGAGATGGAGGAATTGCAAAAAAAGAGGCAGGAAGCAGGAGAGTGAGAGAAAAGGAAAGAAGAGACATGCAGCCAGACGAGGGCTTAGTGAGAGAGGATGGGACAGAGAACAGGATGAGAAGGAAAGAAGGCAAGGCTAGGACAGGCAAGGACAGGCAAGGCAAGGCTAGGCTGCAGGACATGTTTTTGCTTTATAGTTTCTAGCACATTCGTCTTCAGACTAGGAGGAAAGCCATAAGACCGTATGGATTAGGCCCAAGCAAAATCCCCAGCTACTTGAGACTCTTAGACTAAGCCTAAAATACCAAGATTTCTCCATAAGGATGGTTTTTATACTGTACTTCCACAATCTGCTGGCAGTACAAAAAAATAAGCTACAGATCTCTTTAGGCTGAGTCATGGTGCTTTGGGGCAGGGACCATGCATATCATGGGAATATTTCACAGTTTCTGCTCTGTTTTCAGTGTATGTCACCAAAACACCCACCTGATGACATCCTTTCAAGAGCAAAGGCAGCAATTTGCAGAATTCCGCTTCTTAGGGGAAGTGAGAAATTGCTGAGCTGACACCAAGTCCTGCAGTGTCCCTGTCACCTGCAGAGCCACCGCATCCTCGCCACGGTAGCGGGCATTGTGACAAAGGTTCTATGTCAGCTGGGTGTGGCAGCCAAGGGCCCCCTAGGGGATGGGGAGCCTGTCAGCCCTGGGCCTGTCACTGCCTGGTGTCCCTGCTGCCACCAGCCAGGCCTCTGAAAACTTGTCAAACCATGCCCAGACTTGGGGCCAATTTGGCCCAAAGTCTGCAAGAGACAAGTCGGGAAGAAAGATATGGGACAGAGGGAGAAAGCGAAGGGAGCAGGAGAAAGGGAAGGAAGAATAAAAAGTAGTGTTGGGCTGCAGGAGTGAGATGGAGGAATTTCAAGAAAAGAGGCAGGAAGCAGGAGAGTGAGAGAAAAGGAAAGAAGAGACATGCAGCCAGACAAGGGGTTAGTGAGAAAGGATGGGACAGAGAAAAGGATGAGAAGGACATAAGGCAAGGCTAGGACAGGCAAGGACAGGCAAGGCAAGGCTAGGCTGCAGGACATGTTTTTGCTTTATAGTTTCTAGCACATTCGTCTTCAGACTAGGAGGAAAGCCATAAGACCATATGGATTAGGCCCAAGCAAAAACCCCAGCTACTTGAGACACTTAGACTAAGCCTAAAATACCAAGATCTCTCCATAAGGATGGTTTTTATACTGTACTTCCACAATCTGCTGGCAGTACAAAAAAATCAGCTGCAGATCTCCTTAAGCTGAGTCATGGTGCTTTGGGGCAGGGACCATGCATATCATGGGAATATTTCACAGTTTCTGCTCTGTTTTCAGTGTATGACACCAAAACACCCACCTGATGACATCCTTTCAAGAGCAAAGGCAGCAATTTGCAGAATTCCGCTTCTTAGGGGAAGTGAGAAATTGCTGAGCTGACACCAAGTCCTGCAGTGTCCCTGTCACCTGCAGAGCCACTGTATCCTCGCCACGGTAGCGGGCATTGTGACAAAGGTTCTATTTCAGCTGGGTGTGGCAGCCACGCGCCCCCTAGGGGATGGGGAGCCTGTCAGCCTCGGGCCTGTCACTGCCTGCTGGCCCTGCTGCCACCAGCCAGGCCTCTGAAAACTTGTCAAACCATGCCCAGACTTGGGGCCAGTTTGGCCCAAAGTCTGCAAGAGACAAGTCGGGAAGAAAGATATGGGACAGAGGGAGAAAGCGAAGGGAGCAGGAGAAAGGGAAGGAAGAATAAAAAGTAGTGTTGGGCTGCAGGAGTGAGATGGAGGAATTGCAAGAAAAGAGGCAGGAAGCAGGAGAGTGAGAGAAAAGGAAAGAAGAGACATGCAGCCAGACGAGGGCTTAGTGAGAGAGGATGGGACAGAGAACAGGATGAGAAGGAAAGAAGGCAAGGCTAGGACAGGCAAGGACAGGCAAGGCAAGGCTAGGCTGCAGGACATGTTTTTGCTTTATAGTTTCTAGCACATTCGTATTCAGACTAGGAGGAAAGCCATAAGACCCTATGGATTAGGCCCAAGCAAAAACCCCAGCTACTTGAAACACTTAGACTAAGCCTAAAATAGCAAGATCTCTCCATAAGGATGGTTTTTATACTGTACTTCCACAATCTGCTGGCAGTACAAAAAAATAAGCTGCAGATCTCCTTAGGCTGAGTCATGGTGCTTTGGGGCAGGGACCATGCATATCATGGGAATATTTCACAGTTTCTGCTCTGTTTTCAGTGTATGACACCAAAACACCCACCTGATGACATCCTTTCAAGAGCAAAGGCAGCAATTTGCAGAATTCCGCTTCTTAGGGGAAGTGAGAAATTGCTGAGCTGACACCAAGTCCTGCAGTGTCCCTGTCACCTGCAGAGCCACCGCATCCTCGCCACGGTAGCGGGCATTGTGACAAAGGTTCTATGTCAGCTGGGTGTGGCAGCCAGGCGCCCCCTAGGGGATGGGCAGCCTGTCAGCCCCGGCCCTGTCACTGCCTGGTGTCCCTGCTGCCACCAGCCAGGCCTCTGAAAACTTGTCAAACCATGCCCAGACTTGGGGCCAGTTTGGCCCAAAGTCTGCAAGAGACAAGTCGGGAAGAAAGATATGGGACAGAGGGAGAAAGCGAAGGGAGCAGGAGAAAGGGAAGGAAGAATAAAAAGTAGTGTTGGGCTGCAGGAGTGAGATGGAGCAATTGCAAGAAAAGAGGCAGGAAGCAGGAGAGTGAGAGAAAAGGAAAGAAGAGACATGCAGCCAGACGAGGGCTTAGTGAGAGAGGATGGGACAGAGAACAGGATGAGAAGGAAAGAAGGCAAGGCTAGGACAGGCAAGGACAGGCAAGGCAAGGCTAGGCTGCAGGACATTTTTTTGCTTTATAGTTTCTAGCACATTCGTGTTCAGACGAGGAGGAAAGCCATAAGACCGTATGGATTAGGCCCAAGCAAAAACCCCAGCTTCTTGAAACACTTAGACTAAGCCTAAAATAGCAAGATCTCTCCATAAGGATGGTTTCTATACTGTACTTCCACAATCTGCTGGCAGTACAAAAAAATAAGCTGCAGATCTCCTTAGGCTGAGTCATGGTGCTTTGGGGCAGGGACCATGCATATCATGGGAATATTTCACAGTTTCTGCTCTGTTTTCAGTGTATGACACCAAAACACCCACCTGATGACATCCTTTCAAGAGCAAAGGCAGCAATTTGCAGAATTCCGCTTCTTAGGGGAAGTGAGAAATTGCTGAGCTGACACCAAGTCCTGCAGTGTCCCTGTCACCTGCAGAGCCACCGCATCCTCGCCACGGTAGCGGGCATTGTGACAAAGGTTCTATGTCAGCTGGGTGTGGCAGCCAGGCGCCCCCTAGGGGATGGGGAGCCTCTCAGCCCCGGGCCTGTCACTGCCTGCTGGCTCTGCTGCCACCAGCCAGGCCTCTGAAAACTTGTCAAACCATGCCCAGACTTGGGGCCAGTTTGGCCCAAAGTCTGCAAGAGACAAGTCGGGAAGAAAGATATGGGACAGAGGGAGAAAGCGAAGGGAGCAGGAGAAAGGGAAGGAAGAATAAAAAGTAGTGTTGGGCTGCAGGAGTGAGATGGAGGAATTGCAAGAAAAGAGGCAGGAAGCAGGAGAGTGAGAGAAAAGGAAAGAAGAGACATGCAGCCAGACGAGGGCTTAGTGAGAGAGGATGGGACAGAGAACAGGATGAGAAGGAAAGAAGGCAAGGCTAGGACAGGCAAGGACAGGCAAGGCAAGGCTAGGCTGCAGGACATTTTTTTGCTTTATAGTTTCTAGCACATTCGTGTTCAGACGAGGAGGAAAGCCATAAGACCGTATGGATTAGGCCCAAGCAAAAACCCCAGCTTCTTGAAACACTTAGACTAAGCCTAAAATAGCAAGATCTCTCCATAAGGATGGTTTCTATACTGTACTTCCACAATCTGCTGGCAGTACAAAAAAATAAGCTGCAGATCTCCTTAGGCTGAGTCATGGTGCTTTGGGGCAGGGACCATGCATATCATGGGAATATTTCACAGTTTCTGCTCTGTTTTCAGTGTATGTCACCAAAACACCCACCTGATGACATCCTTTCAAGAGCAAAGGCAGCAATTTGCAGAATTCCGCTTCTTAGGGGAAGTGAGAAATTGCTGAGCTGACACCAAGTCCTGCAGTGTCCCTGTCACCTGCAGAGCCACCGCATCCTCGCCACGGTAGCGGGCATTGTGACAAAGGTTCTATGTCAGCTGGGTGTGGCAGCCAAGGGCCCCCTAGGGGATGGGGAGCCTGTCAGCCCTGGGCCTGTCACTGCCTGGTGTCCCTGCTGCCACCAGCCAGGCCTCTGAAAACTTGTCAAACCATGCCCAGACTTGGGGCCAATTTGGCCCAAAGTCTGCAAGAGACAAGTCGGGAAGAAAGATATGGGACAGAGGGAGAAAGCGAAGGGAGCAGGAGAAAGGGAAGGAAGAATAAAAAGTAGTGTTGGGCTGCAGGAGTGAGATGGAGGAATTTCAAGAAAAGAGGCAGGAAGCAGGAGAGTGAGAGAAAAGGAAAGAAGAGACATGCAGCCAGACAAGGGGTTAGTGAGAAAGGATGGGACAGAGAAAAGGATGAGAAGGACATAAGGCAAGGCTAGGACAGGCAAGGACAGGCAAGGCAAGGCTAGGCTGCAGGACATGTTTTTGCTTTATAGTTTCTAGCACATTCGTCTTCAGACTAGGAGGAAAGCCATAAGACCATATGGATTAGGCCCAAGCAAAAACCCCAGCTACTTGAGACACTTAGACTAAGCCTAAAATACCAAGATCTCTCCATAAGGATGGTTTTTATACTGTACTTCCACAATCTGCTGGCAGTACAAAAAAATCAGCTGCAGATCTCCTTAAGCTGAGTCATGGTGCTTTGGGGCAGGGACCATGCATATCATGGGAATATTTCACAGTTTCTGCTCTGTTTTCAGTGTATGACACCAAAACACCCACCTGATGACATCCTTTCAAGAGCAAAGGCAGCAATTTGCAGAATTCCGCTTCTTAGGGGAAGTGAGAAATTGCTGAGCTGACACCAAGTCCTGCAGTGTCCCTGTCACCTGCAGAGCCACCGCATCCTCGCCACGGTAGCGGGCATTGTGACAAAGGTTCTATGTCAGCTGGGTGTGGCAGCCAGGCGCCCCCTAGGGGATGGGCAGCCTGTCAGCCCCGGCCCTGTCACTGCCTGGTGTCCCTGCTGAAACCAGCCAGGCCTCTGAAAACTTGTCAAACCATGCCCAGACTTGGGGCCAGTTTGGCCCAAAGTCTGCAAGAGACAAGTCGGGAAGAAAGATATGGGACAGAGGGAGAAAGCGAAGGGAGCAGGAGAAAGGGAAGGAAGAATAAAAAGTAGTGTTGGGCTGCAGGAGTGAGATGGAGGAATTGCAAGAAAAGAGGCAGGAAGCAGGAGAGTGAGAGAAAAGGAAAGAAGAGACATGCAGCCAGACGAGGGCTTAGTGAGAGAGGATGGGACAGAGAACAGGATGAGAAGGACATAAGGCAAGGCTAGGACAGGCAAGGACAGGCAAGGCAAGGCTAGGCTGCAGGACATGTTTTTGCTTTATAGTTTCTAGCACATTCGTCTTCAGACTAGGAGGAAAGCCATAAGACCCTATGGATTAGGCCCAAGCAAAAACCCCAGCTACTTGAAACACTTAGACTAAGCCTAAAATAGCAAGATCTCTCCATAAGGATGGTTTTTATACTGTACTTCCACAATCTGCTGGCAGTACAAAAAAATAAGCTGCAGATCTCCTTAGGCTGAGTCATGGTGCTTTGGGGCAGGGACCATGCATATCATGGGAATATTTCACAGTTTCTGCTCTGTTTTCAGTGTATGACACCAAAACACCCACCTGATGACATCCTTTCAAGAGCAAAGGCAGCAATTTGCAGAATTCCGCTTCTTAGGGGAAGTGAGAAATTGCTGAGCTGACACCAAGTCCTGCAGTGTCCCTGTCACCTGCAGAGCCACCGCATCCTCGCCACGGTAGCGGGCATTGTGACAAAGGTTCTATGTCAGCTGGGTGTGGCAGCCAGGCGCCCCCTAGGGGATGGGGAGCCTGTCAGCCCCGGGCCTGTCACTGCCTGGTGTCCCTGCTGCCACCAGCCAGGCCTCTGAAAACTTGTCAAACCATGCCCAGACTTGGGGCCAGTTTGGCCCAAAGTCTCCAAGAGACAAGTCGGGAAGAAAGATATGGGACAGAGGGAGAAAGCGAAGGGAGCAGGAGAAAGGGAAGGAAGAATAAAAAGTAGTGTTGGGCTGCAGGAGTGAGATGGAGCAATTGCAAGAAAAGAGGCAGGAAGCAGGAGAGTGAGAGAAAAGGAAAGAAGAGACATGCAGCCAGACGAGGGCTTAGTGAGAGAGGATGGGACAGAGAACAGGATGAGAAGGAAAGAAGGCAAGGCTAGGACAGGCAAGGACAGGCAAGGCAAGGCTAGGCTGCAGGACATTTTTTTGCTTTATAGTTTCTAGCACATTCGTCTTCAGACTAGGAGGAAAGCCATAAGACCGTATGGATTAGGCCCAAGCAAAAACCCCAGCTACTTGAGACACTTAGACTAAGCCTAAAATAGCAAGATCTCTCCATAAGGATGGTTTTTATACTGTACTTCCACAATCTGCTGGCAGTACAAAAAAATAAGCTGCAGATCTCCTTAGGCTGAGTCATGGTGCTTTGGGGCAGGGACCATGCATATCATGGGAATATTTCACAGTTTCTGCTCTGTTTTCAGTGTATGACACCAAAACACCCACCTGATGACATCCTTTCAAGAGCAAAGGCAGCAATTTGAAGAATTCCGCTTCTTAGGGGAAGTGAGAAATTGCTGAGCTGACACCAAGTCCTGCAGTGTCCCTGTCACCTGCAGAGCCACCGCATCCTCGCCACGGTAGCGGGCATTGTGACAAAGGTTCTATGTCAGCTGGGTGTGGCAGCCAGGCGCCCCCTAGGGGATGGGGAGCCTGTCAGCCCCGGGCCTGTCACTGCCTGCTGGCCCTGCTGCCACCAGCCAGGCCTCTGAAAACTTGTCAAACTATGCCCAGACTTGCGGCCAGTTTGGCCCAAAGTCTGCAAGAGACAAGTCGGGAAGAAAGATATGGGACAGAGGGAGAAAGCGAAGGGAGCAGGAGAAAGGGAAGGAAGAATAAAAAAGTAGTGTTGGGCTGCAGGAGTGGGATGGAGGAATTTCAAGAAAAGAGGCAGGAAGCAGGAGAGTGAGAGAAAAGGAAAGAAGAGACATGCAGCCAGACGAGGGCTTAGTGAGAGAGGATGGGACAGAGAACAGGATGAGAAGGAAAGAAGGCAAGGCTAGGACAGGCAAGGACAGGCAAGGCAAGGCTAGGCTGCAGGACATGTTTTTGCTTTATAGTTTCTAGCACATTCGTCTTCAGACTAGGAGGAAAGCCATAAGACCATATGGATTAGGCCCAAGCAAAAACCCCAGCTACTTGAGACTCTTAGACTAAGCCTAAAATACGAAGATCTCTCCATAAGGATGGTTTTTATACTGTACTTCCACAATCTGCTGGCAGTACAAAAAAATAAGTTGCAGATCTCCTTAGGCTGAGTCATGGTGCTTTGGGGCAGGGACCATGCATATCATGGGAATATTTCACAGTTTCTGCTCTGTTTTCAGTGTATGACACCAAAACACCCACCTGATGACATCCTTTCAAGAGCAAAGGCAGCAATTGGCAGAATTCCGCTTCTTAGGGGAAGTGAGAAATTGCTGAGCTGACACCAAGTCCTGCAGTGTCCCTGTCACCTGCAGAGCCACCGCATCCTCGCCACGGTAGCGGGCATTGTGACAAAGGTTCTATGTCAGCTGGGTGTGGCAACCAGGCGCGCCCTAGGGGATGGGGAACCTGTCAGCCCCGGGCCTGTCACTGCCTGGTGTCCCTGCTGCCACCAGCCAGGCCTCTGAAAACTTGTCAAACCATGCCCAGACTTGGGGCCAGTTTGGCCCAAAGTCTGCAAGAGACAAGTCGGGAAGAAAGATATGGGACAGAGGGAGAAAGTGAAGGGAGCAGGAGAAAGGGAAGGAAGAATAAAAAGTAGTGTTGTGCTGCAGGAGTGAGATGGAGGAATTGCAAGAAAAGAGGCAGGAAGCAGAGAGTGAGAGAAAAGGAAAGAAGAGACATGCAGCCAGACGAGGGCTTAGTGAGAGAGGATGGGACAGAGAACAGGATGAGAAGGAAAGAAGGCAAGTCTAGGACAGGCAAGGACAGGCAAGGCAAGGCTAGGCTGCAGGACATGTTTTTGCTTTATAGTTTCTAGCACATTCGTCTTCAGACTAGGAGGAAAGCCATAAGACCGTATGGATTAGGCCCAAGGAAAAACCCCAGCTACTTGAGACTCTTAGACTAAGCCTAAAATACCAAGATCTCTCCATAAGGATGGTTTTTATACTGTAATTCCACAATCTGCTGGCAGTACAAAAAAATAAGCTGCAGATCTCCTTAGGATGAGTCATGGTGCTTTGGGGCAGGGACCATGCATATCATGGGAATATTTCACAGTTTCTGCTCTGTTTTCAGTGTATGACACCAAAACACCCACCTGATGACATCCTTTCAAGAGCAAAGGCAGCAATTTGCAGAATTCCGCTTCTTAGGAGAAGTGAGAAATTGCTGAGCTGACACCAAGTCCTGCAGTGTCCCTGTCACCTGCAGAGCCACCGCATCCTCGCCACGGTAGCGGGCATTGTGACAAAGGTTCTATGTCATCTGGGTGTGGCAGCCAGGGTCCCCCTAGGGGATGGGGAGCCTGTCAGCCCCGGGCCTGTCACTGCCTGGTGTCCCTGCTGCCACCAGCCAGGCCTCTGAAAACTTGTCAAACCATGCCCAGACTTGGGACCAGTTTGGCCCAAAGTCTGCAAGAGACAAGTCGGGAAGAAAGATATGGGACAGAGGGAGAAAGCGAAGGGAGCAGGAGAAAGGGAAGGAAGAATAAAAAGTAGTGTTGGGCTGCAGGAGTGGGATGGAGGAATTGCAAGAAAAGAGGCAGGAAGCAGGAGAGTGAGAGAAAAGGAAAGAAGAGACATGCAGCCAGACGAGGGCTTAGTGAGAGAGGATGGGAGAGAGAACAGGATGAAAAGGAAAGAAGGCAAGGCTAGGACAGGCAAGGACAGGCAAGGCAAGGCTAGGCTGCAGGACATGTTTTTGCTTTATAGTTCCTAGCACATTCGTCTTCAGACTAGGAGGAAAGCCATAAGACCGTATGGATTAGGCCCAAGCAAAAACCCCAGCTACTTGAGACTCTTAGACTAAGCCTAAAATACCAAGATTTCTCCATAAGGATGGTTTTAATACTGTACTTCCACAATCTGCTGGCAGTACAAAAAAATAAGCTACAGATCTCCTTAGGCTGAGTCATGGTGCTTTGGGGCAGGGACCATGCATATCATGGGAATATTTCACAGTTTCTGCTCTGTTTTCAGTGTATGACACCAAAACACCCACCTGATGACATCCTTTCAAGAGCAAAGGCAGCAATTTGCAGAATTCCGCTTCTTAGGGGAAGTGAGAAATTGCTGAGCTGACACCAAGTCCTGCAGTGTCCCTGTCACCTGCAGAGCCACCGCATCCTCGCCACGGTAGCGAGCATTGTGACAAAGGTTCTATGTCAGCTGGGTGTGGCAGCCAGGCGCCCCCTAGGGGATGGGAAGCCTGTCAGCCCCGGGCCTGTCACTGCCTGGTTTCCCTGCTGCCACCAGCCAGGCCTCTGAAAACTTGTCAAACCATGCCCAGACTTGGGGCCAGTTTGGCCCAAAGTCTCCAAGAGACAAGTCGGGAAGAAAGATAGGGGACAGAGGGAGAAAGCGAAGGGAGCAGGAGAAAGGGAAGGAAGAATAAAAAGTAGTGTTGGGCTGCAGGAGTGAGATGGAGGAATTTCAAGAAAAGAGGCAGGAAGCAGGAGAGTGAGAGAAAAGGAAAGAAGAGACATGCAGCCAGATGAGGGCTTAGTGAGAGAGGATGGGACAGAGAAAAGGATGAGAAGGACATAAGGCAAGGCTAGGACAGGCAAGGACAGGCAAGGCAAGGCTAGGCTGCAGGACATGTTTTTGCTTTATAGTTTCTAGCACATTCGTCTTCAGACTAGGAGGAAAGCCATAAGACCGTATGGATTAGGCCCAAGCAAAAACCCCAGCTACTTGAGACACTTAGACTAAGCCTAAAATACCAAGATCTCTCCATAAGGATGGTTTTTATACTGTACTTCCACAATCTGCTGGCAGTACAAAAAAATCAGCTGCAGATCTCCTTAGGCTGAGTCATGGTGCTTTGGGGCAGGGACCATGCATATCATGGGAATATTTCACAGTTTCTGCTCTGTTTTCAGTGTATGACACCAAAACACCCACCTGATGACATCCTTTCAAGAGCAAAGGCAGCAATTTGCAGAATTCCGCTTCTTAGGGGAAGTGAGAAATTGCTGAGCTGACACCAAGTCCTGCAGTGTCCCTGTCACCTGCAGAGCCACCGCATCCTCGCCACGGTAGCGGGCATTGTGACAAAGGTTCTATGTCAGCTGGGTGTGGCAGCCAGGCGCCCCCTAGGGGATGGGCAGCCTGTCAGCCCCGGGCCTGTCACTGCCTGGTGTCCCTGCTGCCACCAGCCAGGCCTCTGAAAACTTGTCAAACCATGCCCAGACTTGGGGCCAGTTTGGCCCAAAGTCTCCAAGAGACAAGTCGGGAAGAAAGATATGGGACAGAGGGAGAAAGCGAAGGGAGCAGGAGAAAGGGAAGGAAGAATAAAAAAGTAGTGTTCGGCTGCAGGAGTGGGATGGAGGAATTTCAAGAAAAGAGGCAGGAAGCAGGAGAGTGAGAGAAAAGGAAAGAAGAGGCATGCAGCCAGACGAGGGCTTAGTGAGAGAGGATGGGACAGAGAACAGGATGAGAAGGAAAGGAGGCAAGTCTAGGACAGGCAAGGACAGGCAAGGCAAGGCTAGGCTGCAGACATGTTTTTGCTTTATAGTTTCTAGCACATTCGTCTTCAGACTAGGAGGAAAGCCATAAGACCGTATGGATTAGGCCCAAGGAAAAACCCCAGCTACTTGAGACTCTTAGACTAAGCCTAAAATACCAAGATCTCTCCATAAGGATGGTTTTTATACTGTACTTCCACAATCTGCTGGCAGTACAAAAAAATCAGCTGCAGATCTCCTTAGGCTGAGTCATGGTGCTTTGGGGCAGGGACCATGCATATCATGGGAATATTTCACAGTTTCTGCTCTGTTTTCAGTGTATGACACCAAAACACCCACCTGATGACATCCTTTCAAGAGCAAAGGCAGCAATTTGCAGAATTCCGCTTCTTAGGGGAAGTGAGAAATTGCTGAGCTGACACCAAGTCCTGCAGTGTCCCTGTCACCTGCAGAGCCACCGCATCCTCGCCACGGTAGCGGGCATTGTGACAAAGGTTCTATGTCAGCTGGGTGTGGCAGCCAGGCGCCCCCTAGGGGATGGGCAGCCTGTCAGCCCCGGGCCTGTCACTGCCTGGTGTCCCTGCTGCCACCAGCCAGGCCTCTGAAAACTTGTCAAACCATGCCCAGACTTGGGGCCAGTTTGGCCCAAAGTCTCCAAGAGACAAGTCGGGAAGAAAGATATGGGACAGAGGGAGAAAGCGAAGGGAGCAGGAGAAAGGGAAGGAAGAATAAAAAAGTAGTGTTCGGTTGCAGGAGTGGGATGGAGGAATTTCAAGAAAAGAGGCAGGAAGCAGGAGAGTGAGAGAAAAGGAAAGAAGAGGCATGCAGCCAGACGAGGGCTTAGTGAGAGAGGATGGGACAGAGAACAGGATGAGAAGGAAAGGAGGCAAGTCTAGGACAGGCAAGGACAGGCAAGGCAAGGCTAGGCTGCAGACATGTTTTTGCTTTATAGTTTCTAGCACATTCGTCTTCAGACTAGGAGGAAAGCCATAAGACCGTATGGATTAGGCCCAAGGAAAAACCCCAGCTACTTGAGACTCTTAGACTAAGCCTAAAATACCAAGATCTCTCCATAAGGATGGTTTTTATACTGTACTTCCACAATCTGCTGGCAGTACAAAAAAATAAGCTGCAGATCTCCTTAGGCTGAGTCATGGTGCTTTGGGGCAGGGACCATGCATATCATGGGAATATTTCAGAGTTTCTGCTCTGTTTTCAGTGTATGACACCAAAACACCCACCTGACGACATCCTTTCAAGAGCAAAGGCAGCAATTTGCAGCATTCCGCTTCTTAGGGGAAGTGAGAAATTGCTGAGCTGACACCAAGTCCTGCAGTGTCCCTGTCACATGCAGAGCCACCGCATCCTCGCCACGGTAGCGGGCATTGTGACAAAGGTTCTATGTCAGCTGGGTGTGGCAGCCAGGCGCCCCCTAGGGGATGGGGAGCCTGTCAGCCCCGGGCCTGTCACTGCCTGGTGTCCCTGCTGCCACCAGCCAGGCCTCTGAAAACTTGTCAAACCATGCCCAGACTTGGGGCCAGTTTGGCCCAAAGTCTGCAAGAGACAAGTCGGGAAGAAAGATATGGGACAGAGGGAGAAAGCGAAGGGAGCAGGAGAAAGGGAAGGAAGTATAAAAAGTAGTGTTGGGCTGCAGGAGTGAGATGGAGGAATTGCAAGAAAAGAGGCAGGAAGCAGGAGAGTGAGAGAAAAGGAAAGAAGAGACATGCAGCCAGACGAGGGCTTAGTGAGAGAGGATGGGACAGAGAACAGGATGAGAAGGACATAAGGCAAGGCTAGGACAGGCAAGGACAGGCAAGGCAAGGCTAGGCTGCAGGACATGTTTTTGCTTTATAGTTTCTAGCGCATTCGTCTTCAGACTAGGAGGAAAGCCATAAGACCCTATGGATTAGGCCCAAGCAAAAACCCCAGCTACTTGAGACTCTTAGACTAAGCCTAAAATACCAAGATCTCTCCATAAGGATGGTTTTTTTACTGTACTTCCACAATCTGCTGGCAGTACAAAAACATAAGTTACAGATCTCCATAGGCTGAGTCATGGTGCTTTGGGGCAGGGACCATGCATATCATGGGAATATTTCACAGTTTCTGCTCTGTTTTCAGTGTATGACACCAAAACACCCACCTGATGACATCCTTTCAAGAGCAAAGGCAGCAATTTGCAGAATTCCGCTTCTTAGGGGAAGTGAGAAATTGCTGAGCTGACACCAAGTCCTGCAGTGTCCCTGTCACCTGCAGAGCCACCGCATCCTCGCCACGGTAGCGGGCATTGTGACAAAGGTTCTATGTCAGCTGGGTGTGGCAGCCAGGCGCCCCCTAGGGGATGGGGAGCCTGTCAGCCCCGGGCCTGTCACTGCCTGGTGTCCCTGCTGCCACCAGCCAGGCCTCTGAAAACTTGTCAAACCATGCCCAGACTTGGGGCCAGTTTGGCCCAAAGTCTGCAAGAGACAAGTCGGGAAGAAAGATAGGGGACAGAGGGAGAAAGCGAAGGGAGCAGGAGAAAGGGAAGGAAGAATAAAAAGTAGTGTTGGGCTGCAGGAGTGAGATGGAGGAATTTCAAGAAAAGAGGCAGGAAGCAGGAGAGTGAGAGAAAATGAAAGAAGAGACATGCAGCCAGACGAGGGGTTAGTGAGAGAGGATGGGACAGAGAACAGGATGAGAAGGAAAGAAGGCAAGGCTAGGACAGGCAAGGACAGGCAAGGCAAGGCTAGGCTGCAGGACATGTTTCTGCTTTATAGTTTCTAGCACATTCGTCTTCAGACTAGGAGGAAAGCCATAAGACCGTATGGATTAGGCCCAAGCAAAAACCCCACCTACTTGAGACTCTTAGACTAAGCCTAAAATACCAAGATCTCTCCATAAGGATGGTTTTTATACTGTACTTCCACAATCTGCTGGCAGTACAAAAAAATAAGCTGCAGATCTCCTTAGGCTGAGTCATGGTGCTTTGGGGCAGGGACCATGCATATCATGGGAATATTTCACAGTTTCTGCTCTGTTTTCAGTGTATGACACCAAAACACCCACCTGATGACATCCTTTCAAGAGCAAAGGCAGCAATTTGCAGAATTCCGCTTCTTAGGGGAAGTGAGAAATTGCTGAGCTGACACCAAGTCCTGCAGTGTCCCTGTCACCTGCAGAGCCACCGCATCCTCGCCACGGTAGCGGGCATTGTGACAAAGGTTCTATGTCAGCTGGGTGTGGCAGCCAGGCGCCCCCTAGGGGATGGGCAGCCTGTCAGCCCCGGGCCTGTCACTGCCTGGTGTCCCTGCTGCCACCAGCCAGGCCTCTGAAAACTTGTCAAACCATGCCCAGACTTGGGGCCAGTTTGGCCCAAAGTCTGCAAGAGACAAGTCGGGAAGAAAGATAGGGGACAGAGGGAGAAAGCGAAGGGAGCAGGAGAAAGGGAAGGAAGAATAAAAAGTAGTGTTGGGCTGCAGGAGTGAGATGGAGGAATTGCAAGAAAAGAGGCAGGAAGCAGGAGAGTGAGAGAAAAGGAAAGAAGAGACATGCAGCCAGACGAGGGCTTAGTGAGAGAGGATGGGACAGAGAACAGGATGAGAAGGAAAGAAGGCAAGGCTAGGACAGGCAAGGACAGGCAAGGCAAGGCTAGGCTGCAGGACATGTTTTTGCTTTATAGTTTCTAGCACATTCGTCTTCAGACTAGGAGGAAAGCCATAAGACCCTATGGATTAGGCCCAAGCAAAAACCCCAGCTACTTGAGACACTTAGACCAAGCCTAAAATACCAAGATCTCTCCATAAGGATGGTTTTTATACTATACTTCCACAATCTGCTGGCAGTACAAAAAAATAAGCTGCAGATCTCCTTAGGCTGAGTCATGGTGCTTTGGGGCAGGGACCGTGCATATCATGGGAATATTTCACAGTTTCTGCTCTGTTTTCAGTGTATTACACCAAAACACCCACCTGATGACATCCTTTCAAGAACAAAGGCAGCAATTTGCAGAATTCCGCTTCTTAGGGGAAGTGAGAAATTGCTGAGCTGACACCAAGTCCTGCAGTGTCCCTGTCACCTGCAGAGCCACCGCATCCTTGCCACGGTAGCGGGCATTGTGACAAAGGTTCTATGTCAGCTGGGTGTGGCAGCCAGGCGCCCCCTAGGGGATGGGGAGCCTGTCAGCCCCGGGCCTGTCACTGCCTGCTGGCCCTGCTGCCACCAGCCAGGCCTCTGAAAACTTTTCAAACCATGCCCAGACTTGGGGCCAGTTTGGCCCAAAGTCTGCAAGAGACAAGTCGGGAAGAAAGATATGGGACAGAGGGAGAAAGCGAAGGGAGCAGGAGAAAGGGAAGGAAGAATAAAAAGTAGTGTTGGGCTGCAGGAGTGAGATGGAGGAATTGCAAGAAAAGAGGCAGGAAGCAGGAGAGTGAGAGAAAAGGAAAGAAGAGACATGCAGCCAGACGAGGGCTTAGTGAGAGAGGATGGGACAGAGAACAGGATGAGAAGGAAAGAAGGCAAGGCTAGGACAGGCAAGGACAGGCAAGGCAAGGCTAGGCTGCAGGACATGTTTTTGCTTTATAGTTTCTAGCACATTCGTCTTCAGACTAGGAGGAAAGCCATAAGACCGTATGGATTAGGCCCAAGCAAAAACCCCAGCTACTTGAGACACTTAGACTAAGCCTAAAATACCAAGATCTCTCCATAAGGATGGTTTTTATACTGTACTTCCACAATCTGCTGGCATTACAAAAAAATAAGCTACAGATCTCCTTAGGCTGAGTCATGGTGCTTTGGGGCAGGGACCATGCATATCATGGGAATATTTCACAGTTTCTGCTCTGTTTTCAGTGTATGACACCAAAACACCCACCTGATGACATCCTTTCAAGAGCAAAGGCAGCAATTTGCAGAATTCCGCTTCTTAGGGGAAGTGAGAAATTGCTGAGCTGACACCAAGTCCTGCAGTGTCCCTCTCACCTGCAGAGCCACCGCATCCTCGCCACGGTAGCGGGCATTGTGACAAAGGTTCTATGTCAGCTGGGTGTGGCAGCCAGGCGCCCCCTAGGGGATGGGGAGCCTGTCAGCCCCGGGCCTGTCACTGCCTGGTGTCCCTGCTGCCACCAGCCAGGCCTCTGAAAACTTGTCAAACCATGCCCAGACTTGGGGCCAGTTTGGCCCAAAGTCTGCAAGAGACAAGTCGGGAAGAAAGATATGGGACAGAGGGAGAAAGCGAAGGGAGCAGGAGAAAGGGAAGGAAGAATAAAAAGTAGTGTTGGGCTGCAGGAGTGAGATGGAGGAATTGCAAGAAAAGAGGCAGGAAGCAGGAGAGTGAGAGAAAAGGAAAGAAGAGACATGCAGCCAGACGAGGGCTTAGTGAGAGAGGTGGGACAGAGAACAGGATGAGAAGGAAAGAAGGCAAGGCTAGGACAGGCAAGGACAGGCAAGGCAAGGCTAGGCTGCAGGACATGTTTTTGCTTTATAGTTTCTAGCACATTCGTCTTCAGATGAGGAGGAAAGCCATAAGACCGTATGGATTAGGCCCAAGCAAAAACCCCAGCTACTTGAGACACTTAGACCAAGCCTAAAATACCAAGATCTCTCCATAAGGATGGTTTTTATACTATACTTCCACAATCTGCTGGCAGTACAAAAAAATAAGCTGCAGATCTCCTTAGGCTGAGTCATGGTGCTTTGGGGCAGGGACCGTGCATATCATGGGAATATTTCACAGTTTCTGCTCTGTTTTCAGTGTATGACACCAAAACACCCACCTGATGACATCCTTTCAAGAGCAAAGGCAGCAATTTGCAGAATTCCGCTTCTTAGGGGAAGTGAGAAATTGCTGAGCTGACACCAAGTCCTGCAGTGTCCCTGTCACCTGCAGAGCCACCGCATCCTTGCCACGGTAGCGGGCATTGTGACAAAGGTTCTATGTCAGCTGGGTGTGGCAGCCAGGCGCCCCCTAGGGGATGGGGAGCCTGTCAGCCCCGGGCCTGTCACTGCCTGGTGTCCCTGCTGCCACCAGCCAGGCCTCTGAAAACTTGTCAAACCATGCCCAGACTTGGGGCCAGTTTGGCCCAAAGTCTGCAAGAGACAAGTCGGGAAGAAAGATATGGGACAGAGGGAGAAAGCGAAGGGAGCAGGAGAAAGGGAAGGAAGAATAAAAAGTAGTGTTGGGCTGCAGGAGTGAGATGGAGGAATTGCAAGAAAAGAGGCAGGAAGCAGGAGAGTGAGAGAAAAGGAAAGAAGAGACATGCATCCAGACGAGGGGTTAGTGAGAGAGGATGGGACAGAGAACAGGATGAGAAGGAAAGAAGGCAAGGCTAGGACAGGCAAGGACAGGCAAGGCAAGGCTAGGCTGCAGGACATGTTTTTCCTTTATAGTTTCTAGCACATTCGTCTTCAGACTAGGAGGAAAGCCATAAGACCGTATGGATTAGGCCCAAGCAAAAACCCCAGCTACTTGAGACACTTAGACTAAGCCTAAAATACCAAGATCTCTCCATAAGGATGGTTTTTATACTGTACTTCCACAATCTGCTGGCATTACAAAAAAATAAGCTACAGATCTCCTTAGGCTGAGTCATGGTGCTTTGGGGCAGGGACCATGCATATCATGGGAATATTTCACAGTTTCTGCTCTGTTTTCAGTGTATGACACCAAAACACCCACCTGATGACATCCTTTCAAGAGCAAAGGCAGCAATTTGCAGAATTCCGCTTCTTAGGGGAAGTGAGAAATTGCTGAGCTGACACCAAGTCCTGCAGTGTCCCTGTCACCTGCAGAGCCACCGCATCCTCGAGACGGCAACGGGCATTGTGACAAAGGTTCTATGTCAGCTGGGTGTGGCAGCCAGGCGCCCCCTAGGGGATGGGGAGCCTGTCAGCCCCGGGCCTGTCACTGCCTGGTGTCCCAGCTGCCACCAGCCAGGCCTCTGAAAACTTGTCAAACCATGCCCAGACTTGGGGCCAGTTTGGCCCAAAGTCTGCAAGAGACAAGTCGGGAAGAAAGATATGGGACAGAGGGAGAAAGCGAAGGGAGCAGGAGAAAGGGAAGGAAGATTAAAAAGTAGTGTTGGGCTGCAGGAGTGAGATGGAGGAATTGCAAGAAAAGAGGCAGGAAGCAGGAGAGTGAGAGAAAAGGAAAGAAGAGACATGCAGCCAGACGAGGGCTTAGTGAGAGAGGATGGGAGAGAGAACAGGATGAGAAGGAAAGAAGGCAAGGCTAGGACAGGCAAGGACAGGCAAGGCAAGGCTAGGCTGCAGGACATGTTTTTGCTTTATAGTTTCTAGCACATTCGTCTTCAGACTAGGAGGAAAGCCATAAGACCGTATGGATTAGGCCCAAGCAAAAACCCCAGCTACTTGAGACTCTTAGACTAAGCCTAAAATACCAAGATATCTCCATAAGGATGGTTTTTATACTGTACTTCCACAATCTGCTGGCAGTACCAAAAAATAAGCTGCAGATCTCCTTAGGCTGAGTCATGGTGCTTTGGGGCAGGGACCATGCATATCATGGGAATATTTCACAGTTTCTGCTCTGTTTTCAGTGTATGACACCAAAACACCCACCTGATGACATCCTTTCAAGAGCAAAGGCAGCAATTTGCAGAATTCCGCTTCTTAGGGGAAGTGAGAAATTGCTGAGCTGACACCAAGTCCTGCAGTATCCCTCTCACCTGCAGAGCCACCGCATCCTCGCCTCGGTAGCGGGCATTGTGACAAAGGTTCTATGTCAGCTGGGTGTGGCAGCCAGGCGCCCCCTAGGGGATGGGCAGCCTGTCAGCCCCGGGCCTGTCACTGCCTGGTGTCCCTGCTGCCACCAGCCAGGCCTCTGAAAACTTGTCAAACCATGCCCAGACTTGGGGCCAGTTTGGCCCAAAGTCTGCAAGAGACAAGTCGGGAAGAAAGATATGGGACAGAGGGAGAAAGCGAAGGGAGCAGGAGAAAGGGAAGGAAGAATAAAAAGTAGTGTTGTGCTGCAGGAGTGAGATGGAGGAATTGCAAGAAAAGAGGCAGGAAGCAGGAGAGTGAGAGAAAAGGAAAGAAGAGACATGCAGCCAGACGAGGGCTTAGTGAGAGAGGATGGGACAGAGAACAGGATGAGAAGGAAAGAAGGCAAGGCTAGGACAGGCAAGGACAGGCAAGGCAAGGCTAGGCTGCAGGTCATGTTTTTGCTTTATAGTTTCTAGCACATTCGTCTTCAGACTAGGAGGAAAGCCATAAGACCATATGGATTAGGCCCAAGCAAAAACCCCAGCTACTTGAGACTCTTAGACTAAGCCTAAAATACCAAGATCTCTCCATAAGGATGATTTTTATACTGTACTTCCACAATCTGCTGGCAGTACAAAAAAATAAGCTACAGATCTCCTTAGGCTGAGTCATGGTGCTTTGGGGCAGGGACCATGCATATCATGGGAATATTTCACAGTTTCTGCTCTGTTTTCAGTGTATGACACCAAAACACCCACCTGATGACATCCTTTCAAGAGCAAAGGCAGCAATTTGCAGAATTCCGCTTCTTAGGGGAAGTGAGAAATTGCTGAGCTGACACCAAGTCCTGCAGTGTCCCTGTCACCTGCAGAACCACCGCATCCTCGCCACGGCAGCGGGCATTGTGACAAAGGTTCTATGTCAGCTGGGTGTGGCAGCCAGGCGCCCCCTAGGGGATGGGGAGCCTGTCAGCCCCGGGCCTGTCACTGCCTGGTGTCCCTGCTGCCACCAGCCAGGCCTCTGAAAACTTGTCAAACCATGCCCAGACTTGGGGCCAGTTTGGCCCAAAGTCTGCAAGAGACAAGTCGGGAAGAAAGATATGGGACAGAGGGAGAAAGCGAAGGGAGCAGGAGAAAGGGAAGGAAGAATAAAAAGTAGTGTTGGGCTGCAGGAGTGAGATGGAGGAATTGCAAGAAAAGAGGCAGGAAGCAGGAGAGTGAGAGAAAAGGAAAGAAGAGACATGCAGCCAGACGAGGGCTTAGTGAGAGAGGATGGGACAGAGAACAGGATGAGAAGGACATAAGGCAAGGCTAGGACAGGCAAGGACAGGCAAGGCAAGGCTAGGCTGCAGGACATGTTTTTGCTTTATAGTTTCTAGCACATTCGTCTTCAGATGAGGAGGAAAGCCATAAGACCGTATGGATTAGGCCCAAGCAAAAACCCCAGCTACTTGAGACACTTAGACTAAGCCTAAAATACCAAGATCTCTCTATAAGGATGGTTTTTATACTATACTTCCAGAATCTGCTGGCAGTACAAAAAAATAAGCTGCAGATCTCCTTAGGCTGAGTCATGGTGCTTTGGGGCAGGGACCGTGCATATCATGGGAATATTTCACAGTTTCTGCTCTGTTTTCAGTGTATGACACCAAAACACCCACCTGATGACATCCTTTCAAGAGCAAAGGCAGCAATTTGCAGAATTCCGCTTCTTAGGGGAAGTGAGAAATTGCTGAGCTGACACCAAGTCCTGCAGTGTCCCTGTCACCTGCAGAGCCACCGCATCCTTGCCACGGTAGCGGGCATTGTGACAAAGGTTCTATGTCAGCTGGGTGTGGCAGCCAGGCGCCCCCTAGGGGATGGGGAGCCTGTCAGCCCCGGGCCTGTCACTGCCTGGTGTCCCTGCTGCCACCAGCCAGGCCTCTGAAAACTTGTCAAACCATGCCCAGACTTGGGGCCAGTTTGGCCCAAAGTCTGCAAGAGACAAGTCGGGAAGAAAGATATGGGACAGAGGGAGAAAGCGAAGGGAGCAGGAGAAAGGGAAGGAAGAATAAAAAGTAGTGTTGGGCTGCAGGAGTGAGATGGAGGAATTGCAAGAAAAGAGGCAGGAAGCAGGAGAGTGAGAGAAAAGGAAAGTAGAGACATGCAGCCAGACGAGGGCTTAGTGAGAGAGGATGGGACAGAGAACAGGATGAGAAGGAAAGAAGGCAAGGCTAGGACAGGCAAGGACAGGCAAGGCAAGGCTAGGCTGCAGGACATGTTTTTGCTTTATAGTTTCTAGCACATTCGTCTTCAGACTAGGAGGAAAGCCATAAGACCGTATGGATTAGGCCCAAGCAAAAACCCCAGCTACTTGAGACTCTTAGACTAAGCCTAAAATACCAAGATCTCTCCATAAGGATGGTTTTTATACTGTACTTCCACAATCTGCTGGCAGTACAAAAAAATAAGCTGCAGATCTCCTTAGGCTGAGTCATGGTGCTTTGGGGCAGGGACCATGCATATCATGGGAATATTTCACAGTTTCTGCTCTGTTTTCAGTGTATGACACCAAAACACCCACCTGATGACATCCTTTCAAGAGCAAAGGCAGCAATTTGCAGAATTCCGCTTCTTAGGGGAAGTGAGAAATTGCTGAGCTGACACCAAGTCCTGCAGTATCCCTGTCACCTGCAGAGCCACCGCATCCTCGCCACGGTAGCGGGCATTGTGACAAAGGTTCTATGTCAGCTGGGTGTGGCAGCCAGGCGCGCCCTAGGGGATGGGGAGCCTGTCAGCCCCGGGCCTGTCACTGCCTGGTGTCCCTGCTGCCACCAGCCAGGCCTCTGAAAACTTGTCAAACCATGCCCAGACTTGGGGCCAGTTTGGCCCAAAGTCTGCAAGAGGCAAGTCGGGAAGAAAGATATGGGACAGAGGGAGAAAGCGAAGGGAGCAGGAGAAAGGGAAGGAAGAATAAAAAAGTAGTGTTGGGCTGCAGGAGTGAGATGGAGAAATTGCAAGAAAAGAGGCAGGAAGCAGGAGAGTGAGAGAAAAGGAAAGAAGAGACATGCAGCCAGACGAGGGCTTAGTGAGAGAGGATGGGACAGAGAACAGGATGAGAAGGACATAAGGCAAGGCTAGGACAGGCAAGGACAGGCAAGGCAAGGCTAGGCTGCAGGACATGTTTTTGCTTTATAGTTTCTAGCACATTCGTCTTCAGACTAGGAGGAAAGCCATAAGACCATATGGATTAGGCCCAAGCAAAAACCCCAGCTACTTGAGACACTTAGACTAAGCCTAAAATACCAAGATCTCTCCATAAGGATGATTTTTATACTGTACTTCCACAATCTGCTTGCAGTACTAAAAAAATCAGCTGCAGATCTCCTTAGGCTGAGTCATGGTGCTTTGGGGCAGGGACCATGCATATCATGGGAATATTTCACAGTTTTTGCTCTGTTTTCAGTGTATGACACCAAAACACCCACCTGATGACATCCTTTCAAGAGCAAAGGCAGCAATTTGCAGAATTCCGCTTCTTAGGGGAAGTGAGAAATTGCTGAGCTGACACCAAGTCCTGCAGTGTCCCTGTCACCTGCAGAGCCACCGCATCCTCGCCACGGTAGCGGGCATTGTGACAAAGGTTCTATGTCAGCTGGGTGTGGCAGCCAGGCGCCCCCTAGGGGATGGGGAGCCTGTCAGCCCCGGGCCTGTCACTGCCTGGTGTCCCAGCTGCCACCAGCCAGGCCTCTGAAAACTTGTCAAACCATGCCCAGACTTGGGGCCAGTTTGGCCCAAAGTCTGCAAGAGACAAGTCGGGAAGAAAGATATGGGACAGAGGGAGAAAGCGAAGGGAGCAGGAGAAAGGGAAGGAAGAATAAAAAGTAGTGTTGGGCTGCAGGAGTGAGATGGAGGAATTGCAAGAAAAGAGGCAGGAAGCAGGAGAGTGAGAGAAAAGGAAAGAAGAGACATGCAGCCAGACGAGGGCTTAGTGAGAGAGGATGGGACAGAGAACAGGATGAGAAGGAAAGAAGGCAAGGCTAGGACAGGCAAGGACAGGCAAGGCAAGGCTAGGCTGCAGGACATGTTTTTGCTTTATAGTTTCTAGCACATTCGTCTTCAGACTAGGAGGAAAGCCATAAGACCGTATGGATTAGGCCCAAGCAAAAACCCCAGCTACTTGAGACTCTTAGACTAAGCCTAAAATACCAAGATCTCTCCATAAGGATGGTTTTTATACTGTACTTCCACAATCTGCTGGCAGTACAAAAAAATAAGCTGCAGATCTCCTTAGGCTGAGTCATGGTGCTTTGGGGCAGGGACCATGCATATCATGGGAATATTTCACAGTTTCTGCTCTGTTTTCAGTGTATGACACCAAAACACCCACCTGATGACATCCTTTCAAGAGCAAAGGCAGCAATTTGCAGAATTCCGCTTCTTAGGGGAAGTGAGAAATTGCTGAGCTGACACCAAGTCTTGCAGTATCCCTCTCACCTGCAGAGCCACCGCATCCTCGCCACGGTAGCGGGCATTGTGACAAAGGTTCTATGTCAGCTGGGTGTGGCAGCCAGGCGCCCCCTAGGGGATGGGCAGCCTGTCAGCCCCGGGCCTGTCACTGCCTGGTGTCCCTGCTGCCACCAGCCAGGCCTCTGAAAACTTGTCAAACCATGCCCAGACTTGGGGCCAGTTTGGCCCAAAGTCTGCAAGAGACAAGTCGGGAAGAAAGATATGGGACAGAGGGAGAAAGCGAAGGGAGCAGGAGAAAGGGAAGGAAGAATAAAAAGTAGTGTTGGGCTGCAGGAGTGAGATGGAGGAATTGCAAGAAAAGAGGCAGGAAGCAGGAGAGTGAGAGAAAAGGAAAGAAGAGACATGCAGCCAGACGAGGGCTTAGTGAGAGAGGATGGGACAGAGAACAGGATGAGAAGGAAAGAAGGCAAGGCTAGGACAGGCAAGGACAGGCAAGGCAAGGCTAGGCTGCAGGACATGTTTTTGCTTTATAGTTTCTAGCACATTCGTCTTCAGACTAGGAGGAAAGCCATAAGACCATATGGATTAGGCCCAAGCAAAAACCCCAGCTACTTGAGACTCTTAGACTAAGCCTAAAATACCAAGATCTCTCCATAAGGATGATTTTTATACTGTACTTCCACAATCTGCTGGCAGTACAAAAAAATAAGCTACAGATCTCCTTAGGCTGAGTCATGGTGCTTTGGGGCAGGGACCATGCATATCATGGGAATATTTCACAGTTTCTGCTCTGTTTTCAGTGTATGACACCAAAACACCCACCTGATGACATCCTTTCAAGAGCAAAGGCAGCAATTTGCAGAATTCCGCTTCTTAGGGGAAGTGAGAAATTGCTGAGCTGACACCAAGTCCTGCAGTGTCCCTGTCACCTGCAGAGCCACCGCATCCTCGCCACGGCAGCGGGCATTGTGACAAAGGTTCTATGTCAGCTGGGTGTGGCAGCCAGGCGCCCCCTAGGGGATGGGGAGCCTGTCAGCCCCGGGCCTGTCACTGCCTGGTGTCCCAGCTGCCACCAGCCAGGCCTCTGAAAACTTGTCAAACCATGCCCAGACTTGGGGCCAGTTTGGCCCAAAGTCTGCAAGAGACAAGTCGGGAAGAAAGATATGGGACAGAGGGAGAAAGCGAAGGGAGCAGGAGAAAGGGAAGGAAGAATAAAAAGTAGTGTTGGGCTGCAGGAGTGAGATGGAGGAATTGCAAGAAAAGAGGCAGGAAGCAGGAGAGTGAGAGAAAAGGAAAGAAGAGACATGCAGCCAGACGAGGGGTTAGTGAGAGAGGATGGGACAGAGAACAGGATGAGAAGGAAAGAAGGCAAGGCTAGGACAGGCAAGGACAGGCAAGGCAAGGCTAGGCTGCAGGACATGTTTTTGCTTTATAATTTCTAGCACATTCGTCTTCAGATGAGGAGGAAAGCCATAAGACCGTATGGATTAGGCCCAAGCAAAAACCCCAGCTACTTGAGACACTTAGACTAAGCCTAAAATACCAAGATCTCTCCATAAGGATGGTTTTTATACTATACTTCCACAATCTGCTGGCAGTACAAAGAAATAAGCTGCAGATCTCCTTAGGCTGAGTCATGGTGCTTTGGGGCAGGGACCGTGCATATCATGGGAATATTTCACAGTTTCTGCTCTGTTTTCAGTGTATGACACCAAAACACCCACCTGATGACATCCTTTCAAGAGCAAAGGCAGCAATTTGCAGAATTCCGCTTCTTAAAGGAAAGTGAGAAATTGCTGAGCTGACACCAAGTCCTGCAGTGTCCCTGTCACTTGCAGAGCCACCGCATCCTCGCCACGGTAGCGGGCATTGTGACAAAGGTTCTATGTCAGCTGGGTGTGGCAGCCAGGCGCCCCCTAGGGGATGGGGAGCCTGTCAGCCCCGGGCCTGTCACTGCCTGGTGTCCCAGCTGCCACCAGCCAGGCCTCTGAAAACTTGTCAAACCATGCCCAGACTTGGGGCCAGTTTGGCCCAAAGTCTGCAAGAGACAAGTCGGGAAGAAAGATATGGGACAGAGGGAGAAAGCGAAGGGAGCAGGAGAAAGGGAAGGAAGAATAAAAAGTAGTGTTGGGCTGCAGGAGTGAGATGGAGGAATTGCAAAAAAAGAGGCAGGAAGCAGGAGAGTGAGAGAAAAGGAAAGTAGAGACATGCAGCCAGACGAGGGCTTAGTGAGAGAGGATGGGACAGAGAACAGGATGAGAAGGAAAGAAGGCAAGGCTAGGACAGGCAAGGACAGGCAAGGCAAGGCTAGGCTGCAGGACATGTTTTTGCTTTATAGTTTCTAGCACATTCGTCTTCAGACTAGGAGGAAAGCCATAAGACCGTATGGATTAGGCCCAAGCAAAAACCCCAGCTACTTGAGACTCTTAGACTAAGCCTAAAATACCAAGATCTCTCCATAAGGATGGTTTTTATACTGTACTTCCACAATCTGCTGGCAGTACAAAAAAATAAGCTGCAGATCTCCTTAGGCTGAGTCATGGTGCTTTGGGGCAGGGACCATGCATATCATGGGAATATTTCACAGTTTCTGCTCTGTTTTCAGTGTATGACACCAAAACACCCACCTGATGACATCCTTTCAAGAGCAAAGGCAGCAATTTGCAGAATCCCGCTTCTTAGGGGAAGTGAGAAATTGCTGAGCTGACACCAAGTCCTGCAGTATCCCTGTCACCTGCAGAGCCACCGCATCCTCGCCACGGTAGCGGGCATTGTGACAAAGGTTCTATGTCAGCTGGGTGTGGCAGCCAGGCGCGCCCTAGGGGATGGGGAGCCTGTCAGCCCCGGGCCTGTCACTGCCTGGTGTCCCTGCTGCCACCAGCCAGGCCTCTGAAAACTTGTCAAACCATGCCCAGACTTGGGGCCAGTTTGGCCCAAAGTCTGCAAGAGACAAGTCGGGAAGAAAGATATGGGACAGAGGGAGAAAGCGAAGGGAGCAGGAGAAAGGGAAGGAAGAATAAAAAAGTAGTGTTGGGCTGCAGGAGTGAGATGGAGAAATTGCAAGAAAAGAGGCAGGAAGCAGGAGAGTGAGAGAAAAGGAAAGAAGAGACATGCAGCCAGACGAGGGCTTAGTGAGAGAGGATGGGACAGAGAACAGGATGAGAAGGACATAAGGCAAGGCTAGGACAGGCAAGGACAGGCAAGGCAAGGCTAGGCTGCAGGACATGTTTTTGCTTTATAGTTTCTAGCACATTCGTCTTCAGACTAGGAGGAAAGCCATAAGACCATATGGATTAGGCCCAAGCAAAAACCCCAGCTACTTGAGACACTTAGACTAAGCCTAAAATACCAAGATCTCTCCATAAGGATGATTTTTATACTGTACTTCCACAATCTGCTTGCAGTACTAAAAAAATCAGCTGCAGATCTCCTTAGGCTGAGTCATGGTGCTTTGGGGCAGGGACCATGTATATCATGGGAATATTTCACAGTTTTTGCTCTGTTTTCAGTGTATGACACCAAAACACCCACCTGATGACATCCTTTCAAGAGCAAAGGCAGCAATTTGCAGAATTCCGCTTCTTAGGGGAAGTGAGAAATTGCTGAGCTGACACCAAGTCCTGCAGTGTCCCTGTCACCTGCAGAGGCACCGCATCCTCGCCACGGTAGCGGGCATTGTGACAAAGGTTCTATGTCAGCTGGGTGTGGCAGCCAGGCGCCCCCTAGGGGATGGGGAGCCTGTCAGCCCCGGGCCTGTCACTGCCTGGTGTCCCAGCTGCCACCAGCCAGGCCTCTGAAAACTTGTCAAACCATGCCCAGACTTGGGGCCAGTTTGGCCCAAAGTCTCCAAGAGACAAGTCGGGAAGAAAGATAGGGGACAGAGGGAGAAAGCGAAGGGAGCAGGAGAAAGGGAAGGAAGAATAAAAAGTAGTGTTGGGCTGCAGGAGTGAGATGGAGGAATTGCAAGAAAAGAGGCAGGAAGCAGGAGAGTGAGAGAAAAGGAAAGAAGAGACATGCAGCCAGACGAGGGCTTAGTGAGAGAGGATGGGAGAGAGAAGAGGATGAGAAGGAAAGAAGGCAAGGCTAGGACAGGCAAGGACAGGCAAGGCAAGGCTAGGCTGCAGGACATGTTTTTGCTTTATAGTTTCTAGCACATTCGTCTTCAGACTAGGAGGAAAGCCATAAGACCGTATGGATTAGGCCCAAGCAAAAACCCCAGCTACTTGAGACTCTTAGACTAAGCCTAAAATACCAAGATCTCTCCATAAGGATGGTTTTTATACTGTACTTCCACAATCTGCTGGCAGTACAAAAAAATAAGCTGCAGATCTCCTTAGGCTGAGTCATGGTGCTTTGGGGCAGGGACCATGCATATCATGGGAATATTTCACAGTTTCTGCTCTGTTTTCAGTGTATGACACCAAAACACCCACCTGATGACATCCTTTCAAGAGCAAAGGCAGCAATTTGCAGAATTCCGCTTCTTAGGGGAAGTGAGAAATTGCTGAGCTGACACCAAGTCCTGCAGTGTCCCTGTCACCTGCAGAGCCACCGCATCCTCGCCACGGCAGCGGGCATTGTGACAAAGGTTCTATGTCAGCTGGGTGTGGCAGCCAGGCGCCCCCTAGGGGATGGGGAGCCTGTCAGCCCCGGGCCTGTCACTGCCTGGTGTCCCAGCTGCCACCAGCCAGGCCTCTGAAAACTTGTCAAACCATGCCCAGACTTGGGGCCAGTTTGGCCCAAAGTCTGCAAGAGACAAGTCGGGAAGAAAGATATGGGACAGAGGGAGAAAGCGAAGGGAGCAGGAGAAAGGGAAGGAAGAATAAAAAGTAGTGTTGGGCTGCAGGAGTGAGATGGAGGAATTGCAAGAAAAGAAGCAGGAAGCAGGAGAGTGAGAGAAAAGGAAAGAAGAGACATGCAGCCAGACGAGGGCTTAGTGAGAGAGGATGGGACAGAGAACAGGATGAGAAGGAAAGAAGGCAAGGCTAGGACAGGCAAGGACAGGCAAGGCAAGGCTAGGCTGCAGGACATGTTTTTGCTTTATAATTTCTAGCACATTCGTCTTCAGATGAGGAGGAAAGCCATAAGACCGTATGGATTAGGCCCAAGCAAAAACCCCAGCTACTTGAGACACTTAGACTAAGCCTAAAATACCAAGATCTCTCCATAAGGATGGTTTTTATACTATACTTCCACAATCTGCTGGCAGTACAAAGAAATAAGCTGCAGATCTCCTTAGGCTGAGTCATGGTGCTTTGGGGCAGGGACCGTGCATATCATGGGAATATTTCACAGTTTCTGCTCTGTTTTCAGTGTATGACACCAAAACACCCACCTGATGACATCCTTTCAAGAGCAAAGGCAGCAATTTGCAGAATTCCGCTTCTTAAAGGAAAGTGAGAAATTGCTGAGCTGACACCAAGTCCTGCAGTGTCCCTGTCACTTGCAGAGCCACCGCATCCTCGCCACGGTAGCGGGCATTGTGACAAAGGTTCTATGTCAGCTGGGTGTGGCAGCCAGGCGCCCCCTAGGGGATGGGGAGCCTGTCAGCCCCGGGCCTGTCACTGCCTGGTGTCCCAGCTGCCACCAGCCAGGCCTCTGAAAACTTGTCAAACCATGCCCAGACTTGGGGCCAGTTTGGCCCAAAGTCTGCAAGAGACAAGTCGGGAAGAAAGATATGGGACAGAGGGAGAAAGCGAAGGGAGCAGGAGAAAGGGAAGGAAGAATAAAAAGTAGTGTTGGGCTGCAGGAGTGAGATGGAGGAATTGCAAGAAAAGAGGCAGGAAGCAGGAGAGTGAGAGAAAAGGAAAGAAGAGACATGCAGCCAGACGAGGGCTTAGTGAGAGAGGATGGGACAGAGAACAGGATGAGAAGGAAAGAAGGCAAGGCTAGGACAGGCAAGGACAGGCAAGGCAAGGCTAGGCTGCAGGACATGTTTTTGCTTTATAGTTTCTAGCACATTCGTCTTCAGACTAGGAGGAAAGCCATAAGACCGTATGGATTAGGCCCAAGCAAAAACCCCAGCTACTTGAGACACTTAGACTAAGCCTAAAATACCAAGATCTCTCCATAAGGATGATTTTTATACTGTACTTCCACAATCTGCTTGCAGTACTAAAAAAATCAGCTGCAGATCTCCTTAGGCTGAGTCATGGTGCTTTGGGGCAGGGACAATGCATATCATGGGAATATTTCACAGTTTTTGCTCTGTTTTCAGTGTATGACACCAAAACACCCACCTGATGACATCCTTTCAAGAGCAAAGGCAGCAATTTGCAGAATTCCGCTTCTTAGGGGAAGTGAGAAATTGCTGAGCTGACACCAAGTCCTGCAGTGTCCCTGTCACCTGCAGAGCCACCACATCCTCGCCACGGTAGCGGGCATTGTGACAAAGGTTCTATGTCAGCTGGGTGTGGCAGCCAGGCGCCCCCTAGGGGATGGGGAGCCTGTCAGCCCCGGGCCTGTCACTGCCTGGTGTCCCAGCTGCCACCAGCCAGGCCTCTGAAAACTTGTCAAACCATGCCCAGACTTGGGGCCAGTTTGGCCCAAAGTCTGCAAGAGACAAGTCGGGAAGAAAGATATGGGACAGAGGGAGAAAGCGAAGGGAGCAGGAGAAAGGGAAGGAAGAATAAAAAGTAGTGTTGGGCTGCAGGAGTGAGATGGAGGAATTGCAAGAAAAGAGGCAGGAAGCAGGAGAGTGAGAGAAAAGGAAAGAAGAGACATGCAGCCAGACGAGGGCTTAGTGAGAGAGGATGGGACAGAGAACAGGATGAGAAGGAAAGAAGGCAAGGCTAGGACAGGCAAGGACAGGCAAGGCAAGGCTAGGCTGCAGGACATGTTTTTGCTTTATAGTTTCTAGCACATTCGTCTTCAGACTAGGAGGAAAGCCATAAGACCATATGGATTAGGCCCAAGCAAAAACCCCAGCTACTTGAGACTCTTAGACTAAGCCTAAAATACCAAGATCTCTCCATAAGGATGATTTTTATACTGTACTTCCACAATCTGCTGGCAGTACAAAAAAATAAGCTACAGATCTCCTTAGGCTGAGTCATGGTGCTTTGGGGCAGGGACCATGCATATCATGGGAATATTTCACAGTTTCTGCTCTGTTTTCAGTGTATGACACCAAAACACCCACCTGATGACATCCTTTCAAGAGCAAAGGCAGCAATTGGCAGAATTCCGCTTCTTAGGGGAAGTGAGAAATTGCTGAGCTGACACCAAGTCCTGCAGTGTCCCTGTCACCTGCAGAGCCACCGCATCCTCGCCACGGCAGCGGGCATTGTGACAAAGGTTCTATGTCAGCTGGGTGTGGCAGCCAGGCGCCCCCTAGGGGATGGGGAGCCTGTCAGCCCCGGGCCTGTCACTGCCTGGTGTCCCAGCTGCCACCAGCCAGGCCTCTGAAAACTTGTCAAACCATGCCCAGACTTGGGGCCAGTTTGGCCCAAAGTCTGCAAGAGACAAGTCGGGAAGAAAGATATGGGACAGAGGGAGAAAGCGAAGGGAGCAGGAGAAAGGGAAGGAAGAATAAAAAGTAGTGTTGGGCTGCAGGAGTGAGATGGAGGAATTGCAAGAAAAGAGGCAGGAAGCAGGAGAGTGAGAGAAAAGGAAAGAAGAGACATGCAGCCAGACGAGGGCTTAGTGAGAGAGGATGGGACAGAGAACAGGATGAGAAGGAAAGAAGGCAAGGCTAGGACAGGCAAGGACAGGCAAGGCAAGGCTAGGCTGCAGGACATGTTTTTGCTTTATAGTTTCTAGCACATTCGTCTTCAGATGAGGAGGAAAGCCATAAGACCGTATGGATTAGGCCCAAGCAAAAACCCCAGCTACTTGAGACACTTAGACTAAGCCTAAAATACCAAGATCTCTCCATAAGGATGGTTTTTATACTATACTTCCACAATCTGCTGGTAGTACAAAAAAATAAGCTGCAGATCTCCTTAGGCTGAGTCATGGTGCTTTGGGGCAGGGACCGTGCATATCATGGGAATATTTCACAGTTTCTGCTCTGTTTTCAGTGTATGACACCAAAACACCCACCTGATGACATCCTTTCAAGAGCAAAGGCAGCAATTTGCAGAATTCCGCTTCTTAGGGGAAGTGAGAAATTGCTGAGCTGACACCAAGTCCTGCAGTATCCCTCTCACCTGCAGAGCCACCGCATCCTCGCCATGGTAGCGGGCATTGTGACAAAGGTTCTATGTCAGCTGGGTGTGGCAGCCAGGCGCCCCCTAGGGGATGGGCAGCCTGTCAGCCCCGGGCCTGTCACTGCCTGGTGTCCCAGCTGCCACCAGCCAGGCCTCTGAAAACTTGTCAAACCATGCCCAGACTTGGGGCCAGTTTGGCCCAAAGTCTGCAAGAGACAAGTCGGGAAGAAAGATATGGGACAGAGGGAGAAAGCGAAGGGAGCAGGAGAAAGGGAAGGAAGAATAAAAAGTAGTGTTGGGCTGCAGGAGTGAGATGGAGGAATTGCAAGAAAAGAGGCAGGAAGCAGGAGAGTGAGAGAAAAGGAAAGAAGAGACATGCAGCCAGACGAGGGCTTAGTGAGAGAGGATGGGACAGAGAACAGGATGAGAAGGAAAGAAGGCAAGGCTAGGACAGGCAAGGACAGGCAAGGCAAGGCTAGGCTGCAGGACATGTTTTTGCTTTATAGTTTCTAGCACATTCGTCTTCAGACTAGGAGGAAAGCCATAAGACCGTATGGATTAGGCCCAAGCAAAAACCCCAGCTACTTGAGACACTTAGACTAAGCCTAAAATACCAAGATCTCTCCATAAGGATGATTTTTATACTGTACTTCCACAATCTGCTTGCAGTACTAAAAAAATCAGCTGCAGATCTCCTTAGGCTGAGTCATGGTGCTTTGGGGCAGGGACAATGCATATCATGGGAATATTTCACAGTTTTTGCTCTGTTTTCAGTGTATGACACCAAAACACCCACCTGATGACATCCTTTCAAGAGCAAAGGCAGCAATTTGCAGAATTCCGCTTCTTAGGGGAAGTGAGAAATTGCTGAGCTGACACCAAGTCCTGCAGTGTCCCTGTCACCTGCAGAGCCACCACATCCTCGCCACGGTAGCGGGCATTGTGACAAAGGTTCTATGTCAGCTGGGTGTGGCAGCCAGGCGCCCCCTAGGGGATGGGGAGCCTGTCAGCCCCGGGCCTGTCACTGCCTGGTGTCCCAGCTGCCACCAGCCAGGCCTCTGAAAACTTGTCAAACCATGCCCAGACTTGGGGCCAGTTTGGCCCAAAGTCTGCAAGAGACAAGTCGGGAAGAAAGATATGGGACAGAGGGAGAAAGCGAAGGGAGCAGGAGAAAGGGAAGGAAGAATAAAAAGTAGTGTTGGGCTGCAGGAGTGAGATGGAGGAATTGCAAGAAAAGAGGCAGGAAGCAGGAGAGTGAGAGAAAAGGAAAGAAGAGACATGCAGCCAGACGAGGGCTTAGTGAGAGAGGATGGGAGAGAGAAGAGGATGAGAAGGAAAGAAGGCAAGGTTAGGACAGGCAAGGACAGGCAAGGCAAGGCTAGGCTGCAGGACATGTTTTTGCTTTATAGTTTCTAGCACATTCGTCTTCAGACTAGGAGGAAAGCCATAAGACCGTATGGATTAGGCCCAAGCAAAAACCCCAGCTACTTGAGACCCTTAGACTAAGCCTAAAATACCAAGATCTCTCCATAAGGATGGTTTTTATACTGTACTTCCACAATCTGCTGGCAGTACAAAAAAATAAGCTGCAGATCTCCTTAGGCTGAGTCATGGTGCTTTGGGGCAGGGACCATGCATATCATGGGAATATTTCACAGTTTCTGCTCTGTTTTCAGTGTATGACACCAAAACACCCACCTGATGACATCCTTTCAAGAGCAAAGGCAGCAATTTGCAGAATTCCGCTTCTTAGGGGAAGTGAGAAATTGCTGAGCTGACACCAAGTCCTGCAGTATCCCTCTCACCTGCAGAGCCACCGCATCCTCGCCACGGTAGCGGGCATTGTGACAAAGGTTCTATGTCAGCTGGGTGTGGCAGCCAGGCGCCCCCTAGGGGATGGGGAGCCTGTCAGCCCCGGGCCTGTCACTGCCTGGTGTCCCTGCTGCCACCAGACAGGCCTCTGAAAACTTGTCAAACCATGCCCAGACTTAGGGCCAGTTTGGCCCAAAGTCTGCAAGAGACAAGTCGGGAAGAAAGATATGGGACAGAGGGAGAAAGCGAAGGGAGCAGGAGAAAGGGAAGGAAGAATAAAAAGTAGTGTTGGGCTGCAGGAGTGAGATGGAGGAATTGCAAGAAAAGAGGCAGGAAGCAGGAGAGTGAGAGAAAAGGAAAGAAGAGACATGCAGCCAGACGAGGGCTTAGTGAGAGAGGATGGGACAGAGAACAGGATGAGAAGGAAAGAAGGCAAGGCTAGGACAGGCAAGGACAGGCAAGGCAAGGCTAGGCTGCAGGACATGTTTTTGCTTTATTTTTTCTAGCACATTCGTCTTCAGACTAGGAGGAAAGCCATAAGACCATATGGATTAGGCCCAAGCAAAAACCCCAGCTACTTGAGACTCTTAGACTAAGCCTAAAATACCAAGATCTCTCCATAAGGATGATTTTTATACTGTACTTCCACAATCTGCTGGCAGTACAAAAAAATAAGCTACAGATCTCCTTAGGCTGAGTCATGGTGCTTTGGGGCAGGGACCATGCATATCATGGGAATATTTCACAGTTTCTGCTCTGTTTTCAGTGTATGACACCAAAACACCCACCTGATGACATCCTTTCAAGAGCAAAGGCAGCAATTGGCAGAATTCCGCTTCTTAGGGGAAGTGAGAAATTGCTGAGCTGACACCAAGTCCTGCAGTGTCCCTGTCACCTGCAGAGCCACCGCATCCTCGCCACGGCAGCGGGCATTGTGACAAAGGTTCTATGTCAGCTGGGTGTGGCAGCCAGGCGCCCCCTAGGGGATGGGGAGCCTGTCAGCCCCGGGCCTGTCACTGCCTGGTGTCCCAGCTGCCACCAGCCAGGCCTCTGAAAACTTGTCAAACCATGCCCAGACTTGGGGCCAGTTTGGCCCAAAGTCTGCAAGAGACAAGTCGGGAAGAAAGATATGGGACAGAGGGAGAAAGCGAAGGGAGCAGGAGAAAGGGAAGGAAGAATAAAAAGTAGTGTTGGGCTGCAGGAGTGAGATGGAGGAATTGCAAGAAAAGAGGCAGGAAGCAGGAGAGTGAGAGAAAAGGAAAGAAGAGACATGCAGCCAGACGAGGGCTTAGTGAGAGAGGATGGGACAGAGAACAGGATGAGAAGGAAAGAAGGCAAGGCTAGGACAGGCAAGGACAGGCAAGGCAAGGCTAGGCTGCAGGACATGTTTTTGCTTTATAGTTTCTAGCACATTCGTCTTCAGATGAGGAGGAAAGCCATAAGACCGTATGGATTAGGCCCAAGCAAAAACCCCAGCTACTTGAGACACTTAGACTAAGCCTAAAATATCAAGATCTCTCCATAAGGATGGTTTTTATACTATACTTCCACAATCTGCTGGTAGTACAAAAAAATAAGCTGCAGATCTCCTTAGGCTGAGTCATGGTGCTTTGGGGCAGGGACCGTGCATATCATGGGAATATTTCACAGTTTCTGCTCTGTTTTCAGTGTATGACACCAAAACACCCACCTGATGACATCCTTTCAAGAGCAAAGGCAGCAATTTGCAGAATTCCGCTTCTTAGGGGAAGTGAGAAATTGCTGAGCTGACACCAAGTCCTGCAGTATCCCTCTCACCTGCAGAGCCACCGCATCCTCGCCATGGTAGCGGGCATTGTGACAAAGGTTCTATGTCAGCTGGGTGTGGCAGCCAGGCGCCCCCTAGGGGATGGGCAGCCTGTCAGCCCCGGGCCTGTCACTGCCTGGTGTCCCTGCTGCCACCAGCCAGGCCTCTGAAAACTTGTCAAACCATGCCCAGACTTGGGGCCAGTTTGGCCCAAAGTCTGCAAGAGACAAGTCGGGAAGAAAGATATGGGACAGAGGGAGAAAGCGAAGGGAGCAGGAGAAAGGGAAGGAAGAATAAAAAGTAGTGTTGTGCTGCAGGAGTGAGATGGAGGAATTGCAAGAAAAGAGGCAGGAAGCAGGAGAGTGAGAGAAAAGGAAAGAAGAGACATGCAGCCAGACGAGGGCTTAGTGAGAGAGGATGGGACAGAGAACAGGATGAGAAGGAAAGAAGGCAAGGCTAGGACAGGCAAGGACAGGCAAGGCAAGGCTAGGCTGCAGGACATGTTTTTGCTTTATAGTTTCTAGCACATTCGTCTTCAGACTAGGAGGAAAGCCATAAGACCGTATGGATTAGGCCCAAGCAAAAACCCCAGCTACTTGAGACACTTAGACTAAGCCTAAAATACCAAGATCTCTCCATAAGGATGATTTTTATACTGTACTTCCACAATATGCTTGCAGTACTAAAAAAATCAGCTGCAGATCTCCTTAGGCTGAGTCATGGTGCTTTGGGGCAGGGACCATGCATATCATGGGAATATTTCACAGTTTCTGCTCTGTTTTCAGTGTATGACACCAAAACACCCACCTGATGACATCCTTTCAAGAGCAAAGGCAGCAATTTGCAGAATTCCGCTTCTTAGGGGAAGTGAGAAATTGCTGAGCTGACACCAAGTCCTGCAGTGTCCCTGTCACCTGCAGAGCCACCGCATCCTCGCCACGGTAGCGGGCATTGTGACAAAGGTTCTATGTCAGCTAGGTGTGGCAGCCAGGCGCCCCCTAGGGGATGGGGAGCCTGTCAGCCCCGGGCCTGTCACTGCCTGGTGTCCCTGCTGCCACCAGCCAGGCCTCTGAAAACTTGTCAAACCATGCCCAGACTTGGGGCCAGTTTGGCCCAAAGTCTGCAAGAGACAAGTCGGGAAGAAAGATATGGGACAGAGGGAGAAAGCGAAGGGAGCAGGAGAAAGGGAAGGAAGAATAAAAAGTAGTGTTGGGCTGCAGGAGTGGGATGGAGCAATTGCAAGAAAAGAGGCAGGAAGCAGGAGAGTGAGAGAAAAGGAAAGAAGAGACATGCAGCCAGACGAGGGCTTAGTGAGAGAGGATGGGACAGAGAACAGGATGAGAAGGAAAGAAGGCAAGGCTAGGACAGGCAAGGACAGGCAAGGCAAGGCTAGGCTGCAGGACATGTTTTTGCTTTATAGTTTCTAGCACATTCGTCTTCAGACTAGGAGGAAAGCCATAAGACCGTATGGATTAGGCCCAAGCAAAAACCCCAGCTACTTGAGACTCTTAGACTAAGCCTAAAATACCAAGATCTCTCCATAAGGATGGTTTTTATACTGTACTTCCACAATCTGCTGGCAGTACAAAAAAATAAGCTGCAGATCTCCTTAGGCTGAGTCATGGTGCTTTGGGGCAGGGACCATGCATATCATGGGAATATTTCACAGTTTCTGCTCTGTTTTCAGTGTATGACACCAAAACACCCACCTGATGACATCCTTTCAAGAGCAAAGGCAGCAATTTGCAGAATTCCGCTTCTTAGGGGAAGTGAGAAATTGCTGAGCTGACACCAAGTCCTGCAGTGTCCCTGTCACCTGCAGAGCCACCGCATCCTCGCCACGGTAGCGGGCATTGTGACAAAGGTTCTATGTCAGCTAGGTGTGGCAGCCAGGCGCCCCCTAGGGGATGGGGAGCCTGTCAGCCCCGGGCCTGTCACTGCCTGGTGTCCCTGCTGCCACCAGCCAGGCCTCTGAAAACTTGTCAAACCATGCCCAGACTTGGGGCCAGTTTGGCCCAAAGTCTGCAAGAGACAAGTCGGGAAGAAAGATATGGGACAGAGGGAGAAAGCGAAGGGAGCAGGAGAAAGGGAAGGAAGAATAAAAAGTAGTGTTGGGCTGCAGGAGTGGGATGGAGCAATTGCAAGAAAAGAGGCAGGAAGCAGGAGAGTGAGAGAAAAGGAAAGAAGAGACATGCAGCCAGACGAGGGCTTAGTGAGAGAGGATGGGACAGAGAACAGGATGAGAAGGAAAGAAGGAAAGGCTAGGACAGGCAAGGACAGGCAAGGCAAGGCTAGGCTGCAGGACATGTATTTGCTTTATAGTTTCTAGCACATTCGTCTTCAGACTAGGAGGAAAGCCATAAGACCGTATGGATTAGGCCCAAGCAAAAACCCCAGCTACTTGAGACTCTTAGACTAAGCCTAAAATACCAAGATCTCTCCATAAGGATGGTTTTTATACTGTACTTCCACAATCTGCTGGCAGTACCAAAAAATAAGCTGCAGATCTCCTTAGGCTGAGTCATGGTGCTTTGGGGCAGGGACCATGCATATCATGGGAATATTTCACAGTTTCTGCTCTGTTTTCAGTGTATGACACCAAAACACCCACCTGATGACATCCTTTCAAGAGCAAAGGCAGCAATTTGCAGAATTCCGCTTCTTAGGGGAAGTGAGAAATTGCTGAGCTGACACCAAGTCCTGCAGTGTCCCTGTCACCTGCAGAGCCACCGCATCCTCGCCACGGTAGCGGGCATAGTGACAAAGGTTCTATGTCAGCTGGGTGTGGCAGCCAGGCGCCCCCTAGGGGATGGGGAGCCTGTCAGCCCCGGGCCTGTCACTGCCTGGTGTCCCTGCTGCCACCAGCCGGGCCTCTGAAAACTTGTCAAACCATGCCCAGACTTGGGGCCAGTTTGGCCCAAAGTCTGCAAGAGACAAGTCGGGAAGAAAGATATGGGACAGAGGGAGAAAGCGAAGGGAGCAGGAGAAAGGGAAGGAAGAATAAAAAGTAGTGTTGGGCTGCAGGAGTGAGATGGAGGAATTGCAAGAAAAGAGGCAGGAAGCAGGAGAGTGAGAGAAAAGGAAAGAAGAGACATGCAGCCAGACGAGGGCTTAGTGAGAGAGGATGGGACAGAGAACAGGATGAGAAGGAAAGAAGGCAAGGTTAGGACAGGCAAGGACAGGCAAGGCAAGGCTAGGCTGCAGGACATGTTTTTGCTTTATAGTTTCTAGCACATTCGTCTTCAGACTAGGAGGAAAGCCATAAGACCGTATGGATTAGGCCCAAGCAAAAACCCCAGCTACTTGAGACACTTAGACTAAGCCTAAAATACCAAGATCTCTCCATAAGGATGATTTTTATACTGTACTTCCACAATCTGCTTGCAGTACTAAAAAAATCAGCTGCAGATCTCCTTAGGCTGAGTCATGGTGCTTTGGGGCAGGGACCGTGCATATCATGGGAATATTTCACAGTTTCTGCTCTGTTTTCAGTGTATGACACCAAAACACCCACCTGATGACATCCTTTCAAGAGCAAAGGCAGCAATTTGCAGAATTCCGCTTCTTAGGGGAAGTGAGAAATTGCTGAGCTGACACCAAGTCCTGCAGTGTCCCTGTCACCTGCAGAGCCACCGCATCCTCGCCACGGCAGCGGGCATTGTGACAAAGGTTCTATGTCAGCTGGGTGTGGCAGCCAGGCGCCCCCTAGGGGATGGGGAGCCTGTCAGCCCCGGGCCTGTCACTGCCTGGTGTCCCAGCTGCCACCAGCCAGGCCTCTGAAAACTTGTCAAACCATGCCCAGACTTGGGGCCAGTTTGGCCCAAAGTCTGCAAGAGACAAGTCGGGAAGAAAGATATGGGACAGAGGGAGAAAGCGAAGGGAGCAGGAGAAAGGGAAGGAAGAATAAAAAGTAGCGTTGGGCTGCAGGAGTGGGATGGAGCAATTGCATGAAAAGAGGCAGGAAGCAGGAGAGTGAGAGAAAAGGAAAGAAGAGACATGCAGCCAGACGAGGGCTTAGTGAGAGAGGATGGGACAAAGAACAGGATGAGAAGGACATAAGGCAAGGCTAGGACAGGCAAGGACAGGCAAGGCAAGGCTAGGCTGCAGGACATGTTTTTGCTTTATAGTTTCTTGCACATTCGTCTTCAGACTAGGAGGAAAGCCATAAGACCGTATGGATTAGGCCCAAGCAGAAACCCCAGCTACTTGAAACACTTAGACTAAGCCTAAAATACCAAGATCTCTCCATAAGGATGGTTTTTATACTGTACTTCCACAATCTGCTGGCAGTACAAAAAAATAAGCTGCAGATCTCCTTAGGCTGAGTCATGGTGCTTTGGGGCAGGGACCATGCATATCATGGGAATATTTCACAGTTTCTGCTCTGTTTTCAGTGTATGACACCAAAACACCCACCTGATGACATCCTTTCAAGAGCAAATGCAGCAATTTGCAGAATTCCGCTTCTTAGGGAAAGTGAGAAATTGCTGAGCTGACACCAAGTCCTGCAGTGTCCCTGTCACCTGCAGAGCCACCGCATCCTCACCACGGTAGCGGGCATTGTGACAAAGGTTCTATGTCAGCTGGGTGTGGCAGCCAGGCGCCCCCTAGGGGATGGGGAGCCTGTCAGCCCCGGGCCTGTCACTGCCTGGTGTCCCTGCTGCCACCAGCCAGGCCTCTGAAAACTTGTCAAACCATGCCCAGACTTGGGGCCAGTTTGGCCCAAAGTCTGCAAGAGACAAGTCGGGAAGAAAGATATGGGACAGAGGGAGAAAGCAAAGGGAGCAGGAGAAAGGGAAGGAAGAATAAAAAGTAGTGTTGGGCTGCAGGAGTGAGATGGAGGAATTGCAAGAAAAGAGGCAGGAAGCAGGAGAGTGAGAGAAAAGGAAAGAAGAGACATGCAGCCAGACGAGGGCTTAGTGAGAGAGGATGGGACAGAGAACAGGATGAGAAGGAAATAAGGCAAGGCTAGTACAGGCAAGGACAGGCAAGGCAAGGCTAGGCTGCAGGACATGTATTTGCTTTATAGTTTCTAGCACATTCGTCTTCAGACTAGGAGGAAAGCCATAAGACCGTATGGATTAGGCCCAAGCAAAAACCCCAGCTACTTGAGACTCTTAGACTAAGCCTAAAATACCAAGATCTCTCCATAAGGATGGTTTTTATACTGTACTTCCACAATCTGCTGGCAGTACAAAAAAATAAGCTGCAGATCTCCTTAGGCTGAGTCATGGTGCTTTGGGGCAGGGACCGTGCATATCATGGGAATATTTCACAGTTTCTGCTCTGTTTTCAGTGTATGACACCAAAACACCCACCTGATGACATCCTTTCAAGAGCAAAGGCAGCAATTTGCAGAATTCCGCTTCTTAGGGGAAGTGAGAAATTGCTGAGCTGACACCAAGTCCTGCAGTGTCCCTGTCACCTGCAGAGCCACCGCATCCTCGCCACGGTAGCGGGCATTGTGACAAAGGTTCTATGTCAGCTGGGTGTGGCAGCCAGGCGCCCCCTAGGGGATGGGGAGCCTGTCAGCCCCGGGCCTGTCACTGCCTGGTGTCCCTGCTGCCACCAGCCAGGCCTCTGAAAACTTGTCAAACCATGCCCAGACTTGGGGCCAGTTTGGCCCAAAGTCTCCAAGAGACAAGTCGGGAAGAAAGATATGGGACAGAGGGAGAAAGCAAAGGGAGCAGGAGAAAGGGAAGGAAGAATAAAAAGTAGTGTTGGGCTGCAGGAGTGAGATGGAGGAATTGCAAGAAAAGAGGCAGGAAGCAGGAGAGTGAGAGAAAAGGAAAGAAGAGACATGCAGCCAGACGAGGGCTTAGTGAGAGAGGATGGGACAGAGAACAGGATGAGAAGGACATAAGGCAAGGCTAGGACAGGCAAGGACAGGCAAGGCAAGGCTAGGCTGCAGGACATGTATTTGCTTTATAGTTTCTAGCACATTCGTCTTCAGACTAGGAGGAAAGCCATAAGATCGTATGGATTAGGCCCAAGCAAAAACCCCAGCTACTTGAGACACTTAGACTAAGCCTAAAATACCAAGATCTCTCCATAAGGATGGTTTTTATACTGTACTTCCACAATCTGCTGGCAGTACCAAAAAATAAGCTGCAGATCTCCTTAGGCTGAGTCATGGTGCTTTGGGGCAGGGACCATGCATATCATGTTAATATTTCAGTTTCTGCTCTGTTTTCAGTGTATGACACCAAAACACCCACCTGATGACATCCTTTCAAGAGCAAAGGCAGCAATTTGCAGAATTCCGCTTCTTAGGGGAAGTGAGAAATTGCTGAGCTGACACCAAGTCCTGCAGTGTCCCTGTCACCTGCAGAGCCACCGCATCCTCGCCACGGTAGCGGGCATGGTGACAAAGGTTCTATGTCAGCTGGGTGTGGCAGCCAGGCGCCCCCTAGGGGATGGGGAGCCTGTCAGCCCCGGGCCTGTCACTGCCTGGTGTCCCTGCTGCCACCAGCCAGGCCTCTGAAAACTTGTCAAACCATGCCCAGACTTGGGGCCAGTTTGGCCCAAAGTCTGCAAGAGACAAGTCGGGAAGAAAGATATGGGACAGAGGGAGAAAGCAAAGGGAGCAGGAGAAAGGGAAGGAAGAATAAAAAGTAGTGTTGGGCTGCAGGAGTGAGATGGAGGAATTGCAAGAAAAGAGGCAGGAAGCAGGAGAGTGAGAGAAAAGGAAAGAAGAGACATGCAGCCAGACGAGGGCTTAGTGAGAGAGGATGGGACAGAGAACAGGATGAGAAGGACATAAGGCAAGGCTAGGACAGGCAAGGACAGGCAAGGCAAGGCTAGGCTGCAGGACATGTATTTGCTTTATAGTTTCTAGCACATTCGTCTTCAGACTAGGAGGAAAGCCATAAGACCGTATGGATTAGGCCCAAGCAAAAACCCCAGCTACTTGAGACACTTAGACTAAGCCTAAAATACCAAGATCTCTCCATAAGGATGGTTTTTATACTGTACTTCCACAATCTGCTGGCAGTACCAAAAAATAAGCTGCAGATCTCCTTAGGCTGAGTCATGGTGCTTTGGGGCAGGGACCATGCATATCATGGGAATATTTCAGTTTCTGCTCTGTTTTCAGTGTATGACACCAAAACACCCACCTGATGACATCCTTTCAAGAGCAAAGGCAGCAATTTGCAGAATTCCGCTTCTTAGGGGAAGTGAGAAATTGCTGAGCTGACACCAAGTCCTGCAGTGTCCCTGTCACCTGCAGAGCCACCGCATCCTCGCCACGGTAGCGGGCATTGTGACAAAGGTTCTATGTCAGCTGGGTGTGGCAGCCAGGCGCCCCCTAGGGGATGGGGAGCCTGTCAGCCCCGGGCCTGTCACTGCCTGGTGTCCCTGCTGCCACCAGCCAGGCCTCTGAAAACTTGTCAAACCATGCCCAGACTTGGGGCCAGTTTGGCCCAAAGTCTGCAAGAGACAAGTCGGGAAGAAAGATATGGGACAGAGGGAGAAAGCAAAGGGAGCAGGAGAAAGGGAAGGAAGAATAAAAAGTAGTGTTGGGCTGCAGGAGTGAGATGGAGGAATTGCAAGAAAAGAGGCAGGAAGCAGGAGAGTGAGAGAAAAGGAAAGAAGAGACATGCAGCCAGACGAGGGCTTAGTGAGAGAGGATGGGACAGAGAACAGGATGAGAAGGAAAGAAGGCAAGGCTAGGACAGGCAAGGACAGGCAAGGCAAGGCTAGGCTGCAGGACATGTATTTGCTTTATAGTTTCTAGCACATTAGTCTTCAGACTAGGAGGAAAGCCATAAGACCGTATGGATTAGGCCCAAGCAAAAACCCCAGCTACTTGAGACACTTAGACTAAGCCTAAAATACCAAGATCTCTCCATAAGGATGGTTTTTATACTGTACTTCCACAATCTGCTGGCAGTACAAAAAAATAAGCTGCAGATCTCCTTAGGCTGAGTCATGGTGCTTTGGGGCAGGGACCGTGCATATCATGGGAATATTTCACAGTTTCTGCTCTGTTTTCAGTGTATGACACCAAAACACCCACCTGATGACATCCTTTCAAGAGCAAAGGCAGCAATTTGCAGAATTCCGCTTCTTAGGGAAAGTGAGAAATTGCTGAGCTGACACCAAGTCCTGCAGTGTCCCTGTCACCTGCAGAGCCTCCGCATCCTCGCCACAGCAGCGGGCATTGTGACAAAGGTTCTATGTCAGCTGGGTGTGGCAGCCAGGCTCCCCCTAGGGGATGGGGAGCCTGTCAGCCCCGGGCCTGTCACTGCCTGGTGTCCCTGCTGCCACCAGCCAGGCCTCTGAAAACTTGTCAAACCATGCCCAGACTTGGGGCCAGTTTGGCCCAAAGTCTGCAAGAGACAAGTCGGGAAGAAAGATATGGGACAGAGGGAGAAAGCAAAGGGAGCAGGAGAAAGGGAAGGAAGAATAAAAAGTAGTGTTGGGCTGCAGGAGTGAGATGGAGGAATTGCAAGAAAAGAGGCAGGAAGCAGGAGAGTGAGAGAAAAGGAAAGAAGAGACATGCAGCCAGACGAGGGCTTAGTGAGAGAGGATGGGACAGAGAACAGGATGAGAAGGACATAAGGCAAGGCTAGGACAGGCAAGGACAGGCAAGGCAAGGCTAGGCTGCAGGACATGTATTTGCTTTATAGTTTCTAGCACATTCGTCTTCAGACTAGGAGGAAAGCCATAAGACCGTATGGATTAGGCCCAAGCAAAAACCCCAGCTACTTGAGACACTTAGACTAAGCCTAAAATACCAAGATCTCTCCATAAGGATGGTTTTTATACTGTACTTCCACAATCTGCTGGCAGTACCAAAAAATAAGCTGCAGATCTCCTTAGGCTGAGTCATGGTGCTTTGGGGCAGGGACCATGCATATCATGGGAATATTTCAGTTTCTGCTCTGTTTTCAGTGTATGACACCAAAACACCCACCTGATGACATCCTTTCAAGAGCAAAGGCAGCAATTTGCAGAATTCCGCTTCTTAGGGGAAGTGAGAAATTGCTGAGCTGACACCAAGTCCTGCAGTGTCCCTGTCACCTGCAGAGCCACCGCATCCTCGCCACGGCAGCGGGCATTGTGACAAAGGTTCTATGTCAGCTGGGTGTGGCAGCCAGGCTCCCCCTAGGGGATGGGGAGCCTGTCAGCCCCGGGCCTGTCGCTGCCTGGTGTCCCTGCTGCCACCAGCCAGGCCTCTGAAAACTTGTCAAACCATGCCCAGACTTGGGGCCAGTTTGGCCCAAAGTCTGCAAGAGACAAGTCGGGAAGAAAGATATGGGACAGAGGGAGAAAGCGAAGGGAGCAGGAGAAAGGGAAGGAAGAATAAAAAGTAGTGTTGGGCTGCAGGAGTGAGATGGAGGAATTGCAAGAAAAGAGGCAGGAAGCAGGAGAGTGAGAGAAAAGGAAAGAAGAGACATGCAGCCAGACGAGGGCTTAGTGAGAGAGGATGGGACAGAGAACAGGATGAGAAGGACATAAGGCAAGGCTAGGACAGGCAAGGACAGGCAAGGCAAGGCTAGGCTGCAGGACATGTATTTGCTTTATAGTTTCTAGCACATTCGTCTTCAGACTAGGAGGAAAGCCATAAGACCGTATGGATTAGGCCCAAGCAAAAACCCCAGCTACATGAAACACTTAGACTAAGCCTAAAATACCAAGATCTCTCCATAAGGATGGTTTTTATACTGTACTTCCAAAATCTGCTGGCAGTACAAAAAAATAAGCTGCAGATCTCCTTAGGCTGAGTCATGGTGCTTTGGGGCAGGGACCATGCATATCATGGGAATATTTCACAGTTTCTGCTCTGTTTTCAGTGTATGACACCAAAACACCCACCTGATGACATCCTTTCAAGAGCAAAGGCAGCAATTTGCAGAATTCCGCTTCTTAGGGGAAGTGAGAAATTGCTGAGCTGACACCAAGTCCTGCAGTGTCCCTGTCACCTGCAGAGCCACCGCATCCCCACCACGGTAGCGGGCATTGTGACAAAGGTTCTATGTCAGCTGGGTGTGGCAGCCAGGCGCCCCCTAGGGGATGGGGAGCCTGTCAGCCCCGGGCCTGTCACTGCCTGGTGTCCCTGCTGCCACCAGCCAGGCCTCTGAAAACTTGTCAAACCATGCCCAGACTTGGGGCCAGTTTGGCCCAAAGTCTGCAAGAGACAAGTCGGGAAGAAAGATATGGGACAGAGGGAGAAAGCGAAGGGAGCAGGAGAAAGGGAAGGAAGAATAAAAAGTAATGTTGGGCTGCAGGAGTGAGATGGAGGAATTGCAAGAAAAGAGGCAGGAAGCAGGAGAGTGAGAGAAAAGGAAAGAAGAGACATGCAGCCAGACGAGGGGTTAGTGAGAGAGGATGGGACAGAGAACAGGATGAGAAGGAAATAAGGCAAGGCTAGTACAGGCAAGGACAGGCAAGGCAAGGCTAGGCTGCAGGACATGTATTTGCTTTATAGTTTCTAGCACATTCGTCTTCAGACTAGGAGGAAAGCCATAAGACCGTATGGATTAGGCCCAAGCAAAAACCCCAGCTACTTGAGACACTTAGACTAAGCCTAAAATACCAAGATCTCTCCATAAGGATGGTTTTTATACTGTACTTCCACAATCTGCTGGCAGTACAAAAAAATAAGCTGCAGATCTCCTTAGGCTGAGTCATGGTGCTTTGGGGCAGGGACCGTGCATATCATGGGAATATTTCACAGTTTCTGCTCTGTTTTCAGTGTATGACACCAAAACACCCACCTGATGACATCCTTTCAAGAGCAAAGGCAGCAATTTGCAGAATTCCGCTTCTTAGGGGAAGTAAGAAATTGCTGAGCTGACACCAAGTCCTGCAGTGTCCCTGTCACCTGCAGAGCCACCGCATCCTCTCCACGGCAGCGGGCATTGTGACAAAGGTTCTATGTCAGCTGGGTGTGGCAGCCAGGCTCCCCCTAGGGGATGGGGAGCCTGTCAGCCCCGGGCCTGTCACTGCCTGGTGTCCCTGCTGCCACCAGCCAGGCCTCTGAAAACTTGTCAAACCATGCCCAGACTTGGGGCCAGTTTGGCCCAAAGTCTGCAAGAGACAAGTCGGGAAGAAAGATACGGGACAGAGGGAGAAAGCGAAGGGAGCAGGAGAAAGGGAAGGAAGAATAAAAAGTAGTGTTGGGCTGCAGGAGTGAGATGGAGGAATTGCAAGAAAAAAGGCAGGAAGCAGGAGAGTGAGAGAAAAGGAAAGAAGAGACATGCAGCCAGACGAGGGCTTAGTGAGAGAGGATGGGACAGAGAACAGGATGAGAAGGACATAAGGCAAGGCTAGGACAGGCAAGGACAGGCAAGGCAAGGCTAGGCTGCAGGACATGTATTTACTTTATAGTTTCTAGCACATTCGTCTTCAGACTAGGAGGAAAGCCATAAGACCGTATGGATTAGGCCCAAGCAAAAACCCCAGCTACATGAAACACTTAGACTAAGCCTAAAATACCAAGATCTCTCCATAAGGATGGTTTTTATACTGTACTTCCAAAATCTGCTGGCAGTACAAAAAAATAAGCTGCAGATCTCCTTAGGCTGAGTCATGGTGCTTTGGGGCAGGGACCATGCATATCATGGGAATATTTCACAGTTTCTGCTCTGTTTTCAGTGTATGACACCAAAACACCCACCTGATGACATCCTTTCAAGAGCAAAGGCAGCAATTTGCAGAATTCCGCTTCTTAGGGGAAGTGAGAAATTGCTGAGCTGACACCAAGTCCTGCAGTGTCCCTGTCACCTGCAGAGCCACCGCATCCCCACCACGGTAGCGGGCATTGTGACAAAGGTTCTATGTCAGCTGGGTGTGGCAGCCAGGCGCCCCCAAGGGGATGGGGAGCCTGTCAGCCCTGGGCCTGTCACTGCCTGGTGTCCCTGCTGCCACCAGCCAGGCCTCTGAAAACTTGTCAAACCATGCCCAGACTTGGGGCCAGTTTGGCCCAAAGTCTGCAAGAGACAAGTCGGGAAGAAAGATATGGGACAGAGGGAGAAAGCGAAGGGAGCAGGAGAAAGGGAAGGAAGAATAAAAAGTAGTGTTGGGCTGCAGGAGTGAGATGGAGGAATTGCAAGAAAAGAGGCAGGAAGCAGGAGAGTGAGAGAAAAGGAAAGAAGAGACATGCAGCCAGACGGGGGGTTAGTGAGAGAGGATGGGACAGAGAACAGGATGAGAAGGACATAAGGCAAGGCTAGGACAGGCAAGGACAGGCAAGGCAAGGCTAGGCTGCAGGACATGTATTTGCTTTATAGTTTCTAGCACATTCGTCTTCAGACTAGGAGGAAAGCCATAAGACCGTATGGATTAGGCCCAAGCAAAAACCCCAGCTACTTGAGACACTTAGACTAAGCCTAAAATACCAAGATCTCTCCATAAGGATGGTTTTTATACTGTACTTCCACAATCTGCTGGCAGTACCAAAAAATAAGCTGCAGATCTCCTTAGGCTGAGTCATGGTGCTTTGGGGCAGGGACCATGCATATCATGGGAATATTTCAGTTTCTGCTCTGTTTTCAGTGTATGACACCAAAACACCCACCTGATGACATCCTTTCAAGAGCAAAGGCAGCAATTTGCAGAATTCCGCTTCTTAGGGGAAGTGAGAAATTGCTGAGCTGACACCAAGTCCTGCAGTGTCCCTGTCACCTGCAGAGCCACCGCATCCTCGCCACGGTAGCGGGCATGGTGACAAAGGTTCTATGTCAGCTGGGTGTGGCAGCCAGGCGCCCCCTAGGGGATGGGGAGCCTGTCAGCCCCGGGCCTGTCACTGCCTGGTGTCCCTGCTGCCACCAGCCAGGCCTCTGAAAACTTGTCAAACCATGCCCAGACTTGGGGCCAGTTTGGCCCAAAGTCTGCAAGAGACAAGTCGGGAAGAAAGATATGGGACAGAGGGAGAAAGCAAAGGGAGCAGGAGAAAGGGAAGGAAGAATAAAAAGTAGTGTTGGGCTGCAGGAGTGAGATGGAGGAATTGCAAGAAAAGAGGCAGGAAGCAGGAGAGTGAGAGAAAAGGAAAGAAGAGACATGCAGCCAGACGAGGGCTTAGTGAGAGAGGATGGGACAGAGAACAGGATGAGAAGGAAATAAGGCAAGGCTAGGACAGGCAAGGACAGGCAAGGCAAGGCTAGGCTGCAGGACATGTATTTGCTTTATAGTTTCTAGCACATTCGTCTTCAGACTAGGAGGAAAGCCATAAGACCGTATGGATTAGGCCCAAGCAAAAACCCCAGCTACTTGAGACACTTAGACTAAGCCTAAAATACCAAGATCTCTCCATAAGGATGGTTTTTATACTGTACTTCCACAATCTGCTGGCAGTACAAAAAAATAAGCTGCAGATCTCCTTAGGCTGAGTCATGGTGCTTTGGGGCAGGGACCGTGCATATCATGGGAATATTTCACAGTTTCTGCTCTGTTTTCAGTGTATGACACCAAAACACCCACCTGATGACATCCTTTCAAGAGCAAAGGCAGCAATTTGCAGAATTCCGCTTCTTAGGGGAAGTAAGAAATTGCTGAGCTGACACCAAGTCCTGCAGTGTCCCTGTCACCTGCAGAGCCACCGCATCCTCTCCACGGCAGCGGGCATTGTGACAAAGGTTCTATGTCAGCTGGGTGTGGCAGCCAGGCTCCCCCTAGGGGATGGGGAGCCTGTCAGCCCCGGGCCTGTCACTGCCTGGTGTCCCTGCTGCCACCAGCCAGGCCTCTGAAAACTTGTCAAACCATGCCCAGACTTGGGGCCAGTTTGGCCCAAAGTCTGCAAGAGACAAGTCGGGAAGAAAGATACGGGACAGAGGGAGAAAGCGAAGGGAGCAGGAGAAAGGGAAGGAAGAATAAAAAGTAGTGTTGGGCTGCAGGAGTGAGATGGAGGAATTGCAAGAAAAAAGGCAGGAAGCAGGAGAGTGAGAGAAAAGGAAAGAAGAGACATGCAGCCAGACGAGGGCTTAGTGAGAGAGGATGGGACAGAGAACAGGATGAGAAGGACATAAGGCAAGGCTAGGACAGGCAAGGACAGGCAAGGCAAGGCTAGGCTGCAGGACATGTATTTACTTTATAGTTTCTAGCACATTCGTCTTCAGACTAGGAGGAAAGCCATAAGACCGTATGGATTAGGCCCAAGCAAAAACCCCAGCTACATGAAACACTTAGACTAAGCCTAAAATACCAAGATCTCTCCATAAGGATGGTTTTTATACTGTACTTCCAAAATCTGCTGGCAGTACAAAAAAATAAGCTGCAGATCTCCTTAGGCTGAGTCATGGTGCTTTGGGGCAGGGACCATGCATATCATGGGAATATTTCACAGTTTCTGCTCTGTTTTCAGTGTATGACACCAAAACACCCACCTGATGACATCCTTTCAAGAGCAAAGGCAGCAATTTGCAGAATTCCGCTTCTTAGGGGAAGTGAGAAATTGCTGAGCTGACACCAAGTCCTGCAGTGTCCCTGTCACCTGCAGAGCCACCGCATCCCCACCACGGTAGCGGGCATTGTGACAAAGGTTCTATGTCAGCTGGGTGTGGCAGCCAGGCGCCCCCAAGGGGATGGGGAGCCTGTCAGCCCTGGGCCTGTCACTGCCTGGTGTCCCTGCTGCCACCAGCCAGGCCTCTGAAAACTTGTCAAACCATGCCCAGACTTGGGGCCAGTTTGGCCCAAAGTCTGCAAGAGACAAGTCGGGAAGAAAGATATGGGACAGAGGGAGAAAGCGAAGGGAGCAGGAGAAAGGGAAGGAAGAATAAAAAGTAGTGTTGGGCTGCAGGAGTGAGATGGAGGAATTGCAAGAAAAGAGGCAGGAAGCAGGAGAGTGAGAGAAAAGGAAAGAAGAGACATGCAGCCAGACGAGGGCTTAGTGAGAGAGGATGGGACAGAGAACAGGATGAGAAGGAAATAAGGCAAGGCTAGGACAGGCAAGGACAGGCAAGGCAAGGCTAGGCTGCAGGACATGTATTTGCTTTATAGTTTCTAGCACATTCGTCTTCAGACTAGGAGGAAAGCCATAAGACCGTATGGATTAGGCCCAAGCAAAAACCCCAGCTACTTGAGACACTTAGACTAAGCCTAAAATACCAAGATCTCTCCATAAGGATGGTTTTTATACTGTACTTCCACAATCTGCTGGCAGTACCAAAAAATAAGCTGCAGATCTCCTTAGGCTGAGTCATGGTGCTTTGGGGCAGGGACCATGCATATCATGGGAATATTTCAGTTTCTGCTCTGTTTTCAGTGTATGACACCAAAACACCCACCTGATGACATCCTTTCAAGAGCAAAGGCAGCAATTTGCAGAATTCCGCTTCTTAGGGGAAGTGAGAAATTGCTGAGCTGACACCAAGTCCTGCAGTGTCCCTGTCACCTGCAGAGCCTCCGCATCCTCGCCACAGCAGCGGGCATTGTGACAAAGGTTCTATGTCAGCTGGGTGTGGCAGCCAGGCTCCCCCTAGGGGATGGGGAGCCTGTCAGCCCCGGGCCTGTCACTGCCTGGTGTCCCTGCTGCCACCAGCCAGGCCTCTGAAAACTTGTCAAACCATGCCCAGACTTGGGGCCAGTTTGGCCCAAAGTCTGCAAGAGACAAGTCGGGAAGAAAGATATGGGACAGAGGGAGAAAGCGAAGGGAGCAGGAGAAAGGGAAGGAAGAATAAAAAGTAGTGTTGGGCTGCAGGAGTGAGATGGAGGAATTGCAAGAAAAGAGGCAGGAAGCAGGAGAGTGAGAGAAAAGGAAAGAAGAGACATGCAGCCAGACGAGGGCTTAGTGAGAGAGGATGGGACAGAGAACAGGATGAGAAGGACATAAGGCAAGGCTAGGACAGGCAAGGACAGGCAAGGCAAGGCTAGGCTGCAGGACATGTATTTGCTTTATAGTTTCTAGCACATTCGTCTTCAGACTAGGAGGAAAGCCATAAGACCGTATGGATTAGGCCCAAGCAAAAACCCCAGCTACTTGAGACACTTAGACTAAGCCTAAAATACCAAGATCTCTCTATAAGGATGGTTTTTATACTGTACCTCCACAATCTGCTGGCAGTACCAAAAAATAAGCTGCAGATCTCCTTAGGCTGAGTCATGGTGCTTTGGTGCAGGGACCGTGCATATCATGGGAATATTTCACAGTTTCTGCTCTGTTTTCAGTGTATGACACCAAAACACCCACCTGATGACATCCTTTCAAGAGCAAAGGCAGCAATTTGCACAATTCCGCTTCTTAGGGAAAGTGAGAAATTGCTGAGCTGACACCAAGTCCTGCAGTGTCCCTGTCACCTGCAGAGCCACCGCATCCTCGCCACGGCAGCGGGCATTGTGACAAAGGTTCTATGTCAGCTGGGTGTGGCAGCCAGGCTCCCCCTAGGGGATGGGGAGCCTGTCAGCCCCGGGCCTGTCACTGCCTGGTGTCCCTGCTGCCACCAGCCAGGCCTCTGAAAACTTGTCAAACCATGCCCAGACTTGGGGCCAGTTTGGCCCAAAGTCTGCAAGAGACAAGTCGGGAAGAAAGATATGGGACAGAGGGAGAAAGCAAAGGGAGCAGGAGAAAGGGAAGGAAGAATAAAAAGTAGTGTTGGGCTGCAGGAGTGAGATGGAGGAATTGCAAGAAAAGAGGCAGGAAGCAGGAGAGTGAGAGAAAAGGAAAGAAGAGACATGCAGCCAGACGAGGGCTTAGTGAGAGAGGATGGGACAGAGAACAGGATGAGAAGGAAAGAAGGCAAGGCTAGGACAGGCAAGGACAGGCAAGGCAAGGCTAGGCTGCAGGACATGTATTTGCTTTATAGTTTCTAGCACATTCGTCTTCAGACTAGGAGGAAAGCCATAAGACCGTATGGATTAGGCCAAAGCAGAAACCCCAGCTACTTGAAACACTTAGACTAAGCCTAAAATACCAAGATCTCTCCATAAGGATGGTTTTTATACTGTACTTCCACAATCTGCTGGCAGTACAGAAAAATAAGCTGCAGATCTCCTTAGGCTGAGTCATGGTGCTTTGGGGCAGGGACCGTGCATATCATGGGAATATTTCACAGTTTCTGCTCTGTTTTCAGTGTATGACACCAAAACACCCACCTGATGACATCCTTTCAAGAGCAAAGGCAGCAATTTGCAGAATTCCGCTTCTTAGGGGAAGTGAGAAATTGCTGAGCTGACACCAAGTCCTGCAGTGTCCCTGTCACCTGCAGAGCCACCGCATCCTCTCCACGGCAGCGGGCATTGTGACAAAGGTTCTATGTCAGCTGGGTGTGGCAGCCAGGCGCCCCCTAGGGGATGGGGAGCCTGTCAGCCCCGGGCCTGTCACTGCCTGGTGTCCCTGCTGCCACCAGCCAGGCCTCTGAAAACTTGTCAAACCATGCCCAGACTTGGGGCCAGTTTGGCCCAAAGTCTGCAAGAGACAAGTCGGGAAGAAAGATACGGGACAGAGGGAGAAAGCGAAGGGAGCAGGAGAAAGGGAAGGAAGAATAAAAAGTAGTGTTGGGCTGCAGGAGTGAGATGGAGGAATTGCAAGAAAAAAGGCAGGAAGCAGGAGAGTGAGAGAAAAGGAAAGAAGAGACATGCAGCCAGACGAGGGGTTAGTGAGAGAGGATGGGACAGAGAACAGGATGAGAAGGACGTAAGGCAAGGCTGGGACAGGCAAGGACAGGCAAGGCAAGGCTAGGCTGCAGGACATGTTTTTGCTTTATAGTTTCTAGCACATTCGTCTTCAGACTAGGAGGAAAGCCATAAGACCGTATGGATTAGGCCCAAGCAAAAACCCCAGCTACTTGAGACACTTAGACTAAGCCTAAAATACCAAGATCTCTCCATAAGGATGGTTTTTATACTGTACTTCCACAATCTGCTGGCAGTACAAAAAAATAAGCTGCAGATCTCCTTAGGCTGAGTCATGGTGCTTTGGGGCAGGGACCATGCATATCATGAGAATATTTCAGTTTCTGCTCTGTTTTCAGTGTATGACACCAAAACACCCACCTGATGACATCCTTTCAAGAGCAAAGGCAGCAATTTGCAGAATTCCGCTTATAGGGGAAGTGAGAAATTGCTGAGCTGACACCAAGTCCTGCAGTGTCCCTGTCACCTGCAGAGCCACCGCATCCTCGCCACGGCAGCGGGCATTGTGACAAAGGTTCTATGTCAGCTGGGTGTGGCAGCCAGGTGCCCCCTAGGGGATGGGGAGCCTGTCAGCCCCGGGCCTGTCGCTGCCTGTTGTCCCTGCTGCCACCAGCCAGGCCTCTGAAAACTTGTCAAACCATGCCCAGACTTGGGGCCAGTTTGGCCCAAAGTCTGCAAGAGACAAGTCGGGAAGAAAGATATGGGACAGAGGGAGAAAGCGAAGGGAGCAGGAGAAAGGGAAGGAAGAATAAAAAGTAGTGTTGGGCTGCAGGAGTGAGATGGAGGAATTGCAAGAAAAGAGGCAGGAAGCAGGAGAGTGAGAGAAAAGGAAAGAAGAGACATGCAGCCAGACGAGGGCTTAGTGAGAGAGGATGGGACAGAGAACAGGATGAGAAGGACATAAGGCAAGGCTAGGACAGGCAAGGACAGGCAAGGCAAGGCTAGGCTGCAGGACATGTATTTGCTTTATAGTTTCTAGCACATTCGTCTTCAGACTAGGAGGAAAGCCATAAGACCGTATGGATTAGGCCCAAGCAAAAACCCCAGCTACTTGAGACACTTAGACTAAGCCTAAAATACCAAGATCTCTCTATAAGGATGGTTTTTATACTGTACCTCCACAATCTGCTGGCAGTACCAAAAAATAAGCTGCAGATCTCCTTAGGCTGAGTCATGGTGCTTTGGTGCAGGGACCGTGCATATCATGGGAATATTTCACAGTTTCTGCTCTGTTTTCAGTGTATGACACCAAAACACCCACCTGATGACATCCTTTCAAGAGCAAAGGCAGCAATTTGCACAATTCCGCTTCTTAGGGAAAGTGAGAAATTGCTGAGCTGACACCAAGTCCTGCAGTGTCCCTGTCACCTGCAGAGCCACCGCATCCTCGCCACGGCAGCGGGCATTGTGACAAAGGTTCTATGTCAGCTGGGTGTGGCAGCCAGGCTCCCCCTAGGGGATGGGGAGCCTGTCAGCCCCGGGCCTGTCACTGCCTGGTGTCCCTGCTGCCACCAGCCAGGCCTCTGAAAACTTGTCAAACCATGCCCAGACTTGGGGCCAGTTTGGCCCAAAGTCTGCAAGAGACAAGTCGGGAAGAAAGATATGGGACAGAGGGAGAAAGCAAAAGGAGCAGGAGAAAGGGAAGGAAGAATAAAAAGTAGTGTTGGGCTGCAGGAGTGAGATGGAGGAATTGCAAGAAAAGAGGCAGGAAGCAGGAGAGTGAGAGAAAAGGAAAGAAGAGACATGCAGCCAGACGAGGGCTTAGTGAGAGAGGATGGGACAGAGAACAGGATGAGAAGGAAAGAAGGCAAGGCTAGGACAGGCAAGGACAGGCAAGGCAAGGCTAGGCTGCAGGACATGTATTTGCTTTATAGTTTCTAGCACATTCGTCTTCAGACTAGGAGGAAAGCCATAAGACCGTATGGATTAGGCCAAAGCAGAAACCCCAGCTACTTGAAACACTTAGACTAAGCCTAAAATACCAAGATCTCTCCATAAGGATGGTTTTTATACTGTACTTCCACAATCTGCTGGCAGTACAAAAAAATAAGCTGCAGATCTCCTTAGGCTGAGTCATGGTGCTTTGGGGCAGGGACCGTGCATATCATGGGAATATTTCACAGTTTCTGCTCTGTTTTCAGTGTATGACACCAAAACACCCACCTGATGACATCCTTTCAAGAGCAAAGGCAGCAATTTGCAGAATTCCGCTTCTTAGGGGAAGTGAGAAATTGCTGAGCTGACACCAAGTCCTGCAGTGTCCCTGTCACCTGCAGAGCCACCGCATCCTCTCCACGGCAGCGGGCATTGTGACAAAGGTTCTATGTCAGCTGGGTGTGGCAGCCAGGCGCCCCCTAGGGGATGGGGAGCCTGTCAGCCCCGGGCCTGTCACTGCCTGGTGTCCCTGCTGCCACCAGCCAGGCCTCTGAAAACTTGTCAAACCATGCCCAGACTTGGGGCCAGTTTGGCCCAAAGTCTGCAAGAGACAAGTCGGGAAGAAAGATACGGGACAGAGGGAGAAAGCGAAGGGAGCAGGAGAAAGGGAAGGAAGAATAAAAAGTAGTGTTGGGCTGCAGGAGTGGGATGGAGGAATTGCAAGAAAAAAGGCAGGAAGCAGGAGAGTGAGAGAAAAGGAAAGAAGAGACATGCAGCCAGACGAGGGGTTAGTGAGAGAGGATGGGACAGAGAACAGGATGAGAAGGACGTAAGGCAAGGCTGGGACAGGCAAGGACAGGCAAGGCAAGGCTAGGCTGCAGGACATGTTTTTGCTTTATAGTTTCTAGCACATTCGTCTTCAGACTAGGAGGAAAGCCATAAGACCGTATGGATTAGGCCCAAGCAAAAACCCCAGCTACTTGAGACACTTAGACTAAGCCTAAAATACCAAGATCTCTCCATAAGGATGGTTTTTATACTGTACTTCCACAATCTGCTGGCAGTACAAAAAAATAAGCTGCAGATCTCCTTAGGCTGAGTCATGGTGCTTTGGGGCAGGGACCATGCATATCATGAGAATATTTCAGTTTCTGCTCTGTTTTCAGTGTATGACACCAAAACACCCACCTGATGACATCCTTTCAAGAGCAAAGGCAGCAATTTGCAGAATTCCGCTTATAGGGGAAGTGAGAAATTGCTGAGCTGACACCAAGTCCTGCAGTGTCCCTGTCACCTGCAGAGCCACCGCATCCTCGCCACGGCAGCGGGCATTGTGACAAAGGTTCTATGTCAGCTGGGTGTGGCAGCCAGGTGCCCCCTAGGGGATGGGGAGCCTGTCAGCCCCGGGCCTGTCGCTGCCTGTTGTCCCTGCTGCCACCAGCCAGGCCTCTGAAAACTTGTCAAACCATGCCCAGACTTGGGGCCAGTTTGGCCCAAAGTCTGCAAGAGACAAGTCGGGAAGAAAGATATGGGACAGAGGGAGAAAGCGAAGGGAGCAGGAGAAAGGGAAGGAAGAATAAAAAGTAGTGTTGGGCTGCAGGAGTGAGATGGAGGAATTGCAAGAAAAGAGGCAGGAAGCAGGAGAGTGAGAGAAAAGGAAAGAAGAGACATGCAGCCAGACGAGGGCTTAGTGAGAGAGGATGGGACAGAGAACAGGATGAGAAGGACATAAGGCAAGGCTAGTACAGGCAAGGACAGGCAAGGCAAGGCTAGGCTGCAGGACATGTATTTGCTTTATAGTTTCTAGCACATTCGTCTTCAGACGAGGAGGAAAGCCATAAGACCGTATGGATTAGGCCCAAGCAAAAACCCCAGCTACTTGAGACACTTAGACTAAGCCTAAAATACCAAGATCTCTCCATAAGGATGGTTTTTATACTGTACTTCCACAATCTGCTGGCAGTACAAAAAAATAAGCTGCAGATCTCCTTAGGCTGAGTCATGGTGCTTTGGGGCAGGGACCGTGCATATCATGGGAATATTTAAAGTTTCTGCTTTGTTTTCAGTGTATGACACCAAAACACCCACCTGATGACATCCTTTCAAGAGCAAAGGCAGCAATTTGCAGAATTCCGCTTCTTAGGGGAAGTAAGAAATTGCTGAGCTGACACCAAGTCCTGCAGTGTCCCTGTCACCTGCAGAGCCACCGCATCCTCGCCACGGCAGCGGGCATTGTGACAAAGGTTCTATGTCAGCTGGGTGTGGCAGCCAGGCTCCCCCTAGGGGATGGGGAGCCTGTCAGCCCCGGGCCTGTCACTGCCTGGTGTCCCTGCTGCCACCAGCCAGGCCTCTGAAAACTTGTCAAACCATGCCCAGACTTGGGGCCAGTTTGGCCCAAAGTCTCCAAGAGACAAGTCGGGAAGAAAGATACGGGACAGAGGGAGAAAGCGAAGGGAGCAGGAGAAAGGGAAGGAAGAATAAAAAGTAGTGTTGGGCTGCAGGAGTGAGATGGAGGAATTGCAAGAAAAGAGGCAGGAAGCATGAGAGTGAGAGAAAAGGAAAGAAGAGACATGCAGCCAGACGAGGGCTTAGTGAGAGAGGATGGGACAGAGAACAGGATGAGAAGGACGTAAGGCAAGGCTGGGACAGGCAAGGACAGGCAAGGCAAGGCTAGGCTGCAGGACATGTTTTTGCTTTATAGTTTCTAGCACATTCGTCTTCAGACTAGGAGGAAAGCCATAAGACCGTATGGATTAGGCCCAAGCAAAAACCCCAGCTACTTGAGACTCTTAGACTAAGCCTAAAATACCAAGATCTCTCCATAAGGATGGTTTTTATACTGTACTTCCACAATCTGCTGGCAGTACAAAAAAATAAGCTACAGATCTCCTTAGGTTGAGTCATGGTGCTTTGGTGCAGGGACCGTGCATATCATGGGAATATTTCACAGTTTCTGCTCTGTTTTCAGTGTATGACACCAAAACACCCACCTGATGACATCCTTTCAAGAGCAAAGGCAGCAATTTGCAGAATTCCGCTTCTTAGGGGAAGTGAGAAATTGCTGAGCTGACACCAAGTCCTGCAGTGTCCCTGTCACCTGCAGAGCCACCCCATCCTCGCCACGGCAGCGGGCATTGTGACAAAGGTTCTATGTCAGCTGGGTGTGGCAGCCAGGCGCCCCCTAGGGGATGGGGAGCCTGTCAGCCCCGGGCCTGTCACTGCCTGGTGTCCCTGCTGCCACCAGCCAGGCCTCTGAAAACTTGTCAAACCATGCCCAGACTTGGGGCCAGTTTGGCCCAAAGTCTGCAAGAGACAAGTCGGGAAGAAAGATACGGGACAGAGGGAGAAAGCGAAGGGAGCAGGAGAAAGGGAAGGAAGAATAAAAAGTAGTGTTGGGCTGCAGGAGTGAGATGGAGGAATTGCAAGAAAAGAGGCAGGAAGCAGGAGAGTGAGAGAAAAGGAAAGAAGAGACATGCAGCCAGACGAGGGCTTAGTGAGAGAGGATGGGACAGAGAACAGGATGAGAAGGACATAAGGCAAGGCTAGTACAGGCAAGGACAGGCAAGGCAAGGCTAGGCTGCAGGACATGTATTTGCTTTATAGTTTCTAGCACATTCGTCTTCAGACGAGGAGGAAAGCCATAAGACCGTATGGATTAGGCCCAAGCAAAAACCCCAGCTACTTGAGACACTTAGACTAAGCCTAAAATACCAAGATCTCTAAATAAGGATGGTTTTTATACTGTACTTCCACAATCTGCTGGCAGTACCAAAAAATAAGCTGCAGATCTCCTTAGGCTGAGTCATGGTGCTTTGGTGCAGGGACCGTGCATATCATGGGAATATTTCACAGTTTCTGCTCTGTTTTCAGTGTATGACACCAAAACACCCACCTGATGACATCCTTTCAAGAGCAAAGGCAGCAATTTGCAGAATTCCGCTTCTTAGGGAAAGTGAGAAATTGCTGAGCTGACACCAAGTCCTGCAGTGTCCCTGTCACCTGCAGAGCCACCGCATCCTCGCCACGGCAGCGGGCATTGTGACAAAGGTTCTATGTCAGCTGGGTGTGGCAGCCAGGCGCCCCCTAGGGGATGGGCAGCCTGTCAGCCCCGGGCCTGTCACTGCCTGGTGTCCCTGCTGCCACCAGCCAGGCCTCTGAAAACTTGTCAAACCATGCCCAGACTTGGGGCCAGTTTGGCCCAAAGTCTGCAAGAGACAAGTCGGGAAGAAAGATATGGGACAGAGGGAGAAAGCGAAGGGAGCAGGAGAAAGGGAAGGAAGAATAAAAAGTAGTGTTGGGCTGCAGGAGTGAGATGGAGGAATTGCAAGAAAAGAGGCAGGAAGCAGGAGAGTGAGAGAAAAGGAAAGAAGAGACATGCAGCCAGACGAGGGCTTAGTGAGAGAGGATGGGACAGAGAACAGGATGAGAAGGACATAAGGCAAGGCTAGGACAGGCAAGGACAGGCAAGGCAAGGCTAGGCTGCAGGACATGTATTTGCTTTATAGTTTCTAGCACATTCGTCTTCAGACTAGGAGGAAAGCCATAAGACCGTATGGATTAGGCCCAAGCAAAAACCCCAGCTACTTGAGACACTTAGACTAAGCCTAATTTACCAAGATCTCTCCATAAGGATGGTTTTTATACTGTACTTCCACAATCTGCTGGCAGTACCAAAAAATAAGCTGCAGATCTCCTTAGGCTGAGTCATGGTGCTTTGGTGCAGGGACCGTGCATATCGTGGGAATATTTCACAGTTTCTGCTCTGTTTTCAGTGTATGACACCAAAACACCCACCTGATGACATCCTTTCAAGAGCAAAGGCAGCAATTTGCAGAATTCCGCTTCTTAGGGAAAGTGAGAAATTGCTGAGCTGACACCAAGTCCTGCAGTGTCCCTGTCACCTGCAGAGCCACCGCATCCTCGCCACGGCAGCGGGCATTGTGACAAAGGTTCTATGTCAGCTGGGTGTGGCAGCCAGGCGCCCCCTAGGGGATGGGGAGCCTGTCAGCCCCGGGCCTGTCACTGCCTGGTGTCCCTGCTGCCACCAGCCAGGCCTCTGAAAACTTGTCAAACCATGCCCAGACTTGGGGCCAGTTTGGCCCAAAGTCTGCAAGAGACAAGTCGGGAAGAAAGATATGGGACAGAGGGAGAAAGCGAAGGGAGCAGGAGAAAGGGAAGGAAGAATAAAAAGTAGTGTTGGGCTGCAGGAGTGAGATGGAGGAATTGCAAGAAAAGAGGCAGGAAGCAGGAGAGTGAGAGAAAAGGAAAGAAGAGACATGCAGCCAGACGAGGGCTTAGTGAGAGAGGATGGGACAGAGAACAGGATGAGAAGGACATAAGGCAAGGCTAGGACAGGCAAGGACAGGCAAGGCAAGGCTAGGCTGCAGGACATGTTTTTGCTTTATAGTTTCTAGCACATTCGTCTTCAGACTAGGAGGAAAGCCATAAGACCATATGGATTAGGCCCAAGCAAAAACCCCAGCTACTTGAGACTCTTAGACTAAGCCTAAAATACCAAGATCTCTCCATAAGGATGGTTTTTATACTGTACTTCCACAATCTGCTGGCAGTACAAAAAAATAAGCTACAGATCTCCTTAGGTTGAGTCATGGTGCTTTTGTGCAGGGACCGTGGATATCATGGGAATATTTCACAGTTTCTGCTCTGTTTTCAGTGTATGACACCAAAACACCCACCTGATGACATCCTTTCAAGAGCAAAGGCAGCAATTTGCAGAATTCCGCTTCTTAGGGGAAGTGAGAAATTGCTGAGCTGACACCAAGTCCTGCAGTGTCCCTGTCACCTGCAGAGCCACCCCATCCTCGCCACGGCAGCGGGCATTGTGACAAAGGTTCTATGTCAGCTGGGTGTGGCAGCCAGGCGCCCCCTAGGGGATGGGGAGCCTGTCAGCCCCGGGCCTGTCACTGCCTGGTGTCCCTGCTGCCACCAGCCAGGCCTCTGAAAACTTGTCAAACCATGCCCAGACTTGGGGCCAGTTTGGCCCAAAGTCTGCAAGAGACAAGTCGGGAAGAAAGATATGGGACAGAGGGAGAAAGCGAAGGGAGCAGGAGAAAGGGAAGGAAGAATAAAAAGTAGTGTTGGTCTGCAGGAGTGAGATGGAGGAATTGCAAGAAAAGAGGCAGGAAGCAGGAGAGTGAGAGAAAAGGAAAGAAGAGACATGCAGCCAGACGAGGGCTTAGTGAGAGAGGATGGGACAGAGAACAGGATGAGAAGGACATAAGGCAAGGCTAGGACAGGCAAGGACAGGCAAGGCAAGGCTAGGCTGCAGGACATGTATTTGCTTTATAGTTTCTAGCACATTCGTCTTCAGACTAGGAGGAAAGCCATAAGACCGTATGGATTAGGCCCAAGCAAAAACCCCAGCTACTTGAGACACTTAGACTAAGCCTAAAATACCAAGATCTCTCCATAAGGATGGTTTTTATACTGTACTTCCACAATCTGCTGGCAATACAAAAAAATAAGCTGCAGATCTCCTTAGGCTGAGTCATGGTGCTTTGGGGCAGGGACCGTGCATATCATGGGAATATTTCACAGTTTCTGCTCTGTTTTCAGTGTATGACACCAAAACACCCACCTGATGACATCCTTTCAAGAGCAAAGGCAGCAATTTGCAGAATTCCGCTTCTTAGGGGAAGTGAGAAATTGCTGAGCTGACACCAAGTCCTGCAGTGTCCCTGTCACCCGCAGAGCCACCGCATCCTCGCCACGGTAGTGGGCATTGTGACAAAGGTTCTATGTCAGCTGGGTGTGGCAGCCAGGCGCCCCCTAGGGGATGGGCAGCCTGTCAGCCCCGGGCCTGTCACTGCCTGGTGTCCCTGCTGCCACCAGCCAGGCCTCTGAAAACTTGTCAAACCATGCCCAGACTTGGGGCCAGTTTGGCCCAAAGTCTGCAAGAGACAAGTCGGGAAGAAAGATATGGGACAGAGGGAGAAAGCGAAGGGAGCAGGAGAAAGGGAAGGAAGAATAAAAAGTAGTGTTGGGCTGCAGGAGTGAGATGGAGGAATTGCAAGAAAAGAGGCAGGAAGCAGGAGAGTGAGAGAAAAGGAAAGAAGAGACATGCAGCCAGACGAGGGCTTAGTGAGAGAGGATGGGACAGAGAACAGGATGAGAAGGACATAAGGCAAGGCTAGGACAGGCAAGGACAGGCAAGGCAAGGCTAGGCTGCAGGACATGTTTTTGCTTTATAGTTTCTAGCACATTCGTCTTCAGACGAGGAGGAAAGCCATAAGACCGTATGGATTAGGCCCAAGCAAAATCCCCAGCTACTTGAGACACTTAGACTAAGCCTAAAATACCAAGATCTCTCCATAAGGATGGTTTTTATACTGTACTTCCACAATCTGCTGGCAGTACAAAAAAATAAGCTGCAGATCTCCTTAGGCTGAGTCATGGTGCTTTGGGGCAGGGACCGTGCATATCATGGGAATATTTCACAGTTTCTGCTCTGTTTTCAGTGTATGACACCAAAACACCCACCTGATGACATCCTTTCAAGAGCAAAGGCAGCAATTTGCAGAATTCCGCTTCTTAAAGGAAAGTGAGAAATTGCTGAGCTGACACCAAGTCCTGCAGTGTCCCTGTCACCTGCAGAGCCACCGCATCCTCGCCACGGCAGCGGGCATTGTGACAAAGGTTCTATGTCAGCTGGGTGTGGCAGCCAGGCGCCCCCTAGGGGATGGGGAGCCTGTCAGCCCCGGGCCTGTCACTGCCTGGTGTCCCTGCTGCCACCAGCCAGGCCTCTGAAAACTTGTCAAACCATGCCCAGACTTGGGGCCAGTTTGGCCCAAAGTCTGCAAGAGACAAGTCGGGAAGAAAGATATGGGACAGAGGGAGAAAGCGAAGGGAGCAGGAGAAAGGGAAGGAAGAATAAAAAGTAGTGTTGGGCTGCAGGAGTGAGATGGAGGAATTGCAAGAAAAGAGGCAGGAAGCAGGAGAGTGAGAGAAAAGGAAAGAAGAGACATGCAGCCAGACGAGGGCTTAGTGAGAGAGGATGGGACAGAGAACAGGATGAGAAGGATATAAGGCAAGGCTAGGACAGGCAAGGACAGGCAAGGCAAGGCTAGGCTGCAGGACATGTTTTTGCTTTATAGTTTCTAGCACATTCGTCTTCAGACGAGGAGGAAAGCCATAAGACCGTATGGATTAGGCCCAAGCAAAAACCCCAGCTACTTGAGACACTTAGACTAAGCCTAAAATACCAAGATCTCTCCATAAGGATGGTTTTTATACTGTACTTCCACAATCTGTTGGCAGTACAAAAAAAAAAGCTGCAGATCTCCTTAGGCTGAGTCATGGTGCTTTGGGGCAGGGACCATGCATATCATGGGAATATTTCACAGTTTCTGCTCTGTTTTCAGTGTATGACACCAAAACACCCACCTGATGACATCCTTTCAAGAGCAAAGGCAGCAATTTGCAGAATTCCGCTTCTTAGGGAAACTGAGAAATTGCTGAGCTGACACCAAGTCCTGAAGTGTCCCTGTCACCTGCAGAGCCACCGCATCCTCGCCACGGCAGCGGGCATTGTGACAAAGGTTCTATGTCAGCTGGGTGTGGCAGCCAGGCGCCCCCTAGGGGATGGGGAGCCTGTCAGCCCCGGGCGTGTCACTGCCTGGTGTCCCTGCTGCCACCAGCCAGGCCTCTGAAAACTTGTCAAACCATGCCCAGACGTGGGGCCAGTTTGGCCCAAAGTCTGCAAGAGACAAGTCGGGAAGAAAGATAGGGGACAGAGGGAGAAAGCGAAGGGAGCAGGAGAAAGGGAAGGAAGAATAAAAAGTAGTGTTGGGCTGCAGGAGTGAGATGGAGGAATTGCAAGAAAAGAGGCAGGAAGCAGGAGAGTGAGAGAAAAGGAAAGAAGAGACATGCAGTCAGACGAGGGCTTAGTGAGAGAGGATGGGACAGAGAACAGGATGAGAAGGAAATAAGGCAAGGCTAGGACAGGCAAGGACAGGCAAGGCAAGGCTAGGCTGCAGGACATGTATTTGCTTTATAGTTTCTAGCACATTCGTCTTCAGACTAGGAGGAAAGCCATAAGACCGTATGGATTAGGCCCAAGCAAAAACCCCAGCTACTTGAGACACTTAGACTAAGCCTAAAATACCAAGATCTCTCCATAAGGATGGTTTTTATACTGTACTTCCACAATCTGTTGGCAGTACAAAAAAATAAGCTGCAGATCTCCTTAGGCTGAGTCATGGTGCTTTGGGGCAGGGACCGTGCATATCATGGGAATATTTCACAGTTTCTGCTCTGTTTTCAGTGTATGACACCAAAACACCCACCTGATGACATCCTTTCAAGAGCAAAGGCAGCAATTTGCAGAATTCCGCTTCTTAGGGGAAGTGAGAAATTGCTGAGCTGACACCAAGTCCTGCAGTGTCCCTGTCACCTGCAGAGCCACCGCATCCTCGCCACGGCAGTGGGCATTGTGACAAAGGTTCTATGTCAGCTGGGTGTGGCAGCCAGGCGCCCCCTAGGGGATGGGGAGCCTGTCAGCCCCGGGCGTGTCACTGCCTGGTGTCCCTGCTGCCACCAGCCAGGCCTCTGAAAACTTGTCAAACCATGCCCAGACGTGGGGCCAGTTTGGCCCAAAGTCTGCAAGAGACAAGTCGGGAAGAAAGATATGGGACAGAGGGAGAAAGCGAAGGGAGCAGGAGAAAGGGAAGGAAGAATAAAAAGTAGTGTTGGGCTGCAGGAGTGAGATGGAGGAATTGCAAGAAAAGAGGCAGGAAGCAGGACAGTGAGAGAAAAGGAAAGAAGAGACATGCAGCCAGACGAGGGCTTAGTGAGAGAGGATGGGACAGAGAACAGGATGAGAAGGAAATAAGGCAAGGCTAGGACAGGCAAGGACAGGCAAGGCAAGGCTAGGCTGCAGGACATGAATTTGCTTTATAGTTTCTAGCACATTCGTCTCCAGACTAGGAGGAAAGCCATAAGACCGTATGGATTAGGCCCAAGCAAAAACCCCAGCTACTTGAGACACTTAGACTAAGCCTAAAATACCAAGATCTCTCCATAAGGATGGTTTTTATACTGTACTTCCACAATCTGCTGGCAGTACAAAAAAATAAGCTGCAGATCTCCTTAGGCTGAGTCATGGTGCTTTGGGGCAGGGACCGTGCATATCATGGGAATATTTCACAGTTTCTGCTCTGTTTTCAGTGTATGACACCAAAACACCCACCTGATGACATCCTTTCAAGAGCAAAGGCAGCAATTTGCAGAATTCCGCTTCTTAGGGGAAGTGAGAAACTGCTGAGCTGACACCAAGTCCTGCAGTGTCCCTGTCACCTGCAGAGCCACCGCATCCTCGCCACAGCAGCGGGCTTTGTGACAAAGGTTCTATGTCAGCTGGGTGTGGCAGCCAGGCGCCCCCTAGGGGATGGGGAGCCTGTCAGCCCCGGGCCTGTCACTGCCTGGTGTCCCTGCTGCCACCAGCCAGGCCTCTGAAAACTTGTCAAACCATGCCCAGACTTGGGGCCAGTTTGGCCCAAAGTCTGCAAGAGACAAGTCGGGAAGAAAGATATGGGACAGAGGGAGAAAGCGAAGGGAGCAGGAGAAAGGGAAGGAAGAATAAAAAGTAGTGTTGGGCTGCAGGAGTGAGATGGAGGAATTGCAAGAAAAGAGGCAGGAAGCAGGACAGTGAGAGAAAAGGAAAGAAGAGACATGCAGCCAGACGAGGGCTTAGTGAGAGAGGATGGGACAGAGAACAGGATGAGAAGGAAATAAGGCAAGGATAGGACAGGCAAGGACAGGCAAGGCAAGGCTAGGCTGCAGGACATGAATTTGCTTTATAGTTTCTAGCACATTCGTCTTCAGACTAGGAGGAAAGCCATAAGACCGTATGGATTAGGCCCAAGCAAAAACCCCAGCTACTTGAGACACTTAGACTAAGCCTAAAATACCAAGATCTCTCCATAAGGATGGTTTTTATACTGTACTTCCACAATCTGCTGGCAGTACAAAAAAATAAGCTGCAGATCTCCTTAGGCTGAGTCATGGTGCTTTGGGGCAGGGACCGTGCATATCATGGGAATATTTCACAGTTTCTGCTCTGTTTTCAGTGTATGACACCAAAACACCCACCTGATGACACCCTTTCAAGAGCAAAGGCAGCAATTTGCAGAATTCCGCTTCTTAGGGGAAGTGAGAAACTGCTGAGCTGACACCAAGTCCTGCAGTGTCCCTGTCACCTGCAGAGCCACCGCATCCTCGCCACAGCAGCGGGCTTTGTGACAAAGGTTCTATGTCAGCTGGGTGTGGCAGCCAGGCGCCCCCTAGGGGATGGGGAGCCTGTCAGCCCCGGGCCTGTCACTGCCTGGTGTCCCTGCTGCCACCAGCCAGGCCTCTGAAAACTTGTCAAACCATGCCCAGACTTGGGGCCAGTTTGGCCCAAAGTCTGCAAGAGACAAGTCGGGAAGAAAGATATGGGACAGAGGGAGAAAGCGAAGGGAGCAGGAGAAAGGGAAGGAAGAATAAAAAGTAGTGTTGGGCTGCAGGAGTGAGATGGAGGAATTGCAAGAAATGAGGCAGGAAGCAGGAGAGTGAGAGAAAAGGAAAGAAGAGACATGCAGCCAGACGAGGGGTTAGTGAGAGAGGATGGGACAGAGAACAGGATGAGAAGGACATAAGGCAAGGCTAGGACAGGCAAGGACAGGCAAGGCAAGGCTAGGCTGCAGGACATGTTTTTGCTTTATAGTTTCTAGCACATTCGTCTTCAGACTAGGAGGAAAGCCATAAGACCGTATGGATTAGGCCCAAGCAAAAACCCCAGCTACTTGAGACACTTAGACTAAGCCTAAAATACCAAGATCTCTCCATAAGGATGGTTTTTATACTGTACTTCCACAATCTGTTGGCAGTACAAAAAAATAAGCTGCAGATCTCCTTAGGCTGAGTCATGGTGCTTTGGGGCAGGGACCGTGCATATCATGGGAATATTTCACAGTTTCTGCTCTGTTTTCAGTGTATGACACCAAAACACCCACCTGATGACACCCTTTCAAGAGCAAAGGCAGCAATTTGCAGAATTCCGCTTCTTAGGGGAAGTGAGAAACTGCTGAGCTGACACCAAGTCCTGCAGTGTCCCTGTCACCTGCAGAGCCACCGCATCCTCGCCACAGCAGCGGGCTTTGTGACAAAGGTTCTATGTCAGCTGGGTGTGGCAGCCAGGCGCCCCCTAGGGGATGGGGAGCCTGTCAGCCCCGGGCCTGTCACTGCCTGGTGTCCCTGCTGCCACCAGCCAGGCCTCTGAAAACTTGTCAAACCATGCCCAGACTTGGGGCCAGTTTGGCCCAAAGTCTGCAAGAGACAAGTCGGGAAGAAAGATATGGGACAGAGGGAGAAAGCGAAGGGAGCAGGAGAAAGGGAAGGAAGAATAAAAAGTAGTGTTGGGCTGCAGGAGTGAGATGGAGGAATTGCAAGAAAAGAGGCAGGAAGCAGGACAGTGAGAGAAAAGGAAAGAAGAGACATGCAGCCAGACGAGGGCTTAGTGAGAGAGGATGGGACAGAGAACAGGATGAGAAGGAAATAAGGCAAGGATAGGACAGGCAAGGACAGGCAAGGCAAGGCTAGGCTGCAGGACATGTTTTTGCTTTATAGTTTCTAGCACATTCATCTTCAGACTAGGAGGAAAGCCATAAGACCGTATGGATTAGGCCCAAGCAAAAACCCCAGCTACTTGAGACACTTAGACTAAGCCTAAAATACCAAGATCTCTCCATAAGGATGGTTTTTATACTGTACTTCCACAATCTGCTGGCAGTACAAAAAAATAAGCTGCAGATCTCCTTAGGCTGAGTCATGGTGCTTTGGGGCAGGGACCATGCATATCATGGGAATATTTCACAGTTTCTGCTCTGTTTTCAGTGTATGACACCAAAACACCCACCTGATGACATCCTTTCAAGAGCAAAGGCAGCAATTTGCAGAATTCCCCTTCTTAGGGGAAGTGAGAAATTGCTGAGCTGACACCAAGTCCTGCAGTGTCCCTGTCACCTGCAGAGCCACCGCATCCTCGCCACGGCAGCAGGCATTGTGACAAAGGTTCTATGTCAGCTGGGTGTGGCAGCCAGGCGCCCCCTAGGGGATGGGGAGCCTGTCAGCCCCGGGCCTGTCACTGCCTGTTGTCCCTCTGAAAACTTGTCAAACCATGCCCAGACGTGGGGCCAGTTTGGCCCAAAGTCTGCAAGAGACAAGTCGGGAAGAAAGATATGGGACAGAGGGAGAAAGCGAAGGGAGCAGGAGAAAGGGAAGGAAGAATAAAAAGTAGTGTTGGGCTGCAGGAGTGAGATGGAGGAATTGCAAGAAAAGAGGCAGGAAGCAGGAGAGTGAGAGAAAAGGAAAGAAGAGACATGCAGCCAGACGAGGGGTTAGTGAGAGAGGATGGGACAGAGAACAGGATGAGAAGGACATAAGGCAAGGCTAGGACAGGCAAGGACAGGCAAGGCAAGGCTAGGCTGCAGGACATGTTTTTGCTTTATAGTTTCTAGCACATTCGTCTTCAGACTAGGAGGAAAGCCATAAGACCGTATGGATTAGGCCCAAGCAAAAACCCCAGCTACTTGAGACACTTAGACTAAGCCTAAAATACCAAGATCTCTCCATAAGGATGGTTTTTATACTGTACTTCCACAATCTGCTGGCAGTACAAAAAAATAAGCTGCAGATCTCCTTAGGCTGAGTCATGGTGCTTTGGGGCAGGGACCGTGCATATCATGGGAATATTTCACAGTTTCTGCTCTGTTTTCAGTGTATGACACCAAAACACCCACCTGATGACATCCTTTCAAGAGCAAAGGCAGCAATTTGCAGAATTCCGCTTCTTAGGGGAAGTGAGAAACTGCTGAGCTGACACCAAGTCCTGCAGTGTCCCTGTCACCTGCAGAGCCACCGCATCCTCGCCACAGCAGCGGGCTTTGTGACAAAGGTTCTATGTCAGCTGGGTGTGGCAGCCAGGCGCCCCCTAGGGGATGGGGAGCCTGTCAGCCCCGGGCCTGTCACTGCCTGGTGTCCCTGCTGCCACCAGCCAGGCCTCTGAAAACTTGTCAAACCATGCCCAGACTTGGGGCCAGTTTGGCCCAAAGTCTGCAAGAGACAAGTCGGGAAGAAAGATAGGGGACAGAGGGAGAAAGCGAAGGGAGCAGGAGAAAGGGAAGGAAGAATAAAAAGTAGTGTTGGGCTGCAGGAGTGAGATGGAGGAATTGCAAGAAAAGAGGCAGGAAGCAGGAGAGTGAGAGAAAAGGAAAGAAGAGACATGCAGCCAGACGAGGGCTTAGTGAGAGAGGATGGGACAGAGAACAGGATGAGAAGGAAATAAGGCAAGGATAGGACAGGCAAGGACAGGCAAGGCAAGGCTAGGCTGCAGGACATGTTTTTGCTTTATAGTTTCTAGCACATTCATCTTCAGACTAGGAGGAAAGCCATAAGACCGTATGGATTAGGCCCAAGCAAAAACCCCAGCTACTTGAGACACTTAGACTAAGCCTAAAATACCAAGATCTCTCCATAAGGATGGTTTTTATACTGTACTTCCACAATCTGCTGGCAGTACAAAAAAATAAGCTGCAGATCTCCTTAGGCTGAGTCATGGTGCTTTGGGGCAGGGACCATGCATATCATGGGAATATTTCACAGTTTCTGCTCTGTTTTCAGTGTATGACACCAAAACACCCACCTGATGACATCCTTTCAAGAGCAAAGGCAGCAATTTGCAGAATTCCCCTTCTTAGGGGAAGTGAGAAATTGCTGAGCTGACACCAAGTCCTGCAGTGTCCCTGTCACCTGCAGAGCCACCGCATCCTCGCCACGGCAGCAGGCATTGTGACAAAGGTTCTATGTCAGCTGGGTGTGGCAGCCAGGCGCCCCCTAGGGGATGGGGAGCCTGTCAGCCCCGGGCCTGTCACTGCCTGTTGTCCCTCTGAAAACTTGTCAAACCATGCCCAGACGTGGGGCCAGTTTGGCCCAAAGTCTGCAAGAGACAAGTCGGGAAGAAAGATATGGGACAGAGGGAGAAAGCGAAGGGAGCAGGAGAAAGGGAAGGAAGAATAAAAAGTAGTGTTGGGCTGCAGGAGTGAGATGGAGGAATTGCAAGAAAAGAGGCAGGAAGCAGGAGAGTGAGAGAAAAGGAAAGAAGAGACATGCAGCCAGACGAGGGGTTAGTGAGAGAGGATGGGACAGAGAACAGGATGAGAAGGACATAAGGCAAGGCTAGGACAGGCAAGGACAGGCAAGGCAAGGCTAGGCTGCAGGACATGTTTTTGCTTTATAGTTTCTAGCACATTCGTCTTCAGACTAGGAGGAAAGCCATAAGACCGTATGGATTAGGCCCAAGCAAAAACCCCAGATACTTGAGACACTTAGACTAAGCCTAAAATACCAAGATCTCTCCATAAGGATGGTTTTTATACTGTACTTCCACAATCTGCTGGCAGTACAAAAAAATAAGCTGCAGATCTCCTTAGGCTGAGTCATGGTGCTTTGGGGCAGGGACCATGCATATCATGGGAATATTTCACAGTTTCTGCTCTGTTTTCAGTGTATGACACCAAAACACCCACCTGATGACATCCTTTCAAGAGCAAAGGCAGCAATTTGCAGAATTCCGCTTATAGGGGAAGTGAGAAATTGCTGAGCTGACACCAAGTCCTGCAGTGTCCCTGTCACCTGCAGAGCCACCGCATCCTCGCCACGGCAGCGGGCATTGTGACAAAGGTTCTATGTCAGCTGGGTGTGGCAGCCAGGCGCCCCCTAGGGGATGGGGAGCCTGTCAGCCCCGGGCCTGTCACTGCCTGGTGTCCCTCTGAAAACTTGTCAAACCATGCCCAGACTTGGGGCCAGTTTGGCCCAAAGTCTGCAAGAGACAAGTCGGGAAGAAAGATATGGGACAGAGGGAGAAAGCGAAGGGAGCAGGAGAAAGGGAAGGAAGAATAAAAAGTAGTGTTGGGCTGCAGGAGTGACATGGAGGAATTGCAAGAAAAGAGGCAGGAAGCAGGAGAGTGAGAGAAAAGGAAAGAAGAGACATGCAGCCAGACGAGGGCTTAGTGAGAGAGGATGTGACAGAGAACAGGATGAGAAGGACATAAGGCAAGGCTGGGACAGGCAAGGACAGGCAAGGCAAGGCTAGGCTGCAGGACATGTTTTTGCTTTATAGTTTCTAGCACATTCGTCTTCAGACTAGGAGGAAAGCCATAAGACCGTATGGATTAGGCCCAAGCAAAAACCCCAGCTACTTGAGACACTTAGACTAAGCCTAAAATACCAAGATCTCTCCATAAGGATGGTTTTTATACTGTACTTCCACAATCTGCTGGCAGTACAAAAAAATAAGCTGCAGATCTCCTTAGGCTGAGTCATGGTGCTTTGGGGCAGGGACCGTGCATATCATGGGAATATTTCACAGTTTCTGCTCTGTTTTTATGTGTATGACACCAAAACACCCACCTGATGACACCCTTTCAAGAGCAAAGGCAGCAATTTGCAGAATTACGCTTCTTAGGGGAAGTGAGAAATTGCTGAGCTGACACCAAGTCCTGCAGTGTCCCTGTCACCTGCAGAGCCACCGCATCCTCGCCACGGCAGCGGGCTTTGTGACAAAGGTTCTATGTCAGCTGGGTGTGGCAGCCAGGCGCCCCCTAGGGGATGGGGAGCCTGTCAGCCCCGGGCCTGTCACTGCCTGCTGGCCCTGCTGCCACCAGCCAGGCCTCTGAAAACTTGTCAAACCATGCCCAGACTTGGGGCCAGTTTGGTCCAAAGTCTGCAAGAGACAAGTCGGGAAGAAAGATATGGGACAGAGGGAGAAAGCGAAGGGAGCAGGAGAAAGGGAAGGAAGAATAAAAAGTAGTGTTGGGCTGCAGGAGTGAGATGGAGGAATTGCAAGAAAAGAGGCAGGAAGCAGGAGAGTGAGAGAAAAGGAAAGAAGAGACATGCAGCCAGACGAGGGCTTAGTGAGAGAGGATGGGACAGAGAACAGGATTAGAAGGACATAAGGCAAGGCTAGGACAGGCAAGGACAGGCAAGGCAAGGCTAGGCTGCAGGACATGTATTTGCTTTATAGTTTCTAGCACATTCGTCTTCAGACTAGGAGGAAAGCCATAAGACCGTATGGATTAGGCCCAAGCAAAAACCCCAGCTACTTGAGACACTTAGACTAAGCCTAAAATACCAAGATCTCTCCATAAGGATGGTTTTTATACTGTACTTCCACAATCTGCTGGCAGTACAAAATAATAAGCTGCAGATCTCCTTAGGCTGAGTCATGGTGCTTTGGGGCAGGGACCGTGCATATCATGGGAATATTTCACAGTTTCTGCTCTGTTTTCAGTGTATGACACCAAAACACCCACCTGATGACACCCTTTCAAGAGCAAAGGCAGCAATTTGCAGAATTCCGCTTCTTAGGGGAAGTGAGAAATTGCTGAGCTGACACCAAGTCCTGCAGTGTCCCTGTCACCTGCAGAGCCACCGCATCCTCGCCACGGCAGCGGGCTTTGTGACAAAGGTTCTATGTCAGCTGGGTGTGGCAGCCAGGCGCCCCCTAGGGGATGGGGAGCCTGTCAGCCCCGGGCCTGTCACTGCCTGGTGTCCCTGCTGCCACCAGCCAGGCCTCTGAAAACTTGTCAAACCATGCCCAGACTTGGGGCCAGTTTGGTCCAAAGTCTGCAAGAGACAAGTCGAGAAGAAAGATATGGGACAGAGGGAGAAAGTGAAGGGAGCAGGAGAAAGGGAAGGAAGAATAAAAAGTAGTGTTGGGCTGCAGGAGTGAGATGGAGGAATTGCAAGAAAAGAGGCAGGAAGCAGGAGAGTGAGAGAAAAGGAAGGAAGATACATGCAGCCAGACGATGGGTTAGTTAGAGAGGGTGGGACAGGGAACAGGATGAGAAGGAAATAAGGCAAGGCTAGGACAGGCAAGGACAGGCAAGGCAAGGCTAGGCTGCAGGACATGTTTTTGCTTTATAGTTTCTAGCACATTCGTCTTCAGACTAGGAGGAAAGCCATAAGACCGTATGGATTAGGCCCAAGCAAAAACCCCAGCTACTTGAGACACTTAGACTAAGCCTAAAATACCAAGATCTCTCCATAAGGATGGTTTTTATACTGTACTTCCACAATCTGCTGGCAGTAGAAAAAAATAAGCTGCAGATCTCCTTAGGCTGAGTCATGGTGCTTTGGGGCAGGGACCGTGCATATCATGGGAATATTTCACAGTTTCTGCTCTGTTTTCAGTGTATGACACCAAAACACCCACCTGATGACATCCTTTCAAGAGCAAAGGCAGCAGTTTGCAGAATTCCCCTTCTTAGGGGAAGTGAGAAATTGCTGAGCTGACACCAAGTCCTGCAGTGTCCCTGTCACCTGCAGAGCCACCGCATCCTCGCCATGGCAGTGGGCATTGTGACAAAGGTTCTATGTCAGCTGGGTGTGGCAGCCAGGCGCCCCCTAGGGGATGGGGAGCCTGTCAGCCCCGGGCCTGTCACTGCCTGGTGTCCCTGCTGCCACCAGCCAGGCCTCTGAAAACTTGTCAAACCATGCCCAGACTTGGGGCCAGTTTGGCCCAAAGTCTGCAAGAGACAAGTCGGGAAGAAAGATATGGGACAGAGGGAGAAAGCGAAGGGAGCAGGAGAAAGGGAAGGAAGAATAAAAAGTAGTGTTGGGCTGCAGGAGTGAGATGGAGGAATTGCAAGAAAAGAGGCAGGAAGCAGGAGAGTGAGAGAAAAGGAAAGAAGAGACATGCAGCCAAACGAGGGGTTAGTGAGAGAGGATGGGACAGAGAACAGGATGAGAAGGACATAAGGCAAGGCTAGGACAGGCAAGGACAGGCAAGGCAAGGCTAGGCTGCAGGACATGTTTTTGCTTTATAGTTTCTAGCACATTCATCTTCAGACTATTAGGAAAGCCATAAGACCGTATGGATTAGGCCCAAGCAAAAACCCCAGCTACTTGAGACTCTTAGACTAAGCCTAAAATACCAAGATCTCTCCATAAGGATGGTTTTTATACTGTACTTCCACAATCTGCTGGCAGTACAAAAAAATAAGCTGCAGATCTCCTTAGGCTGAGTCATGGTGCTTTGGGGCAGGCACCGTGCATATCATGGGAATATTTCACAGTTTCTGCTCTGTTTTCAGTGTATGACACGAAAACAACCACCTGATGACACCCTTTCAAGAGCAAAGGCAGCAATTTGCAGAATTCCGCTTCTTAGGGGAAGTGAGAAATTGCTGAGCTGACACCAAGTCCTGCAGTGTCCCTGTCACCTGCAGAGCCACCGCATCCTCGCCACGGCAGCGGGCACTGTGACAAAGGTTCTATGTCAGCTGGGTGTGGCAGCCAGGCGCCCCCTAGGGGATGGGGAGCCTGTCAGCCCCGGGCCTGTCACTGCCTGCTGGCCCTGCTGCCACCAGCCAGGCCTCTGAAAACTTGTCAAACCATGCCCAGACTTGGGGCCAGTTTGGCCCAAAGTCTGCAAGAGACAAGTCGGGAAGAAAGATATGGGACAGAGGGAGAAAGCGAAGGGAGCAGGAGAAAGGGAAGGAAGAATAAAAAGTAGTGTTGGGCTGCAGGAGTGAGATGGAGGAATTGCAAGAAATGAGGCAGGAAGCAGGAGAGTGAGAGAAAAGGAAAGAAGAGACATGCAGCCAGACGAGGGGTTAGTGAGAGAGGATGGGACAGAGAACAGGATGAGAAGGACATAAGGCAAGGCTAGGACAGGCAAGGACAGGCAAGGCAAGGCTAGGCTGCAGGACATGTTTTTGCTTTATAGTTTCTAGCACATTCGTCTTCAGACGAGGAGGAAAGCCATAAGACCGTATGGATTAGGCCCAAGCAAAAACCCCAGCTACTTGAGACACTTAGACTAAGCCTAAAATACCAAGATCTCTCCATAAGGATGGTTTTTATACTGTACTTCCACAATCTGCTGGCAGTACAAAAAAATAAGCTGCAGATCTCCTTAGACTGAGTCATGGTGCTTTGGGGCAGGGACCGTGCATATCATGGGAATATTTCACAGTTTCTGCTCTGTTTTCAGTGTATGACACCAAAACACCCACCTGATGACATCCTTTCAAGAGCAAAGGCAGCAGTTTGCAGAATTCCCCTTCTTAGGGGAAGTGAGAAATTGCTGAGCTGACACCAAGTCCTGCAGTGTCCCTGTCACCTGCAGAGCCACCGCATCCTCACCACGGTAGCGGGCATTGTGACAAAGGTTCTATGTCAGCTGGGTGTGGCAGCCAGGCGCCCCCTAGGGGATGGGGAGCCTGTCAGCCCCGGGCCTGTCACTGCCTGGTGTCCCTGCTGCCACCAGCCAGGCCTCTGAAAACTTGTCAAACCATGCCCAGACTTGGGGCCAGTTTTGCCCAAAGTCTGCAAGAGACAAGTTGGCAAGAAAGATATGGGACAGAGGGAGAAAGCGAAGGGAGCAGGAGAAAGGGAAGGAAGAATAAAAAGTAGTGTTGGGCTGCAGGAGTGAGATGGAGGAATTGCAGGAAAAGAGGCAGGAAGCAGGAGAGTGAGAGAAAAGGAAAGAAGATACATGCAGCCAGATGAGGGGTTAGTTAGAGAGGATGGGACAGGGAACAGGAGGAGAAGGACATAAGGCAAGGCTAGGACAGGCAAGGACAGGCAAGGCAAGGCTAGGCTGCAGGACATGTTTTTGCTTTATAGTTTCTAGCACATTCGTCTTCAGACTAGGAGGAAAGCCATAAGACCGTATGGATTAGGCCCAAGCAAAAACCCCAGCTACTTGAGACACTTAGACTAAGCCTAAAATACCAAGATCTCTCCATAAGGATGGTTTTTATACTGTACTTCCACAATCTGCTGGCAGTACAAAAAAATAAGCTGCAGATCTCCTTAGGCTGAGTCATGGTGCTTTGGGGCAGGGACCATGCATATCATGGGAATATTTCACAGTTTCTGCTCTGTTTTCAGTGTATGACACCAAAACACCCACCTGACGACATCCTTTCAAGAGCAAAGGCAGCAATTTGCAGAATTCCGCTTCTTAGGGGAAGTGAGAAATTGCTGAGCTGACACCAAGTCCTGCAGTGTCCCTGTCACCTGCAGAGCCACCGCATCCTCGCCACGGCAGCGGGCACCGTGACAAAGGTTCTATGTCAGCTGGGTGTGGCAGCCAGGCGCCCGCTAGGGGATGGGGAGCCTGTCAGTCCCGGGCCTGTCACTGCCTGGTGTCCCTGCTGCCACCAGCCAGGCCTCTGAAAACTTGTCAAACCATGCCCAGACTTGGGGCCAGTTTGGCCCAAAGTCTCCAAGAGACAAGTCGGGAAGAAAGATATGGGACAGAGGGAGAAAGCGAAGGGAGCAGGAGAAAGGGAAGGAAGAATAAAAAGTAGTGTTGGGCTGCAGGAGTGAGATGGAGGAATTGCAAGAAAAGAGGCAGGAAGCAGGAGAGTGAGAGAAAAGGAAAGAAGAGACATGCAGCCAGACGAGGGCTTAGTGAGAGAGGATGGGACAGAGAACAGGATGAGAAGGACATAAGGCAAGGCTGGGACAGGCAAGGACAAGCAAGGCAAGGCTAGGCTGCAGGACATGTTTTTGCTTTATACTTTCTAGCACATTCGTCTTCAGACTAGGAGGAAAGCCATAAGACCGTATGGATTAGGCCCAAGCAAAAACCCCAGCTACTTGAGACACTTAGACTAAGCCTAAAATACCAAGATCTCTCCATAAGGATGGTTTTTATACTGTACTTCCACAATCTGCTGGCAGTACAAAAAAATAAGCTGCAGATCTCCTTAGGCTGAGTCATGGTGCTTTGGGGCAGGGACCGTGCATATCATGGGAATATTTCACAGTTTCTGCTCTGTTTTCTTTGTCTGACACCAAAACACCCACCTGATGACATCCTTTCAAGAGCAAAGGCAGCAATTTGCAGAATTCCGCTTCTTAGGGGAAGTGAGAAATTGCTGAGCTGACACCAAGTCCTGCAGTGTCCCTGTCACCTGCAGAGCCACCGCATCCTCGCCACGGCAGCGGGCATTGTGACAAAGGTTCTATGTCAGCTGGGTGTGGCAGCCAGGCGCCCCCTAGGGGATGGGGAGCCTGTCAGCCCCGGGCCTGTCGCTGCCTGGTGTCCCTGCTGCCACCAGCCAGGCCTCTGAAAACTTGTCAAACCATGCCCAGACTTGGGGCCAGTTTGGCCCAAAGTCTGCAAGAGACAAGTCGGGAAGAAAGATATGGGACAGAGGGAGAAAGCGAAGGGAGCAGGAGAAAGGGAAGGAAGAATAAAAAGTAGTGTTGGCTGCAGGAGTGAGATGGAGGAATTGCAAGAAAAGAGGCAGGAAGCAGGAGAGTGAGAGAAAAGGAAAGAAGAGACATGCAGCCAGACGAGGGCTTAGTGAGAGAGGATGGGACAGAGAACAGGATGAGAAGGACATAAGGCAAGGCTAGGACAGGCAAGGACAGGCAAGGCAAGGCTAGGCTGCAGGACATGTTTTTGCTTTATAGTTTCTAGCACATTCGTCTTCAGACTAGGAGGAAAGCCATAAGACCGTATGGATTAGGCCCAAGCAAAAACCCCAGCTACTTGAGACACTTAGACTAAGCCTAAAATACCAAGATCTCTCCATAAGGATGGTTTTTATGCTGTACTTCCACAATCTGCTGGCAGTACAAAAAAATAAGCTGTAGATCTCCTTAGGCTGAGTCATGGTGCTTTGGGGCAGGGACCATGCATATCATGGGAATATTTCACAGTTTCTGCTCTGTTTTCAGTGTATGACACCAAAACACCCACCTGATGACATCCTTTCAGGAGCAAAGGCAGCAATTTGCAGAATTCCGCTTCTTAGGGGAAGTGAGAAATTGCTGAGCTGACATCAAGTCCTGCAGTGTCCCTGTCACCTGCAGAGCCACCGCATCCTCGCCACGGTAGCGGGCATTGTGACAAAGGTTCTATGTCAGCTGGGTGTGGCAGCCAGGCGCCCCCTAGGGGATGGGGAGCCTGTCAGCCCCGTGCCTGTCACTGCCTGCTGGCCCTGCTGCCAGCAGCCAGGCCTCTGAAAACTTGTCAAACCATGCCCAGACTTGGGGCCAGTTTGGCCCAAAGTCTCCAAGAGACAAGTCGGGAAGAAAGATATGGGACAGAGGGAGAAAGCGAAGGGAGCAGGAGAAAGGGAAGGAAGAATAAAAAGTAGTGTTGGGCTGCAGGAGTGAGATGGAGGAATTGCAAGAAAAGAGGCAGGAAGCAGGAGAGTGAGAGAAAAGGAAAGAAGAGACATGCAGCCAGACGAGGGCTTAGTGAGAGAGGATGGGACAGAGAACAGGATGAGAAGGACATAAGGCAAGGCTAGGACAGGCAAGGACAGGCAAGGCAAGGCTAGGCTGCAGGACATGTTTTTGCTTTATAGTTTCTAGCACATTCGTCTTCAGACTAGGAGGAAAGCCATAAGACCGTATGGATTAGGCCCAAGCAAAAACCCCAGCTACTTGAGACACTTAGACTAAGCCTAAAATACCAAGATCTCTCCATAAGGATGGTTTTTATACTGTACTTCCACAATCTGCTGGCAGTACAAAAAAATAAGCTGCAGATCTCCTTAGGCTGAGTCATGGTGCTTTGGGGCAGGGACCATGCATATCATGGGAATATTTCACAGTTTCTGCTCTGTTTTCAGTGTATGACACGAAAACAACCACCTGATGACATCCTTTCAGGAGCAAAGGCAGCAATTTGCAGAATTCCGCTTCTTAGGGGAAGTGAGAAATTGCTGAGCTGACACCAAGTCCTGCAGTGTCCCTGTCACCTGCAGAGCCACCGCATCCTCGCCACGGTAGCGGGCATTGTGACAAAGGTTCTATGTCAGCTGGGTGTGGCAGCCAGGCTCCCCCTAGGGGATGGGGAGCCTGTCAGCCCCGGGCCTGTCACTGCCTGCTGGCCCTGCTGCCAACAGCCAGGCCTCTGAAAACTTGTCAAACCATGCCCAGACTTGGGGCCAGTTTGGCCCAAAGTCTCCAAGAGACATGTCGGGAAGAAAGATATGGGACAGAGGGAGAAAGCGAAGGGAGCAGGAGAAAGGGAAGGAAGAATAAAAAGTAGTGTTGGGCTGCAGGAGTGAGATAGAGGAATTGCAAGAAAAGAGGCAGGAAGCAGGAGAGTGAGAGAAAAGGAAAGAAGAGACATGCAGCCAGACGAGGGTTTATTGATAGAGGATGGGACAGAGAACAGGATGAGAAGGACATAAGGCAAGGCTAGGACAGGCAAGGACAGGCAAGGCAAGGCTAGGCTGCAGGACATGTTTTTGCTTTATAGTTTCTAGCACATTCGTCTTCAGACTAGGAGGAAAGCCATAAGACCCTATGGATTAGGCCCAAGCAAATACCCCAGCTACTTGAGACACTTAGACTAAGCTTAAAATACCAAGATCTCTCCATAAGGATGGTTTTTATACTGTACTTCCACAATCTGCTGGCAGTACAAAAAAATAAGCTGCAGATCTCCTTAGGCTGAGTCATGGTGCTTTGGGGCAGGGACCATGCATATCATGGGAATATTTCACAGTTTCTGCTCTGTTTTCAGTGTATGACACCAAAACACCCACCTGATGACATCCTTTCAGGAGCAAAGGCAGCAATTTGCAGAATTCCCCTTCTTAGGGGAAGTGAGAAATTGCTGAGCTGACACCAAGTCCTGCAGTGTCCCTGTCACCCGCAGAGCCACCGCATCCTCGCCACGGTAGCGGGCATTGTGACAAAGGTTCTATGTCAGCTGGGTGTGGCAGCCAGGCGCCCCCTAGGGGATGGGGAGCCTGTCAGCCCCGGGCCTGTCACTGCCTGCTGGCCCTGCTGCCAGCAGCCAGGCCTCTGAAACCTTGTCAAACCATGCCCAGACTTGGGGCCAGTTTGGCCCAAAGTCTCCAAGAGACAAGTCGGGAAGAAAGATATGGGACAGAGGGAGAAAGCGAAGGGAGCAGGAGAAAGGGAAGGAAGAATAAAAAGTAGTGTTGGGCTGCAGGAGTGAGATGGAGGAATTGCAAGAAAAGAGGCAGGAAGCAGGAGAGTGAGAGAAAAGGAAAGAAGAGACATGCAGCCAGACGAGGGCTTAGTGAGAGAGGATGGGACAGAGAACAGGATGAGAAGGACATAAGGCAAGGCTAGGACAGGCAAGGACAGGCAAGGCAAGGCTAGGCTGCAGGACATGTTTTTGCTTTATAGTTTCTAGCACATTCGTCTTCAGACTAGGAGGAAAGCCATAAGACCGTATGGATTAGGCCCAAGCAAAAACCCCAGCTACTTGACACACTTAGACTAAGCCTAAAATACCAAGATCTCTCCATAAGGATGGTTTTTATACTGTACTTCCACAATCTGCTGGCAGTACAAAAAAATAAGCTGCAGATCTCCTTAGGCTGAGTCATGGTGCTTTGGGGCAGGGACCATGCATATCATGGGAATATTTCACAGTTTCTGCTGTTTTCAGTGTATGACACCAAAACACCCACCTGATGACATCCTTTCAGGAGCAAAGGCAGCAATTTGCAGAATTCCGCTTCTTAGGGGAAGTGAGAAATTGCTGAGCTGACACCAAGTCCTGCAGTGTCCCTGTCACCTGCAGAGCCACCGCATCCTCGCCACGGTAGCGGGCATTGTGACAAAGGTTCTATGTCAGCTGGGCGTGGCAGCCAGGCGCCCCCTAGGGGATGGGGAGCCTGTCAGCCCCGGGCCTGTCACTGCCTGCTGGCCCTGCTGCCACCAGCCAGGCCTCTGAAAACTTGTCAAACCATGCCCAGACTTGGGGCCAGTTTGGCCCAAAGTCTCCAAGAGACAAGTCGGGAAGAAAGATAGGGGACAGAGGGAGAAAGCGAAGGGAGCAGGAGAAAGGGAAGGAAGAATAAAAAGTAGTGTTGGGCTGCAGGAGTGAGATGGAGGAATTGCAAGAAAAGAGGCAGGAAGCAGGAGAGTGAGAGAAAAGGAAAGAAGAGACATGCAGCCAGACGAGGGCTTAGTGAGAGAGGATGGGACAGAGGACAGGATGAGAAGGACATAAGGCAAGGCTAGGACAGGCAAGGACAGGCAAGGCAAGGCTAGGCTGCAGGACATGTTTTTGCTTTATAGTTTCTAGCACATTCGTCTTCAGACTAGGAGGAAAGCCATAAGACCGTATGGATTAGGCCCAAGCAAAAACCCCAGCTACTTGACACACTTAGACTAAGCCTAAAATACCAAGATCTCTCCATAAGGATTGTTTTTATACTGTACTTCCACAATCTGCTGGCAGTGCAAAAAAATAAGCTGCAGATCTCCTTAGGCTGAGTCATGGTGCTTTGGGGCAGGGACCATGCATATCATGGGAATATTTCACAGTTTCTGCTCTGTTTTCAGTGTATGACACCAAAACACCCACCTGATGACATCCGTTCAGGAGCAAAGGCAGCAATTTGCAGAATTCCGCTTCTTAGGGGAAGTGAGAAATTGCTGAGCTGACACCAAGTCCTGCAGTGTCCCTGTCACCTGCAGAGCCACCGCATCCTCGCCACGGTAGCGGGCATTGTGACAAAGGTTCTATGTCAGCTGGGTGTGGCAGCCAGGCGCCCCCTAGGGGATGGGGAGCTTGTCAGCCCCGGGCCTGTCACTGCCTGGTGTCCCTGCTGCCACCAGCCAGGCCTCTGAAAACTTGTCAAACCATGCCCAGACTTGGGGCCAGTTTGGCCCAAAGTCTGCAAGAGACAAGTCGGGAAGAAAGATATGGGACAGAGGGAGAAAGCGAAGGGAGCAGGAGAAAGGGAAGGAAGAATAAAAAGTAGTGTTGGGCTGCAGGAGTGAGATGGAGGAATTGCAAGAAAAGAGGCAGGAAGCAGGAGAGTGAGAGAAAAGGAAAGAAGAGACATGCAGCCAGACGAGGGGTTAGTGAGAGAGGATGGGACAGAGAACAGGATGAGAAGGAAAGAAGGCAAGGCTAGGACAGGCAAGGACAGGCAAGGCAAGGCTAGGCTGCAGGACATGTTTTTGCTTTATAGTTTCTAGCACATTCGTCTTCAGACTAGGAGGAAAGCCATAAGACCCTATGGATTAGGCCCAAGCAAAAACCCCAGCTACTTGACACACTTAGACTAAGCCTAAAATACCAAGATCTCTCCATAAGGATGGTTTTTATACTGTACTTCCACAATCTGCTGGCAGTACAAAAAAATAAGCTGCAGATCTCCTTAGGCTGAGTCATGGTGCTTTGGGGCAGGGACCATGCATATCATGGGAATATTTCACAGTTTCTGCTCTGTTTTCAGTGTATGACAACAAAACACCCACCTGATGACATCCTTTCAGGAGCTAAGGCAGCAATTTGCAGAATTCCGCTTCTTAGGGGAAGTGAGAAATTGCTGAGCTGACACCAAGTCCTGCAGTGTCCCTGTCACCTGCAGAGCCACCGCATCCTCGCCACGGTAGCGGGCATTGTGACAAAGGTTCTATGTCAGCTGGGTGTGGCAGCCAGGCGCCCCCTAGGGGATGGGGAGCCTGTCAGCCCCGGGCCTGTCACTGCCTGGTGGCCCTGCTGCCAGCAGCCAGGCCTCTGAAAACTTGTCAAACCATGCCCAGACTTGGGGCCAGTTTGGCCCAAAGTCTCCAAGAGACAAGTCGGGAAGAAAGATAGGGGACAGAGGGAGAAATCGAAGGGAGCAGGAGAAAGGGAAGGAAGAATAAAAAGTAGTGTTGGGCTGCAGGAGTGAGATGGAGGAATTGCAAGAAAAGAGGCAGGAAGCAGGAGAGTGAGAGAAAAGGAAAGAAGAGACATGCAGCCAGACGAAGGGTTAGTGAGAGAGGATGGGACAGAGAACAGGATGAGAAGGACATAAGGCAAGGCTAGTACAGGCAAGGACAGGCAAGGCAAGGCTAGGCTGCAGGACATGTTTTTGCTTTATAGTTTCTAGCACATTCGTCTTCAGACTAGGAGGAAAGCCATAAGACCCTATGGATTAGGCCCAAGCAAAAACTCCAGCTACTTGAGACACTTAGACTAAGCCTAAAATACCAAGGTCTCTCCATAAGGATGGTTTTTATACTGTACTTCCACAATCTGCTGGCAGTACAAAAAAATAAGCTGCAGATCTCCTTAGGCTGAGTCATGGTGCTTTGGGGCAGGGACCATGCATATCATGGGAATATTTCACAGTTTCTGCTCTGTTTTCAGTGTATGACACCAAAACACCCACCTGATGACATCCTTTCAGGAGCAAAGGCAGCAATTTGCAGAATTCCGCTTCTTAAGGGAAGTGAGAAATTGCTGAGCTGACACCAAGTCCTGCAGTGTCCCTGTCACCTGCAGAGCCACCGCATCCTCGCCACGGTAGCGGGCATTGTGACAAAGGTTTTATGTCAGCTGGGTGTGGCAGCCAGGCGCCCCCTAGGGGATGGGGAGCCTGTCAGCCCCGGGCCTGTCACTGCCTGGTGGCCCTGCTGCCAGCAGCCAGGCCTCTGAAAACTTGTCAAACCATGCCCAGACTTGGGGCCAGTTTGGCCCAAAGTCTCCAAGAGACAAGTCGGGAAGAAAGATATGGGACAGAGGGAGAAAGCGAAGGGAGCAGGAGAAAGGGAAGGAAGAATAAAAAGTAGTGTTGGGCTGCAGGAGTGAGATGGAGGAATTGCAAGAAAAGAGGCAGGAAGCAGGAGAGTGAGAGAAAAGGAAAGAAGAGACATGCAGCCAGACGAGGGCTTAGTGAGAGAGGATGGGACAGAGAACAGGATGAGAAGGACATAAGGCAAGGCTAGGACAGGCAAGGACAGGCAAGGCAAGGCTAGGCTGCAGGACATGTTTTTGCTTTATAGTTTCTAGCACATTCGTCTTCAGACTAGGAGGAAAGCCATAAGACCGTATGGATGAGGCCCAAGCAAAAACCCCAGCTACTTGAGACACTTAGACTAAGCCTAAAAAACCAAGATCTCTCCATAAGGATGGTTTTTATACTGTACTTCCACAATCTGCTGGCAGTACAAAAAAATAAGCTGCAGATCTCCTTAGGCTGAGTCATGGTGCTTTGGGGCAGGGACCATGCATATCATGGGAATATTTCACAGTTTCTGCTCTGTTTTCAGTGTATGACACCAAAACACCCACCTGATGACATCCTTTCAAGAGCAAAGGCAGCAATTTGCAGAATTCCGCTTCTTAGGGGAAGAGAGAAATTGCTGAGCTGACACCAAGTCCTGCAGTGTCCCTGTCACCTGCAGAGCCACCGCATCCTCGCCACGGTAGCGGGCATTGTGACAAAGGTTCTATGTCAGCTGGGTGTGGCAGCCAGGCGCCCCCTAGGGGATGGGGAGCCTGTCAGCCCCGGGCCTGTCACTGCCTGCTGGCCCTGCTGCCACCAGCCAGGCCTCTGAAAACTTGTCAAACCATGCCCAGACTTGGGGCCAGTTTGGCCCAAAGTCTGCAAGAGACAAGTCGGGAAGAAAGATAGGGGACAGAGGGAGAAAGCGAAGGGAGCAGGAGAAAGGGAAGGAAGAATAAAAAGTAGTGTTGGGCTGCAGGAGTGAGATGGAGGAATTGCAAGAAAAGAGGCAGGAAGCAGGAGAGTGAGAGAAAAGGAAAGAAGAGACATGCAGCCAGACGAGGGCTTAGTGAGAGAGGATGGGACAGAGAACAGGATGAGAAGGACATAAGGCAAGGCTAGGACAGGCAAGGACAGGCAAGGCAAGGCTAGGCTGCAGGACATGTTTTTGCTTTATAGTTTCTAGCACATTCGTCTTCAGACTAGGAGGAAAGCCATAAGACCGTATGGATGAGGCCCAAGCAAAAACCCCAGCTACTTGAGACACTTAGACTAAGCCTAAAATACCAAGATCTCTCCATAAGGATGGTTTTTATACTGTACTTCCACAATCTGCTGGCAGTACAAAAAAATAAGCTGCAGATCTCCTTAGGCTGAGTCATGGTGCTTTGGGGCAGGGACCATGCATATCATGGGAATATTTCACAGTTTCTGCTCTGTTTTCAGTGTATGACACCAAAACACCCACCTGATGACATCCTTTCAAGAGCAAAGGCAGCAATTTGCAGAATTCCGCTTCTTAGGGGAAGTGAGAAATTGCTGAGCTGACACCAAGTCCTGCAGTGTCCCTGCCACCTGCAGAGCCACCGCATCCTTGCCACGGTAGCGGGCATTGTGACAAAGGTTCTATGTCAGCTGGGTGTGGCAGCCAGGCGCCCCCTAGGGGATGGGGAGCCTGTCAGCCCCGGGCCTGTCACTACCTGCTGGCCCTGCTGCCAGCAGCCAGGCCTCTGAAAACTTGTCAAACCATGCCCAGACTTGGGGCCAGTTTGGCCCAAAGTCTGCAAGAGACACGTCGGGAAGAAAGATATGGGACAGAGGGAGAAAGCGAAGGGAGCAGGAGAAAGGTAAGGAAGAATAAAAAGTAGTGTTGGGCTGCAGGAGTGAGATGGAGAAATTGCAAGAAAAGAGGCAGGAAGCAGGAGAGTGAGAGAAAAGGAAAGAAGAGACATGCAGCCAGACGAGGGGTTAGTGAGAGAGGATGGGACAGAGAACAGGATGAGAAGGAAAGAAGGCAAGGCTAGGACAGGCAAGGACAGGCAAGGCAAGGCTAGGCTGCAGGACATGTTTTTGCTTTATAGTTTCTAGCACATTCGTCTTCAGACTAGGAGGAAAGCCATAAGACCCTATGGATTAGGCCCAAGCAAAAACCCCAGCTACTTGACACACTTAGACTAAGCCTAAAATACCAAGATCTCTCCATAAGGATGGTTTTTATACTGTACTTCCACAATCTGCTGGCAGTACAAAAAAATAAGCTGCAGATCTCCTTAGGCTGAGTCATGGTGCTTTGGGGCAGGGACCATGCATATCATGGGAATATTTCACAGTTTCTGCTCTGTTTTCAGTGTATGACAACAAAACACCCACCTGATGACATCCTTTCAGGAGCTAAGGCAGCAATTTGCAGAATTCCGCTTCTTAGGGGAAGTGAGAAATTGCTGAGCTGACACCAAGTCCTGCAGTGTCCCTGTCACCTGCAGAGCCACCGCATCCTCTCCACGGTAGCGGGCATTGTGACAAAGGTTCTATGTCAGCTGGGTGTGGCAGCCAGGCGCCCCCTAGTGGATAGGGAGCCTGTCAGCCCCGGGCCTGTCACTGCCTGGTGTCCCTGCTGCCACCAGCCAGGCCTCTGAAAACTTGTCAAACCATGCCCAGACTTGGGGCCAGTTTGGCCCAAAGTCTGCAAGAGACAAGTCGGGAAGAAAGATAGGGGACAGAGGGAGAAAGCGAAGGGAGCAGGAGAAAGGGAAGGAAGAATAAAAAGTAGTGTTGGGCTGCAGGAGTGAGATGGAGGAATTGCAAGAAAAGAGGCAGGAAGCAGGAGAGTGAGAGAAAAGGAAAGAAGAGACATGCAGCCAGACGAGGGCTTAGTGAGAGAGGATGGGACAGAGAACAGGATGAGAAGGAAAGAAGGCAAGGCTAGTACAGGCAAGGACAGGCAAGGCAAGGCTAGGCTGCAGGACATGTTTTTGCTTTATAGTTTCTAGCACGTTCGTCTTCAGACTAGGAGGAAAGCCATAAGACCCTATGGATTAGGCCCAAGCAAAAACCCCAGCTACTTGAGACACTTAGACTAAGCCTAAAATACCAAGGTCTCTCCATAAGGATGGTTTTTATACTGTACTTCCACAATCTGCTGGCAGTACAAAAAAATAAGCTGCAGATCACCTTAGGCTGAGTCACAGTGCTTTGGGGCAAGGACCATGCATATCACGGGAATATTTCACAGTTTCTGCTCTGTTTTCAGTGTATGACACCAAAACACCCACCTGATGACATCCTTTCAAGAGCAAAGGCAGCAATTTGCAGAATTCCGCTTCTTAGGGGAAGTGAGAAATTGCTGAGCTGACACCAAGTCCTGCAGTGTCCCTGTCACCTGCAGAGCCACCGCATCCTTGCCACGGTAGCGGGCATTGTGACAAAGGTTCTATGTCAGCTGGGTGTGGCAGCCAGGCGCCCCCTAGGGGATGGGGAGCCTGTCAGCCCCGGGCCTGTCACTACCTGCTGGCCCTGCTGCCAGCAGCCAGGCCTCTGAAAACTTGTCAAACCATGCCCAGACTTGGGGCCAGTTTGGCCCAAAGTCTGCAAGAGACAAGTCGGGAAGAAAGATATGGGACAGAGGGAGAAAGCGAAGGGAGCAGGACAAAGGGAAGGAAGAATAAAAAGTAGTGTTGGGCTGCAGGAGTGAGATGGAGAAATTGCAAGAAAAGAGGCAGGAAGCAGGAGAGTGAGAGAAAAGGAAAGAAGAGACATGCAGCCAGACGAGGGGTTAGTGAGAGAGGATGGGACAGAGAACAGGATGAGAAGGACATAAGGCAAGGCTAGGACAGGCAAGGACAGGCAAGGCAAGGCTAGGCTGCAGGACATGTTTTTGCTTTATAGCTTCTAGCACATTCGTCTTCAGACTAGGAGGAAAGCCATAAGACCCTATGGATTAGGCCCAAGCAAAAACCCCAGCTACTTGAGACACTTAGACTAAGCCTAAAATACCAAGGTCTCTCCATAAGGATGGTTTTTATACTGTACTTCCACAATCTGCTGGCAGTACAAAAAAATAAGCTGCAGATCACCTTAGGCTGAGTCACAGTGCTTTGGGGCGAGGACCATGCATATCACGGGAATATTTCACAGTTTCTGCTCTGTTTTCAGTGTATGACACCAAAACACCCACCTGATGACATCCTTTCAAGAGCAAAGGCAGCAATTGGCAGAATTCCGCTTCTTAGGGGAAGTGAGAAATTGCTGAGCTGACACCAAGTCCTGCAGTGTCCCTGTCACCTGCAGAGCCACCGCATCCTCGCCACGGTAGCGGGCATTGTGACAAAGGTTCTATGTCAGCTGGGTGTGGCAGCCAGGCGCCCCCTAGGGGATGGGGAGCCTGTCAGCCCCGGGCCTGTCACTGCCTGCTGGCCCTGCTGCCAGCAGCCAGGCCTCTGAAAACTTGTCAAACCATGCCCAGACCTCGGGCCAGTTTGGCCCAAAGTCTCCAAGAGACAAGTCGGGAAGAAAGATATGGGACAGAGGGAGAAAGCGAAGGGAGCAGGAGAAAGGGAAGGAAGAATAAAAAGTAGTGTTGGGCTGCAGGAGTGAGATGGAGGAATTGCAAGAAAAGAGGCAGGAAGCAGGAGAGTGAGAGAAAAGGAAAGAAGAGACATGCAGCCAGACGAGGGGTTAGTGAGAGAGGATGGGACAGAGAACAGGATGAGAAGGACATAAGGCAAGGCTAGGACAGGCAAGGACAGGCAAGGAAAGGCTAGGCTGCAGGACATGTTTTTGCTTTATAGTTTCTAGCACATTCGTCTTCAGACTAGCAGGAAAGCCATAAGACCCTATGGATTAGGCCCAAGCAAAAACCCCAGCTACTTGAGACACTTAGACTAAGCCTAAAATACCAAGATCTCTCCATAAGGATGGTTTTTATACTGTACTTCCACAATCTGCTGGCAGTACAAAAAAATAAGCTGCAGATCTCCTTAGGCTGAGTCATGGTGCTTTGGGACAGGGACCATGCATATCATGGGAATGTTTCACAGTTTCTCCTCTGTTTTCAGTGTATGACACCAAAACACCCACCTGATGACATCCTTTCAAGAGCAAAGGCAGCAATTGGCAGAATTCCGCTTCTTAGGGGAAGTGAGAAATTGCTGAGCTGACACCAAGTCCTGCAGTGTCCCTGTCACCTGCAGAGCCACCGCATCCTTGCCACGGTAGCGGGCATTGTGACAAAGGTTCTATGTCAGCTGGGTGTGGCAGCCAGGCGCCCCCTAGGGGATGGGGAGCCTGTCAGCCCCGGGCCTGTCACTGCCTGCTGGCCCTGCTGCCAGCAGCCAGGCCTCTGAAAACTTGTCAAACCATGCCCAGACTTCGGGCCAGTTTGGCCCAAAGTCTCCAAGAGACAAGTCGGGAAGAAAGATATGGGACAGAGGGAGAAAGCGAAGGGAGCAGGAGAAAGGGAAGGAAGAATAAAAAGTAGTGTTGGGCTGCAGGAGTGAGATGGAGGAATTGCAAGAAAAGAGGCAGGAAGCAGGAGAGTGAGAGAAAAGGAAAGAAGAGACATGCAGCCAGACGAGGGCTTAGTGAGAGAGGATGGGACAGAGAACAGGATGAGAAGGACATAAGGCAAGGCTAGGACAGGCAAGGACAGGCAAGGAAAGGCTAGGCTGCAGGACATGTTTTTGCTTTATAGTTTCTAGCACATTCGTCTTCAGACTAGCAGGAAAGCCATAAGACCCTATGGATTAGGCCCAAGCAAAAACCCCAGCTACTTGAGACACTTAGACTAAGCCTAAAATACCAAGATCTCTCCATAAGGATGGTTTTTATACTGTACTTCCACAATCTGCTGGCAGTACAAAAAAATAAGCTGCAGATCTCCTTAGGCTGAGTCATGGTGCTTTGGGACAGGGACCATGCATATCATGGGAATGTTTCACAGTTTCTCCTCTGTTTTCAGTGTATGACACCAAAACACCCACCTGATGACATCCTTTCAAGAGCAAAGGCAGCAATTTGCACAATTCCGCTTCTTAGGGGAAGTGAGAAATTGCTGAGCTGACATCAAGTCCTGCAGTGTCCCTGTCACCTGCAGAGCCACCGCATCCTCGCCACGGTAGCGGGCATTGTGACAAAGGTTCTATGTCAGCTGGGTGTGGCAGCCAGGCGCCCCCTAGGGGATGGGGAGCCTGTCAGCCCCGGGCCTGTCACTGCCTGCTGTCCCTGCTGCCACCAGCCAGGCCTCTAAAAACTTGTCAAACCATGCCCAGACTTGGGGCCAGTTTGGCCCAAAGTCTGCAAGAGACAAGTCGGGAAGAAAGATATGGGACAGAGGGAGAAAGCGAAGGGAGCAGGAGAAAGGGAAGGAAGAATAAAAAGTAGTGTTGGGCTGCAGGAGTGAGATGGAGGAATTACAAGAAAAGAGGCAGGAAGCAGGAGAGTGAGAGAAAAGGAAAGAAGAGACATGCAGCCAGACGAGGGCTTAGTGAGAGAGGATGGGACAGAGAACAGGATGAGAAGGACATAAGGCAAGGCTAGGACAGGCAAGGACAGGCAAGGCAAGGCTAGGCTGCAGGACATGTTTTTGCTTTATAGTTTCTAGCACATTCGTCTTCAGACCAGGAGGAAAGCCATAAAACCGTGTGGATTAGGCCCAAGCAAAAACCCGAGCTACTTGAGACACTTAGACTAAGCCTAAAATACCAAGATCTCTCCATAAGGATTGTTTTTATACTGTGCTTCCACAATCTGCTGGCAGTACAAAAAAATAAGCTGCAGATCTCCTTAGGCTGAGTCATGGTGCTTTGGGGCAGGGATCATGCATATCATGGGAATATTTCACAGTTTCTGCTCTGTTTTCAGTGTATGACACCAAAACACCCACCTGATGACATCCTTTCAAGAGCAAAGGCAGCAATTTGCAGAATTCCGCTTCTTAGGGGAAGTGAGAAATTGCTGAGCTGACACCAAGTCCTGCAGTGTCCCTGTCACCTGCAGAGCCACCGCATCCTCGCCACGGTAGCGGGCATTGTGACAAAGGTTCTATGTCAGCTGGGTGTTGCAGCCAGGCGCCTCCTAGGGGATGGGGAGCCTGTCAGCCCCGGGCCTGTCACTGCCTGGTGTCCCTGCTGCCACCAGCCAGGCCTCTGAAAACTTGTCAAACCATGACCAGACTTGGGGCCAGTTTGGCCCAAAGTCTGCAAGAGACAAGTCGGGAAGAAAGATAGGGAGCAGAGGGAGAAAGCGAAGGGAGCAGGAGAAAGGGAAGGAAGAATAAAAAGTAGTGTTGGGCTGCAGGAGTGAGATGGAGGAATTGCAAGAAAAGAGGCAGGAAGCAGGAGAGTGAGAGAAAAGGAAAGAAGAGACATGCAGCCAGACGAGGGGTTAGTGAGAGAGGATGGGACAGAGAACAGGATGAGAAGGACATAAGGCAAGGCTAGGACAGGCAAGGACCGGCAAGGCAAGGCTAGGCTGCAGGACATGTTTTTGCTTTATAGTTTCTAGCACGTTCGTCTTCAGACTAGGAGGAAAGCCATAAGACCCTATGGATTAGGCCCAAGCAAAAACCCCAGCTACTTGAGACACTTAGACTAAGCCTAAAATACCAAGATCTCTCCATAAGGATGGTTTTTATACTGTACTTCCACAATCTGCTGGCAGTACAGAAAGATAAGCTGCAGATCACCTTAGGCTGAGTCATAGTGCTTTGGGGCAAGGACCATGCATATCATGGGAATATTTTACAGTTTCTGCTCTGTTTTCAGTGTATGACACCAAAACACCCACCTGATGACATCCTTTCAAGAGCAAAGGCAGCAATTTGCAGAATTCCGCTTCTTAGGGGAAGTGAGAAATTGCTGAGCTGACACCAAGTCCTGCAGTGTCCCTGCCACCTGCAGAGCCACCGCATCCTTGCCACAGTAGCGGGCATTGTGACAAAGGTTCTATGTCAGCTGGGTGTGGCAGCCAGGCGCCCCCTAGGCGATGGGGAGCCTGTCAGCCCCGGGCCTGTCACTACCTGCTGGCCCTGCTGCCAGCAGCCAGGCCTCTGAAAACTTGTCAAACCATGCCCAGACTTGGGGCCAGTTTGGCCCAAAGTCTGCAAGAGACAAGTCGGGAAGAAAGATATGGGACAGAGGGAGAAAGCGAAGGGAGCAGGAGAAAGGGAAGGAAGAATAAAAAGTAGTGTTGGGCTGCAGGAGTGAGATGGAGGAATTGCAAGAAAAGAGGCAGGAAGCAGGAGAGTGAGAGAAAAGGAAAGAAGAGACATGGAGCCAGACGAGGGCTTAGTGAGAGAGGATGGGACAGAGAACAGGATGAGAAGGAAAGAAGGCAAGGCTAGGACAGGCAAGGACAGGCAAGGCAAGGCTAGGCTGCAGGACATGTTTTTGCTTTATAGCTTCTAGCACATTCGTCTTCAGACTAGGAGGAAAGCCATAAGACCCTATGGATTAGGCCCAAGCAAAAACCCCAGCTACTTGAGACACTTAGACTAAGCCTAAAATACCAAGGTCTCTCCATAAGGATGGTTTTTATACTGTACTTCCACAATCTGCTGGCAGTACAAAAAAATAAGCTGCAGATCACCTTAGGCTGAGTCACAGTGCTTTGGGGCGAGGACCATGCATATCACGGGAATATTTCACAGTTTCTGCTCTGTTTTCAGTGTATGACACCAAAACACCCACCTGATGACATCCTTTCAAGAGCAAAGGCAGCAATTTGCAGAATTCCGCTTCTTAGGGGAAGTGAGAAATTGCTGAGCTGACACCAAGTCCTGCAGTGTCCCTGTCACCCGCAGAGCCACCGCATCCTCTCCACGGTAGCGGGCATTGTGACAAAGGTTCTATGTCAGCTGGGTGTGGCAGCCAGGCGCCCCCTAGGGGATAGGGAGCCTGTCAGCCCCGGGCCTGTCACTGCCTGGTGTCCCTGCTGCCAGCAGCCAGGCCTCTGAAAACTTGTCAAACCATGCCCAGACTTGGGGCCAGTTTGGCCCAAAGTCTGCAAGAGACAAGTCGGGAAGAAAGATATGGGACAGAGGGAGAAAGCGAAGGGAGCAGGAGAAAGGGAAGGAAGAATAAAAAGTAGTGTTGGGCTGCAGGAGTGAGATGGAGTAATTGCAAGAAAAGAGGCAGGAAGCAGGAGAGTGAGAGAAAAGGAAAGAAGAGACATGCAGCCAGACGAGGGCTTAGTGAGAGAGGATGGGACAGAGAACAGGATGAGAAGGAAAGAAGGGAAGGCTAGTACAGGCAAGGACAGGCAAGGCAAGGCTAGGCTGCAGGACATGTTTTTGCTTTATAGTTTCTAGCACGTTCGTCTTCAGACTAGGAGGAAAGCCATAAGACCCTATGGATTAGGCCCAAGCAAAAACCCCAGCTACTTGAGACACTTAGACTAAGCCTAAAATACCAAGATCTCTCCATAAGGATGGTTTTTATACTGTACTTCCACAATCTGCTGGCAGTACAGAAAAATAAGCTGCAGATCACCTTAGGCTGAGTCATAGTGCTTTGGGGCAAGGACCATGCATATCATGGGAATATTTCACAGTTTCTGCTCTGTTTTCAGTGTATGACACCAAAACACCCACCTGATGACATCCTTTCAAGAGCAAAGGCAGCAATTTGCACAATTCCGCTTCTTAGGGGAAGTGAGAAATTGCTGAGCTGACACCAAGTCCTGCAGTGTCCCTGTCACCTGCAGAGCCACCGCATCCTCGCCACGGTAGCGGGCATTGTGACAAAGGTTCTATGTCAGCTGGGTGTGGCAGCCAGGCGCCCCCTAGGGGATGGGGAGCCTGTCAGCCCCGGGCCTGTCACTGCCTGCTGTCCCTGCTGCCACCAGCCAGGCCTCTAAAAACTTGTCAAACCATGCCCAGACTTGGGGCCAGTTTGGCCCAAAGTCTGCAAGAGACAAGTCGGGAAGAAAGATATGGGACAGAGGGAGAAAGCGAAGGGAGCAGGAGAAAGGGAAGGAAGAATAAAAAGTAGTGTTGGGCTGCAGGAGTGAGATGGAGGAATTGCAAGAAAAGAGGCAGGAAGCAGGAGAGTGAGAGAAAAGGAAAGAAGAGACATGCAGCCAGACGAGGGGTTAGTGAGAGAGGATGGGACAGAGAACAGGATGAGAAGGACATAAGGCAAGGCTAGGACAGGCAAGGACAGGCAAGGCAAGGCTAGGCTGCAGGACATGTTTTTGCTTTATAGTTTCTAGCACGTTCGTCTTCAGACTAGGAGGAAAGCCATAAGACCCTATGGATTAGGCCCAAGCAAAAACCCCAGCTACTTGAGACACTTAGACTAAGCCTAAAATACCAAGATCTCTCCATAAGGATGGTTTTTATACTGTACTTCCACAATCTGCTGGCAGTACAGAAAAATAAGCTGCAGATCACCTTAGGCTGAGTCATAGTGCTTTGGGGCAAGGACCATGCATATCATGGGAATATTTCACAGTTTCTGCTCTGTTTTCAGTGTATGACACCAAAACACCCACCTGATGACATCCTTTCAAGAGCAAAGGCAGCAATTTGCAGAATTCCGCTTCTTAGGGGAAGTGAGAAATTGCTGAGCTGACACCAAGTCCTGCAGTGTCCCTGTCACCTGCAGAGCCACCGCATCCTTGCCACGGTAGCGGGCATTGTGACAAAGGTTCTATGTCAGCTGGGTGTTGCAGCCAGGCGCCTCCTAGGGGATGGGGAGCCTGTCAGCCCCGGGCCTGTCACTGCCTGGTGTCCCTGCTGCCACCAGCCAGGCCTCTGAAAACTTGTCAAACCATGACCAGACTTGGGGCCAGTTTGGCCCAAAGTCTGCAAGAGACAAGTCGGGAAGAAAGATAGGGAGCAGAGGGAGAAAGCGAAGGGAGCAGGAGAAAGGGAAGGAAGAATAAAAAGTAGTGTTGGGCTGCAGGAGTGAGATGGAGGAATTGCAAGAAAAGAGGCAGGAAGCAGGAGAGTGAGAGAAAAGGAAAGAAGAGACATGCAGCCAGACGAGGGGTTAGTGAGAGAGGATGGGACAGAGAACAGGATGAGAAGGACATAAGGCAAGGCTAGGACAGGCAAGGACCGGCAAGGCAAGGCTAGGCTGCAGGACATGTTTTTGCTTTATAGTTTCTAGCACGTTCGTCTTCAGACTAGGAGGAAAGCCATAAGACCCTATGGATTAGGCCCAAGCAAAAACCCCAGCTACTTGAGACACTTAGACTAAGCCTAAAATACCAAGATCTCTCCATAAGGATGGTTTTTATACTGTACTTCCACAATCTGCTGGCAGTACAGAAAGATAAGCTGCAGATCACCTTAGGCTGAGTCATAGTGCTTTGGGGCAAGGACCATGCATATCATGGGAATATTTTACAGTTTCTGCTCTGTTTTCAGTGTATGACACCAAAACACCCACCTGATGACATCCTTTCAAGAGCAAAGGCAGCAATTTGCAGAATTCCGCTTCTTAGGGGAAGTGAGAAATTGCTGAGCTGACACCAAGTCCTGCAGTGTCCCTGTCACCTGCAGAGCCACCGCATCCTTGCCACAGTAGCGGGCATTGTGACAAAGGTTCTATGTCAGCTGGGTGTGGCAGCCAGGCGCCCCCTAGGCGATGGGGAGCCTGTCAGCCCCGGGCCTGTCACTACCTGCTGGCCCTGCTGCCAGCAGCCAGGCCTCTGAAAACTTGTCAAACCATGCCCAGACTTGGGGCCAGTTTGGCCCAAAGTCTGCAAGAGACAAGTCGGGAAGAAAGATATGGGACAGAGGGAGAAAGCGAAGGGAGCAGGAGAAAGGGAAGGAAGAATAAAAAGTAGTGTTGGGCTGCAGGAGTGAGATGGAGGAATTGCAAGAAAAGAGGCAGGAAGCAGGAGAGTGAGAGAAAAGGAAAGAAGAGACATGGAGCCAGACGAGGGCTTAGTGAGAGAGGATGGGACAGAGAACAGGATGAGAAGGAAAGAAGGCAAGGCTAGGACAGGCAAGGACAGGCAAGGCAAGGCTAGGCTGCAGGACATGTTTTTGCTTTATAGCTTCTAGCACATTCGTCTTCAGACTAGGAGGAAAGCCATAAGACCCTATGGATTAGGCCCAAGCAAAAACCCCAGCTACTTGAGACACTTAGACTAAGCCTAAAATACCAAGGTCTCTCCATAAGGATGGTTTTTATACTGTACTTCCACAATCTGCTGGCAGTACAAAAAAATAAGCTGCAGATCACCTTAGGCTGAGTCACAGTGCTTTGGGGCGAGGACCATGCATATCACGGGAATATTTCACAGTTTCTGCTCTGTTTTCAGTGTATGACACCAAAACACCCACCTGATGACATCCTTTCAAGAGCAAAGGCAGCAATTTGCAGAATTCCGCTTCTTAGGGGAAGTGAGAAATTGCTGAGCTGACACCAAGTCCTGCAGTGTCCCTGTCACCCGCAGAGCCACCGCATCCTCTCCACGGTAGCGGGCATTGTGACAAAGGTTCTATGTCAGCTGGGTGTGGCAGCCAGGCGCCCCCTAGGGGATAGGGAGAATGTCAGCCCCGGGCCTGTCACTGCCTGGTGTCCCTGCTGCCAGCAGCCAGGCCTCTGAAAACTTGTCAAACCATGCCCAGACTTGGGGCCAGTTTGGCCCAAAGTCTGCAAGAGACAAGTCGGGAAGAAAGATATGGGACAGAGGGAGAAAGCGAAGGGAGCAGGAGAAAGGGAAGGAAGAATAAAAAGTAGTGTTGGGCTGCAGGAGTGAGATGGAGTAATTGCAAGAAAAGAGGCAGGAAGCAGGAGAGTGAGAGAAAAGGAAAGAAGAGACATGCAGCCAGACGAGGGCTTAGTGAGAGAGGATGGGACAGAGAACAGGATGAGAAGGAAAGAAGGGAAGGCTAGTACAGGCAAGGACAGGCAAGGCAAGGCTAGGCTGCAGGACATGTTTTTGCTTTATAGTTTCTAGCACGTTCGTCTTCAGACTAGGAGGAAAGCCATAAGACCCTATGGATTAGGCCCAAGCAAAAACCCCAGCTACTTGAGACACTTAGACTAAGCCTAAAATACCAAGATCTCTCCATAAGGATGGTTTTTATACTGTACTTCCACAATCTGCTGGCAGTACAGAAAAATAAGCTGCAGATCACCTTAGGCTGAGTCATAGTGCTTTGGGGCAAGGACCATGCATATCATGGGAATATTTCACAGTTTCTGCTCTGTTTTCAGTGTATGACACCAAAACACCCACCTGATGACATCCTTTCAAGAGCAAAGGCAGCAATTTGCACAATTCCGCTTCTTAGGGGAAGTGAGAAATTGCTGAGCTGACACCAAGTCCTGCAGTGTCCCTGTCACCTGCAGAGCCACCGCATCCTCGCCACGGTAGCGGGCATTGTGACAAAGGTTCTATGTCAGCTGGGTGTGGCAGCCAGGCGCCCCCTAGGGGATGGGGAGCCTGTCAGCCCCGGGCCTTTCACTGCCTGCTGTCCCTGCTGCCACCAGCCAGGCCTCTAAAAACTTGTCAAACCATGCCCAGACTTGGGGCCAGTTTGGCCCAAAGTCTGCAAGAGACAAGTCGGGAAGAAAGATATGGGACAGAGGGAGAAAGCGAAGGGAGCAGGAGAAAGGGAAGGAAGAATAAAAAGTAGTGTTGGGCTGCAGGAGTGAGATGGAGGAATTGCAAGAAAAGAGGCAGGAAGCAGGAGAGTGAGAGAAAAGGAAAGAAGAGACATGCAGCCAGACGAGGGGTTAGTGAGAGAGGATGGGACAGAGAACAGGATGAGAAGGACATAAGGCAAGGCTAGGACAGGCAAGGACAGGCAAGGCAAGGCTAGGCTGCAGGACATGTTTTTGCTTTATAGTTTCTAGCACGTTCGTCTTCAGACTAGGAGGAAAGCCATAAGACCCTATGGATTAGGCCCAAGCAAAAACCCCAGCTACTTGAGACACTTAGACTAAGCCTAAAATACCAAGATCTCTCCATAAGGATGGTTTTTATACTGTACTTCCACAATCTGCTGGCAGTACAGAAAAATAAGCTGCAGATCACCTTAGGCTGAGTCATAGTGCTTTGGGGCAAGGACCATGCATATCATGGGAATATTTCACAGTTTCTGCTCTGTTTTCAGTGTATGACACCAAAACACCCACCTGATGACATCCTTTCAAGAGCAAAGGCAGCAATTTGCAGAATTCCGCTTCTTAGGGGAAGTGAGAAATTGCTGAGCTGACACCAAGTCCTGCAGTGTCCCTGTCACCTGCAGAGCCACCGCATCCTTGCCACGGTAGCGGGCATTGTGACAAAGGTTCTATGTCAGCTGGGTGTGGCAGCCAGGCGCCCCCTAGGGGATGGGGAGCCTGTCAGCCCCGGGCCTGTCACTACCTGCTGGCCCTGCTGCCAGCAGCCAGGCCTCTGAAAACTTGTCAAACCATGCCCAGACTTGGGGCCAGTTTGGCCCAAAGTCTGCAAGAGACAAGTCGGGAAGAAAGATATGGGACAGAGGGAGAAAGCGAAGGGAGCAGGAGAAAGGGAAGGAAGAATAAAAAGTAGTGTTGGGCTGCAGGAGTGAGATGGAGGAATTGCAAGAAAAGAGGCAGGAAGCAGGAGAGTGAGAGAAAAGGAAAGAAGAGACATGCAGCCAGACGAGGGCTTAGTGAGAGAGGATGGGACAGAGAACAGGATGAGAAGGAAAGAAGGCAAGGCTAGGACAGGCAAGGACAGGCAAGGCAAGGCTAGGCTGCAGGACATGTTTTTGCTTTATAGCTTCTAGCACATTCGTCTTCAGACTAGGAGGAAAGCCATAAGACCCTATGGATTAGGCCCAAGCAAAAACCCCAGCTACTTGAGACACTTAGACTAAGCCTAAAATACCAAGATCTCTCCATAAGGATGGTTTTTATACTGTACTTCCACAATCTGCTGGCAGTACAAAAAAATAAGCTGCAGATCACCTTAGGCTGAGTCACAGTGCTTTGGGGCGAGGACCATGCATATCACGGGAATATTTCACAGTTTCTGCACTGTTTTCAGTGTATGACACCAAAACACCCACCTGATGACATCCTTTCAAGAGCAAAGGCAGCAATTTGCAGAATTCCGCTTCTTAGGGGAAGTGAGAAATTGCTGAGCTGACACCAAGTCCTGCAGTGTCCCTGTCACCCGCAGAGCCACCGCATCCTCTCCACGGTAGCGGGCATTGTGACAAAGGTTCTATGTCAGCTGGGTGTGGCAGCCAGGCGCCCCCTAGGGGATAGGGAGCCTGTCAGCCCCGGGCCTGTCACTGCCTGGTGTCCCTGCTGCCACCAGCCAGGCCTCTGAAAACTTGTCAAACCATGCCCAGACTTGGGGCCAGTTTGGCCCAAAGTCTGCAAGAGACAAGTCGGGAAGAAAGATATGGGACAGAGGGAGAAAGCGAAGGGAGCAGGAGAAAGGGAAGGAAGAATAAAAAGTAGTGTTGGGCTGCAGGAGTGAGATGGAGGAATTGCAAGAAAAGAGGCAGGAAGCAGGAGAGTGAGAGAAAAGGAAAGAAGAGACATGCAGCCAGACGAGGGCTTGGTGAGAGAGGATGGGACAGAGAACAGGATGAGAAGGAAAGAAGGCAAGGCTAGGACAGGCAAGGACAGGCAAGGCAAGGCTAGGCTGCAGGACATGTTTTTGCTTTATAGTTTCTAGCACGTTCGTCTTCAGACTAGGAGGAAAGCCATAAGACCCTATGGATTAGGCCCAAGCAAAAACCCCAGCTACTTGAGACACTTAGACTAAGCCTAAAATACCAAGATCTCTCCATAAGGATGGTTTTTATACTGTACTTCCACAATCTGCTGGCAGTACAGAAAAATAAGCTGCAGATCACCTTAGGCTGAGTCATAGTGCTTTGGGGCAAGGACCATGCATATCATGGGAATATTTCACAGTTTCTGCTCTGTTTTCAGTGTATGACACCAAAACACCCACCTGATGACATCCTTTCAAGAGCAAAGGCAGCAATTTGCAGAATTCCGCTTCTTAGGGGAAGTGAGAAATTGCTGAGCTGACACCAAGTCCTGCAGTGTCCCTGTCACCTGCAGAGCCACCGCATCCTCGCCACGGTAGCGGGCATTGTGACAAAGGTTCTATGTCAGCTAGGTGTGGCAGCCAGGCGCCACCTAGGCGATGGGGAGCCTGTCAGCCCCGGGCCTGTCACTGCCTGCTGGCCCTGCTGCCAGCAGCCAGGCCTCTGAAAACTTGTCAAACCATGCCCAGACTTGGGGCCAGTTTGGCCCAAAGTCTGCAAGAGACACGTCGGGAAGAAAGATATGGGACAGAGGGAGAAAGCGAAGGGAGCAGGAGAAAGGGAAGGAAGAATAAAAAGTAGTGTTGGGCTGCAGGAGTGAGATGGAGGAATTGCAAGAAAAGAGGCAGGAAGCAGGAGAGTGAGAGAAAAGGAAAGAAGAGACATGCAGCCAGACGAGGGCTTAGTGAGAGAGGATGGGACAGAGAACAGGATGAGAAGGAAAGAAGGCAAGGCTAGGACAGGCAAGGACAGGCAAGGCAAGGCTAGGCTGCAGGACATGTTTTTGCTTTATAGCTTCTAGCACATTTGTCTTCAGACTAGGAGGAAAGCCATAAGACCCTATGGATTAGGCCCAAGCAAAAACCCCAGCTACTTGAGACACTTAGACTAAGCCTAAAATACCAAGGTCTCTCCATAAGGATGGTTTTTATACTGTACTTCCACAATCTGCTGGCAGTACAAAAAAATAAGCTGCAGATCACCTTAGGCTGAGTCACAGTGCTTTGGGGCAAGGACCATGCATATCACGGGAATATTTCACAGTTTCTGCTCTGTTTTCAGTGTATGACACCAAAACACCCACCTGATGACATCCTTTCAAGAGCAAAGGCAGCAATTTGCAGAATTCCGCTTCTTAGGGGAAGTGAGAAATTGCTGAGCTGACACCAAGTCCTGCAGTGTCCCTGTCACCTGCAGAGCCACCGCATCCTTGCCACGGTAGCGGGCATTGTGACAAAGGTTCTATGTCAGCTGGGTGTGGCAGCCAGGCGCCCCCTAGGGGATGGGGAGCCTGTCAGCCCCGGGCCTGTCACTACCTGCTGGCCCTGCTGCCAGCAGCCAGGCCTCTGAAAACTTGTCAAACCATGCCCAGACTTGGGGCCAGTTTGGCCCAAAGTCTGCAAGAGACAAGTCGGGAAGAAAGATATGGGACAGAGGGAGAAAGCGAAGGGAGCAGGAGAAAGGGAAGGAAGAATAAAAAGTAGTGTTGGGCTGCAGGAGTGAGATGGAGAAATTGCAAGAAAAGAGGCAGGAAGCAGGAGAGTGAGAGAAAAGGAAAGAAGAGACATGCAGCCAGACGAGGGGTTAGTGAGAGAGGATGGAACAGAGAACAGGATGAGAAGGACATAAGGCAAGGCTAGGACAGGCAAGGACAGGCAAGGCAAGGCTAGGCTGCAGGACATGTTTTTGCTTTATAGCTTCTAGCACATTCGTCTTCAGACTAGGAGGAAAGCCATAAGACCCTATGGATTAGGCCCAAGCAAAAACCCGAGCTACTTGAGACACTTAGACTAAGCCTAAAATACCAAGGTCTCTCCATAAGGATGGTTTTTATACTGTACTTCCACAATCTGCTGGCAGTACAAAAAAATAAGCTGCAGATCACCTTAGGCTGAGTCACAGTGCTTTGGGGCGAGGACCATGCATATCACGGGAATATTTCACAGTTTCTGCTCTGTTTTCAGTGTATGACACCAAAACACCCACCTGATGACATCCTTTCAAGAGCAAAGGCAGCAATTTGCAGAATTCCGCTTCTTAGGGGAAGTGAGAAATTGCTGAGCTGACACCAAGTCCTGCAGTGTCCCTGTCACCTGCAGAGCCACCGCATCCTCGCCAGGGTAGCGGGCATTGTGACAAAGGTTCTATGTCAGCTGGGTGTGGCAGCCAGGAGCCCCCTAGGGGATGGGGAGCCTGTCAGCCCCGGGCCTGTCACTGCCTGCTGGCCCTGCTGCCACCAGCCAGGCCTCTGAAAACTTGTCAAACCATGCCCAGACTTGGGGCCAGTTTGGCCCAAGGTCTGCAAGAGACAAGTCGGGAAGAAAGATATGGGACAGAGGGAGAAAGCGAAGGGAGCAGGAGAAAGGGAAGGAAGAATAAAAAGTAGTGTTGGGCTGCAGGAGTGAGATGGAGGAATTGCAAGAAAAGAGGCAGGAAGCAGGAGAGTGAGAGAAAAGGAAAGAAGAGACATGCAGCCAGACGAGGGCTTAGTGAGAGAGGATGGGACAGAGAACAGGATGAGAAGGACATAAGGCAAGGCTAGGACAGGCAAGGACAGGCAAGGCAAGGCTAGGCTGCAGGACATGTTTTTGCTTTATAGTTTCTAGCACATTCGTCTTCAGACTAGGAGGAAAGCCATAAAACCGTGTGGATTAGGCCCAAGCAAAAACCCGAGCTACTTGAGACACTTAGACTAAGCCTAAAATACGAAGATCTCTCCATAAGGATTGTTTTTATACTGTACTTCCACAATCTGCTGGCAGTACAAAAAAATAAGCTGCAGATCTCCTTAGGCTGAGTCATGGTGCTTTGGGGCAGGGATCATGCATATCATGGGAATATTTCACAGTTTCTGCTCTGTTTTCAGTGTATGACACCAAAACACCCACCTGATGACATCCTTTCAAGAGCAAAGGCAGCAATTTGCAGAATTCCGCTTCTTAGGGGAAGTGAGAAATTGCTGAGCTGACACCAAGTCCTGCAGTGTCCCTGTCACCTGCAGAGCCACCGCATCCTCGCCAGGGTAGCGGGCATTGTGACAAAGGTTCTATGTCAGCTGGGTGTGGCAGCCAGGCGCCCCCTAGGGGATGGGGAGCCTGTCAGCCCCGGGCCTGTCACTGCCTGGTGTCCCTGCTGCCACCAGCCAGGCCTCTGAAAACTTGTCAAACCATGCCCAGACTTGGGGCCAGTTTGGCCCAAAGTCTGCAAGAGACAAGTCGGGAAGAAAGATATGGGACAGAGGGAGAAAGCGTAGGGAGCAGGAGAAAGGGAAGGAAGAATAAAAAGTAGTGTTGGGCTGCAGGAGTGAGATGGAGGAATTGCAAGAAAAGAGGCAGGAAGCAGGAGAGTGAGAGAAAAGGAAAGAAGAGACATGCAGCCAGACGAGGGCTTAGTGAGAGAGGATGGGACAGAGAACAGGATGAGAAGGACATAAGGCAAGGCTAGGACAGGCAAGGACAGGCAAGGAAAGGCTAGGCTGCAGGACATGTTTTTGCTTTATAGTTTCTAGCACATTCGTCTTCAGACTAGGAGGAAAGCCATAAGACCGTATGGATTAGGCCCAAGCAAAAACCCCAGCTACTTGAGACACTTAGACTAAGCCTAAAATACCAAGATCTCTCCATAAGGATGGTTTTTATACTGTACTTCCACAATCTGCTGGCAGTACAAAAAAATAAGCTGCAGATCTCCTTAGGCTGAGTCATGGTGCTTTGGGGCAGGGACCATGCATATCATGGGAATATTTCACAGTTTGTGCTCTGTTTTCAGTGTATGACAGCAAAACACCCACCTGATGACATCCTTTCAAGAGCAAAGGCAGCAATTTGCAGAATTCCGCTTCTTAGGGGAAGTGAGAAATTGCTGAGCTGACACCAAGTCCTGCAGTGTCCCTGTCACCTGCAGAGCCACCGCATCCTTGCCACGGTAGCGGGCATTGTGACAAAGGTTCTATGTCAGCTGGGTGTGGCAGCCAGGCGCCCCCTAGGGGATGGGGAGCCTGTCAGCCCCGGGCCTGTCACTACCTGCTGGCCCTGCTGCCAGCAGCCAGGCCTCTGAAAACTTGTCAAACCATGCCCAGACTTGGGGCCAGTTTGGCCCAAAGTCTGCAAGAGACAAGTCGGGAAGAAAGATATGGGACAGAGGGAGAAAGCGAAGGGAGCAGGAGAAAGGGAAGGAAGAATAAAAAGTAGTGTTGGGCTGCAGGAGTGAGATGGAGAAATTGCAAGAAAAGAGGCAGGAAGCAGGAGAGTGAGAGAAAAGGAAAGAAGAGACATGCAGCCAGACGAGGGGTTAGTGAGAGAGGATGGAACAGAGAACAGGATGAGAAGGACATAAGGCAAGGCTAGGACAGGCAAGGACAGGCAAGGCAAGGCTAGGCTGCAGGACATGTTTTTGCTTTATAGCTTCTAGCACATTCGTCTTCAGACTAGGAGGAAAGCCATAAGACCCTATGGATTAGGCCCAAGCAAAAACCCGAGCTACTTGAGACACTTAGACTAAGCCTAAAATACCAAGGTCTCTCCATAAGGATGGTTTTTATACTGTACTTCCACAATCTGCTGGCAGTACAAAAAAATAAGCTGCAGATCACCTTAGGCTGAGTCACAGTGCTTTGGGGCGAGGACCATGCATATCACGGGAATATTTCACAGTTTCTGCTCTGTTTTCAGTGTATGACACCAAAACACCCACCTGATGACATCCTTTCAAGAGCAAAGGCAGCAATTTGCAGAATTCCGCTTCTTAGGGGAAGTGAGAAATTGCTGAGCTGACACCAAGTCCTGCAGTGTCCCTGTCACCTGCAGAGCCACCGCATCCTCGCCAGGGTAGCGGGCATTGTGACAAAGGTTCTATGTCAGCTGGGTGTGGCAGCCAGGAGCCCCCTAGGGGATGGGGAGCCTGTCAGCCCCGGGCCTGTCACTGCCTGCTGGCCCTGCTGCCAGCAGCCAGGCCTCTGAAAACTTGTCAAACCATGCCCAGACTTGGGGCCAGTTTGGCCCAAGGTCTGCAAGAGACAAGTCGGGAAGAAAGATATGGGACAGAGGGAGAAAGCGAAGGGAGCAGGAGAAAGGGAAGGAAGAATAAAAAGTAGTGTTGGGCTGCAGGAGTGAGATGGAGGAATTGCAAGAAAAGAGGCAGGAAGCAGGAGAGTGAGAGAAAAGGAAAGAAGAGACATGCAGCCAGACGAGGGCTTAGTGAGAGAGGATGGGACAGAGAACAGGATGAGAAGGACATAAGGCAAGGCTAGGACAGGCAAGGACAGGCAAGGCAAGGCTAGGCTGCAGGACATGTTTTTGCTTTATAGTTTCTAGCACATTCGTCTTCAGACTAGGAGGAAAGCCATAAAACCGTGTGGATTAGGCCCAAGCAAAAACCCGAGCTACTTGAGACACTTAGACTAAGCCTAAAATACGAAGATCTCTCCATAAGGATTGTTTTTATACTGTACTTCCACAATCTGCTGGCAGTACAAAAAAATAAGCTGCAGATCTCCTTAGGCTGAGTCATGGTGCTTTGGGGCAGGGATCATGCATATCATGGGAATATTTCACAGTTTCTGCTCTGTTTTCAGTGTATGACACCAAAACACCCACCTGATGACATCCTTTCAAGAGCAAAGGCAGCAATTTGCAGAATTCCGCTTCTTAGGGGAAGTGAGAAATTGCTGAGCTGACACCAAGTCCTGCAGTGTCCCTGTCACCTGCAGAGCCACCGCATCCTCGCCAGGGTAGCGGGCATTGTGACAAAGGTTCTATGTCAGCTGGGTGTGGCAGCCAGGCGCCCCCTAGGGGATGGGGAGCCTGTCAGCCCCGGGCCTGTCACTGCCTGGTGTCCCTGCTGCCACCAGCCAGGCCTCTGAAAACTTGTCAAACCATGCCCAGACTTGGGGCCAGTTTGGCCCAAAGTCTGCAAGAGACAAGTCGGGAAGAAAGATATGGGACAGAGGGAGAAAGCGTAGGGAGCAGGAGAAAGGGAAGGAAGAATAAAAAGTAGTGTTGGGCTGCAGGAGTGAGATGGAGGAATTGCAAGAAAAGAGGCAGGAAGCAGGAGAGTGAGAGAAAAGGAAAGAAGAGACATGCAGCCAGACGAGGGCTTAGTGAGAGAGGATGGGACAGAGAACAGGATGAGAAGGACATAAGGCAAGGCTAGGACAGGCAAGGACAGGCAAGGAAAGGCTAGGCTGCAGGACATGTTTTTGCTTTATAGTTTCTAGCACATTCGTCTTCAGACTAGGAGGAAAGCCATAAGACCGTATGGATTAGGCCCAAGCAAAAACCCCAGCTACTTGAGACACTTAGACTAAGCCTAAAATACCAAGATCTCTCCATAAGGATGGTTTTTATACTGTACTTCCACAATCTGCTGGCAGTACAAAAAAATAAGCTGCAGATCTCCTTAGGCTGAGTCATGGTGCTTTGGGGCAGGGACCATGCATATCATGGGAATATTTCACAGTTTGTGCTCTGTTTTCAGTGTATGACAGCAAAACACCCACCTGATGACATCCTTTCAAGAGCAAAGGCAGCAATTTGCAGAATTCCGCTTCTTAGGGGAAGTGAGAAATTGCTGAGCTGACACCAAGTCCTGCAGTGTCCCTGTCACCTGCAGAGCCACCGCATCCTCGCCAGGGTAGCGGGCATTGTGACAAAGGTTCTATGTCAGCTGGGTGTGGCAGCCAGGCGCCCCCTAGGGGATGGGGAGCCTGTCAGCCCCGGGCCTGTCACTGCCTGGTGTCCCTGCTGCCACCAGCCAGGCCTCTGAAAACTTGTCAAACCATGCCCAGACTTGGGGCCAGTTTGGCCCAAAGTCTGCAAGAGACAAGTCGGGAAGAAAGATAGGGGACAGAGGGAGAAAGCGAAGGGAGCAGGAGAAAGGGAAGGAAGAATAAAAAGTAGTGTTGGGCTGCAGGAGTGAGATGGAGGAATTGCAAGAAAAGAGGCAGGAAGCAGGAGAGTGAGAGAAAAGGAAAGAAGAGACATGCAGCCAGACGAGGGCTTAGTGAGAGAGGATGGGACAGAGAACAGGATGAGAAGGAAAGAAGGCAAGGCTAGGACAGGCAAGGACAGGCAAGGCAAGGCTAGGCTGCAGGACATGTTTTTGCTTTATAGTTTCTAGCACATTTGTCTTCAGACTAGCAGGAAAGCCATAAGACCGTATGGATTAGGCCCAAGCAAAAACCCCAGCTACTTGAGACACTTAGACTAAGCCTAAAATACCAAGATCTCTCCATAAGGATGGTTTTTATACTGTACTTCCACAATCTGCTGGCAGTACAAAAAAATAAGCTGCAGATCTCCTTAGGCTGAGTCATGGTGCTTTGGGGCAGGGACCATGCATATCATGGGAATATTTCACAGTTTGTGCTCTGTTTTCAGTGTATGACACCAAAACACCCACCTGATGACATCCTTTCAAGAGCAAAGGCAGCAATTTGCAGAATTCCGCTTCTTAGGGGAAGTGAGAAATTGCTGAGCTGACACCAAGTCCTGCAGTGTCCCTGTCACCTGCAGAGCCACCGCATCCTCGCCAGGGTAGCGGGCATTGTGACAAAGGTTCTATGTCAGCTGGGTGTGGCAGCCAGGCGCCCCCTAGGGGATGGGGAGCCTGTCAGCCCCGGGCCTGTCACTGCCTGCTGGCCCTGCTGCCACCAGCCAGGCCTCTGAAAACTTGTCAAACCATGCCCAGACTTGGGGCCAGTTTGGCCCAAAGTCTGCAAGAGACAAGTCGGGAAGAAAGATAGGGGACAGAGGGAGAAAGCGAAGGGAGCAGGAGAAAGGGAAGGAAGAATAAAACGTAGTGTTGGGCTGCAGGAGTGAGATGGAGGAATTGCAAGAAAAGAGGCAGGAAGCAGGAGAGTGAGAGAAAAGGAAAGAAGAGACATGCAGCCAGACGAGGGCTTAGTGAGAGAGGATGGGACAGAGAACAGGATGAGAAGGACATAAGGCAAGGCTAGGACAGGCAAGGACAGGCAAGGCAAGGCTAGGCTGCAGGACATGTTTTTGCTTTATAGTTTCTAGCACATTCGTCTTCAGACTAGCAGGAAAGCCATAAGACCGTATGGATTAGGCCCAAGCAAAAACCCCAGCTACTTGAGACACTTAGACTAAGCCTAAAATACCAAGATCTCTCCATAAGGATGGTTTTTATACTGTACTTCCACAATCTGCTGGCAGTACAAAAAAATAAGCTGCAGATCTCCTTAGGCTGAGTCATGGTGCTTTGGGGCAGGGACCATGCATATCATGGGAATATTTCACAGTTTGTGCTCTGTTTTCAGTGTATGACAGCAAAACACCCACCTGATGACATCCTTTCAAGAGCAAAGGCAGCAATTTGCAGAATTCCGCTTCTTAGGGGAAGTGAGAAATTGCTGAGCTGACACCAAGTCCTGCAGTGTCCCTGTCACCTGCAGAGCCACCGCATCCTCGCCAGGGTAGCGGGCATTGTGACAAAGGTTCTATGTCAGCTGGGTGTGGCAGTCAGGCGCCCCCTAGGGGATGGGGAGCCTGTCAGCCCCGGGCCTGTCACTGCCTGGTGTCCCTGCTGCCACCAGCCAGGCCTCTGAAAACTTGTCAAACCATGCCCAGACTTGGGGCCAGTTTGGCCCAAAGTCTGCAAGAGACAAGTCGGGAAGAAAGATAGGGGACAGAGGGAGAAAGCGAAGGGAGCAGGAGAAAGGGAAGGAAGAATAAAAAGTAGTGTTGGGCTGCAGGAGTGAGATGGAGGAATTGCAAGAAAAGAGGCAGGAAGCAGGAGAGTGAGAGAAAAGGAAAGAAGAGACGTGCAGCCAGACGAGGGCTTAGTGAGAGAGGATGGGACAGAGAACAGGATGAGAAGGACATAAGGCAAGGCTAGGACAGGCAAGGACAGGCAAGGCAAGGCTAGGCTGCAGGACATGTTTTTGCTTTATAGTTTCTATCACATTCGTCTTCAGACTAGGAGGAAAGCCATAAGACCGTATGGATTAGGCCCAAGCAATAACCCCAGCTACTTGAGACACTTAGACTAAGCCTAAAATACCAAGATCTCTCCATAAGGATGGTTTTTATACTGTACTTCCACAATCTGCTGGCAGTACAAAAAAATAAGCTGCAGATCTCCTTAGGCTGAGTCATGGTGCTTTGGGGCAGGGACCATGCATATCATGGGAATATTTCACAGTTTGTGCTCTGTTTTCAGTGTATGACAGCAAAACACCCACCTGATGACATCCTTTCAAGAGCAAAGGCAGCAATTTGCAGAATTCCGCTTCTTAGGGGAAGTGAGAAATTGCTGAGCTGACACCAAGTCCTGCAGTGTCCCTGTCACCTGCAGAGCCACCGCATCCTCGCCAGGGTAGCGGGCATTGTGACAAAGGTTCTATGTCAGCTGGGTGTGGCAGCCAGGCGCCCCCTAGGGGATGGGGAGCCTGTCAGCCCCGGGCCTGTCACTGCCTGGTGTCCCTGCTGCCACCAGCCAGGCCTCTGAAAACTTGTCAAACCATGCCCAGACTTGGGGCCAGTTTGGCCCAAAGTCTGCAAGAGACAAGTCGGGAAGAAAGATAGGGGACAGAGGGAGAAAGCGAAGGGAGCAGGAGAAAGGGAAGGAAGAATAAAAAGTAGTGTTGGGCTGCAGGAGTGAGATGGAGGAATTGCAAGAAAAGAGGCAGGAAGCAGGAGAGTGAGAGAAAAGGAAAGAAGAGACGTGCAGCCAGACGAGGGCTTAGTGAGAGAGGATGGGACAGAGAACAGGATGAGAAGGACATAAGGCAAGGCTAGGACAGGCAAGGACAGGCAAGGCAAGGCTAGGCTGCAGGACATGTTTTTGCTTTATAGTTTCTAGCACATTCGTCTTCAGACTAGGAGGAAAGCCATAAGACCGTATGGATTAGGCCCAAGCAATAACCCCAGCTACTTGAGACACTTGGACTAAGCCTAAAATACCAAGATCTCTCCATAAGGATGGTTTTTATACTGTACTTCCACAATCTGCTGGCAGTACAAAAAAATAAGCTGCAGATCTCCTTAGGCTGAGTCATGGTGCTTTGGGGCAGGGACCATGCATATCATGGGAATATTTCACAGTTTGTGCTCTGTTTTCAGTGTATGACAGCAAAACACCCACCTGATGACATCCTTTCAAGAGCAAAGGCAGCAATTTGCAGAATTCCACTTCTTAGGGGAAGTGAGAAATTGCTGAGCTGACACCAAGTCCTGCAGTGTCCCTGTCACCTGCAGAGCCACCGCATCCTCGCCAGGGTAGCGGGCATTGTGACAAAGGTTCTATGTCAGCTGGGTGTGGCAGCCAGGCGCCCCCTAGGGGATGGGGAGCCTGTCAGCCCCGGGCCTGTCACTGCCTGGTGTCCCTGCTGCCACCAGCCAGGCCTCTGAAAACTTGTCAAACCATGCCCAGACTTGGGGCCAGTTTGGCCCAAAGTCTGCAAGAGACAAGTCGGGAAGAAAGATAGGGGACAGAGGGAGAAAGCGAAGGGAGCAGGAGAAAGGGAAGGAAGAGTAAAAAGTAGTGTTGGGCTGCAGGAGTGAGATGGAGGAATTGCAAGAAAAGAGGCAGGAAGCAGGAGAGTGAGAGAAAAGGAAAGAAGAGACATGCAGCCAGACGAGGGCTTAGTGAGAGAGGATGGGACAGCGAACAGGATGAGAAGGACATAAGGCAAGGCTAGGACAGGCAAGGACAGGCAAGGCAAGGCTAGGCTGCAGGACATGTTTTTGCTTTATAGTTTCTAGCACATTCGTCTTCAGACTAGGAGGAAAGCCGTAAGACCCTATGGATTAGGCCCAAGCAAAAGCCCCAGCTACTTGAGACACTTAGACTAAGCCTAAAATACCAAGATCTCTCCCTAAGGATGGTTTTTATACTGTACTTCCACAATCTGCTGGCAGTACAAAAAAATAAGCTGCAGATCTCCTTAGGCTGAGTCATGGTGCTTTGGGGCAGGGACCATGCATATCATGGGAATATTTCACAGTTTCTGCTCTGTTTTCAGTGTATGACACCAAAACACCCACCTGATGACATCCTTTCAAGAGCAAAGACAGCAATTTGCAGAATTCCGCTTCTTAGGGGAAGTGAGAAATTGCTGAGCTGACACCAAGTCCTGCAGTGTCCCTGTCGCCTGCAGAGCCACCGCATCCTCGCCACGGTAGCGGGCATTGTGACAAAGGTTCTATGTCAGCTAGGTGTGGCAGCCAGGCGCCCCCTAGGCGATGGGGAGCCTGTCAGCCCCGGGCCTGTCACTGCCTGGTGTCCCTGCTGCCAGCAGCCAGGCCTCTGAAAACTTGTCAAACCATGACCAGACTTGGGGCCAGTTTGGCCCAAAGTCTCCAAGAGACAAGTCGGGAAGAGAGATAGGGGTCAGAGGGAGAAAGCGAAGGGAGCAGGAGAAAGGGAAGGAAGAATAAAAAGTAGTGTTGGGCTGCAGGAGTGAGATGGAGGAATTGCAAGAAAAAGGCAGGAAGCAGGAGAGTGAGAGAAAAGGAAAGAAGAGACATGCAGCCAGACGAGGGCTTAGTGAGAGAGGATGGGACAGAGAACAGGATGAGAAGGAAAGAAGGCAAGGCTAGGACAAGCAAGGACAGGCAAGGCAAGGCTAGGCTGCAGGACATGTTTTTGCTTTATAGTTTCTAGCACATTCGTCTTCAGACTAGGAGGAAAGCCATAAGACCGTATGGATTAGGCCCAAGGAAAAACCCCAGCTACTTGAGACACTTAGACTAAGCCTAAAATACCAAGATCTCTCCATAAGGATGGTTTTTATACTGTACTTCCACAATCTGCTGGCAGTACAAAAAAATAAGCTGCAGATCTCCTTAGGCTGAGTCATGGTGCTTTGGGGCAGGGACCATGCATATCATGGGAATATTTCACAGTTTCTGCTCTGTTTTCAGTGTATGACACCAAAACACCCACCTGATGACATCCTTTCAAGAGCAAAGGCAGCCATTTGCAGAATTCCGCTTCTTAGGGGAAGTGAGAAATTGCTGAGCTGACACCAAGTCCTGCAGTGTCCCTATCACCTGCCGAGCCACCGCATCCTCGCCACGGTAGCGGGCATTGTGACAAAGGTTCTATGTCAGCTAGGTGTGGCAGCCAGGCGCCCCCCCGGGGATGGGGAGCCTGTCAGCCCCGGGCCTGTCACTGCCTGGTGTCCCTGCTGCCACCAGCCAGGCCTCTGAAAACTTGTCAAACCATGCCCAGACTTGGGGCCAGTTTGGCCCAAAGTCTCCAAGAGACAAGTCGGGAAGAAAGATATGGGACAGAGGGAGAAAGCGAAGGGAGCAGGAGAAAGGGAAGGAAGAATAAAAAGTAGTGTTGGGCTGCAGGAGTGAGATGGAGGAATTGCAAGAAAAAGGCAGGAAGCAGGAGAGTGAGAGAAAAGGAAAGAAGAGACATGCAGCAAGACGAGGGCTTAGTGAGAGAGGATGGGACAGAGAACAGGATGAGAAGGACATAAGGCAAGGCTAGGACAGGCAAGGACAGGCAAGGCAAGGCTAGGCTGCAGGACATGTTTTTGCTTTATAGTTTCTAGCACATTCGTCTTCAGACTAGGAGGAAAGCCATAAGACCCTATGGATTAGGCCCAAGCAAAAACCCCAGCTACTTGAGACACTTAGACTAAGCCTAAAATACCAAGATCTCTCCATAAGGATGGTTTTCATACTGCACTTCCACAATCTGCTGGCAGTACAAAAAAATAAGCTGCAGATCTCCTTAGACTGAGTCATGGTGCTTTGGGGCAGGGACCATGCATATCATGGGAATATTTCACAGTTTGTGCTCTGTTTTCAGTGTATGACACCAAAACACCCACCTGATGACATCCTTTCAAGAGCAAAGGCAGCAATTTGCAGAATTCCGCTTCTTAGGGGAAGTGAGAAATTGCTGAGCTGACATCAAGTCCTGCAGTGTCCCTGTCACCTGCAGAGCCACCGCATCCTCGCCACGGTAGCGGGCATTGTGACAAAGGTTCTATGTCAGCTAGGTGTGGCAGCCAGGCGCCCCCTAGGGGATAGGGATCTTGTCAGCCCCGGGCCTGTCACTGCCTGGTGTCCCTGCTGCCACCAGCCAGGCCCCTGAAAACTTGTCAAACCATGCCGAGACTTGGGGCCAGTTTGGCCCAAAGTCTGCAAGAGACAAGTCGGGAAGAAAGATATGGGACAGAGGGAGAAAGCGAAGGGAGCAGGAGAAAGGGAAGGAAGAATAAAAAGTAGTGTTGGGCTGCAGGAGTGAGATGGAGGAATTGCAAGAAAAGAGGCAGGAAGCAGGAGAGTGAGAGAAAAGGAAAGAAGAGACATGCAGCCAGACGAGGGCTTAGTGAGAGAGGATGGGACAGAGAACAGGATGAGAAGGACATAAGGCAAGGCTAGGACAGGCAAGGACAGGCAAGGCAAGGCTAGGCTGCAGGACATGTTTTTGCTTTATAGTTTCTAGCACATTCGTCTTCAGACTAGGAGGAAAGCCATAAGACCGTATGGATTAGGCCCAAGCAAAAACCCCAGCTACTTGAGACACTTAGACTAAGCCTAAAATATGAAGATCTCTCCATGAGGATGGTTTTTATACTGTACTTCCACAATCTGCTGGTAGTACAAAAAAATAAGCTGCAGATCTCCTTAGGCTGAGTCATGGTGCTTTGGGGCAGGGACCATGCATATCATGGGAATATTTCACAGTTTCTGCTCTGTTTTCAGTGTATGACACCAAAACACCCACCTGATGACATCCTTTCAAGAGCAAAGACAGCAATTTGCAGAATTCCACTTCTTAGGGGAAGTGAGAAATTGCTGAGCTGACATCAAGTGATGCAGTGTCCCTGTCGCCTGCAGAACCACCGCATCCTCGCCACGGTAGCGGGCATTGTGACAAAGGTTCTATGTCAGCTAGGTGTGGCAGCCAGGCGCCCCCTAGGGGATGGGGAGCCTGTCAGCCCCGGGCCTGTCACTGCCTAGTGTCCCTTGCTGCCACCAGCCAGGCCTCTGAAAACTTGTCAAACCATGCCCAGACTTGGGGCCAGTTTGGCCCAAAGTCTGCAAGAGACAAGTCGGGAAGAAAGATAGGGGTCAGAGGGAGAAAGCGAAGGGAGCAGGAGAAAGGGAAGGAAGAATAAAAAGTAGTGTTGGGCTGCAGGAGTGAGATGGAGGAATTGCAAGAAAAGAGGCAGGAAGCAGGAGAGTGAGAGAAAAGGAAAGAAGAGACATGCAGCCAGACGAGGGCTTAGTGAGAGAGGATGGGACAGAGAACAGGATGAGAAGGACATAAGGCAAGGCTAGGACAGGCAAGGACAGGCAAGGCAAGGCTAGGCTGCAGGACATGTTTTTGCTTTATAGTTTCTAGCACAATCGTCTTCAGACTAGGAGGAAAGCCATAAGACCGTATGGATTAGGCCCAAGCAAAAACCCCAGCTACTTGAGACACTTAGACTAAGCCTAAAATACCAAGATCTCTCCATAAGGATGGTTTTTATACTGTACTTCCACAATCTGCTGGCAGTACCAAAAAATAAGTTGCAGATCTCCTTAGGCTGAGTCATGGTGCTTTGGGGCAGGGACCATGCATATCATGGGAATATTTCACAGTTTGTGCTCTGTTTTCAGTGTATGACACCAAAACACCCACCTGATGACATCCTTTCAAGAGCAAAGGCAGCAATTTGCAGAATTCCGCTTCTTAGGGGAAGTGAGAAATTGCTGAGCTGACACCAAGTCCTGCAGTGTCCCTGTCACCTGCAGAGCCACCGCATCCTCGCCACGGTAGCGGGCATTGTGACAAAGGTTCTATGTCAGCTAGGTGTGGCAGCCAGGCGCCCCCTAGGGGATGGGGAGCCTGTCAGCCCCGGGCCTGTCACTGCCTGCTGGCCCTACTGCCACCAGCCAGGCCTCTGTAAACTTGTCAAACCATGCCCAGACTTGGGGCCAGTTTGGCCCAAAGTCTGCAAGAGACAAGTCGGGAAGAAAGATATGGGACAGAGGGAGAAAGCGAAGGGAGCAGGAGAAAGGGAAGGAAGAATAAAAAGCAGTGTTGGGCTGCAGGAGTGAGATGGAGGAATTGCAAGAAAAGAGGCAGGAAGCAGGAGAGTGAGAGTAAAGGAAAGAAGAGACATGCAGCCAGACGAGGGCTTAGTGAGAGAGGATGGGACAGAGAACAGGATGAAAAAGAAATAAGGCAAGGCAAGGACAGGCAAGGACAGGCAAGGCAAGGCTAGGCTGCAGGACATGTTTTTGCTTTATAGTTTCTAGCACAATCGTCTTCAGACTAGGAGGAAAGCCATAAGACCGTATGGATTAGGCCCAAGCAAAAACCCCAGCTACTTGAGACACTTAGACTAAGCCTAAAATACCAAGATCTCTCCATAAGGATGGTTTTTATACTGTACTTCCACAATCTGCTGGCAGTACCAAAAAATAAGTTGCAGATCTCCTTAGGCTGAGTCATGGTGCTTTGGGGCAGGGACCATGCATATCATGGGAATATTTCACAGTTTGTGCTCTGTTTTCAGTGTATGACACCAAAACACCCACCTGATGACATCCTTTCAAGAGCAAAGGCAGCAATTTGCAGAATTCCGCTTCTTAGGGGAAGTGAGAAATTGCTGAGCTGACACCAAGTCCTGCAGTGTCCCTGTCGCCTGCAGAGCCACCGCATCCTCGCCACGGTAGCGGGCATTGTGACAAAGGTTCTATGTCAGCTAGGTGTGGCAGCCAGGCGCCCCCTAGGCGATGGGGAGCCTGTCAGCCCCGGGCCTGTCACTGCCTGCTGGCCCTACTGCCACCAGCCAGGCCTCTGTAAACTTGTCAAACCATGCCCAGACTTGGGGCCAGTTTGGCCCAAAGTCTGCAAGAGACAAGTCGGGAAGAAAGATATGGGACAGAGGGAGAAAGCGAAGGGAGCAGGAGAAAGGGAAGGAAGAATAAAAAGTAGTGTTGGGCTGCAGGAGTGAGATGGAGGAATTGCAAGAAAAGAGGCAGGAAGCAGGAGAGTGAGAGTAAAGGAAAGAAGAGACATGCAGCCAGACGAGGGCTTAGTGAGAGAGGATGGGACAGAGAACAGGATGAAAAAGAAATAAGGCAAGGCAAGGACAGGCAAGGACAGGCAAGGCAAGGCTAGGCTGCAGGACATGTTTTTGCTTTATAGTTTCTAGCACATTCGTCTTCAGATGAGGAGGAAAGCCATAAGACCGTATGGATTAGGCCCAAGCAAAAACCCCAGCTACTTGAGACACTTAGACTAGGCCTAAAATACCAAGATCTCTCCATAAGGATGGTTTTTATACTGTACTTCCACAATCTGCTGGCAGTACAAAAAAATAAGCTGCAGATCTCCTTAGGCTGAGTCATGGTGCTATGGGGCAGGGACCATGCATATCAGGGGAATATTTCACAGTTTCTGCTCTGTTTTCAGTGTATGACACCGAAACACCCACCTGACGACATCCTTTCAAGAGCAAAGGCAGCAATTTGCAGAATTCCGCTTCTTAGGGGAAGTGAGAAATTGCTGAGCTGAAACCAAGTCCTGCAGTGTCCCTATCACCTGCCGAGCCACCGCATCCTCGCCACGGTAGCGGGCATTGTGACAAAGGTTCTATGTCAGCTAGGTGTGGCAGCCAGGCGCCCCCTAGGGGATGGGGAGCTTGTCAGCCCCGGGCCTGTCACTGCCTGGTGTCCCTGCTGCCACCAGCCAGGCCTGTGAAAACTTGTCAAACCATGCCCAGACTTGGGGCCAGTTTGGCCCAAAGTCTCCAAGAGACAAGTCAGGAAGAAAGATAGGGGTCAGAGGGAGAAAGCGAAGGGAGCAGGAGAAAGGGAAGGAAGAATAAAAAGTAGTGTTGGGCTGCAGGAGTGAGATGGAGGAATTGCAAGAAAAGAGGCAGGAAGCAGGAGAGTGAGAGAAAAGGAAAGAAGAGACATGCAGCCAGACGAGGGCTTAGTGAGAGAGGATGGGACAGCGAACAGGATGAGAAGGACATAAGGCAAGGCTAGGACAGGCAAGGACAGGCAAGGCAAGGCTAGGCTGCAGGACATGTTTTTGCTTTATAGTTTTGTAGCACATTCGTCTTCAGATGAGGAGGAAAGCCATAAGACCGTATGGATTAGGCCCAAGCAAAAACCCCAGCTACTTGAGACACTTAGACTAGGCCTAAAATACCAAGATCTCTCCATAAGGATGGTTTTTATACTGTACTTCCACAATCTGCTGGCAGTACAAAAAAATAAGCTGCAGATCTCCTTAGGCTGAGTCATGGTGCTTTGGGGCAGGGACCATGCATATCATGGGAATATTTCACAGTTTCTGCTCTGTTTTCAGTGTATGACACCAAAACACCCACCTGATGACATCCTTTCAAGAGCAAAGGCAGCCATTTGCAGAATTCCGCTTCTTAGGGGAAGTGAGAAATTGCTGAGCTGACACCAAGTCCTGCAGCGTCCCTGTCACCTGCAGAGCCACCGCATCCTCGCCACGGTAGCGGGCATTGTGACAAAGGTTCTATGTCAGCTAGGTGTGGCAGCCAGGCGCCCCCTAGGGGATGGGGAGCCTGTCAGCCCCGGGCCTGTCACTGCCTGCTGGCCCTGCTGCCACCAGCCAGGCCTCTGAAAACTTGGCAAACCATGCCCAGACTTGGGGCCAGTTTGGCCCAAATTCTCCAAGAGAGAAGTCGGGAAGAAAGATAGGGGACAGACGGAGAAAGCGAAGGGAGCAGGAGAAAGGGAAGGAAGAATAAAAAGTAGTGTTGGGCTGCAGGAGTGAGATGGAGGAATTGCAAGAAAAGAGGCAGGAAGCAGGAGAGTGAGAGAAAAGGAAAGAAGAGACATGCAGCCAGACGAGGGCTTAGTGAGAGAGGATGGGACAGAGAACAGGATGAGAAGGAAAGAAGGCAAGGCTAGGACAGGCAAGGACAGGCAAGGCAAGGCTAGGCTGCAGGACATGTTTTTGCTTTAAAGTTTTGTAGCACATTCGTCTTCAGACTAGGAGGAAAGCCATAAGACCGTATGGATTAGGCCCAAGCAAAAACCCCAGCTACTTGAGACACTTAGACTAAGCCTAAAATAACAAGATCTCTCCATGAGGATGGTTTTTATACTGTACTTCCACAATCTGCTGGTAGTACAAAAAAATAAGCTGCAGATCTCATTAGGCTGAGTCATGGTGCTTTGGGGCAGGGACCGTGCATATCATGGGAATATTTCACAGTTTCTGCTCTGTTTTCAGTGTATGACACCAAAACACCCACCTGATGACATCCTTTCAAGAGCAAAGACAGCAATTTGCAGAATTCCGCTTCTTAGGGGAAGTGAGAAATTGCTGAGCTGACATCAAGTCATGCAGTGTCCCTGTCGCCTGCAGAACCAACGCATCCTCGCCACGGTAGCGGGCATTGTGACAAAGGTTCTATGTCAGCTAGGTGTGGCAGCCAGGCGCCCCCTAGGGGATGGGGAGCCTGTCAGCCCCGGGCCTGTCACTGCCTGGTGTCCCTGCTGCCACCAGCCAGGCCTCTGAAAACTTGTCAAACCATGCCCAGACTTGGGGCCAGTTTGGCCCAAAGTCTGCAAGAAACAAGTCGGGAAGAAAGATAGGGGACAGAGGGAGAAAGCGAAGGGAGCAGGAGAAAGGGAAGGAAGAGTAAAAAGTAGTGTTGGGCTGCAGAAATGAGATGGAGGAATTGCAAGAAAAGAGGCAGGAAGCAGGAGAGTGAGAGAAAAGGAAAGAAGAGACATGCAGCCAGACGAGGGCTTAGTGAGAGAGGATGGGACAGAGAACAGGATGAGAAGGAAAGAAGGCAAGGCTAGGACAGGCAAGGACAGGCAAGGCAAGGCTAGGCTGCAGGACATGTTTTTGCTTTAAAGTTTTGTAGCACATTCGTCTTCAGACTAGGAGGAAAGCCATAAGACCGTATGGATTAGGCCCAAGCAAAAACCCCAGCTACTTGAGACACTTAGACTAGGCCTAAAATACCAAGATCTCTCCATAAGGATGGTTTTTATACTGTACTTCCACAATCTGCTGGCAGTACAAAAAAATAAGCTGCAGATCTCCTTAGGCTGAGTCATGGTGCTATGGGGCAGGGACCATGCATATCAGGGGAATATTTCACAGTTTCTGCTCTGTTTTCAGTGTATGACACCGAAACACCCACCTGACGACATCCTTTCAAGAGCAAAGGCAGCAATTTGCAGAATTCCGCTTCTTAGGGGAAGTGAGAAATTGCTGAGCTGACACCAAGTCCTGCAGTGTCCCTATCACCTGCCGAGCCACCGCATCCTCGCCACGGTAGCGGGCATTGTGACAAAGGTTCTATGTCAGCTAGGTGTGGCAGCCAGGCGCCCCCTAGGGGATGGGGTGCTTGTCAGCCCCGGGCCTGTCACTGCCTGGTGTCCCTGCTGCCACCAGCCAGGCCTGTGAAAACTTGTCAAACCATGCCCAGACTTGGGGCCAGTTTGGCCCAAAGTCTCCAAGAGACAAGTCAGGAAGAAAGATAGGGGTCAGAGGGAGAAAGCGAAGGGAGCAGGAGAAAGGGAAGGAAGAATAAAAAGTAGTGTTGGGCTGCAGGAGTGAGATGGAGGAATTGCAAGAAAAGAGGCAGGAAGCAGGAGAGTGAGAGAAAAGGAAAGAAGAGACATGCAGCCAGACGAGGGCTTAGTGAGAGAGGATGGGACAGCGAACAGGATGAGAAGGACATAAGGCAAGGCTAGGACAGGCAAGGACAGGCAAGGCAAGGCTAGGCTGCAGGACATGTTTTTGCTTTATAGTTTCTAGCACATTAGTCTTCAGATGAGGAGGAAAGCCATAAGACCGTATGGATTAGGCCCAAGCAAAAACCCCAGCTACTTGAGACACTTAGACTAGGCCTAAAATACCAAGATCTCTCCATAAGGATGGTTTTTATACTGTACTTCCACAATCTGCTGGCAGTACAAAAAAATAAGCTGCAGATCTCCTTAGGCTGAGTCATGGTGCTTTGGGGCAGGGACCATGCATATCATGGGAATATTTCACAGTTTCTGCTCTGTTTTCAGTGTATGACACCAAAACACCCACCTGATGACATCCTTTCAAGAGCAAAGGCAGCAATTTGCAGAATTCCGCTTCTTAGGGGAAGTGAGAAATTGCTGAGCTGACATCAAGTCATGCAGTGTCCCTGTCGCCTGCAGAACCACCGCATCCTCGCCACGGTAGCGGGCATTGTGACATAGGTTCTATGTCAGCTAGGTGTGGCAGCCAGGCGCCCCCTAGGGGATGGGGAGCCTGTCAGCCCCGGGCCTTTCACTGCCTGGTGTCCCTGCTGCCACCAGCCAGGCCTCTGAAAACTTGTCAAACCATGCCCAGACTTGGGGCCAGTTTGGCCCAAAGTCTGCAAGAGACAAGTCGGGAAGAAAGATAGGGGACAGAGGGAGAAAGCGAAGGGAGCAGGAGAAAGGGAAGGAAGAGTAAAAAGTAGTGTTGGGCTGCAGAAATGAGATGGAGGAATTGCAAGAAAAGAGGCAGGAAGCAGGAGAGTGAGAGAAAAGGAAAGAAGAGACATGCAGCCAGACGAGGGCTTAGTGAGAGAGGATGGGACAGAGAACAGGATGAGAAGGACATAAGGCAAGGCTAGGACAGGCAAGGACAGGCAAGGCAAGGCTAGGCTGCAGGACATGTTTTTGCTTTATAGTTTCTAGCACATTCGTCTTCAGACGAGGAGGAAAGCCATAAGACCGTATGGATTAGGCCCAAGCAAAAACCCCAGCTACTTGAGACACTTAGACTAAGCCTAAAATACCAAGATCTCTCCATAAGGATGGTTTTTATACTGTACTTCCACAATCTGCTGGCAGTACCAAAAAATAAGTTGCAGATCTCCTTAGGCTGAGTCATGGTGCTTTGGGGCAGGGACCATGCATATCATGGGAATATTTCACAGTTTGTGCTCTGTTTTCAGTGTATGACACCAAAACACCCACCTGATGACATCTTTTCAAGAGCAAAGGCAGCAATTTGCAGAATTCCGCTTCTTAGGGGAAGTGAGAAATTGCTGAGCTGACACCAAGTCCTGCAGTGTCCCTGTCACCTGCAGAGCCACCGGATCCTCGCCACGGTAGCGGGCATTGTGACAAAGGTTCTATGTCAGCTAGGTGTGGCAGCCAGGCGCCCCCTAGGGGATGGGGAGCCTGTCAGCCCCGGGCCTGTCACTGCCTGCTGGCCCTACTGCCACCAGCCAGGCCTCTGTAAACTTGTCAAACCATACCCAGACTTGGGGCCAGTTTGGCCCAAAGTCTCCAAGAGACAAGTCGGGAAGAAAGATAGGGGTCAGAGGGAGAAAGCGAAGGGAGCAGGAGAAAGGGAAGGAAGAATAAAAAGTAGTGTTGGGCTGCAGGAGTGAGATGGAGGAATTGCAAGAAAAGAGGCAGGAAGCAGGAGAGTGAGAGTAAAGGAAAGAAGAGACATGCAGCCAGACGAGGGCTTAGTGAGAGAGGATGGGACAGAGAACAGGATGAAAAGGAAATAAGGCAAGGCAAGGACAGGCAAGGACAGGCAAGGCAAGGCTAGGCTGCAGGACATGTTTTTGCTTTATAGTTTCTAGCACATTCGTCTTCAGATGAGGAGGAAAGCCATAAGACCGTATGGATTAGGCCCAAGCAAAAACCCCAGCTACTTGAGACACTTAGACTAGGCCTAAAATACCAAGATCTCTCCATAAGGATGGTTTTTATACTGTACTTCCACAATCTGCTGGCAGTACAAAAAAATAAGCTGCAGATCTCCTTAGGCTGAGTCATGGTGCTATGGGGCAGGGACCATGCATATCAGGGGAATATTTCACAGTTTCTGCTCTGTTTTCAGTGTATGACACCGAAACACCCACCTGACGACATCCTTTCAAGAGCAAAGGCAGCAATTTGCAGAATTCCGCTTCTTAGGGGAAGTGAGAAATTGCTGAGCTGACACCAAGTCCTGCAGTGTCCCTATCACCTGCCGAGCCACCGCATCCTCGCCACGGTAGCGGGCATTGTGACAAAGGTTCTATGTCAGCTAGGTGTGGCAGCCAGGCGCCCCCTAGGGGATGGGGAGCTTGTCAGCCCCGGGCCTGTCACTGCCTGGTGTCCCTGCTGCCACCAGCCAGGCTTCTGAAAACTTGTCAAACCATGCCCAGACTTGGGGCCAGTTTGGCCAAAAGTCTCCAAGAGACAAGTCAGGAAGAAAGATAGGGGTCAGAGGGAGAAAGCGAAGGGAGCAGGAGAAAGGGAAGGAAGAATAAAAAGTAGTGTTGGGCTGCAGGAGTGAGATGGAGGAATTGCAAGAAAAGAGGCAGGAAGCAGGAGAGTGAGAGAAAAGGAAAGAAGAGACATGCAGCCAGACGAGGGCTTAGTGAGAGAGGATGGGACAGAGAACAGGATGAGAAGGAAAGAAGGCAAGGCTAGGACAGGCAAGGACAGGCAAGGCAAGGCTAGGCTGCAGGACATGTTTTTGCTTTATAGTTCCTAGCACATTCGTCTTCAGACTAGGAGGAAAGCCATAAGACCGTATGGATTAGGCCCAAGCAAAAACCCCAGCTACTTGAGACACTTAGACTAAGCCTAAAATACCAAGATCTCTCCATAAGGATGGTTTTCATACTGCACTTCCACAATCTGTTGGCAGTACAAAAAAATAAGCTGCAGATCTCCTTAGGCTGAGTCATGGTGCTTTGGGGCAGGGACCATGCATATCATGGGAATATTTCACAGTTTCTGCTCTGTTTTCAGTGTATGACACCAAAACACCCACCTGATGACATCCTTTCAAGAGCAAAGGCAGCCATTTGCAGAATTCCGCTTCTTAGGGGAAGTGAGAAATTGCTGAGCTGACACCAAGTCCTGCAGCGTCCCTGTCACCTGCAGAGCCACCGCATCCTCGCCACGGTAGCGGGCATTGTGACAAAGGTTCTATGTCAGCTAGGTGTGGCAGCCAGGCGCCCCCTAGGGGATGGGGAGCCTGTCAGCCCCGGGCCTGTCACTACCTGCTGGCCCTGCTGCCAGCAGCCAGGCCTCTGAAAACTTGTCAAACCATGCCCAGACTTGGGGCCAGTTTGGCCCAAATTCTCCAAGAGAGAAGTCGGGAAGAAAGATATGGGACAGAGGGAGAAAGCGAAGGGAGCAGGAGAAAGGGAAGGAAGAATAAAAAGTAGTGTTGGGCTGCAGGAGTGAGATGGAGGAATTGCAAGAAAAGAGGCAGGAAGCAGGAGAGTGAGAGAAAAGGAAAGAAGAGACATGCAGCCAGACGAGGGCTTAGTGAGAGAGGATGGGACAGAGAACAGGATGAGAAGGAAAGAAGGCAAGGCTAGGACAGGCAAGGACAGGCAAGGCAAGGCTAGGCTGCAGGACATGTTTTTGCTTTATAGTTTCTAGCACATTCGTCTTCAGATGAGGAGGAAAGCCATAAGACCGTATGGATTAGGCCCAAGCAAAAACCCCAGCTACTTGAGACACTTAGACTAGGCCTAAAATACCAAGATCTCTCCATAAGGATGGTTTTTATACTGTACTTCCACAATCTGCTGGCAGTACAAAAAAATAAGCTGCAGATCTCCTTAGGCTGAGTCATGGTGCTATGGGGCAGGGACCATGCATATCAGGGGAATATTTCACAGTTTCTGCTCTGTTTTCAGTGTATGACACCGAAACACCCACCTGACGACATCCTTTCAAGAGCAAAGGCAGCAATTTGCAGAATTCCGCTTCTTAGGGGAAGTGAGAAATTGCTGAGCTGACACCAAGTCCTGCAGTGTCCCTATCACCTGCCGAGCCACCGCATCCTCGCCACGGTAGCGGGCATTGTGACAAAGGTTCTATGTCAGCTAGGTGTGGCAGCCAGGCGCCCCCTAGGGGATGGGGAGCTTGTCAGCCCCGGGCCTGTCACTGCCTGGTGTCCCTGCTGCCACCAGCCAGGCTTCTGAAAACTTGTCAAACCATGCCCAGACTTGGGGCCAGTTTGGCCAAAAGTCTCCAAGAGACAAGTCAGGAAGAAAGATAGGGGTCAGAGGGAGAAAGCGAAGGGAGCAGGAGAAAGGGAAGGAAGAATAAAAAGTAGTGTTGGGCTGCAGGAGTGAGATGGAGGAATTGCAAGAAAAGAGGCAGGAAGCAGGAGAGTGAGAGAAAAGGAAAGAAGAGACATGTAGCCAGACGAGGGCTTAGTGAGAGAGGATGGGACAGAGAACAGGATGAGAAGGAAAGAAGGCAAGGCTAGGACAGGCAAGGACAGGCAAGGCAAGGCTAGGCTGCAGGACATGTTTTTGCTTTATAGTTTCTAGCACATTCGTCTTCAGACTAGGAGGAAAGCCATAAGACCGTATGGATTAGGCCCAAGCAAAAACCCCAGCTACTTGAGACAATTAGACTAAGCCTAAAATACCAAGATCTCTCCATAAGGATGGCTTTCATACTGTACTTCCACAATCTGCTGGCAGTACAAAAAAATAAGCTGCAGATCTCCTTAGGCTGAGTCATGGTGCTTTGGGGCAGGGACCATGCATATCATGGGAATATTTCACAGTTTCTGCTCTGTTTTCAGTGTATGACACCAAAACACCCACCTGACGACATCCTTTCAAGAGCAAAGGCAGCAATTTGCAGAATTCCGCTTCTTAGGGGAAGTGAGAAATTGCTGAGCTGACATCAAGTCCTGCAGTGTCCCTGTCACCTGCAGAGCCACCGCATCCTCGCCACGGTAGCGGGCATTGTGACAAAGGTTCTATGTCAGCGAGGTGTGGCAGCCAGGCGCCCCCTAGGGGATGGGGAGCCTGTCAGCCCCGGGCCTGTCACTGCCTGCTGGCCCTGCTGCCACCAGCCAGGCCTCTGTAAACTTGTCAAACCATGCCCAGACTTGGGGCCAGTTTGGCCCAAAGTCTGCAAGAGACAAGTCGGGAAGAAAGATAGGGGACAGAGGGAGAAAGCGAAGGGAGCAGGAGAGAGGGAAGGAAGAATAAAAAGTAGTGTTGGGCTGCAGGAGTGAGATGGAGGAATTGCAAGAAAAGAGGCAGGAAGCAGGAGAGTGAGAGAAAAGGAAAGAAGAGACATGCAGCCAGACGAGGGCTTAGTGAGAGAGGATGGGACAGAGAACAGGATGAGAAGGAAAGAAGGCAAGGCTAGGACAGGCAAGGACAGGCAAGGCAAGGCTAGGCTGCAGGACATGTTTTTGCTTTATAGTTTCTAGCACATTCGTCTTCAGACTAGGAGGAAAGCCATAAGACCGTATGGATTAGGCCCAAGCAAAAACCCCAGCTACTTGAGACACTTAGACTAAGCCTAAAATACCAAGATCTCTCCATAAGGATGGTTTTCATACTGCACTTCCACAATCTGCTGGCAGTACAAAAAAATAAGCTGCAGATCTCCTTAGGCTGAGTCATGGTGCTTTGGGGCAGGGACCATGCATATCATGGGAATATTTCACAGTTTCTGCTCTGTTTTCAGTGTATGACACCAAAACACCCACCTGACGACATCCTTTCAAGAGCAAAGGCAGCAATTTGCAGAATTCCGCTTCTTAGGGGAAGTGAGAAATTGCTGAGCTGACATCAAGTCCTGCAGTGTCCCTGTCACCTGCAGAGCCACCGCATCCTCGCCACGGTAGCGGGCATTGTGACAAAGGTTCTATGTCAGCGAGGTGTGGCAGCCAGGCGCCCCCTAGGGGATGGGGAGCCTGTCAGCCCCGGGCCTGTCACTGCCTGCTGGCCCTGCTGCCACCAGCCAGGCCTCTGTAAACTTGTCAAACCATGCCCAGACTTGGGGCCAGTTTGGCCCAAAGTCTGCAAGAGACAAGTCGGGAAGAAAGATAGGGGACAGAGGGAGAAAGCGAAGGGAGCAGGAGAGAGGGAAGGAAGAATAAAAAGTAGTGTTGGGCTGCAGGAGTGAGATGGAGGAATTGCAAGAAAAGAGGCAGGAAGCAGGAGAGTGAGAGAAAAGGAAAGAAGAGACATGCAGCCAGACGAGGGCTTAGTGAGAGAGGATGGGACAGAGAACAGGATGAGAAGGAAAGAAGGCAAGGCTAGGACAGGCAAGGACAGGCAAGGCAAGGCTAGGCTGCAGGACATGTTTTTGCTTTATAGTTTCTAGCACATTCGTCTTCAGACTAGGAGGAAAGCCATAAGACCGTATGGATTAGGCCCAAGCAAAAACCCCAGCTACTTGAGACACTTAGACTAAGCCTAAAATACCAAGATCTCTCCATAAGGATGGTTTTCATACTGCACTTCCACAATCTGCTGGCAGTACAAAAAAATAAGCTGCAGATCTCCTTAGGCTGAGTCATGGTGCTTTGGGGCAGGGACCATGCATATCATGGGAATATTTCACAGTTTCTGCTCTGTTTTCAGTGTATGACACCAAAACACCCACCTGATGACATCCTTTCAAGAGCAAAGGCAGCAATTTGCAGAATTCCGCTTCTTAGGGGAAGTGAGAAATTGCTGAGCTGACATCAAGTCCTGCAGTGTCCCTGTCACCTGCAGAGCCACCGCATCCTCGCCACGGTAGCGGGCATTGTGATAAAGGTTCTATGTCAGCTAAGTGTGGCAGCCAGGCGCCCCCCCGGGGATGGGGAGCCTGTCAGCCCTGGGCCTGTCACTGCCTGGTGTCCCTGCTGCCAGCAGCCAGGCCCCTGAAAACTTGTCAAACCATGCCCAGACTTGGGGCCAGTTTGGCCCAAAGTCTCCAAGAGACAAGTCGGGAAGAAAGATATGGGACAGAGGGAGAAAGCGAAGGGAGCAGGAGAAAGGGAAGGAAGAATAAAAAGTAGTGTTGGGCTGCAGGAGTGAGATGGAGGAATTGCAAGAAAAGAGGCAGGAAGCAGGAGAGTGAGAGTAAAGGAAAGAAGAGACATGCAGCCAGACGAGGGCTTAGTGAGAGAGGATGGGACAGAGAACAGGATGAAAAGGAAATAAGGCAAGGCAAGGACAGGCAAGGACAGGCAAGGCAAGGCTAGGCTGCAGGACATGTTTTTGCTTTATAGTTTCTAGCACATTCGTCTTCAGACTACGAGGAAAGCCATAAGACCCTATGGATTAGGCCCAAGCAAAAACCCCAGCTACTTGAGACACTTAGACTAGGCCTAAAATACCAAGATCTCTCCATAAGGATGGTTTTTATACTGTACTTCCACAATCTGCTGGCAGTACAAAAAAATAAGCTGCAGATCTCCTTAGGCTGAGTCATGGTGCTTTGGGGCAGGGACCATGCATATCATGGGAATATTTCACAGTTTCTGCTCTGTTTTCAGTGTATGACACCAAAACACCCACCTGATGACATCCTTTCAAGAGCAAAGGCAGCAATTTGCAGAATTCCGCTTCTTAGGGGAAGTGAGAAATTGCTGAGCTGACACCAAGTCCTGCAGTGTCCCTGTCACCTGCAGAGCCACCGCATCCTCGCCACGGTAGCGGGCATTGTGACAAAGGTTCTATGTCAGCTGGGTGTGGCAGCCAGGCGCCCCCTAGGGGATGGGGAGCCTGTCAGCCCCGGGCCTGTCACTGCCTGGTGTCCCTGCTGCCACCAGCCAGGCCCCTGAAAACTTGTCAAACCATGCCCAAACTTGGGGCCAGTTTGGCCCAAAGTCTCCAAGAGACAAGTCGGGAAGAAAGATAGGGGACAGAGGGAGAAAGCGAAGGGAGCAGGAGAAAGGGAAGGAAGAATAAAAAGTAGTGTTGGGCTGCAGGAGTGAGATGGAGGAATTGCAAGAAAAGAGGCAGGAAGCAGGAGAGTAAGAGAAAAGGAAAGAAGAGACATGCAGCCAGACGAGGGCTTAGTGAGAGAGGATGGGACAGAGAACAGCATGAAAAGGAAATAAGGCAAGGCTAGGACAAGCAAGGACAGGCAAGGCAAGGCTAGGCTGCAGGACATGTTTTTGCTTTATAGTTTCTAGCACATTCGTCTTCAGACTAGGAGGAAAGCCATAAGACCGTATGGATTAGGCCCAAGCAAAAACCCCAGCTACTTGAGACACTTAGACTAAGCCTAAAATATGAAGATCTCTCCATAAGGATGGTTTTTATACTGTACTTCCACAATCTGCTGGCAGTACAAAAAAATAAGCTGCAGATCTCCTTAGGCTGAGTCATGGTGCTTTGGGGCAGGGACCATGCATATCATGGGAATATTTCACAGTTTCTGCTCTGTTTTCAGTGTATGACACCAAAACACCCACCTGATGACATCCTTTCAAGAGCAAAGGCAGCAATTTGCAGAATTCCGCTTCTTAGGGGAAGTGAGAAATTGCTGAGCTGACACCAAGTCCTGCAGTGTCCCTGTCACCTGCAGAGCCACCGCATCCTCGCCACGGTAGCGGGCATTGTGACAAAGGTTCTATGTCAGCTGGGTGTGGCAGCCAGGCGCCCCCTAGGGGATGGGGAGCCTGTCAGCCCCGGGCCTGTCACTGCCTGGTGTCCCTGCTGCCACCAGCCAGGCCTCTGAAAACTTGACAAACCATGCCCAGACTTGGGGCCAGTTTGGCCCAAAGTCTGCAAGAGACAAGTCGGGAAGAAAGATAGGGGACAGAGGGAGAAAGCGAAGGGAGCAGGAGAAAGGGAAGGAAGAATAAAAAGTAGTGTTGGGCTGCAGGAGTGAGATGGAGGAATTGCAAGAAAAGAGGCAGGAAGCAGGAGAGTGAGAGAAAAGGAAAGAAGAGACATGCAGCCAGACGAGGGCTTAGTGAGAGAGGATGGGACAGAGAACAGGATGAGAAGGAAAGAAGGCAAGGCTAGGACAGGCAAGGACAGGCAAGGCAAGGCTAGGCTGCAGGACATGTTTTTGCTTTATAGTTTCTAGCACATTCGTCTTCAGACTAGGAGGAAAGCCATAAGACCGTATGGATTAGGCCCAAGCAAAAACCCCAGCTACTTGAGACACTTAGACTAAGCCTAAAATACCAAGATCTCTCCATAAGGATGGTTTTTATACTGTACTTCCACAATCTGCTGGCAGTACAAAAAAATAAGCTGCAGATCTCCTTAGGCTGAGTCATGGTGCTTTGGGGCAGGGACCATGCATATCATGGGAATATTTCACAGTTTCTGCTCTGTTTGCAGTGTATGACACCAAAACACCCACCTGATGACATCCTTTCAAGAGCAAAGGCAGCAATTTGCAGAATTCCGCTTCTTAGGGGAAGTGAGAAATTGCTGAGCTGACACCAAGTCCTGCAGTGTCCCTGTCACCTGCAGAGCCACCGCATCCTCGCCAGGGTAGCGGGCATTGTGACAAAGGTTCTATGTCAGCTGGGTGTGGCAGCCAGGCGCCCCCTAGGGGATGGGGAGCCTGTCAGCCCCGGGCCTGTCAATGCCTGGTGTCCCTGCTGCCACCAGCCAGGCCTCTGAAAACTTGTCAAACCATGCCCAGACTTGGGGCCAGTTTGGCCCAAAGTCTCCAAGAGAGAAGTCGGGAAGAAAGATAGGGGACAGAGGGAGAAAGCGAAGGGAGCAGGATAAAGGGAAGGAAGAATAAAAAGTAGTGTTGGGCTGCAGGAGTGAGATGGAGGAATTGCAAGAAAAGAGGCAGGAAGCAGGAGAGTGAGAGAAAAGGAAAGAAGAGACATGCAGCCAGACGAGGGCTTAGTGAGAGAGGATGGGACAGAGAACAGGATGAGAAGGAAATAAGGCAAGGCTAGGACAAGCAAGGACAGGCAAGGCAAGGCTAGGCTGCAGGACATGTTTTTGCTTTATAGTTTCTAGCACATTCGTCTTCAGACTAGGAGGAAAGCCATAAGACCGTATGGATTAGGCCCAAGCAAAAACCCCAGCTACTTGAGACACTTAGACTAAGCCTAAAATATGAAGATCTCTCCATGAGGACGGTTTTTATACTGTACTTCCACAATCTGCTGGCAGTACAAAAAAATAAGCTGCAGATCTCCTTAGGCTGAGTCATGGTGCTTTGGGGCAGGGACCATGCATATCATGGGAATATTTCACAGTTTGTGCTCTGTTTTCAGTGTATGACACCAAAACACCCACCTGATGACATCCTTTCAAGAGCAAAGGCAGCAATTTGCAGAATTCCGCTTCTTAGGGGAAGTGAGAAATTGCTGAGCTGACACCAAGTCCTGCAGTGTCCCTGTCACCTGCAGAGCCACCGCATCCTTGCCAGGGTAGCGGGCATTGTGACAAAGCTTCTATGTCAGCTGGGTGTGGCAGCCAGGCGCCCCCTAGGGGATGGGGAGCCTGTCAGCCCCGGGCCTGTCACTGCCTGGTGTCCCTGCTGCCACCAGCCAGGCCTCTGAAAACTTGTCAAACCATGCCCAGACTTGGGGCCAGTTTGGCCCAAAGTCTCCAAGAGAGAAGTCGGGAAGAAAGATAGGGGACAGAGGGAGAAAGCGAAGTGAGCTGGAGAAAGGGAAGGAAGAATAAAAAGTAGTGTTGGGCTGCAGGAGTGAGATGGAGGAATTGCAAGAAAAGAGGCAGGAAGCAGGAGAGTGAGAGAAAAGGAAAGAAGAGACATGCAGCCAGACGAGGGCTTAGTGAGAGAGGATGGGACAGAGAACAGGATGAGAAGGAAATAAGGCAAGGCTAGGACAAGCAAGGACAGGCAAGGCAAGGCTAGGCTGCAGGACATGTTTTTGCTTTATAGTTTCTAGCACATTCGTCTTCAGACTAGGAGGAAAGCCATAAGACCGTATGGATTAGGCCCAAGCAAAAACCCCAGCTACTTGAGACACTTAGACTAAGCCTAAAATACCAAGATCTCTCCATAAGGATGGTTTTTATACTGTACTTCCACAATCTGCTGGCAGTACAAAAAAATAAGCTGCAGATCTCCTTAGGCTGAGTCATGGTGCTTTGGGGCAGGGACCATGCATATCATGGGAATATTTCACAGTTTCTGCTCTGTTTGCAGTGTATGACACCAAAACACCCACCTGATGACATCCTTTCAAGAGCAAAGGCAGCAATTTGCAGCATTCCGCTTCTTAGGGGAAGTGAGAAATTGCTGAGCTGACACCAAGTCCTGCAGTGTCCCTGTCACCTGCAGAGCCACCGCATCCTCGCCACGGTAGCGGGCATTGTGACAAAGGTTCTATGTCAGCTGGGTGTGGCAGCCAGGCGCCCCCTAGGGGATGGGGAGCCTGTCAGCCCCGGGCCTGTCACTGCCTGCTGGCCCTGCTGCCACCAGCCAGGCCTCTGAAAACTTGTCAAACCATGCCCAGACTTGGGGCCAGTTTGGCCCAAAGTCTCCAAGAGAGAAGTCGGGAAGAAAGATAGGGGACAGCGGGAGAAAGCGAAGGGAGCAGGAGAAAGGGAAGGAAGAATAAAAAGTAGTGTTGGGCTGCAGGAGTGAGATGGAGGAATTGCAAGAAAAGAGGCAGGAAGCAGGAGAGTGAGAGAAAAGGAAAGAAGAGACATGCAGCCAGACGAGGGCTTAGTGAGAGAGGATGGGACAGAGAACAGGATGAGAAGGAAATAAGGCAAGGCTAGGACAAGCAAGGACAGGCAAGGCAAGGCTAGGCTGCAGGACATGTTTTTGCTTTATAGTTTCTAGCACATTCGTCTTCAGACTAGGAGGAAAGCCATAAGACCGTATGGATTAGGCCCAAGCAAAAACCCCAGCTACTTGAGACACTTAGACTAAGCCTAAAATACCAAGATCTCTCCATAAGGATGGTTTTTATACTGTACTTCCACAATCTGCTGGCAGTACAAAAAAATAAGCTGCAGATCTCCTTAGGCTGAGTCATGGTGCTTTGGGGCAGGGACCATGCATATCATGGGAATATTTCACAGTTTCTGCTCTGTTTGCAGTGTATGACACCAAAACATCCACCTGATGACATCCTTTCAAGAGCAAAGGCAGCAATTTGCAGAATTCCGCTTCTTAGGGGAAGTGAGAAATTGCTGAGCTGACACCAAGTCCTGCAGTGTCCCTGTCACCTGCAGAGCCACCGCATCCTCGCCACGGTAGCGGGCATTGTGACAAAGGTTCTATGTCAGCTGGGTGTGGCAGCCAGGCGCCCCCTAGGGGATGGGGAGCCTGTCAGCCCCGGGCCTGTCACTGCCTGGTGTCCCTGCTGCCACCAGCCAGGCCTCTGAAAACTTGTCAAACCATGCCCAGACTTGGGACCAGTTTGGCCCAAAGTCTCCAAGAGAGAAGTCGGGAAGAAAGATAGGGGACAGAGGGAGAAAGCGAAGGGAGCTGGAGAAAGGGAAGGAAGAATAAAAAGTAGTGTTGGGCTGCAGGAGTGAGATGGAGGAATTGCAAGAAAAGAGGCAGGAAGCAGGAGAGTGAGAGAAAAGGAAAGAAGAGACATGCAGCCAGACGAGGGCTTAGTGAGAGAGGATGGGACAGAGAACAGGATGAGAAGGAAAGAAGGCAAGGCTAGGACAGGCAAGGACAGGCAAGGCAAGGCTAGGCTGCAGGACATGTTTTTGCTTTATAGTTTCTAGCACATTCGTCTTCAGACTAGGAGGAAAGCCATAAGACCGTATGGATTAGGCCCAAGCAAAAACCCCAGCTACTTGAGACACTTAGACTAAGCCTAAAATACCAAGATCTCTCCATAAGGATGGTTTTTATACTGTACTTCCACAATCTGCTGGCAGTACAAAAAAATAAGCTGCAGATCTCCTTAGGCTGAGTCATGGTGCTTTGGGGCAGGGACCATGCATATCATGGGAATATTTCACAGTTTCTGCTCTGTTTTCAGTGTATGACACCAAAACACCCACCTGATGACATCCTTTCAAGAGCAAAGGCAGCAATTTGCAGAATTCCGCTTCTTAGGGGAAGTGAGAAATTGCTGAGCTGACACCAAGTCCTGCAGTGTCCCTGTCACCTGCAGAGCCACCGCATCCTCGCCACGGTAGCGGGCATTGTGACAAAGGTTCTATGTCAGCTGGGTGTGGCAGCCAGGCGCCCCCTAGGGGATGGGGAGCCTGTCAGCCCCGGGCCTGTCACTGCCTGGTGTCCCTGCTGCCACCAGCCAGGCCTCTGAAAACTTGACAAACCATGCCCAGACTTGGGGCCAGTTTGGCACAAAGTCTGCAAGAGACAAGTCGGGAAGAAAGATAGGGGACAGAGGGAGAAAGCGAAGGGAGCAGGAGAAAGGGAAGGAAGAATAAAAAGTAGTGTTGGGCTGCAGGAGTGAGATGGAGGAATTGCAAGAAAAGAGGCAGGAAGCAGGAGAGTGAGAGAAAAGGAAAGAAGAGACATGCAGCCAGACGAGGGCTTAGTGAGAGAGGATGGGACAGAGAACAGGATGAGAAGGAAAGAAGGCAAGGCTAGGACAGGCAAGGACAGGCAAGGCAAGGCTAGGCTGCAGGACATGTTTTTGCTTTATAGTTTCTAGCACATTCGTCTTCAGACTAGGAGGAAAGCCATAAGACCGTATGGATTAGGCCCAAGCAAAAACCCCAGCTACTTGAGACACTTAGACTAAGCCTAAAATACCAAGATCTCTCCATAAGGATGGTTTTTATACTGTACTTCCACAATCTGCTGGCAGTACAAAAAAATAAGCTGCAGATCTCCTTAGGCTGAGTCATGGTGCTTTGGGGCAGGGACCATGCATATCATGGGAATATTTCACAGTTTCTGCTCTGTTTGCAGTGTATGACACCAAAACACCCACCTGATGACATCCTTTCAAGAGCAATGGCAGCAATTTGCAGAATTCCGCTTCTTAGGGGAAGTGAGAAATTGCTGAGCTGACACCAAGTCCTGCAGTGTCCCTGTCACCTGCAGAGCCACCGCATCCTCGCCACGGTAGCGGGCATTGTGACAAAGGTTCTATGTCAGCTGGGTGTGGCAGCCAGGCGCCCCCTAGGGGATGGGGAGCCTGTCAGCCCCGGGCCTGTCACTGCCTGGTGTCCCTGCTGCCACCAGCCAGGCCTCTGAAAACTTGTCAAACCATGCCCAGACTTGGGGCCAGTTTGGCCCAAAGTCTCCAAGAGACAAGTCGGGAAGAAAGATAGGGGACAGAGGGAGAAAGCGAAGGGAGCAGGAGAAAGGGAAGGAAGAATAAAAAGTAGTGTTGGGCTGCAGGAGTGAGATGGAGGAATTGCAAGAAAAGAGGCAGGAAGCAGGAGAGTGAGAGAAAAGGAAAGAAGAGACATGCAGCCAGACGAGGGCTTAGTGAGAGAGGATGGGACAGAGAACAGGATGAGAAGGAAATAAGGCAAGGCTAGGACAAGCAAGGACAGGCAAGGCAAGGCTAGGCTGCAGGACATGTTTTTGCTTTATAGTTTCTAGCACATTCGTCTTCAGACTAGGAGGAAAGCCATAAGACCGTATGGATTAGGCCCAAGCAAAAACCCCAGCTACTTGAGACACTTAGACTAAGCCTAAAATACCAAGATCTCTCCATAAGGATGGTTTTTATACTGTACTTCCACAATCTGCTGGCAGTACAAAAAAATAAGCTGCAGATCTCCTTAGGCTGAGTCATGGTGCTTTGGGGCAGGGACCATGCATATCATGGGAATATTTCACAGTTTCTGCTCTGTTTTCAGTGTATGACACCAAAACACCCACCTGATGACATCCTTTCAAGAGCAAAGGCAGCAATTTGCAGAATTCCGCTTCTTAGGGGAAGTGAGAAATTGCTGAGCTGACACCAAGTCCTGCAGTGTCCCTGTCACCTGCAGAGCCACCGCATCCTCGCCACGGTAGCGGGCATTGTGACAAAGGTTCTATGTCAGCTGGGTGTGGCAGCCAGGCGCCCCCTAGGGGATGGGGAGCCTGTCAGCCCCGGGCCTGTCACTGCCTGGTGTCCCTGCTGCCACCAGCCAGGCCGCTGAAAACTTGTCAAACCATGCCCAGACTTGGGGCCAGTTTGGCCCAAAGTCTCCAAGAGACAAGTCGGGAAGAAAGATAGGGGACAGAGGGAGAAAGCGAAGGGAGCAGGAGAAAGGGAAGGAAGAATAAAAAGTAGTGTTGGGCTGCAGGAGTGAGATGGAGGAATTGCAATAAAAAGGCAGGAAGCAGGAGAGTGAGAGAAAAGGAAAGAAGAGACATGCAGCCAGACGAGGGCTTAGTGAGAGAGGATGGGACAGAGAACAGGATGAGAAGGAAATAAGGCAAGGCTAGGACAAGCAAGGACAGGCAAGGCAAGGCTAGGCTGCAGGACATGTTTTTGCTTTATAGTTTCTAGCACATTCGTCTTCAGACTAGGAGGAAAACCATAAGACCGTATGGATTAGGCCCAAGCAAAAACCCCAGGTACTTGAGACACTTAGACTAGGCCTAAAATACCAAGATCTCTCCATAAGGATGGTTTTTATACTGTACTTCCACAATCTGCTGGCAGTACAAAAAAATAAGCTGCAGATCTCCTTAGGCTGAGTCATGGTGCTTTGGGGCAGGGACCATGCATATCATGGGAATATTTCACAGTTTCTGCTCTGTTTTCAGTGTATGACACCAAAACACCCACCTGATGACATCCTTTCAAGAGCAAAGGCAGCAATTTGCAGAATTCCGCTTCTTAGGGGAAGTGAGAAATTGCTGAGCTGACACCAAGTCCTGCAGTGTCCCTGTCACCTGCAGAGCCACCGCATCCTCGCCAGGGTAGCGGGCATTGTGACAAAGGTTCTATGTCAGCTGGGTGTGGCAGCCAGGCGCCCCCTAGGGGATGGGGAGCCTGTCAGCCCCGGGCCTGTCACTGCCTGCTGGCCCTGCTGCCACCAGCCAGGCCTCTGAAAACTTGTCAAACCATGCCCAGACTTGGGGCCAGTTTGGCCCAAAGTCTCCAAGAGACAAGTCGGGAAGAAAGATAGGGGACAGAGGGAGAAAGCGAAGGGAGCAGGAGAAAGGGAAGGAAGAATAAAAAGTAGTGTTGGGCTGCAGGAGTGAGATGGAGGAATTGCAAGAAAAGAGGCAGGAAGCAGGAGAGTGAGAGAAAAGGAAAGAAGAGACATGCAGCCAGACGAGGGCTTAGTGAGAGAGGATGGGACAGAGAACAGGATGAGAAGGAAATAAGGCAAGGCTAGGACAGGCAAGGACAGGCAAGGCAAGGCTAGGCTGCAGGACATGTTTTTGCTTTATAGTTTCTAGCACATTCGTCTTCAGACTAGGAGGAAAGCCATAAGACCGTATGGATTAGGCCCAAGCAAAAACCCCAGCTCCTTGAGACACTTAGACTAGGCCTAAAATACCAAGATCTCTCCATAAGGATGGTTTTATACTGTACTTCCACAATCTGCTGGCAGTACAAAAAAAAAAGCTGCAGATCTCCTTAGGCTGAGTCATGGTGCTTTGGGGCAGGGACCATGCATATCATGGGAATATTTCACAGTTTCTGCTCTGTTTTCAGTGTATGACACCAAAACACCCACCTGATGACATCCTTTCAAGAGCAAAGGCAGCAATTTGCAGCATTCCGCTTCTTAGGGGAAGTGAGAAATTGCTGAGCTGACACCAAGTCCTGCAGTGTCCCTGTCACCTGCAGAGCCACCGCATCCTCGCCACGGTAGCGGGCATTGTGACAAAGGTTCTATGTCAGCTGGGTGTGGCAGCCAGGCGCCCCCTAGGGGATGGGGAGCCTGTCAGCCCCGGGCCTGTCACTGCCTGGTGTCCCTGCTGCCACCAGCCAGGCCCCTGAAAACTTGTCAAACCATGCCCAAACTTGGGGCCAGTTTGGCCCAAAGTCTCCAAGAGACAAGTCGGGAAGAAAGATAGGGGACAGAGGGAGAAAGCGAAGGGAGCAGGAGAAAGGGAAGGAAGAATAAAAAGTAGTGTTGGGCTGCAGGAGTGAGATGGAGGAATTGCAAGAAAAGAGGCAGGAAGCAGGAGAGTGAGAGAAAAGGAAAGAAGAGACATGCAGCCAGACGAGGGCTTAGTGAGAGAGGATGGGACAGAGAACAGAATGAAAAGGAAATAAGGCAAGGCTAGGACAAGCAAGGACAGGCAAGGCAAGGCTAGGCTGCAGGACATGTTTTTGCTTTTTAGTTTCTAGCACATTCGTCTTCAGACTAGGAGGAAAACCATAAGACCGTATGGATTAGGCCCAAGCAAAAACCCCAGGTACTTGAGACACTTAGACTAGGCCTAAAATACCAAGATCTCTCCATAAGGATGGTTTTTATACTGTACTTCCACAATCTGCTGGCAGTACAAAAAAATAAGCTGCAGATCTCCTTAGGCTGAGTCATGGTGCTTTGGGGCAGGGACCATGCATATCATGGGAATATTTCACAGTTTCTGCTCTGTTTTCAGTGTATGACACCAAAACACCCACCTGATGACATCCTTTCAAGAGCAAAGGCAGCAATTTGCAGAATTCCGCTTCTTAGGGGAAGTGAGAAATTGCTGAGCTGACACCAAGTCCTGCAGTGTCCCTGTCACCTGCAGAGCCACCGCATCCTCGCCACGGTAGCGGGCATTGTGACAAAGGTTCTATGTCAGCTGGGTGTGGCAGCCAGGCGCCCCCTAGGGGATGGGGAGCCTGTCAGCCCCGGGCCTGTCACTGCCTGCTGGCCCTGCTGCCACCAGCCAGGCCTCTGAAAACTTGTCAAACCATGCCCAGACTAGGGGGCCAGTTTGGCCCAAAGTCTCCAAGAGACAAGTCGGGAAGAAAGATAGGGGACAGAGGGAGAAAGCGAAGGGAGCAGGAGAAAGGGAAGGAAGAATAAAAAGTAGTGTTGGGCTGCAGGAGTGAGATGGAGGAATTGCAAGAAAAGAGGCAGGAAGCAGGAGAGTGAGAGAAAAGGAAAGAAGAGACATGCAGCCAGACGAGGGCTTAGTGAGAGAGGATGGGACAGAGAACAGAATGAAAAGGAAATAAGGCAAGGCTAGGACAAGCAAGGACAGGCAAGGCAAGGCTAGGCTGCAGGACATGTTTTTGCTTTTTAGTTTCTAGCACATTCGTCTTCAGACTAGGAGGAAAACCATAAGACCGTATGGATTAGGCCCAAGCAAAAACCCCAGGTACTTGAGACACTTAGACTAGGCCTAAAATACCAAGATCTCTCCATAAGGATGGTTTTTATACTGTACTTCCACAATCTGCTGGCAGTACAAAAAAATAAGCTGCAGATCTCCTTAGGCTGAGTCATGGTGCTTTGGGGCAGGGACCATGCATATCATGGGAATATTTCAGAGTTTCTGCTCTGTTTTCAGTGTATGACACCAAAACACCCACCTGATGACATCCTTTCAAGAGCAAAGGCAGCAATTTGCAGAATTCCGCTTCTTAGGGGAAGTGAGAAATTGCTGAGCTGACACCAAGTCCTGCAGTGTCCCTGTCACCTGCAGAGCCACCGCATCCTCGCCACGGTAGCGGGCATTGTGACAAAGGTTCTATGTCAGCTGGGTGTGGCAGCCAGGCGCCCCCTAGGGGATGGGGAGCCTGTCAGCCCCGGGCCTGTCACTGCCTGGTGTCCCTGCTGCCACCATCCAGGCCTCTGAAAACTTGTCAAACCATGCCCAGACTTGGGGCCAGTTTGGCCCAAAGTCTCCAAGAGACAAGTCGGCAAGAAAGATAGGGGACAGAGGGAGAAAGCGAAGGGAGCAGGAGAAAGGGAAGGAAGAATAAAAAGTAGTGTTGGGCTGCAGGAGTGAGATGGAGGAATTGCAAGAAAAGAGGCAGGAAGCAGGAGAGTGAGAGAAAAGGAAAGAAGAGACATGCAGCCAGACGAGGGCTTAGTGAGAGAGGATGGGACAGAGAACAGGATGAGAAGGAAATAAGGCAAGGCTAGGACAGGCAAGGACAGGCAAGGCAAGGCTAGGCTGCAGGACATGTTTTTGCTTTATAGTTTCTAGCACATTCGTCTTCAGACTAGGAGGAAAGCCATAAGACCGTATGGATTAGGCCCAAGCAAAAACCCCAGCTACTTGAGACACTTAGACTAGGCCTAAAATACCAAGATCTCTCCATAAGGATGGTTTTTATACTGTACTTCCACAATCTGCTGGCAGTACAAAAAAATAAGCTGCAGATCTCCTTAGGCTGAGTCATGGTGCTTTGGGGCAGGGACCATGCATATCATGGGAATATTTCACAGTTTCTGCTCTGTTTTCAGTGTATGACACCAAAACACCCACCTGATGACATCCTTTCAAGAGCAAAGGCAGCAATTTGCAGAATTCCGCTTCTTAGGGGAAGTGAGAAATTGCTGAGCTGACACCAAGTCCTGCAGTGTCCCTGTCACCTGCAGAGCCACCGCATCCTCGCCACGGTAGCGGGCATTGTGACAAAGGTTCTATGTCAGCTGGGTGTGGCAGCCAGGCGCCCCCTAGGGGATGGGGAGCCTGTCAGCCCCGGGCCTGTCACTGCCTGCTGGCCCTGCTGCCACCAGCCAGGCCTCTGAAAACTTGTCAAACCATGCCCAGACTTGGGGCCAGTTTGGCCCAAAGTCTCCAAGAGACAAGTCGGGAAGAAAGATAGGGGACAGAGGGAGAAAGCGAAGGGAGCAGGAGAAAGGGAAGGAAGAATAAAAAGTAGTGTTGGGCTGCAGGAGTGAGATGGAAAAATTGCAAGAAAAGAGGCAGGAAGCAGGAGAGTGAGAGAAAAGGAAAGAAGAGACATGCAGCCAGACGAGGGCTTAGTGAGAGAGGATGGGACAGAGAACAGGATGAAAAGGAAATAAGGCAAGGCTAGGACAAGCAAGGACAGGTAAGGCAAGGCTAGGCTGCAGGACATGTTTTTGCTTTATATTTTCTAGCACAACCGTCTTCAGACTAGGAGGAAAGCCAGAAGACCGTATGGATTAGGCCCAAGCAAAAACCCCAGGTACTTGAGACACTTAGACTAGGCCTAAAATACCAAGATCTCTCCATAAGGATGGTTTTTATACTGTACTTCCACAATCTGCTGGCAGTACAAAAAAATAAGCTGCAGATCTCCTTAGGCTGAGTCATGGTGCTTTGGGGCAGGGACCATGCATATCACGGGAATATTTCACAGTTTCAGCTCTGTTTTCAGTGTATGACACCAAAACACCCACCTGATGACATCCTTTCAAGAGCAAAGGCAGCAATTTGCAGAATTCCGCTTCTTAGGGGAAGTGAGAAATTGCTGAGCTGACACCAAGTCCTGCAGTGTCCCTGTCACCTGCAGAGCCACCGCATCCTCGCCACGGTAGCGGGCATTGTGACAAAGGTTCTATGTCAGCTGGGTGTGGCAGCCAGGCGCCCCCTAGGGGATGGGGAGCCTGTCAGCCCCGGGCCTGTCACTGCCTGGTGTCCCTGCTGCCACCAGCCAGGCCTCTGAAAACTTGTCAAACCATGCCCAGACTAGGGGGCCAGTTTGGCCCAAAGTCTCCAAGAGACAAGTCGGGAAGAAAGATAGGGGACAGAGGGAGAAAGCGAAGGGAGCAGGAGAAAGGGAAGGAAGAATAAAAAGTAGTGTTGGGCTGCAGGAGTGAGATGGAGGAATTGCAAGAAAAGAGGCAGGAAGCAGGAGAGTGAGAGAAAAGGAAAGAAGAGACATGCAGCCAGACGAGGGCTTAGTGAGAGAGGATGGGACAGAGAACAGAATGAAAAGGAAATAAGGCAAGGCTAGGACAAGCAAGGACAGGCAAGGCAAGGCTAGGCTGCAGGACATGTTTTTGCTTTTTAGTTTCTAGCACATTCGTCTTCAGACTAGGAGGAAAACCATAAGACCGTATGGATTAGGCCCAAGCAAAAACCCCAGGTACTTGAGACACTTAGACTAGGCCTAAAATACCAAGATCTCTCCATAAGGATGGTTTTTATACTGTACTTCCACAATCTGCTGGCAGTACAAAAAAATAAGCTGCAGATCTCCTTAGGCTGAGTCATGGTGCTTTGGGGCAGGGACCATGCATATCACGGGAATATTTCACAGTTTCAGCTCTGTTTTCAGTGTATGACACCAAAACACCCACCTGATGACATCCTTTCAAGAGCAAAGGCAGCAATTTGCAGAATTCCGCTTCTTAGGGGAAGTGAGAAATTGCTGAGCTGACACCAAGTCCTGCAGTGTCCCTGTCACCTGCAGAGCCACCGCATCCTCGCCACGGTAGCGGGCATTGTGACAAAGGTTCTATGTCAGCTGGGTGTGGCAGCCAGGCGCCCCCTAGGGGATGGGGAGCCTGTCAGCCCCGGGCCTGTCACTGCCTGGTGTCCCTGCTGCCACCAGCCAGGCCTCTGAAAACTTGTCAAACCATGCCCAGACTTGGGGCCAGTTTGGCCCAAAGTCTCCAAGAGACAAGTCGGCAAGAAAGATAGGGGACAGAGGGAGAAAGCGAAGGGAGCAGGAGAAAGGGAAGGAAGAATAAAAAGTAGTGTTGGGCTGCAGGAGTGAGATGGAGGAATTGCAAGAAAAGAGGCAGGAAGCAGGAGAGTGAGAGAAAAGGAAAGAAGAGACATGCAGCCAGACGAGGGCTTAGTGAGAGAGGATGGGACAGAGAACAGGATGAGAAGGAAATAAGGCAAGGCTAGGACAGGCAAGGACAGGCAAGGCAAGGCTAGGCTGCAGGACATGTTTTTGCTTTATAGTTTCTAGCACATTCGTCTTCAGACTAGGAGGAAAGCCATAAGACCGTATGGATTAGGCCCAAGCAAAAACCCCAGCTACTTGAGACACTTAGACTAGGCCTAAAATACCAAGATCTCTCCATAAGGATGGTTTTTATACTGTACTTCCACAATCTGCTGGCAGTACAAAAAAATAAGCTGCAGATCTCCTTAGGCTGAGTCATGGTGCTTTGGGGCAGGGACCATGCATATCATGGGAATATTTCACAGTTTCTGCTCTGTTTTCAGTGTATGACACCAAAACACCCACCTGATGACATCCTTTCAAGAGCAAAGGCAGCAATTTGCAGAATTCCGCTTCTTAGGGGAAGTGAGAAATTGCTGAGCTGACACCAAGTCCTGCAGTGTCCCTGTCACCTGCAGAGCCACCGCATCCTCGCCACGGTAGCGGGCATTGTGACAAAGGTTCTATGTCAGCTGGGTGTGGCAGCCAGGCGCCCCCTAGGGGATGGGGAGCCTGTCAGCCCCGGGCCTGTCACTGCCTGCTGGCCCTGCTGCCACCAGCCAGGCCTCTGAAAACTTGTCAAACCATGCCCAGACTTGGGGCCAGTTTGGCCCAAAGTCTCCAAGAGACAAGTCGGGAAGAAAGATAGGGGACAGAGGGAGAAAGCGAAGGGAGCAGGAGAAAGGGAAGGAAGAATAAAAAGTAGTGTTGGGCTGCAGGAGTGAGATGGAAAAATTGCAAGAAAAGAGGCAGGAAGCAGGAGAGTGAGAGAAAAGGAAAGAAGAGACATGCAGCCAGACGAGGGCTTAGTGAGAGAGGATGGGACAGAGAACAGGATGAAAAGGAAATAAGGCAAGGCTAGGACAAGCAAGGACAGGTAAGGCAAGGCTAGGCTGCAGGACATGTTTTTGCTTTATATTTTCTAGCACAACCGTCTTCAGACTAGGAGGAAAGCCAGAAGACCGTATGGATTAGGCCCAAGCAAAAACCCCGGCTACTTGAGACACTTAGACTAGGCCTAAAATACCAAGATCTCTCCATAAGGATGGTTTTTATACTGTACTTCCACAATCTGCTGGCAGTACAAAAAAATAAGCTGCAGATCTCCTTAGGCTGAGTCATGGTGCTTTGGGGCAGGGACCATGCATATCACGGGAATATTTCACAGTTTCAGCTCTGTTTTCAGTGTATGACACCAAAACACCCACCTGATGACATCCTTTCAAGAGCAAAGGCAGCAATTTGCAGAATTCCGCTTCTTAGGGGAAGTGAGAAATTGCTGAGCTGACACCAAGTCCTGCAGTGTCCCTGTCACCTGCAGAGCCACCGCATCCTCGCCACGGTAGCGGGCATTGTGACAAAGGTTCTATGTCAGCTGGGTGTGGCAGCCAGGCGCCCCCTAGGGGATGGGGAGCCTGTCAGCCCCGGGCCTGTCACTGCCTGGTGTCCCTGCTGCCACCAGCCAGGCCTCTGAAAACTTGTCAAACCATGCCCAGACTAGGGGGCCAGTTTGGCCCAAAGTCTCCAAGAGACAAGTCGGGAAGAAAGATAGGGGACAGAGGGAGAAAGCGAAGGGAGCAGGAGAAAGGGAAGGAAGAATAAAAAGTAGTGTTGGGCTGCAGGAGTGAGATGGAGGAATTGCAAGAAAAGAGGCAGGAAGCAGGAGAGTGAGAGAAAAGGAAAGAAGAGACATGCAGCCAGACGAGGGCTTAGTGAGAGAGGATGGGACAGAGAACAGAATGAAAAGGAAATAAGGCAAGGCTAGGACAAGCAAGGACAGGCAAGGCAAGGCTAGGCTGCAGGACATGTTTTTGCTTTTTAGTTTCTAGCACATTCGTCTTCAGACTAGGAGGAAAACCATAAGACCGTATGGATTAGGCCCAAGCAAAAACCCCAGGTACTTGAGACACTTAGACTAGGCCTAAAATACCAAGATCTCTCCATAAGGATGGTTTTTATACTGTACTTCCACAATCTGCTGGCAGTACAAAAAAATAAGCTGCAGATCTCCTTAGGCTGAGTCATGGTGCTTTGGGGCAGGGACCATGCATATCACGGGAATATTTCACAGTTTCAGCTCTGTTTTCAGTGTATGACACCAAAACACCCACCTGATGACATCCTTTCAAGAGCAAAGGCAGCAATTTGCAGAATTCCGCTTCTTAGGGGAAGTGAGAAATTGCTGAGCTGACACCAAGTCCTGCAGTGTCCCTGTCACCTGCAGAGCCACCGCATCCTCGCCACGGTAGCGGGCATTGTGACAAAGGTTCTATGTCAGCTGGGTGTGGCAGCCAGGCGCCCCCTAGGGGATGGGGAGCCTGTCAGCCCCGGGCCTGTCACTGCCTGGTGTCCCTGCTGCCACCAGCCAGGCCTCTGAAAACTTGTCAAACCATGCCCAGACTAGGGGGCCAGTTTGGCCTAAAGTCTCCAAGAGACAAGTCGGGAAGAAAGATAGGGGACAGAGGGAGAAAGCGAAGGGAGCAGGAGAAAGGGAAGGAAGAATAAAAAGTAGTGTTGGGCTGCAGGAGTGAGATGGAGGAATTGCAAGAAAAGAGGCAGGAAGCAGGAGAGTGAGAGAAAAGGAAAGAAGAGACATGCAGCCAGACGAGGGCTTAGTGAGAGAGGATGGGACAGAGAACAGAATGAAAAGGAAATAAGGCAAGGCTAGGACAAGCAAGGACAGGCAAGGCAAGGCTAGGCTGCAGGACATGTTTTTGCTTTTTAGTTTCTAGCACATTCGTCTTCAGACTAGGAGGAAAACCATAAGACCGTATGGATTAGGCCCAAGCAAAAACCCCAGGTACTTGAGACACTTAGACTAGGCCTAAAATACCAAGATCTCTCCATAAGGATGGTTTTTATACTGTACTTCCACAATCTGCTGGCAGTACAAAAAAATAAGCTGCAGATCTCCTTAGGCTGAGTCATGGTGCTTTGGGGCAGGGACCATGCATATCATGGGAATATTTCACAGTTTCTGCTCTGTTTTCAGTGTATGACACCAAAACACCCACCTGATGACATCCTTTCAAGAGCAAAGGCAGCAATTTGCAGAATTCCGCTTCTTAGGGGAAGTGAGAAATTGCTGAGCTGACACCAAGTCCTGCAGTGTCCCTGTCACCTGCAGAGCCACCGCATCCTCGCCACGGTAGCGGGCATTGTGACAAAGGTTCTATGTCAGCTGGGTGTGGCAACCAGGCGCCCCCTAGGGGATGGGGAGCCTGTCCGCCCCGGGCCTGTCACTGCCTGGTGTCCCTGCTGCCACCATCCAGGCCTCTGAAAACTTGTCAAACCATGCCCAGACTTGGGGCCAGTTTGGCCCAAAGTCTCCAAGAGACAAGTCGGCAAGAAAGATAGGGGACAGAGGGAGAAAGCGAAGGGAGCAGGAGAAAGGGAAGGAAGAATAAAAAGTAGTGTTGGGCTGCAGGAGTGAGATGGAGGAATTGCAAGAAAAGAGGCAGGAAGCAGGAGAGTGAGAGAAAAGGAAAGAAGAGACATGCAGCCAGACGAGGGCTTAGTGAGAGAGGATGGGACAGAGAACAGGATGAGAAGGAAATAAGGCAAGGCTAGGACAGGCAAGGACAGGCAAGGCAAGGCTAGGCTGCAGGACATGTTTTTGCTTTATAGTTTCTAGCACATTCGTCTTCATACTAGGAGGAAAGCCATAAGACCGTATGGATTAGGCCCAAGCAAAAACCCCAGCTACTTGAGACACTTAGACTAGGCCTAAAATACCAAGATCTCTCCATAAGGATGGTTTTTATACTGTACTTCCACAATCTGCTGGCAGTACAAAAAAAAAAGCTGCAGATCTCCTTAGGCTGAGTCATGGTGCTTTGGGGCAGGGACCATGCATATCATGGGAATATTTCACAGTTTCTGCTCTGTTTTCAGTGTATGACACCAAAACACCCACCTGATGACATCCTTTCAAGAGCAAAGGCAGCAATTTGCAGAATTCCGCTTCTTAGGGGAAGTGAGAAATTGCTGAGCTGACACCAAGTCCTGCAGTGTCCCTGTCACCTGCAGAGCCACCGCATCCTCGACACGGTAGCGGGCATTGTGACAAAGGTTCTATGTCAGCTGGGTGTGGCAGCCAGGCGCCCCCTAGGGGATGGGGAGCCTGTCAGCCCCGGGCCTGTCACTGCCTGGTGTCCCTGCTGCCACCAGCCAGGCCTCTGAAAACTTGTCAAACCATGCCCAGACTTGGGGCCAGTTCGGCACAAAGTCTCCAAGAGACAAGTCGGCAAGAAAGATAGGGGACAGAGGGAGAAAGCGAAGGGAGCAGGAGAAAGGGAAGGAAGAATAAAAAGTAGTGTTGGGCTGCAGGAGTGAGATGGAGGAATTGCAAGAAAAGAGGCAGGAAGCAGGAGAGTGAGAGAAAAGGAAAGAAGAGACATGCAGCCAGACGAGGGCTTAGTGAGAGAGGATGGGACAGAGAACAGAATGAAAAGGAAATAAGGCAAGGCTAGGACAAGCAAGGACAGGCAAGGCAAGGCTAGGCTGCAGGACATGTTTTTGCTTTTTAGTTTCTAGCACATTCGTCTTCAGACTAGGAGGAAAACCATAAGACCGTATGGATTAGGCCCAAGCAAAAACCCCAGGTACTTGAGACACTTAGACTAGGCCTAAAATACCAAGATCTCTCCATAAGGATGGTTTTTATACTGTACTTCCACAATCTGCTGGCAGTACAAAAAAATAAGCTGCAGATCTCCTTAGGCTGAGTCATGGTGCTTTGGGGCAGGGACCATGCATATCACGGGAATATTTCACAGTTTCAGCTCTGTTTTCAGTGTATGACACCAAAACACCCACCTGATGACATCCTTTCAAGAGCAAAGGCAGCAATTTGCAGAATTCCGCTTCTTAGGGGAAGTGAGAAATTGCTGAGCTGACACCAAGTCCTGCAGTGTCCCTGTCACCTGCAGAGCCACCGCATCCTCGCCACGGTAGCGGGCATTGTGACAAAGGTTCTATGTCAGCTGGGTGTGGCAGCCAGGCGCCCCCTAGGGGATGGGGAGCCTGTCAGCCCCGGGCCTGTCACTGCCTGCTGGCCCTGCTGCCACCAGCCAGGCCTCTGAAAACTTGTCAAACCATGCCCAGACTAGGGGGCCAGTTTGGCCTAAAGTCTCCAAGAGACAAGTCGGGAAGAAAGATAGGGGACAGAGGGAGAAAGCGAAGGGAGCAGGAGAAAGGGAAGGAAGAATAAAAAGTAGTGTTGGGCTGCAGGAGTGAGATGGAGGAATTGCAAGAAAAGAGGCAGGAAGCAGGAGAGTGAGAGAAAAGGAAAGAAGAGACATGCAGCCAGACGAGGGCTTAGTGAGAGAGGATGGGACAGAGAACAGAATGAAAAGGAAATAAGGCAAGGCTAGGACAAGCAAGGACAGGCAAGGCAAGGCTAGGCTGCAGGACATGTTTTTGCTTTTTAGTTTCTAGCACATTCGTCTTCAGACTAGGAGGAAAACCATAAGACCGTATGGATTAGGCCCAAGCAAAAACCCCAGGTACTTGAGACACTTAGACTAGGCCTAAAATACCAAGATCTCTCCATAAGGATGGTTTTTATACTGTACTTCCACAATCTGCTGGCAGTACAAAAAAATAAGCTGCAGATCTCCTTAGGCTGAGTCATGGTGCTTTGGGGCAGGGACCATGCATATCATGGGAATATTTCACAGTTTCTGCTCTGTTTTCAGTGTATGACACCAAAACACCCACCTGATGACATCCTTTCAAGAGCAAAGGCAGCAATTTGCAGAATTCCGCTTCTTAGGGGAAGTGAGAAATTGCTGAGCTGACACCAAGTCCTGCAGTGTCCCTGTCACCTGCAGAGCCACCGCATCCTCGCCACGGTAGCGGGCATTGTGACAAAGGTTCTATGTCAGCTGGGTGTGGCAACCAGGCGCCCCCTAGGGGATGGGGAGCCTGTCAGCCCCGGGCCTGTCACTGCCTGGTGTCCCTGCTGCCACCATCCAGGCCTCTGAAAACTTGTCAAACCATGCCCAGACTTGGGGCCAGTTTGGCCCAAAGTCTCCAAGAGACAAGTCGGCAAGAAAGATAGGGGACAGAGGGAGAAAGCGAAGGGAGCAGGAGAAAGGGAAGGAAGAATAAAAAGTAGTGTTGGGCTGCAGGAGTGAGATGGAGGAATTGCAAGAAAAGAGGCAGGAAGCAGGAGAGTGAGAGAAAAGGAAAGAAGAGACATGCAGCCAGACGAGGGCTTAGTGAGAGAGGATGGGACAGAGAACAGGATGAGAAGGAAATAAGGCAAGGCTAGGACAGGCAAGGACAGGCAAGGCAAGGCTAGGCTGCAGGACATGTTTTTGCTTTATAGTTTCTAGCACATTCGTCTTCATACTAGGAGGAAAGCCATAAGACCGTATGGATTAGGCCCAAGCAAAAACCCCAGCTACTTGAGACACTTAGACTAGGCCTAAAATACCAAGATCTCTCCATAAGGATGGTTTTTATACTGTACTTCCACAATCTGCTGGCAGTACAAAAAAAAAAGCTGCAGATCTCCTTAGGCTGAGTCATGGTGCTTTGGGGCAGGGACCATGCATATCATGGGAATATTTCACAGTTTCTGCTCTGTTTTCAGTGTATGACACCAAAACACCCACCTGATGACATCCTTTCAAGAGCAAAGGCAGCAATTTGCAGAATTCCGCTTCTTAGGGGAAGTGAGAAATTGCTGAGCTGACACCAAGTCCTGCAGTGTCCCTGTCACCTGCAGAGCCACCGCATCCTCGACACGGTAGCGGGCATTGTGACAAAGGTTCTATGTCAGCTGGGTGTGGCAGCCAGGCGCCCCCTAGGGGATGGGGAGCCTGTCAGCCCCGGGCCTGTCACTGCCTGGTGTCCCTGCTGCCACCAGCCAGGCCTCTGAAAACTTGTCAAACCATGCCCAGACTTGGGGCCAGTTCGGCACAAAGTCTCCAAGAGACAAGTCGGCAAGAAAGATAGGGGACAGAGGGAGAAAGCGAAGGGAGCAGGAGAAAGGGAAGGAAGAATAAAAAGTAGTGTTGGGCTGCAGGAGTGAGATGGAGGAATTGCAAGAAAAGAGGCAGGAAGCAGGAGAGTGAGAGAAAAGGAAAGAAGAGACATGCAGCCAGACGAGGGCTTAGTGAGAGAGGATGGGACAGAGAACAGGATGAAAAGGAAATAAGGCAAGGCTAGGACAAGCAAGGACAGGTAAGGCAAGGCTAGGCTGCAGGACATGTTTTTGCTTTATATTTTCTAGCACAACCGTCTTCAGACTAGGAGGAAAGCCAGAAGACCGTATGGATTAGGCCCAAGCAAAAACCCCGGCTACTTGAGACACTTAGACTAGGCCTAAAATACCAAGATCTCTCCATAAGGATGGTTTTTATACTGTACTTCCACAATCTGCTGGCAGTACAAATAAATAAGCTGCAGATCTCCTTAGGCTGAGTCATGGTGCTTTGGGGCAGGGACCATGCATATCACGGGAATATTTCACAGTTTCAGCTCTGTTTTCAGTGTATGACACCAAAACACCCACCTGATGACATCCTTTCAAGAGCAAAGGCAGCAATTTGCAGAATTCCGCTTCTTAGGGGAAGTGAGAAATTGCTGAGCTGACACCAAGTCCTGCAGTGTCCCTGTCACCTGCAGAGCCACCGCATCCTCGCCACGGTAGCGGGCATTGTGACAAAGGTTCTATGTCAGCTGGGTGTGGCAGCCAGGCGCCCCCTAGGGGATGGGGAGCCTGTCAGCCCCGGGCCTGTCACTGCCTGGTGTCCCTGCTGCCACCAGCCAGGCCTCTGAAAACTTGTCAAACCATGCCCAGACTTGGGGCCAGTTTGGCCCAAAGTCTCCAAGAGACAAGTCGGGAAGAAAGATAGGGGACAGAGGGAGAAAGCGAAGGGAGCAGGAGAAAGGGAAGGAAGAATAAAAAGTAGTGTTGGGCTGCAGGAGTGAGATGGAGGAATTGCAAGAAAAGAGGCAGGAAGCAGGAGAGTGAGAGAAAAGGAAAGAAGAGACATGCAGCCAGACGAGGGCTTAGTGAGAGAGGATGGGACAGAGAACCGGATGAGAAGGAAATAAGGCAAGGCTAGGACAAGCAAGGACAGGCAAGGCAAGGCTAGGCTGCAGGACATGTTTTTGCTTTATAGTTTCTAGCACATTCGTCTTCAGACTTGGAGGAAAGCCATAAGACCCTATGGATTAGGCCCAAGCAAAAACCCCAGCTACTTGAGACACTTAGACTAGGCCTAAAATACCAAGATCTCTCCATAAGGATGGTTTTTATACTGTACTTCCACAATCTGCTGGCAGTACAAAAAAATAAGCTGCAGATCTCCTTAGGCTGAGTCATGGTGCTTTGGGGCAGGGACCATGCATATCACGGGAATATTTCACAGTTTCAGCTCTGTTTTCAGTGTATGACACCAAAACACCCACCTGATGACATCCTTTCAAGAGCAAAGGCAGCAATTTGCAGAATTCCGCTTCTTAGGGGAAGTGAGAAATTGCTGAGCTGACACCAAGTCCTGCAGTGTCCCTGTCACCTGCAGAGCCACCGCATCCTCGCCACGGTAGCGGGCATTGTGACAAAGGTTCTATGTCAGCTGGGTGTGGCAGCCAGGCGCCCCCTAGGGGATGGGGAGCCTGTCAGCCCCGGGCCTGTCACTGCCTGGTGTCCCTGCTGACACCAGCCAGGCCTCTGAAAACTTGTCAAACCATGCCCAGACTTGGGGCCAGTTTGGCCCAAAGTCTCCAAGAGACAAGTCGGGAAGAAAGATAGGGGACAGAGGGAGAAAGCGAAGGGAGCAGGAGAAAGGGAAGGAAGAATAAAAACTAGTGTTGGGCTGCAGGAGTGAGATGGAGGAATTGCAAGAAAAGAGGCAGGAAGCAGGAGAGTGAGAGAAAAGGAAAGAAGAGACATGCAGCCAGACGAGGGCTTAGTGAGAGAGGATGGGACAGAGAACAGGATGAGAAGGAAAGAAGGCAAGGCTAGGACAGGCAAGGACAGGCAAGGCAAGGCTAGGCTGCAGGACATGTTTTTGCTTTATATTTTCTAGCACAACCGTCTTCAGACTAGGAGGAAAGCCATAAGACCGTATGGATTAGGCCCAAGCAAAAACCCCGGCTACTTGAGACACTTAGACTAGGCCTAAAATACCAAGATCTCTCCATAAGGATGGTTTTTATACTGTACTTCCACAATCTGCTGGCAGTACAAAAAAATAAGCTGCAGATCTCCTTAGGCTGAGTCATGGTGCTTTGGGGCAGGGACCATGCATATCATGGGAATATTTCACAGTTTCAGCTCTGTTTTCAGTGTATGACACCAAAACACCCACCTGATGACATCCTTTCAAGAGCAAAGGCAGCAATTTGCAGAATTCCGCTTCTTAGGGGAAGTGAGAAATTGCTGAGCTGACACCAAGTCCTGCAGTGTCCCTGTCACCTGCAGAGCCACCGCATCCTCGCCACGGTAGCGGGCATTGTGACAAAGGTTCTATGTCAGCTGGGTGTGGCAGCCAGGCGCCCCCTAGGGGATGGGGAGCCTGTCAGCCCCGGGCCTGTCACTGCCTGGTGTCCCTGCTGCCACCAGCCAGGCCTCTGAAAACTTGTCAAACCATGCCCAGACTTGGGGCCAGTTTGGCCCAAAGTCTCCAAGAGACAAGTCGGGAAGAAAGATAGGGGACAGAGGGAGAAAGCGAAGGGAGCAGGAGAAAGGGAAGGAAGAATAAAAAGTAGTGTTGGGCTGCAGGAGTGAGATGGAGGAATTGCAAGAAAAGAGGCAGGAAGCAGGAGAGTGAGAGAAAAGGAAAGAAGAGACATGCAGCCAGACGAGGGCTTAGTGAGAGAGGATGGGACAGAGAACCGGATGAGAAGGAAATAAGGCAAGGCTAGGACAAGCAAGGACAGGCAAGGCAAGGCTAGGCTGCAGGACATGTTTTTGCTTTATAGTTTCTAGCACATTCGTCTTCAGACTTGGAGGAAAGCCATAAGACCCTATGGATTAGGCCCAAGCAAAAACCCCAGCTACTTGAGACACTTAGACTAGGCCTAAAATACCAAGATCTCTCCATAAGGATGGTTTTTATACTGTACTTCCACAATCTGCTGGCAGTACAAAAAAATAAGCTGCAGATCTCCTTAGGCTGAGTCATGGTGCTTTGGGGCAGGGACCATGCATATCACGGGAATATTTCACAGTTTCAGCTCTGTTTTCAGTGTATGACACCAAAACACCCACCTGATGACATCCTTTCAAGAGCAAAGGCAGCAATTTGCAGAATTCCGCTTCTTAGGGGAAGTGAGAAATTGCTGAGCTGACACCAAGTCCTGCAGTGTCCCTGTCACCTGCAGAGCCACCGCATCCTCGCCACGGTAGCGGGCATTGTGACAAAGGTTCTATGTCAGCTGGGTGTGGCAGCCAGGCGCCCCCTAGGGGATGGGGAGCCTGTCAGCCCCGGGCCTGTCACTGCCTGGTGTCCCTGCTGACACCAGCCAGGCCTCTGAAAACTTGTCAAACCATGCCCAGACTTGGGGCCAGTTTGGCCCAAAGTCTCCAAGAGACAAGTCGGGAAGAAAGATAGGGGACAGAGGGAGAAAGCGAAGGGAGCAGGAGAAAGGGAAGGAAGAATAAAAACTAGTGTTGGGCTGCAGGAGTGAGATGGAGGAATTGCAAGAAAAGAGGCAGGAAGCAGGAGAGTGAGAGAAAAGGAAAGAAGAGACATGCAGCCAGACGAGGGCTTAGTGAGAGAGGATGGGACAGAGAACAGAATGAAAAGGAAATAAGGCAAGGCTAGGACAAGCAAGGACAGGCAAGGCAAGGCTAGGCTGCAGGACATGTTTTTGCTTTATAGTTTCTAGCACATTCGTCTTCAGACTAGGAGGAAAACCATAAGACCGTATGGATTAGGCCCAAGCAAAAACCCCAGGTACTTGAGACACTTAGACTAGGCCTAAAATACCAAGATCTCTCCATAAGGATGGTTTTTATACTGTACTTCCACAATCTGCTGGCAGTACAAAAAAATAAGCTGCAGATCTCCTTAGGCTGAGTCATGGTGCTTTGGGGCAGGGACCATGCATATCATGGTAATATTTCACATTTTCTGCTCTGTTTTCAGTGTATGACACCAAAACACCCACCTGATGACATCCTTTCAAGAGCAAAGGCAGCAATTTGCAGAATTCCGCTTCTTAGGGGAAGTGAGAAATTGCTGAGCTGACACCAAGTCCTGCAGTGTCCCTGTCACCTGCAGAGCCACCGCATCCTCGCCACGGTAGCGGGCATTGTGACAAAGGTTCTATGTCAGCTGGGTGTGGCAGCCAGGCGCCCCCTAGGGGATGGGGAGCCTGTCAGCCCCGGGCCTGTCACTGCCTGGTGTCCCTGCTGCCACCAGCCAGGCCTCTGAAAACTTGTCAAACCATGCCCAGACTTGGGGCCAGTTTGGCCCAAAGTCTGCAAGAGACAAGTCGGGAAGAAAGATAGGGGACAGAGGGAGAAAGCGAAGGGAGCAGGAGAAAGGGAAGGAAGAATAAAAAGTAGTGTTGGGCTGCAGGAGTGAGATGGAGGAATTGCAAGAAAAGAGGCAGGAAGCAGGAGAGTGAGAGAAAAGGAAAGAAGAGACATGCAGCCAGACGAGGGCTTAGTGAGAGAGGATGGGACAGAGAACAGGATGAGAAGGAAATAAGGCAAGGCTAGGACAAGCAAGGACAGGCAAGGCAAGGCTAGGCTGCAGGACATGTTTTTGCTTTATAGTTTCTAGCACATTCGTCTTCAGACTAGGAGGAAAGCCATAAGACCCTATGGATTAGGCCCAAGCAAAAATCCCAGGTACTTGAGACACTTAGACTAGGCCTAAAATACCAAGATCTCTCCATAAGGATGGTTTTTATACTGTACTTCCACAATCTGCTGGCAGTACAAAAAAATAAGCTGCAGATCTCCTTAGGCTGAGTCATGGTGCTTTGGGTCAGGGACCATGCATATCATGGGAATATTTCACAGTTTCTGCTCTGTTTTCAGTGTATGACACCAAAACACCCACCTGATGACATCCTTTCAAGAGCAAAGGCAGCAATTTGCAGAATTCCGCTTCTTAGGGGAAGTGAGAAATTGCTGAGCTGACACCAAGTCCTGCAGTGTCCCTGTCACCTGCAGAGCCACCGCATCCTCGCCACGGTAGCGGGCATTGTGACAAAGGTTCTATGTCAGCTGGGTGTGGCAGCCAGGCGCCCCCTAGGGGATGGGGAGCCTGTCAGCCCCGGGCCTGTCACTGCCTGGTGTCCCTGCTGCCACCAGCCAGGCCTCTGAAAACTTGTCAAACCATGCCCAGACTTGGGGCCAGTTTGGCCCAAAGTCTCCAAGAGACAAGTCGGCAAGAAAGATAGGGGACAGAGGGAGAAAGCGAAGGGAGCAGGAGAAAGGGAAGGAAGAATAAAAAGTAGTGTTGGGCTGCAGGAGTGAGATGGAGGAATTGCAAGAAAAGAGGCAGGAAGCAGGAGAGTGAGAGAAAAGGAAAGAAGAGACATGCAACCAGACGAGGGCTTAGTGAGAGAGGATGGGACAGAGAACAGGATGAGAAGGAAATAAGGCAAGGCTAGGACAGGCAAGGACAGGCAAGGCAAGGCTAGGCTGCAGGACATGTTTTTGCTTTATAGTTTCTAGCACATTCGTCTTCAGACTAGGAGGAAAGCCATAAGACCGTATGGATTAGGCCCAAGCAAAAACCCCAGCTACTTGAGACACTTAGACTAGGCCTAAAATACCAAGATCTCTCCATAAGGATGGTTTTTATACTGTACTTCCACAATCTGCTGGCAGTACAAAAAAAAAAGCTGCAGATCTCCTTAGGCTGAGTCATGGTGCTTTGGGGCAGGGACCATGCATATCATGGGAATATTTCACAGTTTCTGCTCTGTTTTCAGTGTATGACACCAAAACACCCACCTGATGACATCCTTTCAAGAGCAAAGGCAGCAATTTGCACAATTCCGCTTCTTAGGGGAAGTGAGAAATTGCTGAGCTGACACCAAGTCCTGCAGTGTCCCTGTCACCTGCAGAGCCACCGCATCCTCGCCACGGTAGCGGGCATTGTGACAAAGGTTCTATGTCAGCTGGGTGTGGCAGCCAGGCGCCCCCTAGGGGATGGGGAGCCTGTCAGCCCCGGGCCTGTCACTGCCTGCTGGCCCTGCTGCCACCAGCCAGGCCTCTGAAAACTTGTCAAACCATGCCCAGACTTGGGGCCAGTTCGGCACAAAGTCTCCAAGAGACAAGTCGGCAAGAAAGATAGGGGACAGAGGGAGAAAGCGAAGGGAGCAGGAGAAAGGGAAGGAAGAATAAAAAGTAGTGTTGGGCTGCAGGAGTGAGATGGAGGAATTGCAAGAAAAGAGGCAGGAAGCAGGAGAGTGAGAGAAAAGGAAAGAAGAGACATGCAGCCAGACGAGGGCTTAGTGAGAGAGGATGGGACAGAGAACAGGATGAGAAGGAAAGAAGGCAAGGCTAGGACAGGCAAGGACAGGCAAGGCAAGGCTAGGCTGCAGGACATGTTTTTGCTTTATATTTTCTAGCACAACCGTCTTCAGACTAGGAGGAAAGCCATAAGACCGTATGGATTAGGCCCAAGCAAAAACCCCGGCTACTTGAGACACTTAGACTAGGCCTAAAATACCAAGATCTCTCCATAAGGATGGTTTTTATACTGTACTTCCACAATCTGCTGGCAGTACAAAAAAATAAGCTGCAGATCTCCTTAGGCTGAGTCATGGTGCTTTGGGGCAGGGACCATGCATATCATGGGAATATTTCACAGTTTCAGCTCTGTTTTCAGTGTATGACACCAAAACACCCACCTGATGACATCCTTTCAAGAGCAAAGGCAGCAATTTGCAGAATTCCGCTTCTTAGGGGAAGTGAGAAATTGCTGAGCTGACACCAAGTCCTGCAGTGTCCCTGTCACCTGCAGAGCCACCGCATCCTCGCCACGGTAGCGGGCATTGTGACAAAGGTTCTATGTCAGCTGGGTGTGGCAGCCAGGCGCCCCCTAGGGGATGGGGAGCCTGTCAGCCCCGGGCCTGTCACTGCCTGGTGTCCCTGCTGCCACCAGCCAGGCCTCTGAAAACTTGTCAAACCATGCCCAGACTTGGGGCCAGTTTGGCCCAAAGTCTCCAAGAGACAAGTCGGGAAGAAAGATAGGGGACAGAGGGAGAAAGCGAAGGGAGCAGGAGAAAGGGAAGGAAGAATAAAAAGTAGTGTTGGGCTGCAGGAGTGAGATGGAGGAATTGCAAGAAAAGAGGCAGGAAGCAGGAGAGTGAGAGAAAAGGAAAGAAGAGACATGCAGCCAGACGAGGGCTTAGTGAGAGAGGATGGGACAGAGAACAGGATGAGAAGGAAAGAAGGCAAGGCTAGGACAGGCAAGGACAGGCAAGGCAAGGCTAGGCTGCAGGACATGTTTTTGCTTTATATTTTCTAGCACAACCGTCTTCAGACTAGGAGGAAAGCCAGAAGACCGTATGGATTAGGCCCAAGCAAAAACCCCGGCTACTTGAGACACTTAGACTAGGCCTAAAATACCAAGATCTCTCCATAAGGATGGTTTTTATACTGTACTTCCACAATCTGCTGGCAGTACAAAAAAATAAGCTGCAGATCTCCTTAGGCTGAGTCATGGTGCTTTGGGGCAGGGACCATGCATATCATGGGAATATTTCACAGTTTCAGCTCTGTTTTCAGTGTATGACACCAAAACACCCACCTGATGACATCCTTTCAAGAGCAAAGGCAGCAATTTGCAGAATTCCGCTTCTTAGGGGAAGTGAGAAATTGCTGAGCTGACACCAAGTCCTGCAGTGTCCCTGTCACCTGCAGAGCCACCGCATCCTCGCCAGGGTAGCGGGCATTGTGACAAAGGTTCTATGTCAGCTGGGTGTGGCAGCCAGGCGCCCCCTAGGGGATGGGGAGCCTGTCAGCCCCGGGCCTGTCACTGCCTGGTGTCCCTGCTGCCACCAGCCAGGCCTCTGAAAACTTGTCAAACCATGCCCAGACTTGGGGCCAGTTTGGCCCAAAGTCTCCAAGAGACAAGTCGGGAAGAAAGATAGGGGACAGAGGGAGAAAGCGAAGGGAGCAGGAGAAAGGGAAGGAAGAATAAAAAGTAGTGTTGGGCTGCAGGAGTGAGATGGAGGAATTGCAAGAAAAGAGGCAGGAAGCAGGAGAGTGAGAGAAAAGGAAAGAAGAGACATGCAGCCAGACGAGGGCTTAGTGAGAGAGGATGGGACAGAGAACAGGATGAGAAGGAAATAAGGCAAGGCTAGGACAAGCAAGGACAGGCAAGGCAAGGCTAGGCTGCAGGACATGTTTTTGCTTTTTAGTTTCTAGCACATTCGTCTTCAGACTAGGAGGAAAACCATAAGACCGTATGGATTAGGCCCAAGCAAAAACCCCAGGTACTTGAGACACTTAGACTAGGCCTAAAATACCAAGATCTCTCCATAAGGATGGTTTTTATACTGTACTTCCACAATCTGCTGGCAGTACAAAAAAATAAGCTGCAGATCTCCTTAGGCTGAGTCATGGTGCTTTGGGGCAGGGACCATGCATATCATGGGAATATTTCACAGTTTCTGCTCTGTTTTCAGTGTATGACACCAAAACACCCACCTGATGACATCCTTTCAAGAGCAAAGGCAGCAATTTGCAGAATTCCGCTTCTTAGGGGAAGTGAGAAATTGCTGAGCTGACACCAAGTCCTGCAGTGTCTCTGTCACCTGCAGAGCCACCGCATCCTCTCCACGGTAGCGGGCATTGTGACAAAGGTTCTATGTCAGCTGGGTGTGGCAGCCAGGCGCCCCCTAGGGGATGGGGAGCCTGTCAGCCCCGGGCCTGTCACTGCCTGGTGTCCCTGCTGCCACCAGCCAGGCCTCTGAAAACTTGTCAAACCATGCCCAGACTTGGGGCCAGTTTGGCCCAAAGTCTCCAAGAGACAAGTCGGCAAGAAAGATAGGGGACAGAGGGAGAAAGCGAAGGGAGCAGGAGAAAGGGAAGGAAGAATAAAAAGTAGTGTTGGGCTGCAGGAGTGAGATGGAGGAATTGCAAGAAAAGAGGCAGGAAGCAGGAGAGTGAGAGAAAAGGAAAGAAGAGACATGCAGCCAGACGAGGGCTTAGTGAGAGAGGATGGGACAGAGAACAGGATGAGAAGGAAATAAGGCAAGGCTAGGACAGGCAAGGACAGGCAAGGCAAGGCTAGGCTGAAGGACATGTTTTTGCTTTATAGTTTCTAGCACATTCGTCTTCAGACTAGGAGGAAAGCCATAAGACCGTATGGATTAGGCCCAAGCAAAAACCCCAGCTACTTGAGACACTTAGACTAGGCCTAAAATACCAAGATCTCTCCATAAGGATGGTTTTTATACTGTACTTCCACAATCTGCTGGCAGTACAAAAAAAAAAGCTGCAGATCTCCTTAGGCTGAGTCATGGTGCTTTGGGGCAGGGACCATGCATATCATGGGAATATTTCACAGTTTCTGCTCTGTTTTCAGTGTATGACACCAAAACACCCACCTGATGACATCCTTTCAGGAGCTAAGGCAGCAATTTGCAGAATTCCGCTTCTTAGGGGAAGTGAGAAATTGCTGAGCTGACACCAAGTCCTGCAGTGTCCCTGTCACCTGCAGAGCCACCGCATCCTCGCCACGGTAGCGGGCATTGTGACAAAGGTTCTATGTCAGCTGGGTGTGGCAGCCAGGCGCCCCCTAGGGGATGGGGAGCCTGTCAGCCCCGGGCCTGTCACTGCCTGCTGGCCCTGCTGCCACCAGCCAGGCCTCTGAAAACTTGTCAAACCATGCCCAGACTTGGGGCCAGTTCGGCACAAAGTCTCCAAGAGACAAGTCGGCAAGAAAGATAGGGGACAGAGGGAGAAAGCGAAGGGAGCAGGAGAAAGGGAAGGAAGAATAAAAAGTAGTGTTGGGCTGCAGGAGTGAGATGGAGGAATTGCAAGAAAAGAGGCAGGAAGCAGGAGAGTGAGAGAAAAGGAAAGAAGAGACATGCAGCCAGACGAGGGCTTAGTGAGAGAGGATGGGACAGAGAACAGGATGAGAAGGAAAGAAGGCAAGGCTAGGACAGGCAAGGACAGGCAAGGCAAGGCTAGGCTGCAGGACATGTTTTTGCTTTATATTTTCTAGCACAACCGTCTTCAGACTAGGAGGAAAGCCAGAAGACCGTATGGATTAGGCCCAAGCAAAAACCCCGGCTACTTGAGACACTTAGACTAGGCCTAAAATACCAAGATCTCTCCATAAGGATGGTTTTTATACTGTACTTCCACAATCTGCTGGCAGTACAAAAAAATAAGCTGCAGATCTCCTTAGGCTGAGTCATGGTGCTTTGGGGCAGGGACCATGCATATCATGGGAATATTTCACAGTTTCAGCTCTGTTTTCAGTGTATGACACCAAAACACCCACCTGATGACATCCTTTCAAGAGCAAAGGCAGCAATTTGCAGAATTCCGCTTCTTAGGGGAAGTGAGAAATTGCTGAGCTGACACCAAGTCCTGCAGTGTCCCTGTCACCTGCAGAGCCACCGCATCCTCGCCAGGGTAGCGGGCATTGTGACAAAGGTTCTATGTCAGCTGGGTGTGGCAGCCAGGCGCCCCCTAGGGGATGGGGAGCCTGTCAGCCCCGGGCCTGTCACTGCCTGGTGTCCCTGCTGCCACCAGCCAGGCCTCTGAAAACTTGTCAAACCATGCCCAGACTTGGGGCCAGTTTGGCCCAAAGTCTCCAAGAGACAAGTCGGGAAGAAAGATAGGGGACAGAGGGAGAAAGCGAAGGGAGCAGGAGAAAGGGAAGGAAGAATAAAAAGTAGTGTTGGGCTGCAGGAGTGAGATGGAGGAATTGCAAGAAAAGAGGCAGGAAGCAGGAGAGTGAGAGAAAAGGAAAGAAGAGACATGCAGCCAGACGAGGGCTTAGTGAGAGAGGATGGGACAGAGAACAGGATGAGAAGGAAATAAGGCAAGGCTAGGACAAGCAAGGACAGGCAAGGCAAGGCTAGGCTGCAGGACATGTTTTTGCTTTTTAGTTTCTAGCACATTCGTCTTCAGACTAGGAGGAAAACCATAAGACCGTATGGATTAGGCCCAAGCAAAAACCCCAGGTACTTGAGACACTTAGACTAGGCCTAAAATACCAAGATCTCTCCATAAGGATGGTTTTTATACTGTACTTCCACAATCTGCTGGCAGTACAAAAAAATAAGCTGCAGATCTCCTTAGGCTGAGTCATGGTGCTTTGGGGCAGGGACCATGCATATCATGGGAATATTTCACAGTTTCTGCTCTGTTTTCAGTGTATGACACCAAAACACCCACCTGATGACATCCTTTCAAGAGCAAAGGCAGCAATTTGCAGAATTCCGCTTCTTAGGAGAAGTGAGGAATTGCTGAGCTGACACCAAGTCCTGCAGTGTCCCTGTCACCTGCAGAGCCACCGCATCATCGCCACGGTAGCGGGCATTGTGACAAAGGTTCTATGTCAGCTGGGTGTGGCAGCCAGGCGCCCCCTAGGGGATGGGGAGCCTGTCAGCCCCGGGCCTGTCACTGCCTGGTGTCCCTGCTGCCACCAGCCAGGCCTCTGAAAACTTGTCAAACCATGCCCAGACTTGGGGCCAGTTTGGCCCAAAGTCTCCAAGAGACAAGTCGGGAAGAAAGATAGGGGACAGAGGGAGAAAGCGAAGGGAGCAGGAGAAAGGGAAGGAAGAATAAAAAGTAGTGTTGGGCTGCAGGAGTGAGATGGAGGAATTGCAAGAAAAGAGGCAGGAAGCAGGAGAGTGAGAGAAAAGGAAAGAAGAGACATGCAGCCAGACGAGGGCTTAGTGAGAGAGGATGGGACAGAGAACAGGATGAGAAGGAAATAAGGCAAGGCTAGGACAAGCAAGGACAGGCAAGGCAAGGCTAGGCTGCAGGACATGTTTTTGCTTTATAGTTTCTAGCACATTCGTCTTCAGACTTGGAGGAAAGCCATAAGACCCTATGGATTAGGCCCAAGCAAAAACCCCAGGTACTTGAGACACTTAGACTAGGCCTAAAATACCAAGATCTCTCCATAAGGATGGTTTTTATACTGTACTTCCACAATCTGCTGGCAGTACAAAAAAATAAGCTGCAGATCTCCTTAGGCTGAGTCATGGTGCTTTGGGGCAGGGACCATGCATATCATAGGAATATTTCACAGTTTCTGCTCTGTTTTCAGTGTATGACACCAAAACACCCACCTGATGACATCCTTTCAAGAGCAAAGGCAGCAATTTGCAGAATTCCGCTTCTTAGGGAAAGTGAGAAATTGCTGAGCTGACACCAAGTCCTGCAGTGTCCCTGTCACCTGCAGAGCCACCGCATCCTCGCCAGGGTAGCGGGCATTGTGACAAAGGTTCTATGTCAGCTGGGTGTGGCAGCCAGGCGCCCCCTAGGGGATGGGGAGCCTGTCAGCCCCGGGCCTGTCACTGCCTGCTGGCCCTGCTGCCACCAGCCAGGCCTCTGAAAACTTGTCAAACCATGCCCAGACTTGGGGCCAGTTTGGCCCAAAGTCTCCAAGAGACAAGTCGGGAAGAAAGATAGGGGACAGAGGGAGAAAGCGAAGGGAGCAGGAGAAAGGGAAGGAAGAATAAAAACTAGTGTTGGGCTGCAGGAGTGAGATGGAGGAATTGCAAGAAAAGAGGCAGGAAGCAGGAGAGTGAGAGAAAAGGAAAGAAGAGACATGCAGCCAGACGAGGGCTTAGTGAGAGAGGATGGGACAGAGAACAGAATGAAAAGGAAATAAGGCAAGGCTAGGACAAGCAAGGACAGGCAAGGCAAGGCTAGGCTGCAGGACATGTCTTTGCTTTATAGTTTCTAGCACATTCGTCTTCAGACTAGGAGGAAAACCATAAGACCCTATGGATTAGGCCCAAGCAAAAATCCCAGGTACTTGAGACACTTAGACTAGGCCTAAAATACCAAGATCTCTCCATAAGGATGGTTTTTATACTGTACTTCCACAATCTGCTGGCAGTACAAAAACATAAGCTGCAGATCTCCTTAGGCTGAGTCATGGTGCTTTGGGGCAGGGACCATGCATATCATAGGAATATTTCACAGTTTCTGCTCTGTTTTCAGTGTATGACACCAAAACACCCACCTGATGACATCCTTTCAAGAGCAAAGGCAGCAATTTGCAGAATTCCGCTTCTTAGGGGAAGTGAGAAATTGCTGAGCTGACACCAAGTCCTGCAGTGTCCCTGTCACCTGCAGAGCCACCGCATCCTCGCCACGGTAGCGGGCATTGTGACAAAGGTTCTATGTCAGCTGGGTGTGGCAGCCAGGCGCCCCCTAGGGGATGGGGAGCCTGTCAGCCCCGGGCCTGTCACTGCCTGGTGTCCCTGCTGCCACCAGCCAGGCCTCTGAAAACTTGTCAAACCATGCCCAGACTTGGGGCCAGTTTGGCCCAAAGTCTCCAAGAGACAAGTCGGCAAGAAAGATAGGGGACAGAGGGAGAAAGCGAAGGGAGCAGGAGAAAGGGAAGGAAGAATAAAAAGTAGTGTTGGGCTGCAGGAGTGAGATGGAGGAATTGCAAGAAAAGAGGCAGGAAGCAGGAGAGTGAGAGAAAAGGAAAGAAGAGACATGCAGCCAGACGAGGGCTTAGTGAGAGAGGATGGGACAGAGAACAGGATGAGAAGGAAATAAGGCAAGGCTAGGACAAGCAAGGACAGGCAAGGCAAGGCTAGGCAGCAGGACATGTTTTTGCTTTATAGTTTCTAGCACATTCGTCTTCAGACTAGGAGGAAAGCCATAAGACCGTATGGATTAGGCCCAAGCAAAAATCCCAGGTACTTGAGACACTTAGACTAGGCCTAAAATACCAAGATCTCTCCATAAGGATGGTTTTTATACTGTACTTCCACAATCTGCTGGCAGTACAAAAACATAAGCTGCAGATCTCCTTAGGCTGAGTCATGGTGCTTTGGGGCAGGGACCATGCATATCATAGGAATATTTCACAGTTTCTGCTCTGTTTTCAGTGTATGACACCAAAACACCCACCTGATGACATCCTTTCAAGAGCAAAGGCAGCAATTTGCAGAATTCCGCTTCTTAGGGGAAGTGAGAAATTGCTGAGCTGACACCAAGTCCTGCAGTGTCCCTGTCACCTGCAGAGCCACCGCATCCTCGCCACGGTAGCGGGCATTGTGACAAAGGTTCTATGTCAGCTGGGTGTGGCAGCCAGGCGCCCCCTAGGGGATGGGGAGCCTGTCAGCCCCGGGCCTGTCACTGCCTGGTGTCCCTGCTGCCACCAGCCAGGCCTCTGAAAACTTGTCAAACCATGCCCAGACTTGGGGCCAGTTTGGCCCAAAGTCTCCAAGAGACAAGTCGGCAAGAAAGATAGGGGACAGAGGGAGAAAGCGAAGGGAGCAGGAGAAAGGGAAGGAAGAATAAAAAGTAGTGTTGGGCTGCAGGAGTGAGATGGAGGAATTGCAAGAAAAGAGGCAGGAAGCAGGAGAGTGAGAGAAAAGGAAAGAAGAGACATGCAGCCAGACGAGGGCTTAGTGAGAGAGGATGGGACAGAGAACAGGATGAGAAGGAAATAAGGCAAGGCTAGGACAAGCAAGGACAGGCAAGGCAAGGCTAGGCTGCAGGACATGTTTTTGCTTTATAGTTTCTAGCACATTCGTCTTCAGACTAGGAGGAAAGCCATAAGACCCTATGGATTAGGCCCAAGCAAAAATCCCAGGTACTTGAGACACTTAGACTAGGCCTAAAATACCAAGATCTCTCCATAAGGATGGTTTTTATACTGTACTTCCACAATCTGCTGGCAGTACAAAAACATAAGCTGCAGATCTCCTTAGGCTGAGTCATGGTGCTTTGGGGCAGGGACCATGCTTATCATAGGAATATTTCACAGTTTCTGCTCTGTTTTCAGTGTATGACACCAAAACACCCACCTGATGACATCCTTTCAAGAGCAAAGGCAGCAATTTGCAGAATTCCGCTTCTTAGGGGAAGTGAGAAATTGCTGAGCTGACACCAAGTCCTGCAGTGTCCCTGTCACCTGCAGAGCCACCGCATCCTCGCCACGGTAGCGGGCATTGTGACAAAGGTTCTATGTCAGCTGGGTGTGGCAGCCAGGCGCCCCCTAGGGGATGGGGAGCCTGTCAGCCCCGGGCCTGTCACTGCCTGGTGTCCCTGCTGCCACCAGCCAGGCCTCTGAAAACTTGTCAAACCATGCCCAGACTTGGGGCCAGTTTGGCCCAAAGTCTCCAAGAGACAAGTCGGGAAGAAAGATAGGGGACAGAGGGAGAAAGCGAAGGGAGCAGGAGAAAGGGAAGGAAGAATAAAAAGTAGTGTTGGGCTGCAGGAGTGAGATGGAGGAATTGCAAGAAAAGAGGCAGGAAGCAGGAGAGTGAGAGAAAAGGAAAGAAGAGACATGCAGCCAGACGAGGGCTTAGTGAGAGAGGATGGGACAGAGAACAGGATGAGAAGGAAATAAGGCAAGGCTAGGACAAGCAAGGACAGGCAAGGCAAGGCTAGGCTGCAGGACATGTTTTTGCTTTATAGTTTCTAGCACATTCGTCTTCAGACTAGGAGGAAAGCCATAAGACCCTATGGATTAGGCCCAAGCAAAAATCCCAGGTACTTGAGACACTTAGACTAGGCCTAAAATACCAAGATCTCTCCATAAGGATGGTTTTTATACTGTACTTCCACAATCTGCTGGCAGTACAAAAACATAAGCTGCAGATCTCCTTAGGCTGAGTCATGGTGCTTTGGGGCAGGGACCATGCATATCATGGGAATATTTCACAGTTTCTGCTCTGTTTTCAGTGTATGACACCAAAACACCCACCTGATGACATCCTTTCAAGAGCAAAGGCAGCAATTTGCAGAATTCCGCTTCTTAGGGGAAGTGAGAAATTGCTGAGCTGACACCAAGTCCTGCAGTGTCCCTGTCACCTGCAGAGCCACCGCATCCTCGCCACGGTAGCGGGCATTGTGACAAAGGTTCTATGTCAGCTGGGTGTGGCAGCCAGGCGCCCCCTAGGGGATGGGGAGCCTGTCAGCCCCGGGCCTGTCACTGCCTGGTGTCCCTGCTGCCACCAGCCAGGCCTCTGAAAACTTGTCAAACCATGCCCAGACTTGGGGCCAGTTTGGCCCAAAGTCTCCAAGAGACAAGTCGGGAAGAAAGATAGGGGACAGAGGGAGAAAGCGAAGGGAGCAGGAGAAAGGGAAGGAAGAATAAAAAGTAGTGTTGGGCTGCAGGAGTGAGATGGAGGAATTGCAAGAAAAGAGGCAGGAAGCAGGAGAGTGAGAGAAAAGGAAAGAAGAGACATGCAGCCAGACGAGGGCTTAGTGATAAAGGATGGGACAGAGAACAGAATGAAAAGGAAATAAGGCAAGGCTAGGACAAGCAAGGACAGGCAAGGCAAGGCTAGGCTGCAGGACATGTTTTTGCTTTATAGTTTCTAGCACATTCGTCTTCAGACTAGGAGGAAAACCATAAGACCCTATGGATTAGGCCCAAGCAAAAACCCCAGCTACTTGAGACACTTAGACTAGGCCTAAAATACCAAGATCTCTCCATAAGGATGGTTTTTATACTGTACTTCCACAATCTGTTGGCAGTACAAAAAAATAAGCTGCAGATCTCCTTAGGCTGAGTCATGGTGCTTTGGGGCAGGGACCATGCATATCATGGGAATATTTCACAGTTTCTGCTCTGTTTTCAGTGTATGACACCAAAACACCCACCTGATGACATCCTTTCAAGAGCAAAGGCAGCAATTTGCAGAATTCCGCTTCTTAGGGGAAGTGAGAAATTGCTGAGCTGACACCAAGTCCTGCAGTGTCCCTGTCACCTGCAGAGCCACCGCATCCTCGCCACGGTAGCGGGCATTGTGACAAAGGTTCTATGTCAGCTGGGTGTGGCAGCCAGGCGCCCCCTAGGGGATGGGGAGCCTGTCAGCCCCGGGCCTGTCACTGCCTGGTGTCCCTGCTGCCACCAGCCAGGCCTCTGAAAACTTGTCAAACCATGCCCAGACTTGGGGCCAGTTTGGCCCAAAGTCTGCAAGAGACAAGTCGGGAAGAAAGATAGGGGACAGAGGGAGAAAGCGAAGGGAGCAGGAGAAAGGGAAGGAAGAATAAAAACTAGTGTTGGGCTGCAGGAGTGAGATGGAGGAATTGCAAGAAAAGAGGCAGGAAGCAGGAGAGTGAGAGAAAAGGAAAGAAGAGACATGCAGCCAGACGAGGGCTTAGTGAGAGAGGATGGGACAGAGAACAGAATGAAAAGGAAATAAGGCAAGGCTAGGACAAGCAAGGACAGGCAAGGCAAGGCTAGGCTGCAGGACATGTTTTTGCTTTATAGTTTCTAGCACATTCGTCTTCAGACTAGGAGGAAAACCATAAGACCCTATGGATTAGGCCCAAGCAAAAACCCCAGCTACTTGAGACACTTAGACTAGGCCTAAAATACCAAGATCTCTCCATAAGGATGGTTTTTATACTGTACTTCCACAATCTGCTGGCATTACAAAAAAATAAGCTGCAGATTCCCTTAGGCTGAGTCATGGTGCTTTGGGGCAGGGACCATGCATATCATGGGAATATTTCACAGTTTGTGCTCTGTTTTCAGTGTATGACACCAAAACACCCACCTGATGACATCCTTTCAAGAGCAAAGGCAGCAATTTGCAGAATTCTGCTTCTTAGGGGAAGTGAGAAATTGCTGAGCTGACACCAAGTCCTGCAGTGTCCCTGTCACCTGCAGAGCCACCGCATCCTCGCCACGGTAGCGGGCATTGTGACTAAGGTTCTATGTCAGCTGGGTGTGGCAGCCAGGCGCCCCCTAGGGGATGGGGAGCCTGTCAGCCCCGGGCCTGTCACTGCCTGCTGGCCCTGCTGCCACCAGCCAGGCCTCTGAAAACTTGTCAAACCATGCCCAGACTTGGGGCCAGTTTGGCCCAAAGTCTGCAAGAGACAAGTCGGGAAGAAAGATATGGGACAGAGGGAGAAAGCGAAGGGAGCAGGAGAAAGGGAAGGAAGAATAAAAAATAGTGTTGGGCTGCAGGAGTGAGATGGAGGAATTGCAAGAAAAGAGGCAGGAAGCAGGAGAGTGAGAGAAAAGGAAAGAAGAGACATGCAGCCAGACGAGGGGTTAGTGAGAGAGGATGGGACAGAGAACAGGATGAGAAGGAAAGAAGGCAAGGCTAGGACAAGCAAGGACAGGCAAGGCAAGGCTAGGCTGCAGGACATGTTTTTGCTTTATAATTTCTAGCACATTCGTCTTCAGACTAGGAGGAAAGCCATAAGACCGTATGGATTAGGCCCAAGCAAAAACCCCAGCTACTTGAGACACTTAGACTAAGCCTAAAATACCAAGATCTCTCCATAAGGATGGTTTTTATACTGTACTTCCACAATCTGCTGGCAGTACAAAAAAATAAGCTGCAGATCTCCTTAGGCTGAGTCATGGTGCTTTGGGGCAGGGACCATGCATATCATGGGAATATTTCACAGTTTCTGCTCTGTTTTCAGTGTATGACACCAAAACACCCACCTGATGACATCCTTTCAAGAGCAAAGGCAGCAATTTGCAGAATTCCGCTTCTTAGGGGAAGTGAGAAATTGCTGAGCTGACACCAAGTCCTGCAGTGTCCCTGTCACCTGCAGAGCCACCGCATCCTCGCCACGGTAGCGGGCATTGTGACAAAGGTTCTATGTCAGCGAGGTGTGGCAGCCAGGCGCCCCCTAGGGGATGGGGAGCCTGTCAGCCCCGGGCCTGTCACTGCCTGCTGGCCCTGCTGCCACCAGCCAGGCCTCTGAAAACTTGTCAAACCATGCCCAGACTTGGGGCCAGTTTGGCCCAAAGTCTGCAAGAGACAAGTCGGGAAGAAAGATAGGGGACAGAGGGAGAAAGCGAAGGGAGCAGGAGAAAGGGAAGGAAGAATAAAAAGTAGTGTTGGGCTGCAGGAGTGAGATGGAGGAATTGCAAGAAAAGAGGCAGGAAGCAGGAGAGTGAGAGAAAAGGAAAGAAGAGACATGCAGCCAGACGAGGGCTTAGTGAGAGAGGATGGGACAGAGAACAGGATGAGAAGGAAAGAAGGCAAGGCTAGGACAGGCAAGGACAGGCAAGGCAAGGCTAGGCTGCAGGACATGTTTTTGCTTTATAGTTTCTAGCACATTCGTCTTCAGACTAGGAGGAAAGCCATAAGACCGTATGGATTAGGCCCAAGCAAAAACCCCAGCTACTTGAGACACTTAGACTAAGCCTAAAATACCAAGATCTCTCCATAAGGATGGTTTTTATACTGTACTTCCACAATCTGCTGGCAGTACAAAAAAATAAGCTGCAGATCTCCTTAGGCTGAGTCATGGTGCTTTGGGGCAGGGACCATGCATATCATGGGAATATTTCACAGTTTCTGCTCTGTTTTCAGTGTATGACACCAAAACACCCACCTGATGACATCCTTTCAAGAGCAAAGGCAGCAATTTGCAGAATTCCGCTTCTTAGGGGAAGTGAGAAATTGCTGAGCTGACACCAAGTCCTGCAGTGTCCCTGTCACCTGCAGAGCCACCGCATCCTCGCCACGGTAGCGGGCATTGTGACAAAGGTTCTATGTCAGCTGGGTGTGGCAGCCAGGCGCCCCCTAGGGGATGGGGAGCCTGTCAGCCCCGGGCCTGTCACTGCCTGCTGGCCCTGCTGCCACCAGCCAGGCCTCTGAAAACTTGTCAAACCATGCCCAGACTTGGGGCCAGTTCGGCCCAAAGTCTCCAAGAGACAAGTCGGGAAGAAAGATAGGGGACAGAGGGAGAAAGCGAAGGGAGCAGGAGAAAGGGAAGGAAGAATAAAAAGTAGTGTTGGGCTGCAGGAGTGAGATGGAGGAATTGCAAGAAAAGAGGCAGGAAGCAGGAGAGTGAGAGAAAAGGAAAGAAGAGACATGCAGCCAGACGAGGGCTTAGTGAGAGAGGATGGGACAGAGAACAGGATGAGAAGGAAATAAGGCAAGGCTAGGACAAGCAAGGACAGGCAAGGCAAGGCTAGGCTGCAGGAAATGTTTTTGCTTTATAGTTTCTAGCACATTCGTCTTCAGACTAGGAGGAAAGCCATAAGACCGTATGGATTAGGCCCAAGCAAAAACCCCAGCTACTTGAGACACTTAGACTAGGCCTAAAATACCAAGATCTCTCCATAAGGATGGTTTTTATACTGTACTTCCACAATCTGCTGGCAGTACAAAAAAATAAGCTGCAGATCTCCTTAGGCTGAGTCATGGTGCTTTGGGGCAGGGACCATGCATATCTTAGGAATATTTCACAGTTTCTGCTCTGTTTTCAGTGTATGACACCAAAACACCCACCTGATGACATCCTTTCAAGAGCAAAGGCAGCAATTTGCAGAATTCCGCTTCTTAGGGGAAGTGAGTACTTGCTGAGCTGACACCAAGTCCTGCAGTGTCCCTGTCACCTGCAGAGCCACCGCATCCTCGCCACGGTAGCGGGCATTGTGACAAAGGTTCTATGTCAGCTGGGTGTGGCAGCCAGGCGCCCCCTAGGGGATGGGGAGCCTGTCAGCCCCGGGCCTGTCACTGCCTGGTGTCCCTGCTGCCACCAGCCAGGCCTCTGAAAACTTGTCAAACCCAGCCCAGACTTGGGGCCAGATTGGCCCAAAGTCTCCAAGAGACAAGTCGGGAAGAAAGATAGGGGACAGAGGGAGAAAGCGAAGGGAGCAGGAGAAAGGGAAGGAAGAATAAAAAGTAGTGTTGGGCTGCAGGAGTGAGATGGAGGAATTGCAAGAAAAGAGGCAGGAAGCAGGAGAGTGAGAGAAAAGGAAAGAAGAGACATGCAGCCAGACGAGGGCTTAGTGAGAGAGGATGGGACAGAGAACAGGATGAGAAGGACATAAGGCAAGGCTAGGACAGGCAAGGACAGGCAAGGCAAGGCTAGGCTGCAGGACATGTTTTTGCTTTATAGTTTCTAGCACATTCGTCTTCAGACTTGGAGGAAAGCCATAAGACCGTATGGATTAGGCCCAAGCAAAAACCCCAGCTACTTGAGACACTTAGACTAAGCCTAAAATACCAAGATCTCTCCATAAGGATGGTTTTTATACTGTACTTCCACAATCTGCTGGCAGTACAAAAAAATAAGCTGCAGATCTCCTTAGGCTGAGTCATGGTGCTTTGGGGCAGGGACCATGCATATCATGGGAATATTTCACAGTTTCTGCTCTGTTTTCAGTGTATGACACCAAAACACCCACCTGATGACATCCTTTCAAGAGCAAAGGCAGCAATTTGCAGAATTCCGCTTCTTAGGGGAAGTGAGAAATTGCTGAGCTGACACCAAGTCCTGCAGTGTCCCTGTCACCTGCAGAGCCACCGCATCCTCGCCACGGTAGCGGGCATTGTGACAAAGGTTCTATGTCAGCTGGGTGTGGCAGCCAGGCGCCCCCTAGGGGATGGGGAGCCTGTCAGCCCCGGGCCTGTCACTGCCTGGTGTCCCTGCTGCCACCAGCCAGGCCTCTGAAAACTTGTCAAACCATGCCCAGACTTGGGGCCAGTTTGGCCCAAAGTCTCCAAGAGACAAGTCGGGAAGAAAGATAGGGGACAGAGGGAGAAAGCGAAGGGAGCAGGAGAAAGGGAAGGAAGAATAAAAAGTAGTGTTGGGCTGCAGGAGTGAGATGGAGGAATTGCAAGAAAAGAGGCAGGAAGCAGGAGAGTGAGAGAAAAGGAAAGAAGAGACATGCAGCCAGACGAGGGCTTAGTGAGAGAGGATGGGACAGAGAACAGGATGAGAAGGAAATAAGGCAAGGCTAGGACAAGCAAGGACAGGCAAGGCAAGGCTAGGCTGCAGGACATGTTTTTGCTTTATAGTTTCTAGCACATTCGTCTTCAGACTAGGAGGAAAGCCATAAGACCGTATGGATTAGGCCCAAGCAAAAACCCCAGGTACTTGAGACACTTAGACTAGGCCTAAAATACCAAGATCTCTCCATAAGGATGGTTTTTATACTGTACTTCCACAATCTGCTGGCAGTACAAAAAAATAAGCTGCAGATCTCCTTAGGCTGAGTCATGGTGCTTTGGGGCAGGGACCATGCATATCATAGGAATATTTCACAGTTTCAGCTCTGTTTTCAGTGTATGACACCAAAACACCCACCTGATGACATCCTTTCAAGAGCAAAGGCAGCAATTTGCAGAATTCCGCTTCTTAGGGGAAGTGAGAAATTGCTGAGCTGACACCAAGTCCTGCAGTGTCCCTGTCACCTGCAGAGCCACCGCATCCTCGCCACGGTAGCGGGCATTGTGACAAAGGTTCTATGTCAGCTGGGTGTGGCAGCCAGGCGCCCCCTAGGGGATGGGGAGCCTGTCAGCCCCGGGCCTGTCACTGCCTGGTGTCCCTGCTGCCACCAGCCAGGCCTCTGAAAACTTGTCAAACCCTGCCCAGACTTGGGGCCAGATTGGCCCAAAGTCTCCAAGAGACAAGTCGGGAAGAAAGATAGGGGACAGAGGGAGAAAGCGAAGGGAGCAGGAGAAAGGGAAGGAAGAATAAAAAGTAGTGTTGGGCTGCAGGAGTGAGATGGAGGAATTGCAAGAAAAGAGGCAGGAAGCAGGAGAGTGAGAGAAAAGGAAAGAAGAGACATGCAGCCAGACGAGGGCTTAGTGAGAGAGGATGGGACAGAGAACAGGATGAGAAGGAAAGAAGGCAAGGCTAGGACAGGCAAGGACAGGCAAGGCAAGGCTAGGCTGCAGGACATGTTTTTGCTTTATAGTTTCTAGCACATTCGTCTTCAGACTAGGAGGAAAGCCATAAGACCGTATGGATTAGGCCCAAGCAAAAACCCCAGCTACTTGAGACACTTAGACTAAGCCTAAAATACCAAGATCTCTCCATAAGGATGGTTTTTATACTGTACTTCCACAATCTGCTGGCAGTACAAAAAAATAAGCTGCAGATCTCCTTAGGCTGAGTCATGGTGCTTTGGGGCAGGGACCATGCATATCATGGGAATATTTCACAGTTTCTGCTCTGTTTTCAGTGTATGACACCAAAACACCCACCTGATGACATCCTTTCAAGAGCAAAGGCAGCAATTTGCAGAATTCCGCTTCTTAGGGGAAGTGAGAAATTGCTGAGCTGACACCAAGTCCTGCAGTGTCCCTGTCACCTGCAGAGCCACCGCATCCTCGCCACGGTAGCGGGCATTGTGACAAAGGTTCTATGTCAGCTGGGTGTGGCAGCCAGGTGCCCCCTAGGGGATGGGGAGCCTGTCAGCCCCGGGCCTGTCACTGCCTGGTGTCCCTGCTGCCACCAGCCAGGCCTCTGAAAACTTGTCAAACCATGCCCAGACTTGGGGCCAGTTTGGCCCAAAGTCTGCAAGAGACAAGTCGGGAAGAAAGATAGGGGACAGAGGGAGAAAGCGAAGGGAGCAGGAGAAAGGGAAGGAAGAATAAAAAGTAGTGTTGGGCTGCAGGAGTGAGATGGAGGAATTGCAAGAAAAGAGGCAGGAAGCAGGAGAGTGAGAGAAAAGGAAAGAAGAGACATGCAGCCAGACGAGGGCTTAGTGAGAGAGGATGGGACAGAGAACAGAATGAAAAGGAAATAAGGCAAGGCTAGGACAAGCAAGGACAGGCAAGGCAAGGCTAGGCTGCAGGACATGTTTTTGCTTTATAGTTTCTAGCACATTCGTCTTCAGACTAGGAGGAAAACCATAAGACCCTATGGATTAGGCCCAAGCAAAAACCCCAGCTACTTGAGACACTTAGACTAGGCCTAAAATACCAAGATCTCTCCATAAGGATGGTTTTTATACTGTACTTCCACAATCTGTTGGCAGTACAAAAAAATAAGCTGCAGATCTCCTTAGGCTGAGTCATGGTGCTTTGGGGCAGGGACCATGCATATCATGGGAATATTTCACAGTTTCTGCTCTGTTTTCAGTGTATGACACCAAAACACCCACCTGATGACATCCTTTCAAGAGCAAAGGCAGCAATTTGCAGAATTCCGCTTCTTAGGGGAAGTGAGAAATTGCTGAGCTGACACCAAGTCCTGCAGTGTCCCTGTCACCTGCAGAGCCACCGCATCCTCGCCACGGTAGCGGGCATTGTGACAAAGGTTCTATGTCAGCTGGGTGTGGCAGCCAGGCGCCCCCTAGGGGATGGGGAGCCTGTCAGCCCCGGGCCTGTCACTGCCTGGTGTCCCTGCTGCCACCAGCCAGGCCTCTGAAAACTTGTCAAACCATGCCCAGACTTGGGGCCAGTTTGGCCCAAAGTCTCCAAGAGACAAGTCGGGAAGAAAGATAGGGGACAGAGGGAGAAAGCGAAGGGAGCAGGAGAAAGGGAAGGAAGAATAAAAAGTAGTGTTGGGCTGCAGGAGTGAGATGGAGGAATTGCAAGAAAAGAGGCAGGAAGCAGGAGAGTGAGAGAAAAGGAAAGAAGAGACATGCAGCCAGACGAGGGGTTAGTGAGAGAGGATGGGACAAAGAACAGGATGAGAAGGAAAGAAGGCAAGGCTAGGACAGGCAAGGACAGGCAAGGCAAGGCTAGGCTGCAGGACATGTTTTTGCTTTATAGTTTCTAGCACATTCGTCTTCAGACTAGGAGGAAAGCCATAAGACCGTATGGATTAGGCCCAAGCAAAAACCCCAGCTACTTGAGACACTCAGACTAGGCCTAAAATACCAAGATCTCTCCATAAGGATGGTTTTTATACTGTACTTCCACAATCTGCTGGCATTACAAAAAAATAAGCTGCAGATTCCCTTAGGCTGAGTCATGGTGCTTTGGGGCAGGGACCATGCATATCATGGGAATATTTCACAGTTTGTGCTCTGTTTTCAGTGTATGACACCAAAACACCCACCTGATGACATCCTTTCAAGAGCAAAGGCAGCAATTTGCAGAATTCCGCTTCTTAGGGGAAGTGAGAAATTGCTGAGCTGACACCAAGTCCTGCAGTGTCCCTGTCACCTGCAGAGCCACCGCATCCTCGCCACGGTAGCGGGCATTGTGACTAAGGTTCTACGTCAGCTGGGTGTGGCAGCCAGGCGCCCCCTAGGGGATGGGGAGCCTGTCAGCCCCGGGCCTGTCACTGCCTGCTGGCCCTGCTGCCACCAGCCAGGCCTCTGAAAACTTGTCAAACCATGCCCAGACTTGGGGCCAGTTTGGCCCAAAGTCTCCAAGAGACAAGTCGGGAAGAAAGATATGGGACAGAGGGAGAAAGCGAAGGGAGCAGGAGAAAGGGAAGGAAGAATAAAAAATAGTGTTGGGCTGCAGGAGTGAGATGGAGGAATTGCAAGAAAAGAGGCAGGAAGCAGGAGAGTGAGAGAAAAGGAAAGAAGAGACATGCAGCCAGACGAGGGGTTAGTGAGAGAGGATGGGACAGAGAACAGGATGAGAAGGAAAGAAGGCAAGGCTAGGACAAGCAAGGACAGGCAAGGCAAGGCTAGGCTGCAGGACATGTTTTTGCTTTATAATTTCTAGCACATTCGTCTTCAGACTAGGAGGAAAGCCATAAGACCGTATGGATTAGGCCCAAGCAAAAACTCCAGCTACTTGAGACACTTAGACTAAGCCTAAAATACCAAGATCTCTCCATAAGGATGGTTTTTATACTGTACTTCCACAATCTGCTGGCAGTACAAAAAAATAAGCTGCAGATCTCCTTAGGCTGAGTCATGGTGCTTTGGGGCAGGGACCATGCATATCATGGGAATATTTCACAGTTTCTGCTCTGTTTTCAGTGTATGACACCAAAACACCCACCTGATGACATCCTTTCAAGAGCAAAGGCAGCAATTTGCAGAATTCCGCTTCTTAGGGGAAGTGAGAAATTGCTGAGCTGACACCAAGTCCTGCAGTGTCCCTGTCACCTGCAGAGCCACCGCATCCTCGCCACGGTAGCGGGCATTGTGACAAAGGTTCTATGTCAGCTGGGTGTGGCAGCCAGGCGCCCCCTAGGGGATGGGGAGCCTGTCAGCCCCGGGCCTGTCACTGCCTGCTGGCCCTGCTGCCACCAGCCAGGCCTCTGAAAACTTGTCAAACCATGCCCAGACTTGGGGCCAGTTTGGCCCAAAGTCTGCAAGAGACAAGTCGGGAAGAAAGATAGGGGACAGAGGGAGAAAGCGAAGGGAGCAGGAGAAAGGGAAGGAAGAATAAAAAGTAGTGTTGGGCTGCAGGATTGAGATGGAGGAATTGCAAGAAAAGAGGCAGGAAGCAGGAGAGTGAGAGAAAAGGAAAGAAGAGACATGCAGCCAGACGAGGGCTTAGTGAGAGAGGATGGGACAGAGAACAGGATGAGAAGGAAAGAAGGCAAGGCTAGGACAGGCAAGGACAGGCAAGGCAAGGCTAGGCTGCAGGACATGTTTTTGCTTTATAGTTTCTAGCACATTCGTCTTCAGACTAGGAGGAAAGCCATAAGACCGTATGGATTAGGCCCAAGCAAAAACCCCAGCTACTTGAGACACTTAGACTAAGCCTAAAATACCAAGATCTCTCCATAAGGATGGTTTTTATACTGTACTTCCACAATCTGCTGGCAGTACAAAAAAATAAGCTGCAGATCTCCTTAGGCTGAGTCATGGTGCTTTGGGGCAGGGACCATGCATATCATGGGAATATTTCACAGTTTCTGCTCTGTTTTCAGTGTATGACACCAAAACACCCACCTGATGACATCCTTTCAAGAGCAAAGGCAGCAATTTGCAGAATTCCGCTTCTTAGGGGAAGTGAGAAATTGCTGAGCTGACACCAAGTCCTGCAGTGTCCCTGTCACCTGCAGAGCCACCGCATCCTCGCCACGGTAGCGGGCATTGTGACAAAGGTTCTATGTCAGCTGGGTGTGGCAGCCAGGCGCCCCCTAGGGGATGGGGAGCCTGTCAGCCCCGGGCCTGTCACTGCCTGCTGGCCCTGCTGCCACCAGCCAGGCCTCTGAAAACTTGTCAAACCATGCCCAGACTTGGGGCCAGTTCGGCCCAAAGTCTCCAAGAGACAAGTCGGGAAGAAAGATAGGGGACAGAGGGAGAAAGCGAAGGGAGCAGGAGAAAGGGAAGGAAGAATAAAAAGTAGTGTTGGGCTGCAGGAGTGAGATGGAGGAATTGCAAGAAAAGAGGCAGGAAGCAGGAGAGTGAGAGAAAAGGAAAGAAGAGACATGCAGCCAGACGAGGGCTTAGTGAGAGAGGATGGGACAGAGAACAGGATGAGAAGGAAATAAGGCAAGGCTAGGACAAGCAAGGACAGGCAAGGCAAGGCTAGGCTGCAGGACATGTTTTTGCTTTATAGTTTCTAGCACATTCGTCTTCAGACTAGGAGGAAAGCCATAAGACCGTATGGATTAGGCCCAAGCAAAAACCCCAGGTACTTGAGACACTTAGACTAGGCCTAAAATACCAAGATCTCTCCATAAGGATGGTTTTTATACTGTACTTCCACAATCTGCTGGCAGTACAAAAAAATAAGCTGCAGATCTCCTTAGGCTGAGTCATGGTGCTTTGGGGCAGGGACCATGCATATCATAGGAATATTTCACAGTTTCTGCTCTGTTTTCAGTGTATGACACCAAAACACCCACCTGATGACATCCTTTCAAGAGCAAAGGCAGCAATTTGCAGAATTCCGCTTCTTAGGGGAAGTGAGTAATTGCTGAGCTGACACCAAGTCCTGCAGTGTCCCTGTCACCTGCAGAGCCACCGCATCCTCGCCACGGTAGCGGGCATTGTGACAAAGGTTCTATGTCAGCTGGGTGTGGCAGCCAGGCGCCCCCTAGGGGATGGGGAGCCTGTCAGCCCCGGGCCTGTCACTGCCTGGTGTCCCTGCTGCCACCAGCCAGGCCTCTGAAAACTTGTCAAACCATGCCCAGACTTGGGGCCAGATTGGCCCAAAGTCTCCAAGAGACAAGTCGGGAAGAAAGATAGGGGACAGAGGGAGAAAGCGAAGGGAGCAGGAGAAAGGGAAGGAAGAATAAAAAGTAGTGTTGGGCTGCAGGAGTGAGATGGAGGAATTGCAAGAAAAGAGGCAGGAAGCAGGAGAGTGAGAGAAAAGGAAAGAAGAGACATGCAGCCAGACGAGGGCTTAGTGAGAGAGGATGGGACAGAGAACAGGATGAGAAGGACATAAGGCAAGGCTAGGACAGGCAAGGACAGGCAAGGCAAGGCTAGGCTGCAGGACATGTTTTTGCTTTATAGTTTCTAGCACATTCGTCTTCAGACTAGGAGGAAAGCCATAAGACCGTATGGATTAGGCCCAAGCAAAAACCCCAGCTACTTGAGACACTTAGACTAAGCCTAAAATACCAAGATCTCTCCATAAGGATGGTTTTTATACTGTACTTCCACAATCTGCTGGCAGTACAAAAAAATAAGCTGCAGATCTCCTTAGGCTGAGTCATGGTGCTTTGGGGCAGGGACCATGCATATCATGGGAATATTTCACAGTTTCTGCTCTGTTTTCAGTGTATGACACCAAAACACCCACCTGATGACATCCTTTCAAGAGCAAAGGCAGCAATTTGCAGAATTCCGCTTCTTAGGGGAAGTGAGAAATTGCTGAGCTGACACCAAGTCCTGCAGTGTCCCTGTCACCTGCAGAGCCACCGCATCCTCGCCACGGTAGCGGGCATTGTGACAAAGGTTCTATGTCAGCTGGGTGTGGCAGCCAGGCGCCCCCTAGGGGATGGGGAGCCTGTCAGCCCCGGGCCTGTCACTGCCTGGTGTCCCTGCTGCCACCAGCCAGGCCTCTGAAAACTTGACAAACCATGCCCAGACTTGGGGCCAGTTTGGCCCAAAGTCTCCAAGAGACAAGTCGGGAAGAAAGATAGGGGACAGAGGGAGAAAGCGAAGGGAGCAGGAGAAAGGGAAGGAAGAATAAAAAGTAGTGTTGGGCTGCAGGAGTGAGATGGAGGAATTGCAAGAAAAGAGGCAGGAAGCAGGAGAGTGAGAGAAAAGGAAAGAAGAGACATGCAGCCAGACGAGGGCTTAGTGAGAGAGGATGGGACAGAGAACAGGATGAGAAGGAAATAAGGCAAGGCTAGGACAAGCAAGGACAGGCAAGGCAAGGCTAGGCTGCAGGACATGTTTTTGCTTTATAGTTTCTAGCACATTCGTCTTCAGACTAGGAGGAAAGCCATAAGACCGTATGGATTAGGCCCAAGCAAAAACCCCAGGTACTTGAGACACTTAGACTAGGCCTAAAATACCAAGATCTCTCCATAAGGATGGTTTTTATACTGTACTTCCACAATCTGCTGGCAGTACAAAAAAATAAGCTGCAGATCTCCTTAGGCTGAGTCATGGTGCTTTGGGGCAGGGACCATGCATATCATAGGAATATTTCACAGTTTCAGCTCTGTTTTCAGTGTATGACACCAAAACACCCACCTGATGACATCCTTTCAAGAGCAAAGGCAGCAATTTGCAGAATTCCGCTTCTTAGGGGAAGTGAGAAATTGCTGAGCTGACACCAAGTCCTGCAGTGTCCCTGTCACCTGCAGAGCCACCGCATCCTCGCCACGGTAGCGGGCATTGTGACAAAGGTTCTATGTCAGCTGGGTGTGGCAGCCAGGCGCCCCCTAGGGGATGGGGAGCCTGTCAGCCCCGGGCCTGTCACTGCCTGGTGTCCCTGCTGCCACCAGCCAGGCCTCTGAAAACTTGTCAAACCCTGCCCAGACTTGGGGCCAGATTGGCCCAAAGTCTCCAAGAGACAAGTCGGGAAGAAAGATAGGGGACAGAGGGAGAAAGCGAAGGGAGCAGGAGAAAGGGAAGGAAGAATAAAAAGTAGTGTTGGGCTGCAGGAGTGAGATGGAGGAATTGCAAGAAAAGAGGCAGGAAGCAGGAGAGTGAGAGAAAAGGAAAGAAGAGACATGCAGCCAGACGAGGGCTTAGTGAGAGAGGATGGGACAGAGAACAGAATGAAAGGGAAATAAGGCAAGGCTAGGACAAGCAAGGACAGGCAAGGCAAGGCTAGGCTGCAGGACATGTTTTTGCTTTATAGTTTCTAGCACATTCGTCTTCAGACTAGGAGGAAAGCCATAAGACCGTATGGATTAGGCCCAAGCAAAAACCCCAGCTACTTGAGACACTTAGACTAGGCCTAAAATACCAAGATCTCTCCATAAGGATGGTTTTTATACTGTACTTCCACAATCTGCTGGCAGTACAAAAAAATAAGCTGCAGATCTCCTTAGGCTGAGTCATGGTGCTTTGGGGCAGGGACCATGCATATCATGGGAATATTTCACAGTTTCTGCTCTGTTTTCAGTGTATGACACCAAAACACCCACCTGATGACATCCTTTCAAGAGCAAAGGCAGCAATTTGCAGAATTCCGCTTCTTAGGGGAAGTGAGAAATTGCTGAGCTGACACCAAGTCCTGCAGTGTCCCTGTCACCTGCAGAGCCACCGCATCCTCGCCACGGTAGCGGGCATTGTGACAAAGGTTCTATGTCAGCTGGGTGTGGCAGCCAGGCGCCCCCTAGGGGATGGGGAGCCTGTCAGCCCCGGGCCTGTCACTGCCTGGTGTCCCTGCTGCCACCAGCCAGGCCTCTGAAAACTTGTCAAACCATGCCCAGACTTGGGGCCAGTTTGGCCCAAAGTCTCCAAGAGACAAGTCGGCAAGAAAGATAGGGGACAGAGGGAGAAAGCGAAGGGAGCAGGAGAAAGGGAAGGAAGAATAAAAAGTAGTGTTGGGCTGCAGGAGTGAGATGGAGGAATTGCAAGAAAAGAGGCAGGAAGCAGGAGAGTGAGAGAAAAGGAAAGAAGAGACATGCAGCCAGACGAGGGCTTAGTGAGAGAGGATGGGACAGAGAACAGGATGAGAAGGAAAGAAGGCAAGGCTAGGACAAGCAAGGACAGGCAAGGCAAGGCTAGGCTGCAGGACATGTTTTTGCTTTATAGTTTCTAGCACATTCGTCTTCAGACTAGGAGGAAAGCCATAAGACCGTATGGATTAGGCCCAAGCAAAAACCCCAGCTACTTGAGACACTTAGACTAGGCCTAAAATACCAATATCTCTCCATAAGGATGGTTTTTATACTGTACTTCCACAATCTGCTGGCAGTACAAAAAAATAAGCTGCAGATTCCCTTAGGCTGAGTCATGGTGCTTTGGGGCAGGGACCATGCATATCATGGGAATATTTCACAGTTTGTGCTCTGTTTTCAGTGTATGACACCAAAACACCCACCTGATGACATCCTTTCAAGAGCAAAGGCAGCAATTTGCAGAATTCCGCTTCTTAGGGGAAGTGAGAAATTGCTGAGCTGACACCAAGTCCTGCAGTGTCCCTGTCACCTGCAGAGCCACCGCATCATCGCCACGGTAGCGGGCATTGTGACAAAGGTTCTATGTCAGCTGGGTGTGGCAGCCAGGCGCCCCCTAGGGGATGGGGAGCCTGTCAGCCCCGGGCCTGTCACTGCCTGGTGTCCCTGCTGCCACCAGCCAGGCCTCTGAAAACTTGTCAAACCATGCCCAGACTTGGGGCCAGATTGGCCCAAAGTCTCCAAGAGACAAGTCGGGAAGAAAGATAGGGGACAGAGGGAGAAAGCGAAGGGAGCAGGAGAAAGGGAAGGAAGAATAAAAAGTAGTGTTGGGCTGCAGGAGTGAGATGGAGGAATTGCAAGAAAAGAGGCAGGAAGCAGGAGAGTGAGAGAAAAGGAAAGAAGAGACATGCAGCCAGACGAGGGCTTAGTGAGAGAGGATGGGACAGAGAACAGGATGAGAAGGAAATAAGGCAAGGCTAGGACAGGCAAGGACAGGCAAGGCAAGGCTAGGCTGCAGGACATGTTTTTGCTTTATAGTTTCTAGCACATTCGTCTTCAGACTTGGAGGAAAGCCATAAGACCGTATGGATTAGGCCCAAGCAAAAACCCCAGCTACTTGAGACACTTAGACTAAGCCTAAAATACCAAGATCTCTCCATAAGGATGGTTTTTATACTGTACTTCCACAATCTGCTGGCAGTACAAAAAAATAAGCTGCAGATCTCCTTAGGCTGAGTCATGGTGCTTTGGGGCAGGGACCATGCATATCATGGGAATATTTCACAGTTTCTGCTCTGTTTTCAGTGTATGACACCAAAACACCCACCTGATGACATCCTTTCAAGAGCAAAGGCAGCAATTTGCAGAATTCCGCTTCTTAGGGGAAGTGAGAAATTGCTGAGCTGACACCAAGTCCTGCAGTGTCCCTGTCACCTGCAGAGCCACCGCATCCTCGCCACGGTAGCGGGCATTGTGACAAAGGTTCTATGTCAGCTGGGTGTGGCAGCCAGGCGCCCCCTAGGGGATGGGGAGCCTGTCAGCCCCGGGCCTGTCACTGCCTGGTGTCCCTGCTGCCACCAGCCAGGCCTCTGAAAACTTGTCAAACCCTGCCCAGACTTGGGGCCAGATTAGCCCAAAGTCTCCAAGAGACAAGTCGGGAAGAAAGATAGGGGACAGAGGGAGAAAGCGAAGGGAGCAGGAGAAAGGGAAGGAAGAATAAAAAGTAGTGTTGGGCTGCAGGAGTGAGATGGAGGAATTGCAAGAAAAGAGGCAGGAAGCAGGAGAGTGAGAGAAAAGGAAAGAAGAGACATGCAGCCAGACGAGGGCTTAGTGAGAGAGGATGGGACAGAGAACAGGATGAGAAGGACATAAGGCAAGGCTAGGACAGGCAAGGACAGGCAAGGCAAGGCTAGGCTGCAGGACATGTTTTTGCTTTATAGTTTCTAGCACATTCGTCTTCAGACTTGGAGGAAAGCCATAAGACCGTATGGATTAGGCCCAAGCAAAAACCCCAGCTACTTGAGACACTTAGACTAAGCCTAAAATACCAAGATCTCTCCATAAGGATGGTTTTTATACTGTACTTCCACAATCTGCTGGCAGTACAAAAAAATAAGCTGCAGATCTCCTTAGGCTGAGTCATGGTGCTTTGGGGCAGGGACCATGCATATCATGGGAATATTTCACAGTTTCTGCTCTGTTTTCAGTGTATGACACCAAAACACCCACCTGATGACATCCTTTCAAGAGCAAAGGCAGCAATTTGCAGAATTCCGCTTCTTAGGGGAAGTGAGAAATTGCTGAGCTGACACCAAGTCCTGCAGTGTCCCTGTCACCTGCAGAGCCACCGCATCCTCGCCACGGTAGCGGGCATTGTGACAAAGGTTCTATGTCAGCTGGGTGTGGCAGCCAGGCGCCCCCTAGGGGATGGGGAGCCTGTCAGCCCCGGGCCTGTCACTGCCTGCTGACCCTGCTGCCACCAGCCAGGCCTCTGAAAACTTGTCAAACCATGCCCAGACTTGGGGCCAGTTTGGCCCAAAGTCTCCAAGAGACAAGTCGGGAAGAAAGATAGGGGATAGAGGGAGAAAGCGAAGGGAGCAGGAGAAAGGGAAGGAAGAATAAAAAGTAGCGTTGGGCTGCAGGAGTGAGATGGAGGAATTGCAAGAAAAGAGGCAGGAAGCAGGAGAGTGAGAGAAAAGGAAAGAAGAGACATGCAGCCAGACGAGGGCTTAGTGAGAGCGGATGGGACAGAGAACAGGATGAGAAGAAAATAAGGCAAGGCTAGGACAAGCAAGGACAGGCAAGGCAAGGCTAGGCTGCAAGACATGTTTTTGCTTTATAGTTTCTAGCACATTCGTCTTCAGACTAGGAGGAAAGCCATAAGACCGTATGGATTAGGCCCAAGCAAAAACCCCAGCTACTTGAGACACTTAGACTAGGCCTAAAATACCAATATCTCTCCATAAGGATGGTTTTTATACTGTACTTCCACAATCTGCTGGCAGTACAAAAAAATAAGCTGCAGATTCCCTTAGGCTGAGTCATGGTGCTTTGGGGCAGGGACCATGCATATCATGGGAATATTTCACAGTTTCTGCTCTGTTTTCAGTGTATGACACCAAAACACCCACCTGATGACATCCTTTCAAGAGCAAAGGCAGCAATTTGCAGAATTCCGCTTCTTAGGGGAAGTGAGAAATTGCTGAGCTGACACCAAGTCCTGCAGTGTCCCTGTCACCTGCAGAGCCACCGCATCCTCGCCACGGTAGCGGGCATTGTGACAAAGGTTCTATGTCAGCTGGGTGTGGCAGCCAGGCGCCCCCTAGGGGATGGGGAGCCTGTCAGCCCCGGGCCTGTCACTGCCTGCTGGCCGTGCTGCCACCAGCCAGGCCTCTGAAAACTTGTCAAACCATGCCCAGACTTGGGGCCAGTTTGGCCCAAAGTCTCCAAGAGACAAGTCGGGAAGAAAGATAGGGGACAGAGGGAGAAAGCGAAGGGAGCAGGAGAAAGGGAAGGAAGAATAAAAAGTAGTGTTGGGCTGCAGGAGTGAGATGGAGGAATTGCAAGAAAAGAGGCAGGAAGCAAGAGAGTGAGAGAAAAGGAAAGAAGAGACATGCAGCCAGACGAGGGCTTAGTGAGAGAGGATGGGACAGAGAACAGGATGAGAAGGAAAGAAGGCAAGGCTAGGACAAGCAAGGACAGGCAAGGCAAGGCTAGGCTGCAGGACATGTTTTTGCTTTATAGTTTCTAGCACATTCGTCTTCAGACTAGGAGGAAAGCCATAAGACCGTATGGATTAGGCCCAAGCAAAAACCCCAGCTACTTGAGACACTTAGACTAGGCCTAAAATACCAATATCTCTCCATAAGGATGGTTTTTATACTGTACTTCCACAATCTGCTGGCAGTACAAAAAAATAAGCTGCAGATTCCCTTAGGCTGAGTCATGGTGCTTTGGGGCAGGGACCATGCATATCATGGGAATATTTCACAGTTTCTGCTCTGTTTTCAGTGTATGACACCAAAACACCCACCTGATGACATCCTTTCAAGAGCAAAGGCAGCAATTTGCAGAATTCCGCTTCTTAGGGGAAGTGAGAAATTGCTGAGCTGACACCAAGTCCTGCAGTGTCCCTGTCACCTGCAGAGCCACCGCATCCTCGCCACGGTAGCGGGCATTGTGACAAAGGTTCTATGTCAGCTGGGTGTGGCAGCCAGGCGCCCCCTAGGGGATGGGGAGCCTGTCAGCCCCGGGCCTGTCACTGCCTGCTGGCCCTGCTGCCACCAGCCAGGCCTCTGAAAACTTGTCAAACCATGCCCAGACTTGGGGCCAGTTTGGCCCAAAGTCTGCAAGAGACAAGTCGGGAAGAAAGATAGGGGACAGAGGGAGAAAGCGAAGGGAGCAGGAGAAAGGGAAGGAAGAATAAAAAGTAGTGTTGGGCTGCAGGATTGAGATGGAGGAATTGCAAGAAAAGAGGCAGGAAGCAGGAGAGTGAGAGAAAAGGAAAGAAGAGACATGCAGCCAGACGAGGGCTTAGTGAGAGAGGATGGGACAGAGAACAGGATGAGAAGGAAAGAAGGCAAGGCTAGGACAGGCAAGGACAGGCAAGGCAAGGCTAGGCTGCAGGACATGTTTTTGCTTTATAGTTTCTAGCACATTCGTCTTCAGACTAGGAGGAAAGCCATAAGACCGTATGGATTAGGCCCAAGCAAAAACCCCAGCTACTTGAGACACTTAGACTAAGCCTAAAATACCAAGATCTCTCCATAAGGATGGTTTTTATACTGTACTTCCACAATCTGCTGGCAGTACAAAAAAATAAGCTGCAGATCTCCTTAGGCTGAGTCATGGTGCTTTGGGGCAGGGACCATGCATATCATGGGAATATTTCACAGTTTCTGCTCTGTTTTCAGTGTATGACACCAAAACACCCACCTGATGACATCCTTTCAAGAGCAAAGGCAGCAATTTGCAGAATTCCGCTTCTTAGGGGAAGTGAGAAATTGCTGAGCTGACACCAAGTCCTGCAGTGTCCCTGTCACCTGCAGAGCCACCGCATCCTCGCCACGGTAGCGGGCATTGTGACAAAGGTTCTATGTCAGCTGGGTGTGGCAGCCAGGCGCCCCCTAGGGGATGGGGAGCCTGTCAGCCCCGGGCCTGTCACTGCCTGCTGGCCCTGCTGCCACCAGCCAGGCCTCTGAAAACTTGTCAAACCATGCCCAGACTTGGGGCCAGTTCGGCCCAAAGTCTCCAAGAGACAAGTCGGGAAGAAAGATAGGGGACAGAGGGAGAAAGCGAAGGGAGCAGGAGAAAGGGAAGGAAGAATAAAAAGTAGTGTTGGGCTGCAGGAGTGAGATGGAGGAATTGCAAGAAAAGAGGCAGGAAGCAGGAGAGTGAGAGAAAAGGAAAGAAGAGACATGCAGCCAGACGAGGGCTTAGTGAGAGAGGATGGGACAGAGAACAGGATGAGAAGGAAATAAGGCAAGGCTAGGACAAGCAAGGACAGGCAAGGCAAGGCTAGGCTGCAGGACATGTTTTTGCTTTATAGTTTCTAGCACATTCGTCTTCAGACTAGGAGGAAAGCCATAAGACCGTATGGATTAGGCCCAAGCAAAAACCCCAGGTACTTGAGACACTTAGACTAGGCCTAAAATACCAAGATCTCTCCATAAGGATGGTTTTTATACTGTACTTCCACAATCTGCTGGCAGTACAAAAAAATAAGCTGCAGATCTCCTTAGGCTGAGTCATGGTGCTTTGGGGCAGGGACCATGCATATCATAGGAATATTTCACAGTTTCTGCTCTGTTTTCAGTGTATGACACCAAAACACCCACCTGATGACATCCTTTCAAGAGCAAAGGCAGCAATTTGCAGAATTCCGCTTCTTAGGGGAAGTGAGTAATTGCTGAGCTGACACCAAGTCCTGCAGTGTCCCTGTCACCTGCAGAGCCACCGCATCCTCGCCACGGTAGCGGGCATTGTGACAAAGGTTCTATGTCAGCTGGGTGTGGCAGCCAGGCGCCCCCTAGGGGATGGGGAGCCTGTCAGCCCCGGGCCTGTCACTGCCTGGTGTCCCTGCTGCCACCAGCCAGGCCTCTGAAAACTTGTCAAACCATGCCCAGACTTGGGGCCAGATTGGCCCAAAGTCTCCAAGAGACAAGTCGGGAAGAAAGATAGGGGACAGAGGGAGAAAGCGAAGGGAGCAGGAGAAAGGGAAGGAAGAATAAAAAGTAGTGTTGGGCTGCAGGAGTGAGATGGAGGAATTGCAAGAAAAGAGGCAGGAAGCAGGAGAGTGAGAGAAAAGGAAAGAAGAGACATGCAGCCAGACGAGGGCTTAGTGAGAGAGGATGGGACAGAGAACAGGATGAGAAGGACATAAGGCAAGGCTAGGACAGGCAAGGACAGGCAAGGCAAGGCTAGGCTGCAGGACATGTTTTTGCTTTATAGTTTCTAGCACATTCGTCTTCAGACTAGGAGGAAAGCCATAAGACCGTATGGATTAGGCCCAAGCAAAAACCCCAGCTACTTGAGACACTTAGACTAAGCCTAAAATACCAAGATCTCTCCATAAGGATGGTTTTTATACTGTACTTCCACAATCTGCTGGCAGTACAAAAAAATAAGCTGCAGATCTCCTTAGGCTGAGTCATGGTGCTTTGGGGCAGGGACCATGCATATCATGGGAATATTTCACAGTTTCTGCTCTGTTTTCAGTGTATGACACCAAAACACCCACCTGATGACATCCTTTCAAGAGCAAAGGCAGCAATTTGCAGAATTCCGCTTCTTAGGGGAAGTGAGAAATTGCTGAGCTGACACCAAGTCCTGCAGTGTCCCTGTCACCTGCAGAGCCACCGCATCCTCGCCACGGTAGCGGGCATTGTGACAAAGGTTCTATGTCAGCTGGGTGTGGCAGCCAGGCGCCCCCTAGGGGATGGGGAGCCTGTCAGCCCCGGGCCTGTCACTGCCTGGTGTCCCTGCTGCCACCAGCCAGGCCTCTGAAAACTTGACAAACCATGCCCAGACTTGGGGCCAGTTTGGCCCAAAGTCTCCAAGAGACAAGTCGGGAAGAAAGATAGGGGACAGAGGGAGAAAGCGAAGGGAGCAGGAGAAAGGGAAGGAAGAATAAAAAGTAGTGTTGGGCTGCAGGAGTGAGATGGAGGAATTGCAAGAAAAGAGGCAGGAAGCAGGAGAGTGAGAGAAAAGGAAAGAAGAGACATGCAGCCAGACGAGGGCTTAGTGAGAGAGGATGGGACAGAGAACAGGATGAGAAGGACATAAGGCAAGGCTAGGACAGGCAAGGACAGGCAAGGCAAGGCTAGGCTGCAGGACATGTATTTGCTTTATAGTTTCTAGCACATTCGTCTTCAGACTAGGAGGAAAGCCATAAGACCGTATGGATTAGGCCCAAGCAAAAACCCCAGCTACTTGAGACACTTAGACTAAGCCTAAAATACCAAGATCTCTCCATAAGGATGGTTTTTATACTGTACTTCCACAATCTGCTGGCAGTACAAAAAAATAAGCTGCAGATCTCCTTAGGCTGAGTCATGGTGCTTTGGGGCAGGGACCATGCATATCATGGGAATATTTCACAGTTTCTGCTCTGTTTTCAGTGTATGACACCAAAACACCCACCTGATGACATCCTTTCAAGAGCAAAGGCAGCAATTTGCAGAATTCCGCTTCTTAGGGGAAGTGAGAAATTGCTGAGCTGACACCAAGTCCTGCAGTGTCCCTGTCACCTGCAGAGCCACCGCATCCTCGCCACGGTAGCGGGCATTGTGACAAAGGTTCTATGTCAGCTGGGTGTGGCAGCCAGGTGCCCCCTAGGGGATGGGGAGCCTGTCAGCCCCGGGCCTGTCACTGCCTGGTGTCCCTGCTGCCACCAGCCAGGCCTCTGAAAACTTGTCAAACCATGCCCAGACTTGGGGCCAGTTTGGCCCAAAGTCTCCAAGAGACAAGTCGGGAAGAAAGATAGGGGACAGAGGGAGAAAGCGAAGGGAGCAGGAGAAAGGGAAGGAAGAATAAAAAGTAGTGTTGGGCTGCAGGAGTGAGATGGAGGAATTGCAAGAAAAGAGGCAGGAAGCAGGAGAGTGAGAGAAAAGGAAAGAAGAGACATGCAGCCAGACGAGGGCTTAGTGAGAGAGGATGGGACAGAGAACAGAATGAAAGGGAAATAAGGCAAGGCTAGGACAAGCAAGGACAGGCAAGGCAAGGCTAGGCTGCAGGACATGTTTTTGCTTTATAGTTTCTAGCACATTCGTCTTCAGACTAGGAGGAAAGCCATAAGACCGTATGGATTAGGCCCAAGCAAAAACCCCAGCTACTTGAGACACTTAGACTAGGCCTAAAATACCAAGATCTCTCCATAAGGATGGTTTTTATACTGTACTTCCACAATCTGCTGGCAGTACAAAAAAATAAGCTGCAGATCTCCTTAGGCTGAGTCATGGTGCTTTGGGGCAGGGACCATGCATATCATGGGAATATTTCACAGTTTCTGCTCTGTTTTCAGTGTATGACACCAAAACACCCACCTGATGACATCCTTTCAAGAGCAAAGGCAGCAATTTGCAGAATTCCGCTTCTTAGGGGAAGTGAGAAATTGCTGAGCTGACACCAAGTCCTGCAGTGTCCCTGTCACCTGCAGAGCCACCGCATCCTCGCCACGGTAGCGGGCATTGTGACAAAGGTTCTATGTCAGCTGGGTGTGGCAGCCAGGCGCCCCCTAGGGGATGGGGAGCCTGTCAGCCCCGGGCCTGTCACTGCCTGGTGTCCCTGCTGCCACCAGCCAGGCCTCTGAAAACTTGTCAAACCATGCCCAGACTTGGGGCCAGTTTGGCCCAAAGTCTCCAAGAGACAAGTCGGCAAGAAAGATAGGGGACAGAGGGAGAAAGCGAAGGGAGCAGGAGAAAGGGAAGGAAGAATAAAAAGTAGTGTTGGGCTGCAGGAGTGAGATGGAGGAATTGCAAGAAAAGAGGCAGGAAGCAGGAGAGTGAGAGAAAAGGAAAGAAGAGACATGCAGCCAGACGAGGGCTTAGTGAGAGAGGATGGGACAGAGAACAGGATGAGAAGGAAAGAAGGCAAGGCTAGGACAAGCAAGGACAGGCAAGGCAAGGCTAGGCTGCAGGACATGTTTTTGCTTTATAGTTTCTAGCACATTCGTCTTCAGACTAGGAGGAAAGCCATAAGACCGTATGGATTAGGCCCAAGCAAAAACCCCAGCTACTTGAGACACTTAGACTAGGCCTAAAATACCAAGATCTCTCCATAAGGATGGTTTTTATACTGTACTTCCACAATCTGCTGGCAGTACAAAAAAATAAGCTGCAGATTCCCTTAGGCTGAGTCATGGTGCTTTGGGGCAGGGACCATGCATATCATGGGAATATTTCACAGTTTGTGCTCTGTTTTCAGTGTATGACACCAAAACACCCACCTGATGACATCCTTTCAAGAGCAAAGGCAGCAATTTGCAGAATTCCGCTTCTTAGGGGAAGTGAGAAATTGCTGAGCTGACACCAAGTCCTGCAGTGTCCCTGTCACCTGCAGAGCCACCGCATCATCGCCACGGTAGCGGGCATTGTGACAAAGGTTCTATGTCAGCTGGGTGTGGCAGCCAGGCGCCCCCTAGGGGATGGGGAGCCTGTCAGCCCCGGGCCTGTCACTGCCTGCTGGCCCTGCTGCCACCAGCCAGGCCTCTGAAAACTTGTCAAACCATGCCCAGACTTGGGGCCAGTTTGGCCCAAAGTCTCCAAGAGACAAGTCGGGAAGAAAGATAGGGGACAGAGGGAGAAAGCGAAGGGAGCAGGAGAAAGGGAAGGAAGAATAAAAAGTAGTGTTGGGCTGCAGGAGTGAGATGGAGGAATTGCAAGAAAAGAGGCAGGAAGCAGGAGAGTGAGAGAAAAGGAAAGAAGAGACATGCAGCCAGACGAGGGGTTAGTGAGAGAGGATGGGACAGAGAACAGGATGAGAAGGAAATAAGGCAAGGCTAGGACAAGCAAGGACAGGCAAGGCAAGGCTAGGCTGCAGGACATGTTTTTGCTTTATAGTTTCTAGCACATTCGTCTTCAGACTTGGAGGAAAGCCATAAGACCGTATGGATTAGGCCCAAGCAAAAACCCCAGCTACTTGAGACACTTAGACTAAGCCTAAAATACCAAGATCTCTCCATAAGGATGGTTTTTATACTGTACTTCCACAATCTGCTGGCAGTACAAAAAAATAAGCTGCAGATCTCCTTAGGATGAGTCATGGTGCTTTGGGGCAGGGACCATGCATATCATAGGAATATTTCACAGTTTCAGCTCTGTTTTCAGTGTATGACACCAAAACACCCACCTGATGACATCCTTTCAAGAGCAAAGGCAGCAATTTGCAGAATTCCGCTTCTTAGGGGAAGTGAGTAATTGCTGAGCTGACACCAAGTCCTGCAGTGTCCCTGTCACCTGCAGAGCCACCGCATCCTCGCCACGGTAGCGGGCATTGTGACAAAGGTTCTATGTCAGCTGGGTGTGGCAGCCAGGCGCCCCCTAGGGGATGGGGAGCCTGTCAGCCCCGGGCCTGTCACTGCCTGCTGGCCCTGCTGCCACCAGCCAGGCCTCTGAAAACTTGTCAAACCATGCCCAGACTTGGGGCCAGATTGGCCCAAAGTCTCCAAGAGACAAGTCGGGAAGAAAGATAGGGGACAGAGGGAGAAAGCGAAGGGAGCAGGAGAAAGGGAAGGAAGAATAAAAAGTAGTGTTGGGCTGCAGGAGTGAGATGGAGGAATTGCAAGAAAAGAGGCAGGAAGCAGGAGAGTGAGAGAAAAGGAAAGAAGAGACATGCAGCCAGACGAGGGCTTAGTGAGAGAGGATGGGACAGAGAACAGGATGAGAAGGAAATAAGGCAAGGCTAGGACAGGCAAGGACAGGCAAGGCAAGGCTAGGCTGCAGGACATGTTTTTGCTTTATAGTTTCTAGCACATTCGTCTTCAGACTTGGAGGAAAGCCATAAGACCGTATGGATTAGGCCCAAGCAAAAACCCCAGCTACTTGAGACACTTAGACTAAGCCTAAAATACCAAGATCTCTCCATAAGGATGGTTTTTATACTGTACTTCCACAATCTGCTGGCAGTACAAAAAAATAAGCTGCAGATCTCCTTAGGCTGAGTCATGGTGCTTTGGGGCAGGGACCATGCATATCATGGGAATATTTCACAGTTTCTGCTCTGTTTTCAGTGTATGACACCAAAACACCCACCTGATGACATCCTTTCAAGAGCAAAGGCAGCAATTTGCAGAATTCCGCTTCTTAGGGGAAGTGAGAAATTGCTGAGCTGACACCAAGTCCTGCAGTGTCCCTGTCACCTGCAGAGCCACCGCATCCTCGCCACGGTAGCGGGCATTGTGACAAAGGTTCTATGTCAGCTGGGTGTGGCAGCCAGGCGCCCCCTAGGGGATGGGGAGCCTGTCAGCCCCGGGCCTGTCACTGCCTGGTGTCCCTGCTGCCACCAGCCAGGCCTCTGAAAACTTGACAAACCATGCCCAGACTTGGGGCCAGTTTGGCCCGAAGTCTCCAAGAGACAAGTCGGGAAGAAAGATAGGGGACAGAGGGAGAAAGCGAAGGGAGCAGGAGAAAGGGAAGGAAGAATAAAAAGTAGTGTTGGGCTGCAGGAGTGAGATGGAGGAATTGCAAGAAAAGAGGCAGGAAGCAGGAGAGTGAGAGAAAAGGAAAGAAGAGACATGCAGCCAGACGAGGGCTTAGTGAGAGAGGATGGGACAGAGAACAGGATGAGAAGGAAATAAGGCAAGGCTAGGACAAGCAAGGACAGGCAAGGCAAGGCTAGGCTGCAGGACATGTTTTTGCTTTATAGTTTCTAGCACATTCGTCTTCAGACTAGGAGGAAAGCCATAAGACCGTATGGATTAGGCCCAAGCAAAAACCCCAGCTACTTGAGACACTTAGACTAGGCCTAAAATACCAAGATCTCTCCATAAGGATGGTTTTTATACTGTACTTCCACAATCTGCTGGCAGTACAAAAAAATAAGCTGCAGATCTCCTTAGGCTGAGTCATGGTGCTTTGGGGCAGGGACCATGCATATCATAGGAATATTTCACAGTTTCAGCTCTGTTTTCAGTGTATGACACCAAAACACCCACCTGATGACATCCTTTCAAGAGCAAAGGCAGCAATTTGCAGAATTCCGCTTCTTAGGGGAAGTGAGAAATTGCTGAGCTGACACCAAGTCCTGCAGTGTCCCTGTCACCTGCAGAGCCACCGCATCCTCGCCACGGTAGCGGGCATTGTGACAAAGGTTCTATGTCAGCTGGGTGTGGCAGCCAGGCGCCCCCTAGGGGATGGGGAGCCTGTCAGCCCCGGGCCTGTCACTGCCTGCTGACCCTGCTGCCACCAGCCAGGCCTCTGAAAACTTGTCAAACCATGCCCAGACTTGGGGCCAGTTTGGCCCAAAGTCTCCAAGAGACAAGTCGGGAAGAAAGATAGGGGATAGAGGGAGAAAGCGAAGGGAGCAGGAGAAAGGGAAGGAAGAATAAAAAGTAGCGTTGGGCTGCAGGAGTGAGATGGAGGAATTGCAAGAAAAGAGGCAGGAAGCAGGAGAGTGAGAGAAAAGGAAAGAAGAGACATGCAGCCAGACGAGGGCTTAGTGAGAGAGGATGGGACAGAGAACAGGATGAGAAGAAAATAAGGCAAGGCTAGGACAAGCAAGGACAGGCAAGGCAAGGCTAGGCTGCAAGACATGTTTTTGCTTTATAGTTTCTAGCACATTCGTCTTCAGACTAGGAGGAAAGCCATAAGACCGTATGGATTAGGCCCAAGCAAAAACCCCAGCTACTTGAGACACTTAGACTAGGCCTAAAATACCAAGATCTCTCCATAAGGATGGTTTTTATACTGTACTTCCACAATCTGCTGGCAGTACAAAAAAATAAGCTGCAGATCTCCTTAGGCTGAGTCATGGTGCTTTGGGGCAGGGACCATGCATATCATGGGAATATTTCACAGTTTCTGCTCTGTTTTCAGTGTATGACACCAAAACACCCACCTGATGACATCCTTTCAAGAGCAAAGGCAGCAATTTGCAGAATTCCGCTTCTTAGGGGAAGTGAGAAATTGCTGAGCTGACACCAAGTCCTGCAGTGTCCCTGTCACCTGCAGAGCCACCGCATCCTCGCCACGGTAGCGGGCATTGTGACAAAGGTTCTATGTCAGCTGGGTGTGGCAGCCAGGCGCCCCCTAGGGGATGGGGAGCCTGTCAGCCCCGGGCCTGTCACTGCCTGGTGTCCCTGCTGCCACCAGCCAGGCCTCTGAAAACTTGTCAAACCATGCCCAGACTTGGGGCCAGTTTGGCCCAAAGTCTCCAAGAGACAAGTCGGGAAGAAAGATAGGGGACAGAGGGAGAAAGCGAAGGGAGCAGGAGAAAGGGAAGGAAGAATAAAAAGTAGTGTTGGGCTGCAGGAGTGAGATGGAGGAATTGCAAGAAAAGAGGCAGGAAGCAGGAGAGTGAGAGAAAAGGAAAGAAGAGACATGCAGCCAGACGAGGGCTTAGTGAGAGAGGATGGGACAGAGAACAGGATGAGAAGGAAAGAAGGCAAGGCTAGGACAAGCAAGGACAGGCAAGGCAAGGCTAGGCTGCAGGACATGTTTTTGCTTTATAGTTTCTAGCACATTCGTCTTCAGACTAGGAGGAAAGCCATAAGACCGTATGGATTAGGCCCAAGCAAAAACCCCAGCTACTTGAGACACTTAGACTAGGCCTAAAATACCAATATCTCTCCATAAGGATGGTTTTTATACTGTACTTCCACAATCTGCTGGCAGTACAAAAAAATAAGCTGCAGATTCCCTTAGGCTGAGTCATGGTGCTTTGGGGCAGGGACCATGCATATCATGGGAATATTTCACAGTTTCTGCTCTGTTTTCAGTGTATGACACCAAAACACCCACCTGATGACATCCTTTCAAGAGCAAAGGCAGCAATTTGCAGAATTCCGCTTCTTAGGGGAAGTGAGAAATTGCTGAGCTGACAACAAGTCCTGCAGTGTCCCTGTCACCTGCAGAGCCACCGCATCCTCGCCACGGTAGCGGGCATTGTGACAAAGGTTCTATGTCAGCTGGGTGTGGCAGCCAGGCGCCCCCTAGGGGATGGGGAGCCTGTCAGCCCCGGGCCTGTCACTGCCTGCTGGCCGTGCTGCCACCAGCCAGGCCTCTGAAAACTTGTCAAACCATGCCCAGACTTGGGGCCAGTTTGGCCCAAAGTCTCCAAGAGACAAGTCGGGAAGAAAGATAGGGGACAGAGGGAGAAAGCGAAGGGAGCAGGAGAAAGGGAAGGAAGAATAAAAAGTAGTGTTGGGCTGCAGGAGTGAGATGGAGGAATTGCAAGAAAAGAGGCAGGAAGCAAGAGAGTGAGAGAAAAGGAAAGAAGAGACATGCAGCCAGACGAGGGCTTAGTGAGAGAGGATGGGACAGAGAACAGGATGAGAAGGAAAGAAGGCAAGGCTAGGACAAGCAAGGACAGGCAAGGCAAGGCTAGGCTGCAGGACATGTTTTTGCTTTATAGTTTCTAGCACATTCGTCTTCAGACTAGGAGGAAAGCCATAAGACCGTATGGATTAGGCCCAAGCAAAAACCCCAGCTACTTGAGACACTTAGACTAGGCCTAAAATACCAATATCTCTCCATAAGGATGGTTTTTATACTGTACTTCCACAATCTGCTGGCAGTACAAAAAAATAAGCTGCAGATTCCCTTAGGCTGAGTCATGGTGCTTTGGGGCAGGGACCATGCATATCATGGGAATATTTCACAGTTTCTGCTCTGTTTTCAGTGTATGACACCAAAACACCCACCTGATGACATCCTTTCAAGAGCAAAGGCAGCAATTTGCAGAATTCCGCTTCTTAGGGGAAGTGAGAAATTGCTGAGCTGACACCAAGTCCTGCAGTGTCCCTGTCACCTGCAGAGCCACCGCATCCTCGCCACGGTAGCGGGCATTGTGACAAAGGTTCTATGTCAGCTGGGTGTGGCAGCCAGGCGCCCCCTAGGGGATGGGGAGCCTGTCAGCCCCGGGCCTGTCACTGCCTGCTGGCCCTGCTGCCACCAGCCAGGCCTCTGAAAACTTGTCAAACCATGCCCAGACTTGGGGCCAGTTTGGCCCAAAGTCTCCAAGAGACAAGTCGGGAAGAAAGATAGGGGACAGAGGGAGAAAGCGAAGGGAGCAGGAGAAAGGGAAGGAAGAATAAAAAGTAGTGTTGGGCTGCAGGAGTGAGATGGAGGAATTGCAAGAAAAGAGGCAGGAAGCAGGAGAGTGAGAGAAAAGGAAAGAAGAGACATGCAGCCAGACGAGGGCTTAGTGAGAGAGGATGGGACAGAGAACAGGATGAGAAGGAAATAAGGCAAGGCTAGGACAGGCAAGGACAGGCAAGGCAAGGCTAGGCTGCAGGACATGTTTTTGCTTTATAGTTTCTAGCACATTCGTCTTCAGACTAGGAGGAAAGCCATAAGACCGTATGGATTAGGCCCAAGCAAAAACCCCAGCTACTTGAGACACTTAGACTAAGCCTAAAATACCAAGATCTCTCCATAAGGATGGTTTTTATACTGTACTTCCACAATCTGCTGGCAGTACAAAAAAATAAGCTGCAGATCTCCTTAGGCTGAGTCATGGTGCTTTGGGGCAGGGACCATGCATATCATGGGAATATTTCACAGTTTCTGCTCTGTTTTCAGTGTATGACACCAAAACACCCACCTGATGACATCCTTTCAAGAGCAAAGGCAGCAATTTGCAGAATTCCGCTTCTTAGGGGAAGTGAGAAATTGCTGAGCTGACACCAAGTCCTGCAGTGTCCCTGTCACCTGCAGAGCCACCGCATCCTCGCCACGGTAGCGGGCATTGTGACAAAGGTTCTATGTCAGCTGGGTGTGGCAGCCAGGCGCCCCCTAGGGGATGGGGAGCCTGTCAGCCCCGGGCCTGTCACTGCCTGCTGACCCTGCTGCCACCAGCCAGGCCTCTGAAAACTTGTCAAACCATGCCCAGACTTGGGGCCAGTTTGGCCCAAAGTCTCCAAGAGACAAGTCGGGAAGAAAGATAGGGGATAGAGGGAGAAAGCGAAGGGAGCAGGAGAAAGGGAAGGAAGAATAAAAAGTAGCGTTGGGCTGCAGGAGTGAGATGGAGGAATTGCAAGAAAAGAGGCAGGAAGCAGGAGAGTGAGAGAAAAGGAAAGAAGAGACATGCAGCCAGACGAGGGCTTAGTGAGAGAGGATGGGACAGAGAACAGGATGAGAAGGAAATAAGGCAAGGCTAGGACAAGCAAGGACAGGCAAGGCAAGGCTAGGCTGCAGGACATGTTTTTGCTTTATAGTTTCTAGCACATTCGTCTTCAGACTAGGAGGAAAGCCATAAGACCGTATGGATTAGGCCCAAGCAAAAACCCCAGCTACTTGAGACACTTAGACTAGGCCTAAAATACCAAGATCTCTCCATAAGGATGGTTTTTATACTGTACTTCCACAATCTGCTGGCAGTACAAAAAAATAAGCTGCAGATCTCCTTAGGCTGAGTCATGGTGCTTTGGGGCAGGGACCATGCATATCATAGGAATATTTCACAGTTTCTGCTCTGTTTTCAGTGTATGACACCAAAACACCCACCTGATGACATCCTTTCAAGAGCAAAGGCAGCAATTTGCAGAATTCCGCTTCTTAGGGGAAGTGAGAAATTGCTGAGCTGACACCAAGTCCTGCAGTGTCCCTGTCACCTGCAGAGCCACCGCATCCTCGCCACGGTAGCGGGCATTGTGACAAAGGTTCTATGTCAGCTGGGTGTGGCAGCCAGGCGCCCCCTAGGGGATGGGGAGCCTGTCAGCCCCGGGCCTGTCACTGCCTGCTGACCCTGCTGCCACCAGCCAGGCCTCTGAAAACTTGTCAAACCATGCCCAGACTTGGGGCCAGTTTGGCCCAAAGTCTCCAAGAGACAAGTCGGGAAGAAAGATAGGGGATAGAGGGAGAAAGCGAAGGGAGCAGGAGAAAGGGAAGGAAGAATAAAAAGTAGCGTTGGGCTGCAGGAGTGAGATGGAGGAATTGCAAGAAAAGAGGCAGGAAGCAGGAGAGTGAGAGAAGAGGAAAGAAGAGACATGCAGCCAGACGAGGGCTTAGTGAGAGAGGATGGGACAGAGAACAGGATGAGAAGAAAATAAGGCAAGGCTAGAACAAGCAAGGACAGGCAAGGCAAGGCTAGGCTGCAGGACATGTTTTTGCTTTATAGTTTCTAGCACATTCGTCTTCAGACTAGGAGGAAAGCCATAAGACCGTATGGATTAGGCCCAAGCAAAAACCCCAGCTACTTGAGACACTTAGACTAGGCCTAAAATACCAAGATCTCTCCATAAGGATGGTTTTTATACTGTACTTCCACAATCTGCTGGCAGTACAAAAAAATAAGCTGCAGATCTCCTTAGGCTGAGTCATGGTGCTTTGGGGCAGGGACCATGCATATCATAGGAATATTTCACAGTTTCTGCTCTGTTTTCAGTGTATGACACCAAAACACCCACCTGATGACATCCTTTCAAGAGCAAAGGCAGCAATTTGCAGAATTCCGCTTCTTAGGGGAAGTGAGAAATTGCTGAGCTGACACCAAGTCCTGCAGTGTCCCTGTCACCTGCAGAGCCACCGCATCCTCGCCACGGTAGCGGGCATTGTGACAAAGGTTCTATGTCAGCTGGGTGTGGCAGCCAGGCGCCCCCTAGGGGATGGGGAGCCTGTCAGCCCCGGGCCTGTCACTGCCTGCTGACCCTGCTGCCACCAGCCAGGCCTCTGAAAACTTGTCAAACCATGCCCAGACTTGGGGCCAGTTTGGCCCAAAGTCTCCAAGAGACAAGTCGGGAAGAAAGATAGGGGATAGAGGGAGAAAGCGAAGGGAGCAGGAGAAAGGGAAGGAAGAATAAAAAGTAGCGTTGGGCTGCAGGAGTGAGATGGAGGAATTGCAAGAAAAGAGGCAGGAAGCAGGAGAGTGAGAGAAGAGGAAAGAAGAGACATGCAGCCAGACGAGGGCTTAGTGAGAGAGGATGGGACAGAGAACAGGATGAGAAGAAAATAAGGCAAGGCTAGAACAAGCAAGGACAGGCAAGGCAAGGCTAGGCTGCAGGACATGTTTTTGCTTTATAGTTTCTAGCACATTCGTCTTCAGACTAGGAGGAAAGCCATAAGACCGTATGGATTAGGCCCAAGCAAAAACCCCAGCTACTTGAGACACTTAGACTAGGCCTAAAATACCAAGATCTCTCCATAAGGATGGTTTTTATACTGTACTTCCACAATCTGCTGGCAGTACAAAAAAATAAGCTGCAGATCTCCTTAGGCTGAGTCATGGTGCTTTGGGGCAGGGACCATGCATATCATGGGAATATTTCACAGTTTCTGCTCTGTTTTCAGTGTATGACACCAAAACACCCACCTGATGACATCCTTTCAAGAGCAAAGGCAGCAATTTGCAGAATTCCGCTTCTTAGGAGAAGTGAGAAATTGCTGAGCTGACACCAAGTCCTGCAGTGTCCCTGTCACCTGCAGAGCCACCGCATCCTCGCCACGGTAGCGGGCATTGTGACAAAGGTTCTATGTCAGCTGGGTGTGGCAGCCAGGCGCCCCCTAGGGGATGGGGAGCCTGTCAGCCCCGGGCCTGTCACTGCCTGGTGTCCCTGCTGCCACCAGCCAGGCCTCTGAAAACTTGTCAAACCATGCCCAGACTTGGGGCCAGTTTGGCCCAAAGTCTCCAAGAGACAAGTCGGGAAGAAAGATAGGGGACAGAGGGAGAAAGCGAAGGGAGCAGGAGAAAGGGAAGGAAGAATAAAAAGTAGTGTTGGGCTGCAGGAGTGAGATGGAGGAATTGCAAGAAAAGAGGCAGGAAGCAGGAGAGTGAGAGAAAAGGAAAGAAGAGACATGCAGCCAGACGAGGGCTTAGTGAGAGAGGATGGGACAGAGAACAGGATGAGAAGGAAAGAAGGCAAGGCTAGGACAAGCAAGGACAGGCAAGGCAAGGCTAGGCTGCAGGACATGTTTTTGCTTTATAGTTTCTAGCACATTCGTCTTCAGACTAGGAGGAAAGCCATAAGACCGTATGGATTAGGCCCAAGCAAAAACCCCAGCTACTTGAGACACTTAGACTAGGCCTAAAATACCAATATCTCTCCATAAGGATGGTTTTTATACTGTACTTCCACAATCTGCTGGCAGTACAAAAAAATAAGCTGCAGATTCCCTTAGGCTGAGTCATGGTGCTTTGGGGCAGGGACCATGCATATCATGGGAATATTTCACAGTTTCTGCTCTGTTTTCAGTGTATGACACCAAAACACCCACCTGATGACATCCTTTCAAGAGCAAAGGCAGCAATTTGCAGAATTCCGCTTCTTAGGGGAAGTGAGAAATTGCTGAGCTGACACCAAGTCCTGCAGTGTCCCTGTCACCTGCAGAGCCACCGCATCCTCGCCACGGTAGCGGACATTGTGACAAAGGTTCTATGTCAGCTGGGTGTGGCAGCCAGGCGCCCCCTAGGGGATGGGGAGCCTGTCAGCCCCGGGCCTGTCACTGCCTGCTGGCCCTGCTGCCACCAGCCAGGCCTCTGAAAACTTGTCAAACCATGCCCAGACTTGGGGCCAGTTTGGCCCAAAGTCTCCAAGAGACAAGTCGGGAAGAAAGATAGGGGACAGAGGGAGAAAGCGAAGGGAGCAGGAGAAAGGGAAGGAAGAATAAAAAGTAGTGTTGGGCTGCAGGAGTGAGATGGAGGAATTGCAAGAAAAGAGGCAGGAAGCAGGAGAGTGAGAGAAAAGGAAAGAAGAGACATGCAGCCAGACGAGGGCTTAGTGAGAGAGGATGGGACAGAGAACAGGATGAGAAGGAAATAAGGCAAGGCTAGGACAGGCAAGGACAGGCAAGGCAAGGCTAGGCTGCAGGACATGTTTTTGCTTTATAGTTTCTAGCACATTCGTCTTCAGACTAGGAGGAAAGCCATAAGACCGTATGGATTAGGCCCAAGCAAAAACCCCAGCTACTTGAGACACTTAGACTAAGCCTAAAATACCAAGATCTCTCCATAAGGATGGTTTTTATACTGTACTTCCACAATCTGCTGGCAGTACAAAAAAATAAGCTGCAGATCTCCTTAGGCTGAGTCATGGTGCTTTGGGGCAGGGACCATGCATATCATGGGAATATTTCACAGTTTCTGCTCTGTTTTCAGTGTATGACACCAAAACACCCACCTGATGACATCCTTTCAAGAGCAAAGGCAGCAATTTGCAGAATTCCGCTTCTTAGGGGAAGTGAGAAATTGCTGAGCTGACACCAAGTCCTGCAGTGTCCCTGTCACCTGCAGAGCCACCGCATCCTCGCCACGGTAGCGGGCATTGTGACAAAGGTTCTATGTCAGCTGGGTGTGGCAGCCAGGCGCCCCCTAGGGGATGGGGAGCCTGTCAGCCCCGGGCCTGTCACTGCCTGCTGGCCCTGCTGCCACCAGCCAGGCCTCTGAAAACTTGTCAAACCATGCCCAGACTTGGGGCCAGTTTGGCCCAAAGTCTCCAAGAGACAAGTCGGGAAGAAAGATAGGGGACAGAGGGAGAAAGCGAAGGGAGCAGGAGAAAGGGAAGGAAGAATAAAAAGTAGTGTTGGGCTGCAGGAGTGAGATGGAGGAATTGCAAGAAAAGAGGCAGGAAGCAGGAGAGTGAGAGAAAAGGAAAGAAGAGACATGCAGCCAGACGAGGGCTTAGTGAGAGAGGATGGGACAGAGAACAGGATGAGAAGGAAATAAGGCAAGGCTAGGACAGGCAAGGACAGGCAAGGCAAGGCTAGGCTGCAGGACATGTTTTTGCTTTATAGTTTCTAGCACATTCGTCTTCAGACTAGGAGGAAAGCCATAAGACCGTATGGATTAGGCCCAAGCAAAAACCCCAGCTACTTGAGACACTTAGACTAAGCCTAAAATACCAAGATCTCTCCATAAGGATGGTTTTTATACTGTACTTCCACAATCTGCTGGCAGTACAAAAAAATAAGCTGCAGATCTCCTTAGGCTGAGTCATGGTGCTTTGGGGCAGGGACCATGCATATCATGGGAATATTTCACAGTTTCTGCTCTGTTTTCAGTGTATGACACCAAAACACCCACCTGATGACATCCTTTCAAGAGCAAAGGCAGCAATTTGCAGAATTCCGCTTCTTAGGGGAAGTGAGAAATTGCTGAGCTGACACCAAGTCCTGCAGTGTCCCTGTCACCTGCAGAGCCACCGCATCCTCGCCACTGTAGCGGGCATTGTGACAAAGGTTCTATGTCAGCTGGGTGTGGCAGCCAGGCGCCCCCTAGGGGATGGGGAGCCTGTCAGCCCCGGGCCTGTCACTGCCTGGTGTCCCTGCTGCCACCAGCCAGGCCTCTGAAAACTTGTCAAACCATGCCCAGACTTGGGGCCAGTTTGGCCCAAAGTCTCCAACAGACAAGTCGGGAAGAAAGATAGGGGACAGAGGGAGAAAGCGAAGGGAGCAGGAGAAAGGGAAGGAAGAATAAAAAGTAGTGTTGGGCTGCAGGAGTGAGATGGAGGAATTGCAAGAAAAGAGGCAGGAAGCAGGAGAGTGAGAGAAAAGGAAAGAAGAGACATGCAGCCAGACGAGGGCTTAGTGAGAGAGGATGGGACAGAGAACAGGATGAGAAGGAAATAAGGCAAGGCTAGGACAGGCAAGGACAGGCAAGGCAAGGCTAGGCTGCAGGACATGTTTTTGCTTTATAGTTTCTAGCACATTCGTCTTCAGACTAGGAGGAAAGCCATAAGACCGTATGGATTAGGCCCAAGCAAAAACCCCAGCTACTTGAGACACTTAGAGTAAGCCTAAAATACCAAGATCTCTCCATAAGGATGGTTTTTATACTGTACTTCCACAATCTGCTGGCAGTACAAAAAAATAAGCTGCAGATCTCCTTAGGCTGAGTCATGGTGCTTTGGGGCAGGGACCATGCATATCATGGGAATATTTCACAGTTTCTGCTCTGTTTTCAGTGTATGACACCAAAACACCCACCTGATGACATCCTTTCAAGAGCAAAGGCAGCAATTTGCAGAATTCCGCTTCTTAGGGGAAGTGAGAAATTGCTGAGCTGACACCAAGTCCTGCAGTGTCCCTGTCACCTGCAGAGCCACCGCATCCTCGCCACGGTAGCGGGCATTGTGACAAAGGTTCTATGTCAGCTGGGTGTGGCAGCCAGGCGCCCCCTAGGGGATGGGGAGCCTGTCAGCCCCGGGCCTGTCACTGCCTGCTGGCCGTGCTGCCACCAGCCAGGCCTCTGAAAACTTGTCAAACCATGCCCAGACTTGGGGCCAGTTTGGCCCAAAGTCTCCAAGAGACAAGTCGGGAAGAAAGATAGGGGACAGAGGGAGAAAGCGAAGGGAGCAGGAGAAAGGGAAAGAAGAATAAAAAGTAGTGTTGGGCTGCAGGAGTGAGATGGAGGAATTGCAAGAAAAGAGGCAGGAAGCAGGAGAGTGAGAGAAAAGGAAAGAAGAGACATGCAGCCAGACGAGGGCTTAGTGAGAGAGGATGGGACAGAGAACAGGATGAGAAGGAAATAAGGCAAGGCTAGGACAAGCAAGGACAGGCAAGGCAAGGCTAGGCTGCAGGACATGTTTTTGCTTTATAGTTTCTAGCACATTCGTCTTCAGACTAGGAGGAAAGCCATAAGACCGTATGGATTAGGCCCAAGCAAAAACCCCAGCTACTTGAGACACTTAGACTAGGCCTAAAATACCAAGATCTCTCCATAAGGATGGTTTTTGTACTGTACTTCCACAATCTGCTGGCAGTACAAAAAAATAAGCTGCAGATCTCCTTAGGCTGAGTCATGGTGCTTTGGGGCAGGGACCATGCATATCATGGGAATATTTCACAGTTTCTGCTCTGTTTTCAGTGTATGACACCAAAACACCCACCTGATGACATCCTTTCAAGAGCAAAGGCAGCAATTTGCAGAATTCCGCTTCTTAGGGGAAGTGAGAAATTGCTGAGCTGACACCAAGTCCTGCAGTGTCCCTGTCACCTGCAGAGCCACCGCATCCTCGCCACGGTAGCGGGCATTGTGACAAAGGTTCTATGTCAGCTGGGTGTGGCAGCCAGGCGCCCCCTAGGGGATGGGGAGCCTGTCAGCCCCGGGCCTGTCACTGCCTGCTGACCCTGCTGCCACCAGCCAGGCCTCTGAAAACTTGTCAAACCATGCCCAGACTTGGGGCCAGTTTGGCCCAAAGTCTCCAAGAGACAAGTCGGGAAGAAAGATAGGGGATAGAGGGAGAAAGCGAAGGGAGCAGGAGAAAGGGAAGGAAGAATAAAAAGTAGCGTTGGGCTGCAGGAGTGAGATGGAGGAATTGCAAGAAAAGAGGCAGGAAGCAGGAGAGTGAGAGAAAAGGAAAGAAGAGACATGCAGCCAGACGAGGGCTTAGTGAGAGAGGATGGGACAGAGAACAGGATGAGAAGGAAATAAGGCAAGGCTAGGACAAGCAAGGACAGGCAAGGCAAGGCTAGGCTGCAGGACATGTTTTTGCTTTATAGTTTCTAGCACATTCGTCTTCAGACTAGGAGGAAAGCCATAAGACCGTATGGATTAGGCCCAAGCAAAAACCCCAGCTACTTGAGACACTTAGACTAAGCCTAAAATACCAAGATCTCTCCATAAGGATGGTTTTTATACTGTACTTCCACAATCTGCTGGCAGTACAAAAAAATAAGCTGCAGATCTCCTTAGGCTGAGTCATGGTGCTTTGGGGCAGGGACCATGCATATCATGGGAATATTTCACAGTTTCAGCTCTGTTTTCAGTGTATGACACCAAAACACCCACCTGATGACATCCTTTCAAGAGCAAAGGCAGCAATTTGCACAATTCCGCTTCTTAGGGGAAGTGAGAAATTGCTGAGCTGACACCAAGTCCTGCAGTGTCCCTGTCACCTGCAGAGCCACCGCATCCTCGCCACGGTAGCGGGCATTGTGACAAAGGTTCTATGTCAGCTGGGTGTGGCAGCCAGGCGCCCCCTAGGGGATGGGGAGCCTGTCAGCCCCGGTCCTGTCACTGCCTGCTGACCCTGCTGCCACCAGCCAGGCCTCTGAAAACTTGTCAAACCATGCCCAGACTTGGGGCCAGTTTGGCCCAAAGTCTCTAAGAGACAAGTCGGGAAGAAACATAGGGGACAGAGGGAGAAAGCGAAGGGAGCAGGAGAAAGGGAAGGAAGAATAAAAAGTAGTGTTGGGCTGCAGGAGTGAGATGGAGGAATTGCAAGAAAAGAGGCAGGAAGCAGGAGAGTGAGAGAAAAGGAAAGAAGAGACATGCAGCCAGACGAGGGCTTAGTGAGAGAGGATGGGACAGAGAACAGGATGAGAAGGAAATAAGGCAAGGCTAGGACAGGCAAGGACAGGCAAGGCAAGGCTAGGCTGCAGGACATGTTTTTGCTTTATAGTTTCTAGCACATTCGTCTTCAGACTAGGAGGAAAGCCATAAGACCGTATGGATTAGGCCCAAGCAAAAACCCCAGCTACTTGAGACACTTAGACTAAGCCTAAAATACCAAGATCTCTCCATAAGGATGGTTTTTATACTGTACTTCCACAATCTGCTGGCAGTACAAAAAAATAAGCTGCAGATCTCCTTAGGCTGAGTCATGGTGCTTTGGGGCAGGGACCATGCATATCATGGGAATATTTCACAGTTTCTGCTCTGTTTTCAGTGTATGACACCAAAACACCCACCTGATGACATCCTTTCAAGAGCAAAGGCAGCAATTTGCAGAATTCCGCTTCTTAGGGGAAGTGAGAAATTGCTGAGCTGACACCAAGTCCTGCAGTGTCCCTGTCACCTGCAGAGCCACCGCATCCTCGCCACGGTAGCGGGCATTGTGACAAAGGTTCTATGTCAGCTGGGTGTGGCAGCCAGGCGCCCCCTAGGGGATGGGGAGCCTGTCAGCCCCGGGCCTGTCACTGCCTGCTGGCCCTGCTGCCACCAGCCAGGCCTCTGAAAACTTGTCAAACCATGCCCAGACTTGGGGCCAGTTTGGCCCAAAGTCTCCAAGAGACAAGTCGGGAAGAAAGATAGGGGACAGAGGGAGAAAGCGAAGGGAGCAGGAGAAAGGGAAGGAAGAATAAAAAGTAGTGTTGGGCTGCAGGAGTGAGATGGAGGAATTGCAAGAAAAGAGGCAGGAAGCAGGAGAGTGAGAGAAAAGGAAAGAAGAGACATGCAGCCAGACGAGGGCTTAGTGAGAGAGGATGGGACAGAGAACAGGATGAGAAGGAAATAAGGCAAGGCTAGGACAGGCAAGGACAGGCAAGGCAAGGCTAGGCTGCAGGACATGTTTTTGCTTTATAGTTTCTAGCACATTCGTCTTCAGACTTGGAGGAAAGCCATAAGACCGTATGGATTAGGCCCAAGCAAAAACCCCAGCTACTTGAGACACTTAGACTAGGCCTAAAATACCAAGATCTCTCCATAAGGAGGGTTTTTATACTGTACTTCCACAATCTGCTGGCAGTACAAAAAAATAAGCTGCAGATCTCCTTAGGCTGAGTCATGGTGCTTTGGGGCAGGGACCATGCATATCATGGGAATATTTCACAGTTTCTGCTCTGTTTTCAGTGTATGACACCAAAACACCCACCTGATGACATCCTTTCAAGAGCAAAGGCAGCAATTTGCAGAATTCCGCTTCTTAGGGGAAGTGAGAAATTGCTGAGCTGACACCAAGTCCTGCAGTGTCCCTGTCACCTGCAGAGCCATCGCATCCTCGCCACAGTAGCGGGCATTGTGACAAAGGTTCTATGTCAGCTGGGTGTGGCAGCCAGGCGCCCCCTAGGGGATGGGGAGCCTGTCAGCCCCGGGCCTGTCACTGCCTGGTGTCCCTGCTGCCACCAGCCAGGCCTCTGAAAACTTGTCAAACCATGCCCAGACTTGGGGCCAGTTTGGCCCAAAGTCTCCAAGAGACAAGTCGGGAAGAAAGATATGGGACAGAGGGAGAAAGCGAAGGGAGCAGGAGAAAGGGAAGGAAGAATAAAAAGTAGTGTTGGGCTGCAGGAGTGAGATGGAGGAATTGCAAGAAAAGAGGCAGGAAGCAGGAGAGTGAGAGAAAAGGAAAGAAGAGACATGCAGCCAGACGAGGGCTTAGTGAGAGAGGATGGGACAGAGAACAGGATGAAAAGGAAATAAGGCAAGGCTAGGACAGGCAAGGACAGGCAAGGCAAGGCTAGGCTGCAGGACATGTTTTTGCTTTATAGTTTCTAGCACATTCGTCTTCAGACTAGGAGGAAAGCCATAAGACCGTATGGATTAGGCCCAAGCAAAAACCCCAGCTACTTGAGACACTTAGACTAGGCCTAAAATACCAAGATCTCTCCATAAGGATGGTTTTTATACTGTACTTCCACAATCTGCTGGCAGTACAAAAAAATAAGCTGCAGATCTCCTTAGGCTGAGTCATGGTGCTTTGGGGCAGGGACCATGCATATCATGGGAATATTTCACAGTTTCTGCTCTGTTTTCAGTGTATGACACCAAAACACCCACCTGATGACATCCTTTCAAGAGCAAAGGCAGCAATTTGCAGAATTCCGCTTCTTAGGGGAAGTGAGAAATTGCTGAGCTGACACCAAGTCCTGCAGTGTCCCTGTCACCTGCAGAGCCACCGCATCCTCGCCACGGTAGCGGGCATTGTGACAAAGGTTCTATGTCAGCTGGGTGTGGCAGCCAGGCGCCCCCTAGGGGATGGGGAGCCTGTCAGCCCCGGGCCTGTCACTGCCTGGTGTCCCTGCTGCCACCAGCCAGGCCTCTGAAAACTTGTCAAACCATGCCCAGACTTGGGGCCAGTTTGGCCCAAAGTCTCCAAGAGACAAGTCGGGAAGAAAGATAGGGGACAGAGGGAGAAAGCGAAGGGAGCAGGAGAAAGGGAAGGAAGAATAAAAAGTAGTGTTGGGCTGCAGGAGTGAGATGGAGGAATTGCAAGAAAAGAGGCAGGAAGCAGGAGAGTGAGAGAAAAGGAAAGAAGAGACATGCAGCCAGACGAGGGCTTAGTGAGAGAGGATGGGACAGAGAACAGGATGAGAAGGAAATAAGGCAAGGCTAGGACAGGCAAGGACAGGCAAGGCAAGGCTAGGCTGCAGGACATGTTTTTGCTTTATAGTTTCTAGCACATTCGTCTTCAGACTAGGAGGAAAGCCATAAGACCGTATGGATTAGGCCCAAGCAAAAACCCCAGCTACTTGAGACACTTAGACTAAGCCTAAAATACCAAGATCTCTCCATAAGGATGGTTTTTATACTGTACTTCCACAATCTGCTGGCAGTACAAAAAAATAAGCTGCAGATCTCCTTAGGCTGAGTCATGGTGCTTTGGGGCAGGGACCATGCATATCATGGGAATATTTCACAGTTTCTGCTCTGTTTTCAGTGTATGACACCAAAACACCCACCTGATGACATCCTTTCAAGAGCAAAGGCAGCAATTTGCAGAATTCCGCTTCTTAGGGGAAGTGAGAAATTGCTGAGCTGACACCAAGTCCTGCAGTGTCCCTGTCACCTGCAGAGCCACCGCATCCTCGCCACGGTAGCGGGCATTGTGACAAAGGTTCTATGTCAGCTGGGTGTGGCAGCCAGGCGCCCCCTAGGGGATGGGGAGCCTGTCAGCCCCGGGCCTGTCACTGCCTGGTGTCCCTGCTGCCACCAGCCAGGCCTCTGAAAACTTGTCAAACCATGCCCAGACTTGGGGCCAGTTTGGCCCAAAGTCTCCAAGAGACAAGTCGGCAAGAAAGATAGGGGACAGAGGGAGAAAGCGAAGGGAGCAGGAGAAAGGGAAGGAAGAATAAAAAGTAGTGTTGGGCTGCAGGAGTGAGATGGAGGAATTGCAAGAAAAGAGGCAGGAAGCAGGAGAGTGAGAGAAAAGGAAAGAAGAGACATGCAGCCAGACGAGGGCTTAGTGAGAGAGGATGGGACAGAGAAAAGGATGAGAAGGAAATAAGGCAAGGCTAGGACAGGCAAGGACAGGCAAGGCAAGGCTAGGCTGCAGGACATGTATTTGCTTTATAGTTTCTAGCACATTCGTCTTCAGACTAGGAGGAAAGCCATAAGACCGTATGGATTAGGCCCAAGCAAAAACCCCAGCTACTTGAGACACTTAGACTAAGCCTAAAATACCAAGATCTCTCCATAAGGATGGTTTTTATACTGTACTTCCACAATCTGCTGGCAGTACAAAAAAATAAGCTGCAGATCTCCTTAGGCTGAGTCATGGTGCTTTGGGGCAGGGACCATGCATATCATGGGAATATTTCACAGTTTCTGCTCTGTTTTCAGTGTATGACACCAAAACACCCACCTGATGACATCCTTTCAAGAGCAAAGGCAGCAATTTGCAGAATTCCGCTTCTTAGGGGAAGTGAGAAATTGCTGAGCTGACACCAAGTCCTGCAGTGTCCCTGTCACCTGCAGAGCCACCGCATCCTCGCCACGGTAGCGGGCATTGTGACAAAGGTTCTATGTCAGCTGGGTGTGGCAGCCAGGCGCCCCCTAGGGGATGGGGAGCCTGTCAGCCCCGGGCCTGTCACTGCCTGGTGTCCCTGCTGCCACCAGCCAGGCCTCTGAAAACTTGTCAAACCATGCCCAGACTTGGGGCCAGTTTGGCCCAAAGTCTCCAAGAGACAAGTCGGCAAGAAAGATAGGGGACAGAGGGAGAAAGCGAAGGGAGCAGGAGAAAGGGAAGGAAGAATAAAAAGTAGTGTTGGGCTGCAGGAGTGAGATGGAGGAATTGCAAGAAAAGAGGCAGGAAGCAGGAGAGTGAGAGAAAAGGAAAGAAGAGACATGCAGCCAGACGAGGGCTTAGTGAGAGAGGATGGGACAGAGAACAGGATGAAAAGGAAATAAGGCAAGGCTAGGACAAGCAAGGACAGGCAAGGCAAGGCTAGGCTGCAGGACATGTTTTTGCTTTATAGTTTCTAGCACAACCGTCTTCAGACTAGGAGGAAAGCCATAAGACCGTATGGATTAGGCCCAAGCAAAAACCCCAGCTACTTGAGACACTTAGACTAGGCCTAAAATACCAAGATCTCTCCATAAGGATGGTTTTTATACTGTACTTCCACAATCTGCTGGCAGTACAAAAAAATAAGCTGCAGATCTCCTTAGGCTGAGTCATGGTGCTTTGGGGCAGGGACCATGCATATCATGGGAATATTTCACAGTTTCTGCTCTGTTTTCAGTGTATGACACCAAAACACCCACCTGATGACATCCTTTCAAGAGCAAAGGCAGCAATTTGCAGAATTCCGCTTCTTAGGGGAAGTGAGAAATTGCTGAGCTGACACCAAGTCCTGCAGTGTCCCTGTCACCTGCAGAGCCACCGCATCCTCGCCACGGTAGCGGGCATTGTGACAAAGGTTCTATGTCAGCTGGGTGTGGCAGCCAGGCGCCCCCTAGGGGATGGGGAGCCTGTCAGCCCCGGGCCTGTCACTGCCTGGTGTCCCTGCTGCCACCAGCCAGGCCTCTGAAAACTTGTCAAACCATGCCCAGACTTGGGGCCAGTTTGGCCCAAAGTCTGCAAGAGACAAGTCGGGAAGAAAGATAGGGGACAGAGGGAGAAAGCGAAGGGAGCAGGAGAAAGGGAAGGAAGAATAAAAAGTAGTGTTGGGCTGCAGGAGTGAGATGGAGGAATTGCAAGAAAAGAGGCAGGAAGCAGGAGAGTGAGAGAAAAGGAAAGAAGAGACATGCAGCCAGACGAGGGCTTAGTGAGAGAGGATGGGACAGAGAACAGGATGAGAAGGAAATAAGGCAAGGCTAGGACAGGCAAGGACAGGCAAGGCAAGGCTAGGCTGCAGGACATGTTTTTGCTTTATAGTTTCTAGCACATTCGTCTTCAGACTAGGAGGAAAGCCATAAGACCGTATGGATTAGGCCCAAGCAAAAACCCCAGCTACTTGAGACACTTAGACTAAGCCTAAAATACCAAGATCTCTCCATAAGGATGGTTTTTATACTGTACTTCCACAATCTGCTGGCAGTACAAAAAAATAAGCTGCAGATCTCCTTAGGCTGAGTCATGGTGCTTTGGGGCAGGGACCATGCATATCATGGGAATATTTCACAGTTTCTGCTCTGTTTTCAGTGTATGACACCAAAACACCCACCTGATGACATCCTTTCAAGAGCAAAGGCAGCAATTTGCAGAATTCCGCTTCTTAGGGGAAGTGAGAAATTGCTGAGCTGACACCAAGTCCTGCAGTGTCCCTGTCACCTGCAGAGCCACCGCATCCTCGCCACGGTAGCGGGCATTGTGACAAAGGTTCTATGTCAGCTGGGTGTGGCAGCCAGGCGCCCCCTAGGGGATGGGGAGCCTGTCAGCCCCGGGCCTGTCACTGCCTGCTGGCCCTGCTGCCACCAGCCAGGCCTCTGAAAACTTGTCAAACCATGCCCAGACTTGGGGCCAGTTTGGCCCAAAATCTCCAAGAGACAAGTCGGGAAGAAAGATATGGGACAGAGGGAGAAAGCGAAGGGAGCAGGAGAAAGGGAAGGAAGAATAAAAAGTAGTGTTGGGCTGCAGGAGTGAGATGGAGGAATTGCAAGAAAAGAGGCAGGAAGCAGGAGAGTGAGAGAAAAGGAAAGAAGAGACATGCAGCCAGACGAGGGCTTAGTGAGAGAGGATGGGACAGAGAACAGGATGAAAAGGAAATAAGGCAAGGCTAGGACAGGCAAGGACAGGCAAGGCAAGGCTAGGCTGCAGGACATGTTTTTGCTTTATAGTTTCTAGCACATTCGTCTTCAGACTAGGAGGAAAGCCATAAGACCGTATGGATTAGGCCCAAGCAAAAACCCCAGCTACTTGAGACACTTAGACTAGGCCTAAAATACCAAGATCTCTCCATAAGGATGGTTTTTATACTGTACTTCCACAATCTGCTGGCAGTACAAAAAAATAAGCTGCAGATCTCCTTAGGCTGAGTCATGGTGCTTTGGGGCAGGGACCATGCATATCATGGGAATATTTCACAGTTTGTGCTCTGTTTTCAGTGTATGACACCAAAACACCCACCTGATGACATCCTTTCAAGAGCAAAGGCAGCAATTTGCAGAATTCCGCTTCTTAGGGGAAGTGAGAAATTGCTGAGCTGACACCAAGTCCTGCAGTGTCCCTGTCACCTGCAGAGCCACCGCATCCTCGCCACGGTAGCGGGCATTGTGACAAAGGTTCTATGTCAGCTGGGTGTGGCAGCCAGGCGCCCCCTAGGGGATGGGGAGCCTGTCAGCCCCGGGCCTGTCACTGCCTGGTGTCCCTGCTGCCCCCAGCCAGGCCTCTGAAAACTTGTCAAACCATGCCCAGACTTGGGGCCAGTTTGGCCCAAAGTCTCCAAGAGACAAGTCGGCAAGAAAGATAGGGGACAGAGGGAGAAAGCGAAGGGAGCAGGAGAAAGGGAAGGAAGAATAAAAAGTAGTGTTGGGCTGCAGGAGTGAGATGGAGGAATTGCAAGAAAAGAGGCAGGAAGCAGGAGAGTGAGAGAAAAGGAAAGAAGAGACATGCAGCCAGACGAGGGCTTAGTGAGAGAGGATGGGACAGAGAACAGGATGAGAAGGAAATAAGGCAAGGCTAGGACAGGCAAGGACAGGCAAGGCAAGGCTAGGCTGCAGGACATGTTTTTGCTTTATAGTTTCTAGCACATCCGTCTTCAGACGAGGAGGAAAGCCATAAGACCGTATGGATTAGGCCCAAGCAAAAACCCCAGCTACTTGAGACACTTAGACTAAGCCTAAAATACCAAGATCTCTCCATAAGGATGGTTTTTATACTGTACTTCCACAATCTGCTGGCAGTACAAAAAAATAAGCTGCAGATCTCCTTAGGCTGAGTCATGGTGCTTTGGGGCAGGGACCATGCATATCATGGGAATATTTCACAGTTTCTGCTCTGTTTTCAGTGTATGACACCAAAACACCCACCTGATGACATCCTTTCAAGAGCAAAGGCAGCAATTTGCAGAATTCCGCTTCTTAGGGGAAGTGAGAAATTGCTGAGCTGACACCAAGTCCTGCAGTGTCCCTGTCACCTGCAGAGCCACCGCATCCTCGCCACGGTAGCGGGCATTGTGACAAAGGTTCTATGTCAGCTGGGTGTGGCAGCCAGGCGCCCCCTAGGGGATGGGGAGCCTGTCAGCCCCGGGCCTGTCACTGCCTGCTGGCCCTGCTGCCACCAGCCAGGCCTCTGAAAACTTGTCAAACCATGCCCAGACTTGGGGCCAGTTTGGCCCAAAGTCTCCAAGAGACAAGTCGGGAAGAAAGATATGGGACAGAGGGAGAAAGCGAAGGGAGCAGGAGAAAGGGAAGGAAGAATAAAAAGTAGTGTTGGGCTGCAGGAGTGAGATGGAGGAATTGCAAGAAAAGAGGCAGGAAGCAGGAGAGTGAGAGAAAAGGAAAGAAGAGACATGCAGCCAGACGAGGGCTTAGTGAGAGAGGATGGGACAGAGAACAGGATGAGAAGGAAATAAGGCAAGGCTAGGACAGGCAAGGACAGGCAAGGCAAGGCTAGGCTGCAGGACATGTTTTTGCTTTATAGTTTCTAGCACATTCGTCTTCAGACTAGGAGGAAAGCCATAAGACCGTATGGATTAGGCCCAAGCAAAAACCCCAGCTACTTGAGACACTTAGACTAGGCCTAAAATACCAAGATCTCTCCATAAGGATGGTTTTTATACTGTACTTCCACAATCTGCTGGCAGTACAAAAAAATAAGCTGCAGATCTCCTTAGGCTGAGTCATGGTGCTTTGGGGCAGGGACCATGCATATCATGGGAATATTTCACAGTTTGTGCTCTGTTTTCAGTGTATGACACCAAAACACCCACCTGATGACATCCTTTCAAGAGCAAAGGCAGCAATTTGCAGAATTCCGCTTCTTAGGGGAAGTGAGAAATTGCTGAGCTGACACCAAGTCCTGCAGTGTCCCTGTCACCTGCAGAGCCACCGCATCCTCGCCACGGTAGCGGGCATTGTGACAAAGGTTCTATGTCAGCTGGGTGTGGCAGCCAGGCGCCCCCTAGGGGATGGGGAGCCTGTCAGCCCCGGGCCTGTCACTGCCTGGTGTCCCTGCTGCCCCCAGCCAGGCCTCTGAAAACTTGTCAAACCATGCCCAGACTTGGGGCCAGTTTGGCCCAAAGTCTCCAAGAGACAAGTCGGCAAGAAAGATAGGGGACAGAGGGAGAAAGCGAAGGGAGCAGGAGAAAGGGAAGGAAGAATAAAAAGTAGTGTTGGGCTGCAGGAGTGAGATGGAGGAATTGCAAGAAAAGAGGCAGGAAGCAGGAGAGTGAGAGAAAAGGAAAGAAGAGACATGCAGCCAGACGAGGGCTTAGTGAGAGAGGATGGGACAGAGAACAGGATGAGAAGGAAATAAGGCAAGGCTAGGACAGGCAAGGACAGGCAAGGCAAGGCTAGGCTGCAGGACATGTTTTTGCTTTATAGTTTCTAGCACATTCGTCTTCAGACTAGGAGGAAAGCCATAAGACCGTATGGATTAGGCCCAAGCAAAAACCCCAGCTACTTGAGACACTTAGACTAAGCCTAAAATACCAAGATCTCTCCATAAGGATGGTTTTTATACTGTACTTCCACAATCTGCTGGCAGTACAAAAAAATAAGCTGCAGATCTCCTTAGGCTGAGTCATGGTGCTTTGGGGCAGGGACCATGCATATCATGGGAATATTTCACAGTTTCTGCTCTGTTTTCAGTGTATGACACCAAAACACCCACCTGATGACATCCTTTCAAGAGCAAAGGCAGCAATTTGCAGAATTCCGCTTCTTAGGGGAAGTGAGAAATTGCTGAGCTGACACCAAGTCCTGCAGTGTCCCTGTCACCTGCAGAGCCACCGCATCCTTGCCAGGGTAGCGGGCATTGTGACAAAGGTTCTATGTCAGCTGGGTGTGGCAGCCAGGCGCCCCCTAGGGGATGGGGAGCCTGTCAGCCCCGGGCCTGTCACTGCCTGGTGTCCCTGCTGCCACCAGCCAGGCCTCTGAAAACTTGTCAAACCATGCCCAGACTTGGGGCCAGTTTGGCCCAAAGTCTCCAAGAGACAAGTCGGCAAGAAAGATAGGGGACAGAGGGAGAAAGCGAAGGGAGCAGGAGAAAGGGAAGGAAGAATAAAAAGTAGTGTTGGGCTGCAGGAGTGAGATGGAGGAATTGCAAGAAAAGAGGCAGGAAGCAGGAGAGTGAGAGAAAAGGAAAGAAGAGACATGCAGCCAGACGAGGGCTTAGTGAGAGAGGATGGGACAGAGAACAGAATGAAAAGGAAATAAGGCAAGGCTAGGACAAGCAAGGACAGGCAAGGCAAGGCTAGGCTGCAGGACATGTTTTTGCTTTATAGTTTCTAGCACATTCGTCTTCAGACTAGGAGGAAAGCCATAAGACCGTATGGATTAGGCCCAAGCAAAAACCCCAGCTACTTGAGACACTTAGACTAGGCCTAAAATACCAAGATCTCTCCATAAGGATGGTTTTTATACTGTACTTCCACAATCTGCTGGCAGTACAAAAAAATAAGCTGCAGATCTCCTTAGGCTGAGTCATGGTGCTTTGGGGCAGGGACCATGCATATCATGGGAATATTTCAAAGTTTCTGCTCTGTTTTCAGTGTATGACACCAAAACACCCACCTGATGACATCCTTTCAAGAGCAAAGGCAGCAATTTGCAGAATTCCGCTTCTTAGGGGAAGTGAGAAATTGCTGAGCTGACACCAAGTCCTGCAGTGTCCCTGTCACCTGCAGAGCCACCGCATCCTCGCCACGGTAGCGGGCATTGTGACAAAGGTTCTATGTCAGCTGGGTGTGGCAGCCAGGCGCCCCCTAGGGGATGGGGAGCCTGTCAGACCCGGGCCTGTCACTGCCTGCTGGCCCTGCTGCCACCAGCCAGGCCTCTGAAAACTTGTCAAACCATGCCCAGACTTGGGGCCAGTTTGGCCCAAAGTCTCCAAGAGACAAGTCGGGAAGAAAGATAGGGGACAGAGGGAGAAAGCGAAGGGAGCAGGAGAAAGGGAAGGAAGAATAAAAAGTAGTGTTGGGCTGCAGGAGTGAGATGGAGGAATTGCAAGAAAAGAGGCAGGAAGCAGGAGAGTGAGAGAAAAGGAAAGAAGAGACATGCAGCCAGACGAGGGCTTAGTGAGAGAGGATGGGACAGAGAACAGGATGAAAAGGAAATAAGGCAAGGCTAGGACAAGCAAGGACAGGCAAGGCAAGGCTAGGCTGCAGGACATGTTTTTGCTTTATAGTTTCTAGCACAACCGTCTTCAGACTAGGAGGAAAGCCATAAGACCGTATGGATTAGGCCCAAGCAAAAACCCCAGCTACTTGAGACACTTAGACTAAGCCTAAAATACCAAGATCTCTCCATAAGGATGGTTTTTATACTGTACTTCCACAATCTGCTGGCAGTACAAAAAAATAAGCTGCAGATCTCCTTAGGCTGAGTCATGGTGCTTTGGGGCAGGGACCATGCATATCATGGGAATATTTCACAGTTTCTGCTCTGTTTTCAGTGTATGACACCAAAACACCCACCTGATGACATCCTTTCAAGAGCAAAGGCAGCAATTTGCAGAATTCCGCTTCTTAGGGGAAGTGAGAAATTGCTGAGCTGACACCAAGTCCTGCAGTGTCCCTGTCACCTGCAGAGCCACCGCATCCTCGCCACGGTAGCGGGCATTGTGACAAAGGTTCTATGTCAGCTGGGTGTGGCAGCCAGGCGCCCCCTAGGGGATGGGGAGCCTGTCAGCCCCGGGCCTGTCACTGCCTGGTGTCCCTGCTGCCACCAGCCAGGCCTCTGAAAACTTGTCAAACCATGCCCAGACTTGGGGCCAGTTTGGCCCAAAGTCTCCAAGAGACAAGTCGGCAAGAAAGATAGGGGACAGAGGGAGAAAGCGAAGGGAGCAGGAGAAAGGGAAGGAAGAATAAAAAGTAGTGTTGGGCTGCAGGAGTGAGATGGAGGAATTGCAAGAAAAGAGGCAGGAAACAGGAGAGTGAGAGAAAAGGAAAGAAGAGACATGCAGCCAGACGAGGGCTTAGTGAGAGAGGATGGGACAGAGAACAGGATGAGAAGGAAATAAGGCAAGGCTAGGACAAGCAAGGACAGGCAAGGCAAGGCTAGGCTGCAGGACATGTTTTTGCTTTATAGTTTCTAGCACATTCGTCTTCAGACTAGGAGGAAAGCCATAAGACCGTATGGATTAGGCCCAAGCAAAAACCCCAGCTACTTGAGACACTTAGACTAGGCCTAAAATACCAAGATCTCTCCATAAGGATGGTTTTTATACTGTACTTCCACAATCTGCTGGCAGTACAAAAAAATAAGCTGCAGATCTCCTTAGGCTGAGTCATGGTGCTTTGGGGCAGGGACCATGCCTATCATGGGAATATTTCAAAGTTTCTGCTCTGTTTTCAGTGTATGACACCAAAACACCCACCTGATGACATCCTTTCAAGAGCAAAGGCAGCAATTTGCAGAATTCCGCTTCTTAGGGGAAGTGAGAAATTGCTGAGCTGACACCAAGTCCTGCAGTGTCCCTGTCACCTGCAGAGCCACCGCATCCTCGCCACGGTAGCGGGCATTGTGACAAAGGTTCTATGTCAGCTGGGTGTGGCAGCCAGGCGCCCCCTAGGGGATGGGGAGCCTGTCAGCCCCGGGCCTGTCACTGCCTGCTGGCCCTGCTGCCACCAGCCAGGCCTCTGAAAACTTGTCAAACCATGCCCAGACTTGGGGCCAGTTTGGCCCAAAGTCTCCAAGAGACAAGTCGGGAAGAAAGATAGGGGACAGAGGGAGAAAGCGAAGGGAGCAGGAGAAAGGGAAGGAAGAATAAAAAGTAGTGTTGGGCTGCAGGAGTGAGATGGAGGAATTGCAAGAAAAGAGGCAGGAAGCAGGAGAGTGAGAGAAAAGGAAAGAAGAGACATGCAGCCAGACGAGGGCTTAGTGAGAGAAGATGGGACAGAGAACAGGATGAGAAGGAAATAAGGCAAGGCTAGGACAAGCAAGGACAGGCAAGGCAAGGCTAGGCTGCAGGACATGTTTTTGCTTTATAGTTTCTAGCACATTCGTCTTCAGACTAGGAGGAAAGCCATAAGACCGTATGGATTAGGCCCAAGCAAAAACCCCAGCTACTTGAGACACTTAGACTAGGCCTAAAATACCAAGATCTCTCCATAAGGATGGTTTTTATACTGTACTTCCACAATCTGCTGGCAGTACAAAAAAATAAGCTGCAGATCTCCTTAGGCTGAGTCATGGTGCTTTGGGGCAGGGACCATGCATATCATGGGAATATTTCACAGTTTCAGCTCTGTTTTCAGTGTATGACACCAAAACACCCACCTGATGACATCCTTTCAAGAGCAAAGGCAGCAATTTGCAGAATTCCGCTTCTTAGGGGAAGTGAGAAATTGCTGAGCTGACACCAAGTCCTGCAGTGTCCCTGTCACCTGCAGAGCCACCGCATCCTCGCCACGGTAGCGGGCATTGTGACAAAGGTTCTATGTCAGCTGGGTGTGGCAGCCAGGCGCCCCCTAGGGGATGGGGAGCCTGTCAGCCCCGGGCCTGTCACTGCCTGGTGTCCCTGCTGCCACCAGCCAGGCCTCTGAAAACTTGTCAAACCATGCCCAGACTTGGGGCCAGTTTGGCCCAAAGTCTCCAAGAGACAAGTCGGGAAGAAAGATAGGGGACAGAGGGAGAAAGCGAAGGGAGCAGGAGAAAGGGAAGGAAGAATAAAAAGTAGTGTTGGGCTGCAGGAGTGAGATGGAGGAATTGCAAGAAAAGAGGCAGGAAGCAGGAGAGTGAGAGAAAGGGAAAGAAGAGACATGCAGCCAGACGAGGGCTTAGTGAGAGAGGATGGGACAGAGAACAGGATGAAAAGGAAAGAAGGCAAGGCTAGGACAGGCAAGGACAGGCAAGGCAAGGCTAAGCTACAGGACATGTTTTTGCTTTATAGTTTCTAGCACATTCGTCTTCAGACTAGGAGGAAAGCCATAAGACCGTATGGATTAGGCCCAAGCAAAAACCCCAGCTACTTGAGACACTTAGACTAAGCCTAAAATACCAAGATCTCTCCATAAAGATGGTTTTTATACTGTACTTCCACAATCTGCTGGCAGTACAAAAAAATAAGCTGCAGATCTCCTTAGGCTGAGTCATGGTGCTTTGGGGCAGGGACCATGCATATCATGGGAATATTTCACAGTTTCAGCTCTGTTTTCAGTGTATGACACCAAAACACCCACCTGATGACATCCTTTCAAGAGCAAAGGCAGCAATTTGCAGAATTCCGCTTCTTAGGGGAAGTGAGAAATTGCTGAGCTGACACCAAGTCCTGCAGTGTCCCTGTCACCTGCAGAGCCACCGCATCCTCGCCACGGTAGCGGGCATTGTGACAAAGGTTCTATGTCAGCTGGGTGTGGCAGCCAGGCGCCCCCTAGGGGATGGGGAGCCTGTCAGCCCCGGGCCTGTCACTGCCTGCTGGCCCTGCTGCCACCAGCCAGGCCTCTGAAAACTTGTCAAACCATGCCCAGACTTGGGGCCAGTTTGGCCCAAAGTCTGCAAGAGACAAGTCGGGAAGAAAGATAGGGGACAGAGGGAGAAAGCGAAGGGAGCAGGAGAAAGGGAAGGAAGAATAAAAAGTAGTGTTGGGCTGCAGGAGTGAGATGGAGGAATTGCAAGAAAAGAGGCAGGAAGCAGGAGAGTGAGAGAAAAGGAAAGAAGAGACATGCAGCCAGACGAGGGCTTAGTGAGAGAGGATGGGACAGAGAACAGGATGAAAAGGAAAGAAGGCAAGGCTAGGACAAGCAAGGACAGGCAAGGCAAGGCTAGGCTGCAGGACATGTTTTTGCTTTATAGTTTCTAGCACATTCGTCTTCAGACTAGGAGGATGCCATAAGATCGTATGGATTAGGCCCAAGCAAAAACCCCAGCTACTTGAGACACTTAGACTAGGCCTAAAATACCAAGATCTCTCCATAAGGATGGTTTTTATACTGTACTTCCACAATCTGCTGGCAGTACAAAAAAATAAGCTGCAGATCTCCTTAGGCTGAGTCATGGTGCTTTGGGGCAGGGACCATGCATATCATGGGAATATTTCACAGTTTCTGCTCTGTTTTCAGTGTATGACACCAAAACGCCCACCTGATGACATCCTTTCAAGAGCAAAGGCAGCAATTTGCAGAATTCCGCTTCTTAGGGGAAGTGAGAAATTGCTGAGCTGACACCAAGTCCTGCAGTGTCCCTGTCACCTGCAGAGCCACCGCATCCTCGCCACGGTAGCGGGCATTGTGACAAAGGTTCTATGTCAGCTGGGTGTGGCAGCCAGGCGCCCCCTAGGGGATGGGGAGCCTGTCAGACCCGGGCCTGTCACTGCCTGCTGGCCCTGCTGCCACCAGCCAGGCCTCTGAAAACTTGTCAAACCATGCCCAGACTTGGGGCCAGTTTGGCCCAAAATCTCCAAGAGACAAGTCGGGAAGAAAGATATGGGACAGAGGGAGAAAACGAAGGGAGCAGTAGAAAGGGAAGGAAGAATAAAAAGTAGTGTTGGGCTGCAGGAGTGAGATGGAGGAATTGCAAGAAAAGAGGCAGGAAGCAGGAGAGTGAGAGAAAAGGAAAGAAGAGACATGCAGCCAGACGAGGGCTTAGTGAGAGAGGATGGGACAAAGAACAGGATGAGAAGGAAATAAGGCAAGGCTAGGACAAGCAAGGACAGGCAAGGCAAGGCTAGGCTGCAGGACATGTTTTTGCTTTATAGTTTCTAGCACATTCGTCTTCAGACTAGGAGGAAAGCCATAAGACCGTATGGATTAGGCCCAAGCAAAAACCCCAGCTACTTGAGACACTTAGACTAGGCCTAAAATACCAAGATCTCTCCATAAGGATGGTTTTTATACTGTACTTCCACAATCTGCTGGCAGTACAAAAAAATAAGCTGCAGATCTCCTTAGGCTGAGTCATGGTGCTTTGGGGCAGGGACCATGCATATCATGGGAATATTTCACAGTTTCTGCTCTGTTTTCAGTGTATGACACCAAAACACCCACCTGATGACATCCTTTCAAGAGCAAAGGCAGCAATTTGCAGAATTCCGCTTCTTAGGGGAAGTGAGAAATTGCTGAGCTGAAACCAAGTCCTGCAGTGTCCCTGTCACCTGCAGAGCCACCGCATCCTCGCCACGGTAGCGGGCATTTGACAAAGGTTCTATGTCAGCTGGGTGTGTCAGCCAGGCGCCCCCTAGGGGATGGGGAGCATATCAGCCCCGGGCCTGTCACTGCCTGGTGTCCCTGCTGCCACCAGCCAGGCCTCTGAAAACTTGTCAAACCATGCCCAGACTTGGGGCCAGTTTGGCCCAAAGTCTCCAAGAGACAAGTCGGGAAGAAAGATAGGGGGCAGAGGGAGAAAGCGAAGGGAGCAGGAGAAAGGGAAGGAAGAATAAAAAGTAGTGTTGGGCTGCAGGAGTGAGATGGAGGAATTGCAAGAAAAGAGGCAGGAAGCAGGAGAGTGAGAGAAAAGGAAAGAAGAGACATGCAGCCAGACGAGGGCTTAGTGAGAGAGGATGGGACAGAGAACAGGATGAGAAGGAAATAAGGCAAGGCTAGGACAAGCAAGGACAGGCAAGGCAAGGCTAGGCTGCAGGACATGTTTTTGCTTTATAGTTTCTAGCACATTCGTCTTCAGACTAGGAGGAAAGCCATAAGACCGTATGGATTAGGCCCAAGCAAAAACCCCAGCTACTTGAGACACTTAGACTAAGCCTAAAATACCAAGATCTCTCCATAAGGATGGTTTTTATACTGTACTTCCACAATCTGCTGGCTGTACAAAAAAATAAGCTGCAGATCTCCTTAGGCTGAGTCATGGTGCTTTGGGGCAGGGACCATGCATATCATGGGAATATTTCACAGTTTCTGCTCTGTTTTCAGTGTATGACACCAAAACGCCCACCTGATGACATCCTTTCAAGAGCAAAGGCAGCAATTTGCAGAATTCCGCTTCTTAGGGGAAGTGAGAAATTGCTGAGCTGACACCAAGTCCTGCAGTGTCCCTGTCACCTGCAGAGCCACCGCATCCTCGCCACGGTAGCGGGCATTGTGACAAAGGTTCTATGTCAGCTGGGTGTGGCAGCCAGGCGCCCCCTAGGGGATGGGGAGCCTGTCAGACCCGGGCCTGTCACTGCCTGCTGGCCCTGCTGCCACCAGCCAGGCCTCTGAAAACTTGTCAAACCATGCCCAGACTTGGGGCCAGTTTGGCCCAAAATCTCCAAGAGACAAGTCGGGAAGAAAGATATGGGACAGAGGGAGAAAACGAAGGGAGCAGTAGAAAGGGAAGGAAGAATAAAAAGTAGTGTTGGGCTGCAGGAGTGAGATGGAGGAATTGCAAGAAAAGAGGCAGGAAGCAGGAGAGTGAGAGAAAAGGAAAGAAGAGACATGCAGCCAGACGAGGGCTTAGTGAGAGAGGATGGGACAAAGAACAGGATGAGAAGGAAATAAGGCAAGGCTAGGACAAGCAAGGACAGGCAAGGCAAGGCTAGGCTGCAGGACATGTTTTTGCTTTATAGTTTCTAGCACATTCGTCTTCAGACTAGGAGGAAAGCCATAAGACCGTATGGATTAGGCCCAAGCAAAAACCCCAGCTACTTGAGACACTTAGACTAGGCCTAAAATACCAAGATCTCTCCATAAGGATGGTTTTTATACTGTACTTCCACAATCTGCTGGCAGTACAAAAAAATAAGCTGCAGATCTCCTTAGGCTGAGTCATGGTGCTTTGGGGCAGGGACCATGCATATCATGGGAATATTTCACAGTTTCTGCTCTGTTTTCAGTGTATGACACCAAAACACCCACCTGATGACATCCTTTCAAGAGCAAAGGCAGCAATTTGCAGAATTCCGCTTCTTAGGGGAAGTGAGAAATTGCTGAGCTGAAACCAAGTCCTGCAGTGTCCCTGTCACCTGCAGAGCCACCGCATCCTCGCCACGGTAGCGGGCATTTGACAAAGGTTCTATGTCAGCTGGGTGTGTCAGCCAGGCGCCCCCTAGGGGATGGGGAGCATATCAGCCCCGGGCCTGTCACTGCCTGGTGTCCCTGCTGCCACCAGCCAGGCCTCTGAAAACTTGTCAAACCATGCCCAGACTTGGGGCCAGTTTGGCCCAAAGTCTCCAAGAGACAAGTCGGGAAGAAAGATAGGGGGCAGAGGGAGAAAGCGAAGGGAGCAGGAGAAAGGGAAGGAAGAATAAAAAGTAGTGTTGGGCTGCAGGAGTGAGATGGAGGAATTGCAAGAAAAGAGGCAGGAAGCAGGAGAGTGAGAGAAAAGGAAAGAAGAGACATGCAGCCAGACGAGGGCTTAGTGAGAGAGGATGGGACAGAGAACAGGATGAGAAGGAAATAAGGCAAGGCTAGGACAAGCAAGGACAGGCAAGGCAAGGCTAGGCTGCAGGACATGTTTTTGCTTTATAGTTTCTAGCACATTCGTCTTCAGACTAGGAGGAAAGCCATAAGACCGTATGGATTAGGCCCAAGCAAAAACCCCAGCTACTTGAGACACTTAGACTAAGCCTAAAATACCAAGATCTCTCCATAAGGATGGTTTTTATACTGTACTTCCACAATCTGCTGGCTGTACAAAAAAATAAGCTGCAGATCTCCTTAGGCTGAGTCATGGTGCTTTGGGGCAGGGACCATGCATATCATGGGAATATTTCACAGTTTCTGCTCTGTTTTCAGTGTATGACACCAAAACGCCCACCTGATGACATCCTTTCAAGAGCAAAGGCAGCAATTTGCAGAATTCCGCTTCTTAGGGGAAGTGAGAAATTGCTGAGCTGACACCAAGTCCTGCAGTGTCCCTGTCACCTGCAGAGCCACCGCATCCTCGCCACGGTAGCGGGCATTGTGACAAAGGTTCTATGTCAGCTGGGTGTGGCAGCCAGGCGCCCCCTAGGGGATGGGGAGCCTGTCAGACCCGGGCCTGTCACTGCCTGCTGGCCCTGCTGCCACCAGCCAGGCCTCTGAAAACTTGTCAAACCATGCCCAGACTTGGGGCCAGTTTGGCCCAAAATCTCCAAGAGACAAGTCGGGAAGAAAGATATGGGACAGAGGGAGAAAACGAAGGGAGCAGTAGAAAGGGAAGGAAGAATAAAAAGTAGTGTTGGGCTGCAGGAGTGAGATGGAGGAATTGCAAGAAAAGAGGCAGGAAGCAGGAGAGTGAGAGAAAAGGAAAGAAGAGACATGCAGCCAGACGAGGGCTTAGTGAGAGAGGATGGGACAAAGAACAGGATGAGAAGGAAATAAGGCAAGGCTAGGACAAGCAAGGACAGGCAAGGCAAGGCTAGGCTGCAGGACATGTTTTTGCTTTATAGTTTCTAGCACATTCGTCTTCAGACTAGGAGGAAAGCCATAAGACCGTATGGATTAGGCCCAAGCAAAAACCCCAGCTACTTGAGACACTTAGACTAGGCCTAAAATACCAAGATCTCTCCATAAGGATGGTTTTTATACTGTACTTCCACAATCTGCTGGCAGTACAAAAAAATAAGCTGCAGATCTCCTTAGGCTGAGTCATGGTGCTTTGGGGCAGGGACCATGCATATCATGGGAATATTTCACAGTTTCTGCTCTGTTTTCAGTGTATGACACCAAAACACCCACCTGATGACATCCTTTCAAGAGCAAAGGCAGCAATTTGCAGAATTCCGCTTCTTAGGGGAAGTGAGAAATTGCTGAGCTGAAACCAAGTCCTGCAGTGTCCCTGTCACCTGCAGAGCCACCGCATCCTCGCCACGGTAGCGGGCATTTGACAAAGGTTCTATGTCAGCTGGGTGTGTCAGCCAGGCGCCCCCTAGGGGATGGGGAGCATATCAGCCCCGGGCCTGTCACTGCCTGGTGTCCCTGCTGCCACCAGCCAGGCCTCTGAAAACTTGTCAAACCATGCCCAGACTTGGGGCCAGTTTGGCCCAAAGTCTCCAAGAGACAAGTCGGGAAGAAAGATAGGGGGCAGAGGGAGAAAGCGAAGGGAGCAGGAGAAAGGGAAGGAAGAATAAAAAGTAGTGTTGGGCTGCAGGAGTGAGATGGAGGAATTGCAAGAAAAGAGGCAGGAAGCAGGAGAGTGAGAGAAAAGGAAAGAAGAGACATGCAGCCAGACGAGGGCTTAGTGAGAGAGGATGGGACAGAGAACAGGATGAGAAGGAAATAAGGCAAGGCTAGGACAAGCAAGGACAGGCAAGGCAAGGCTAGGCTGCAGGACATGTTTTTGCTTTATAGTTTCTAGCACATTCGTCTTCAGACTAGGAGGAAAGCCATAAGACCGTATGGATTAGGCCCAAGCAAAAACCCCAGCTACTTGAGACACTTAGACTAAGCCTAAAATACCAAGATCTCTCCATAAGGATGGTTTTTATACTGTACTTCCACAATCTGCTGGCTGTACAAAAAAATAAGCTGCAGATCTCCTTAGGCTGAGTCATGGTGCTTTGGGGCAGGGACCATGCATATCATGGGAATATTTCACAGTTTCTGCTCTGTTTTCAGTGTATGACACCAAAACACCCACCTGATGACATCCTTTCAAGAGCAAAGGCAGCAATTTGCAGAATTCCGCTTCTTAGGGGAAGTGAGAAATTGCTGAGCTGACACCAAGTCCTGCAGTGTCCCTGTCACCTGCAGAGCCACCGCATCCTCGCCACGGTAGCGGGCATTGTGCCAAAGGTTCTATGTCAGCTGGGTGTGGCAGCCAGGCGCCCCCTAGGGGATGGGGAGCCTGTCAGCCCCGGGCCTGTCACTGCCTGGTGTCCCTGCTGCCACCAGCCAGGCCTCTGAAAACTTGTCAAACCATGCCCAGACTTGGGGCCAGTTTGGCCCAAAGTCTCCAAGAGACAAGTCGGGAAGAAAGATAGGGGACAGAGGGAGAAAGCGAAGGGAGCAGGAGAAAGGGAAGGAAGAATAAAAAGTAGTGTTGGGCTGCAGGAGTGAGATGGAGGAATTGCAAGAAAAGAGGCAGGAAGCAGGAGAGTGAGAGAAAAGGAAAGAAGAGACATGCAGCCAGACGAGGGCTTAGTGAGAGAGGATGGGACAGAGAACAGGATGAGAAGGAAATAAGGCAAGGCTAGGACAAGCAAGGACAGGCAAGGCAAGGCTAGGCTGCAGGACATGTTTTTGCTTTATAGTTTCTAGCACATTCGTCTTCAGACTAGGAGGAAAGCCATAAGACCGTATGGATTAGGCCCAAGCAAAAACCCCAGCTACTTGAGACACTTAGACTAAGCCTAAAATACCAAGATCTCTCCATAAGGATGGTTTTTATACTGTACTTCCACAATCTGCTGGCAGTACAAAAAAATAAGCTGCAGATCTCCTTAGGCTGAGTCATGGTGCTTTGGGGCAGGGACCATGCATATCATGGGAATATTTCACAGTTTCTGCTCTGTTTTCAGTGTATGACACCAAAACACCCACCTGATGACATCCTTTCAAGAGCAAAGGCAGCAATTTGCAGAATTCCGCTTCTTAGGGGAAGTGAGAAATTGCTGAGCTGACACCAAGTCCTGCAGTGTCCCTGTCACCTGCAGAGCCACCGCATCCTCGCCACGGTAGCGGGCATTGTGACAAAGGTTCTATGTCAGCTGGGTGTGGCAGCCAGGCGCCCCCTAGGGGATGGGGAGCCTGTCAGCCCCGGGCCTGTCACTGCCTGCTGGCCCTGCTGCCACCAGCCAGGCCTCTGAAAACTTGTCAAACCATGCCCAGACTAGGGGGCCAGTTTGGCCCAAAGTCTCCAAGAGACAAGTCGGGAAGAAAGATAGGGGACAGAGGGAGAAAGCGAAGGGAGCAGGAGAAAGGGAAGGAAGAATAAAAAGTAGTGTTGGGCTGCAGGAGTGAGATGGAGGAATTGCAAGAAAAGAGGCAGGAAGCAGGAGAGTGAGAGAAAGGGAAAGAAGAGACATGCAGCCAGACGAGGGCTTAGTGAGAGAGGATGGGACAGAGAACAGGATGAAAAGGAAAGAAGGCAAGGCTAGGACAGGCAAGGACAGGCAAGGCAAGTCTAGGCTGCAGGACATGTTTTTGCTTTATAGTTTCTAGCACATTCGTCTTCAGACTAGGAGGAAAACCATAAGACCGTATGGATTAGGCCCAAGCAAAAACCCCAGCTACTTGAGACACTTAGACTAGGCCTAAAATACCAAGATCTCTCCATAAGGATGGTTTTTATACTGTACTTCCACAATCTGCTGGCAGTACAAAAAAATAAGCTGCAGATCTCCTTAGGCTGAGTCATGGTGCTTTGGGGCAGGGACCATGCATATCATGGGAATATTTCACAGTTTCAGCTCTGTTTTCAGTGTATGACACCAAAACACCCACCTGATGACATCCTTTCAAGAGCAAAGGCAGCAATTTGCAGAATTCCGCTTCTTAGGGGAAGTGAGAAATTGCTGAGCTGACACCAAGTCCTGCAGTGTCCCTGTCACCTGCAGAGCCACCGCATCCTCGCCACGGTAGCGGGCATTGTGACAAAGGTTCTATGTCAGCTGGGTGTGGCAGCCAGGCGCCCCCTAGGGGATGGGGAGCCTGTCAGCCCCGGGCCTGTCACTGCCTGGTGTCCCTGCTGCCACCAGCCAGGCCTCTGAAAACTTGTCAAACCATGCCCAGACTTGGGGCCAGTTTGGCCCAAAGTCTCCAAGAGACAAGTCGGGAAGAAAGATAGGGGACAGAGGGAGAAAGCGAAGGGAGCAGGAGAAAGGGAAGGAAGAATAAAAAGTAGTGTTGGGCTGCAGGAGTGAGATGGAGGAATTGCAAGAAAAGAGGCAGGAAGCAGGAGAGTGAGAGAAAGGGAAAGAAGAGACATGCAGCCAGACGAGGGCTTAGTGAGAGAGGATGGGACAGAGAACAGGATGAAAAGGAAATAAGGCAAGGCTAGGACAAGCAAGGACAGGCAAGGCAAGGCTATGCTGCAGGACATGTTTTTGCTTTATAGTTTCTAGCACATTCGTCTTCAGACTAGGAGGAAAGCCATAAGACCGTATGGATTAGGCCCAAGCAAAAACCCCAGCTACTTGAGACACTTAGACTAAGCCTAAAATACCAAGATCTCTCCATAAGGATGGTTTTTATACTGTACTTCCACAATCTGCTGGCAGTACAAAAAAATAAGCTGCAGATCTCCTTAGGCTGAGTCATGGTGCTTTGGGGCAGGGACCATGCATATCATGGGAATATTTCACAGTTTCAGCTCTGTTTTCAGTGTATGACACCAAAACACCCACCTGATGACATCCTTTCAAGAGCAAAGGCAGCAATTTGCAGAATTCCGCTTCTTAGGGGAAGTGAGAAATTGCTGAGCTGACACCAAGTCCTGCAGTGTCCCTGTCACCTGCAGAGCCACCGCATCCTCGCCACGGTAGCGGGCATTGTGACAAAGGTTCTATGTCAGCTGGGTATGGCAGCCAGGTGCCCCCTAGGGGATGGGGAGCCTGTCAGCCCCGGGCCTGTCACTGCCTGCTGGCCCTGCTGCCACCAGCCAGGCCTCTGAAAACTTGTCAAACCATGCCCAGACTTGGGGCCAGTTTGGCCCAAAGTCTCCAAGAGACAAGTCGGGAAGAAAGATAGGGGACAGAGGGAGAAAGCGAAGGGAGCAGGAGAAAGGGAAGGAAGAATAAAAAGTAGTGTTGGGCTGCAGGAGTGAGATGGAGGAATTGCAAGAAAAGAGACAGGAAGCAGGAGAGTGAGAGAAAGGGAAAGAAGAGACATGCAGCCAGACGAGGGCTTAGTGAGAGAGGATGGGACAGAGAACAGGATGAAAAGGAAATAAGGCAAGGCTAGGACAAGCAAGGACAGGCAAGGCAAGGCTAGGCTGCAGGACATGTTTTTGCTTTATAGTTTCTAGCACATTCGTCTTCAGACTAGGAGGAAAGCCATAAGACCGTATGGATTAGGCCCAAGCAAAAACCCCAGCTACTTGAGACACTTAGACTAAGCCTAAAATACCAAGATCCTTCCATAAGGATGGTTTTTATACTGTACTTCCACAATCTGCTGGCAGTACAAAAAAATAAGCTGCAGATCTCCTTAGGCTGAGTCATGGTGCTTTGGGGCAGGGACCATGCATATCATGGGAATATTTCACAGTTTCTGCTCTGTTTTCAGTGTATGACACCAAAACACCCACCTGATGACATCCTTTCAAGAGCAAAGGCAGCAATTTGCAGAATTCCGCTTCTTAGGGGAAGTGAGAAATTGCTGAGCTGACACCAAGTCCTGCAGTGTCCCTGTCACCTGCAGAGCCACCGCATCCTCGCCACGGTAGCGGGCATTGTGACAAAGGTTCTATGTCAGCTGGGTGTGGCAGCCAGGCGCCCCCTAGGGGATGGGGAGCCTGTCAGCCCCGGGCCTGTCACTGCCTGCTGGCCCTGCTGCCACCAGCCAGGCCTCTGAAAACTTGTCAAACCATGCCCAGACTTGGGGCCAGTTTGGCCCAAAGTCTCCAAGAGACAAGTCGGCAAGAAAGATAGGGGACAGAGGGAGAAAGCGAAGGGAGCAGGAGAAAGGGAAGGAAGAATAAAAAGTAGTGTTGGGCTGCAGGAGTGAGATGGAGGAATTGCAAGAAAAGAGGCAGGAAGCAGGAGAGTGAGAGAAAAGGAAAGAAGAGACATGCAGCCAGACGAGGGCTTAGTGAGAGAGGATGGGACAGAGAACAGGATGAGAAGGAAAGAAGCCAAGGCTAGGACAGGCAAGGACAGGCAAGGCAAGGCTAGGCTGCAGGACATGTTTTTGCTTTATAGTTTCTAGCACATTCGTCTTCAGACTAGTAGGAAAGCCATAAGACCGTATGGATTAGGCCCAAGCAAAAACCCCAGCTACTTGAGACTCTTAGACTAAGCCTAAAATACCAAGATCTCTCCATAAGGATGATTTTTATACTGTACTTCCACAATCTGCTGGCAGTACTAAAAAAATCAGCTGCAGATCTCCTTAGGCTGAGTCATGGTGCTTTGGGGCAGGGACCATGCATATCATGGGAATATTTCAGAGTTTCAGCTCTGTTTTCAGTGTATGACACCAAAACACCCACCTGATGACATCCTTTCAAGAGCAAAGGCAGCAATTTGCAGAATTCCGCTTCTTAGGGGAAGTGAGAAATTGCTGAGCTGACACCAAGTCCTGCAGTGTCCCTGTCACCTGCAGAGCCACCGCATCCTCGCCACGGTAGCGGGCATTGTGACAAAGGTTCTATGTCAGCTGGGTGTGGCAGCCAGGCGCCCCCTAGGGGATGGGGAGCCTGTCAGCCCCGGGCCTGTCACTGCCTGCTGGCCGTGCTGCCACCAGCCAGGCCTCTGAAAACTTGTCAAACCATGCCCAGACTTGGGGCCAGTTTGGCCCAAAGTCTCCAAGAGACAAGTCGGGAAGAAAGATAGGGGACAGAGGGAGAAAGCGAAGGGAGCAGGAGAAAGGGAAGGAAGAATAAAAAGTAGTGTTGGGCTGCAGGAGTGAGATGGAGGAATTGCAAGAAAAGAGGCAGGAAGCAGGAGAGTGAGAGAAAAGGAAAGAAGAGACATGCAGCCAGACGAGGGCTTAGTGAGAGAGGATGGGACAGAGAACAGGATGAGAAGGAAAGAAGGCAAGGCTAGGACAGGCAAGGACAGGCAAGGCAAGGCTAGGCTGCAGGACATGTTTTTGCTTTATAGTTTCTAGCACATTCGTCTTCAGACTAGGAGGAAAGCCATAAGACCGTATGGATTAGGCCCAAGCAAAAACCCCAGCTACTTGAGACACTTAGACTAGGCCTAAAATACCAAGATCTCTCCATAAGGATGGTTTTTATACTGTACTTCCACAATCTGCTGGCAGTACAAAAAAATAAGCTGCAGATCTCCTTAGGCTGAGTCATGGTGCTTTGGGGCAGGGACCATGCATATCATGGGAATATTTCACAGTTTCTGCTCTGTTTTCAGTGTATGACACCAAAACACCCACCTGATGACATCCTTTCAAGAGCAAAGGCAGCAATTTGCAGAATTCCGCTTCTTAGGGGAAGTGAGAAATTGCTGAGCTGACACCAAGTCCTGCAGTGTCCCTGTCACCTGCAGAGCCACCGCATCCTCGCCACGGTAGCGGGCATTGTGACAAAGGTTCTATGTCAGCTGGGTGTGGCAGCCAGGCGCCCCCTAGGGGATGGGGAGCCTGTCAGCCCCGGGCCTGTCACTGCCTGCTGGCCCTGCTGCCACCAGCCAGGCCTCTGAAAACTTGTCAAACCATGCCCAGACTTGGGGCCAGTTTGGCCCAAAGTCTCCAAGAGACAAGTCGGGAAGAAAGATAGGGGACAGAGGGAGAAAGCGAAGGGAGCAGGAGAAAGGGAAGGAAGAATAAAAAGTAGTGTTGGGCTGCAGGAGTGAGATGGAGGAATTGCAAGAAAAGAGGCAGGAAGCAGGAGAGTGAGAGAAAGGGAAAGAAGAGACATGCAGCCAGACGAGGGCTTAGTGAGAGAGGATGGGACAGAGAACAGGATGAAAAGGAAATAAGGCAAGGCGAGGACAAGCAAGGACAGGCAAGGCAAGGCTAGGCTGCAGGACATGTTTTTGCTTTATAGTTTCTAGCACATTCGTCTTCAGACTAGGAGGAAAGCCATAAGACCGTATGGATTAGGCCCAAGCAAAAACCCCAGCTACTTGAGACACTTAGACTAAGCCTAAAATACCAAGATCTCTCCATAAGGATGGTTTTTATACTGTACTTCCACAATCTGCTGGCAGTACAAAAAAATAAGCTGCAGATCTCCTTAGGCTGAGTCATGGTGCTTTGGGGCAGGGACCATGCATATCATGGGAATATTTCAGAGTTTCAGCTCTGTTTTCAGTGTATGACACCAAAACACCCACCTGATGACATCCTTTCAAGAGCAAAGGCAGCAATTTGCAGAATTCCGCTTCTTAGGGGAAGTGAGAAATTGCTGAGCTGACACCAAGTCCTGCAGTGTCCCTGTCACCTGCAGAGCCACCGCATCCTCGCCACGGTAGCGGGCATTGTGACAAAGGTTCTATGTCAGCTGGGTGTGGCAGCCAGGCGCCCCCTAGGGGATGGGGAGCCTGTCAGCCCCGGGCCTGTCACTGCCTGCTGTCCCTGCTGCCACCAGCCAGGCCTCTGAAAACTTGTCAAACCATGCCCAGACTTGGGGCCAGTTTGGCCCAAAGTCTCCAAGAGACAAGTCGGGAAGAAAGATAGGGGACAGAGGGAGAAAGCGAAGGGAGCAGGAGAAAGGGAAGGAAGAATAAAAAGTAGTGTTGGGCTGCAGGAGTGAGATGGAGGAATTGCAAGAAAAGAGGCAGGAAGCAGGAGAGTGAGAGAAAAGGAAAGAAGAGACATGCAGCCAGACGAGGGCTTAGTGAGAGAGGATGGGACAGAGAACAGGATGAGAAGGAAAGAAGGCAAGGCTAGGACAGGCAAGGACAGGCAAGGCAAGGCTAGGCTGCAGGACATGTTTTTGCTTTATAGTTTCTAGCACATTCGTCTTCAGACTAGGAGGAAAGCCATAAGACCGTATGGATTAGGCCCAAGCAAAAACCCCAGCTACTTGAGACACTTAGACTAGGCCTAAAATACCAAGATCTCTCCATAAGGATGGTTTTTATACTGTACTTCCACAATCTGCTGGCAGTACAAAAAAATAAGCTGCAGATCTCCTTAGGCTGAGTCATGGTGCTTTGGGGCAGGGACCATGCATATCATGGGAATATTTCACAGTTTCTGCTCTGTTTTCAGTGTATGACACCAAAACACCCACCTGATGACATCCTTTCAAGAGCAAAGGCAGCAATTTGCACAATTCCGCTTCTTAGGGGAAGTGAGAAATTGCTGAGCTGACACCAAGTCCTGCAGTGTCCCTGTCACCTGCAGAGCCACCGCATCCTCGCCACGGTAGCGGGCATTGTGACAAAGGTTCTATGTCAGCTGGGTGTGGCAGCCAGGCGCCCCCTAGGGGATGGGGAGCCTGTCAGCCCCGGGCCTGTCACTGCCTGCTGGCCCTGCTGCCACCAGCCAGGCCTCTGAAAACTTGTCAAACCATGCCCAGACTTGGGGCCAGTTTGGCCCAAAGTCTCCAAGAGACAAGTCGGGAAGAAAGATAGGGGACAGAGGGAGAAAGCGAAGGGAGCAGGAGAAAGGGAAGGAAGAATAAAAAGTAGTGTTGGGCTGCAGGAGTGAGATGGAGGAATTGCAAGAAAAGAGGCAGGAAGCAGGAGAGTGAGAGAAAGGGAAAGAAGAGACATGCAGCCAGACAAGGGCTTAGTGAGAGAGGATGGGACAGAGAACAGGATGAAAAGGAAATAAGGCAAGGCTAGGACAAGCAAGGACAGGCAAGGCAAGGCTAGGCTGCAGGACATGTTTTTGCTTTATAGTTTCTAGCACATTCGTCTTCAGACTAGGAGGAAAGCCATAAGACCGTATGGATTAGGCCCAAGCAAAAATCCCAGCTACTTGAGACACTTAGACTAAGCCTAAAATACCAAGATCTCTCCATAACGATGGTTTTTATACTGTACTTCCACAATCTGCTGGCAGTACAAAAAAATAAGCTGCAGATCTCCTTAGGCTGAGTTATGGTGCTTTGGGGCAGGGACCATGCATATCATGGGAATATTTCACAGTTTCTGCTCTGTTTTCAGTGTATGACACCAAAACACCCACCTGATGACATCCTTTCAAGAGCAAAGGCAGCAATTTGCAGAATTCCACTTCTTAGGGGAAGTGAGAAATTGCTGAGCTGACACCAAGTCCTGCAGTGTCCCTGTCACCTGCAGAGCCACCGCATCCTCGCCACGGTAGCGGGCATTGTGACAAAGGTTCTATGTCAGCTGGGTGTGGCAGCCAGGCGCCCCCTAGGGGATGGGGAGCCTGTCAGCCCCGGGCCTGTCACTGCCTGCTGGCCCTGCTGCCACCAGCCAGGCCTCTGAAAACTTGTCAAACCATGCCCAGACTTGGGGCCAGTTTGGCCCAAAGTCTCCAAGAGACAAGTCGGCAAGAAAGATAGGGGACAGAGGGAGAAAGCGAAGGGAGCAGGAGAAAGGGAAGGAAGAATAAAAAGTAGTGTTGGGCTGCAGGATTGAGATGGAGGAATTGCAAGAAAAGAGGCAGGAAGCAGGAGAGTGAGAGAAAAGGAAAGAAGAGACATGCAGCCAGACGAGGGCTTAGTGAGAGAGGATGGGACAGAGAACAGGATGAGAAGGAAAGAAGGCAAGGCTAGGACAGGCAAGGACAGGCAAGGCAAGGCTAGGCTGCAGGACATGTTTTTGCTTTATAGTTTCTAGCACATTCGTCTTCAGACTAGGAGGAAAGCCATAAGACCGTATGGATTAGGCCCAAGCAAAAACCCCAGCTACTTGAGACACTTAGACTAGGCCTAAAATACCAAGATCTCTCCATAACGATGGTTTTTATACTGTACTTCCACAATCTGCTGGCAGTACAAAAAAATAAGCTGCAGATCTCCTTAGGCTGAGTTATGGTGCTTTGGGGCAGGGACCATGCATATCATGGGAATATTTCACAGTTTCTGCTCTGTTTTCAGTGTATGACACCAAAACACCCACCTGATGACATCCTTTCAAGAGCAAAGGCAGCAATTTGCAGAATTCCACTTCTTAGGGGAAGTGAGAAATTGCTGAGCTGACACCAAGTCCTGCAGTGTCCCTGTCACCTGCAGAGCCACCGCATCCTCGCCACGGTAGCGGGCATTGTGACAAAGGTTCTATGTCAGCTGGGTGTGGCAGCCAGGCGCCCCCTAGGGGATGGGGAGCCTGTCAGCCCCGGGCCTGTCACTGCCTGCTGGCCCTGCTGCCACCAGCCAGGCCTCTGAAAACTTGTCAAACCATGCCCAGACTTGGGGCCAGTTTGGCCCAAAGTCTCCAAGAGACAAGTCGGGAAGAAAGATAGGGGACAGAGGGAGAAAGCGAAGGGAGCACGAGAAAGGGAAGGAAGAATAAAAAGTAGTGTTGGGCTGCAGGAGTGAGATGGAGGAATTGCAAGAAAAGAGGCAGGAAGCAGGAGAGTGAGAGAAAAGGAAAGAAGAGACATGCAGCCAGACGAGGGCTTAGTGAGAGAGGATGGGACAGAGAACAGGATGAGAAGGAAATAAGGCAAGGCTAGGACAAGCAAGGACAGGCGAGGCGAGGCTAGGCTGCAGGACATGTTTTTGCTTTATAGTTTCTAGCACATTCGTCTTCAGACTAGGAGGAAAGCCATAAGACTGTATGGATTAGGCCCAAGCAAAAACCCCAGCTACTTGAGACACTTAGACTAGGCCTAAAATACCAAGATCTCTCCATAAGGATGGTTTTTATACTGTACTTCCACAATCTGCTGGCAGTACAAAAAAACAAGCTGCAGACCTCCTTAGGCTGAGTCATGGTGCTTTGGGGCAGGGACCATGCATATCATGGGAATATTTCACAGTTTCTGCTCTGTTTTCAGTGTATGACACCAAAACACCCACCTGATGACATCCTTTCAAGAGCAAAGGCAGCAATTTGCAGAATTCCGCTTCTTAGGAGAAGTGAGAAATTGCTGAGCTGACACCAAGTCCTGCAGTGTCCCTGTCACCTGCAGAGCCACCGCATCCTCGCCACGGTAGCGGGCATTGTGACAAAGGTTCTATGTCAGCTGGGTGTGGCAGCCAGGCGCCCCCTAGGGGATGGGGAGCCTGTCAGCCCCGGGCCTGTCACTGCCTGCTGGCCCTGCTGCCACCAGCCAGGCCTCTGAAAACTTGTCAAACCATGCCCAGACTTGGGGCCAGTTTGGCCCAAAGTCTCCAAGAGACAAGTCGGGAAGAAAGATATGGGACAGAGGGAGAAAGCGAAGGGAGCAGGAGAAAGGGAAGGAAGAATAAAAAGTAGTGTTGGGCTGCAGGAGTGAGATGGAGCAATTGCAAGAAAAGAGGCAGGAAGCAGGAGAGTGAGAGAAAAGGAAAGAAGAGACATGCAGCCAGACGAGGGGTTAGTGAGAGAGGATGGGACAGAGAACAGGATGAGAAGGAAATAAGGCAAGGCTAGGACAAGCAAGGACAGGCGAGGCAAGGCTAGGCTGCAGGACATGTTTTTGCTTTATAGTTTCTAGCACATTCGTCTTCAGACTAGGAGGAAAGCCATAAGACCGTATGGATTAGGCCCAAGCAAAAACCCCAGCTACTTGAGACACTTAGACTAGGCCTAAAATACCAAGATCTCTCCATAAGGATGGTTTTTATACTGTACTTCCACAATCTGCTGGCAGTACAAAAAAATAAGCTGCAGATCTCCTTAGGCTGAGTCATGGTGCTTTGGGGCAGGGACCATGCATATCATGGGAATATTTCACAGTTTCTGCTCTGTTTTCAGTGTATGACACCAAAACACCCACCTGATGACATCCTTTCAAGAGCAAAGGCAGCAATTTGCAGAATTCCGCTTCTTAGGGGAAGTGAGAAATTGCTGAGCTGACACCAAGTCCTGCAGTGTCCCTGTCACCTGCAGAGCCACCGCATCCTCGCCACGGTAGCGGGCATTGTGACAAAGGTTCTATGTCAGCTGGGTGTGGCAGCCAGGCGCCCCCTAGGGGATGGGGAGCCTGTCAGCCCCGGGCCTGTCACTGCCTGCTGGCCCTGCTGCCACCAGCCAGGCCTCTGAAAACTTGTCAAACCATGCCCAGACTTGGGGCCAGTTTGGCCCAAAGTCTCCAAGAGACGAGTCGGGAAGAAAGATAGGGGACAGAGGGAGAAAGCGAAGGCAGCAGGAGAAAGGGAAGGAAGAATAAAAAGTAGTGTTGGGCTGCAGGAGTGAGATGGAGGAATTGCAAGAAAAGAGGCAGGAAGCAGGAGAGTGAGAGAAAAGGAAAGAAGAGACATGCAGCCAGACGAGGGGTTAGTGAGAGAGGATGGGACAGAGAACAGAATGAAAAGGAAATAAGGCAAGGCTAGGACAAGCAAGGACAGGCAAGGCAAGGCTAGGCTGCAGGACATGTTTTTGCTTTATATTTTCTAGCACAACCGTCTTCAGACTAGGAGGAAAGCCATAAGACCGTATGGATTAGGCCCAAGCAAAAACCCCAGCTACTTGAGACACTTAGACTAGGCCTAAAATACCAAGATCTCTCCATAAGGATGGTTTTTATACTGTACTTCCACAATCTGCTGGCAGTACAAAAAAATAAGCTGCAGATCTCCTTAGGCTGAGTCATGGTGCTTTGGGGCAGGGACCATGCATATCATGGGAATATTTCACAGTTTCTGCTCTGTTTTCAGTGTATGACACCAAAACACCCACCTGATGACATCCTTTCAAGAGCAAAGGCAGCAATTTGCAGAATTCCGCTTCTTAGGGGAAGTGAGAAATTGCTGAGCTGACACCAAGTCCTGCAGTGTCCCTGTCACCTGCAGAGCCACCGCATCCTCGCCACGGTAGCGGGCATTGTGACAAAGGTTCTATGTCAGCTGGGTGTGGCAGCCAGGCGCCCCCTAGGGGATGGGGAGCCTGTCAGCCCCGGGCCTGTCACTGCCTGCTGGCCCTGCTGCCACCAGCCAGGCCTCTGAAAACTTGTCAAACCATGCCCAGACTTGGGGCCAGTTTGGCCCAAAGTCTCCAAGAGACAAGTCGGGAAGAAAGATAGGGGACAGAGGGAGAAAGCGAAGGGAGCAGGAGAAAGGGAAGGAAGAATAAAAAGTAGTGTTGGGCTGCAGGAGTGAGATGGAGGAATTGCAAGAAAAGAGGCAGGAAGCAGGAGAGTGAGAGAAAAGGAAAGAAGAGACATGCAGCCAGACGAGGGGTTAGTGAGAGAGGATGGGACAGAGAACAGGATGAGAAGGAAATAAGGCAAGGCTAGGACAAGCAAGGACAGGCGAGGCAAGGCTAGGCTGCAGGACATGTTTTTGCTTTATAGTTTCTAGCACATTCGTCTTCAGACTAGGAGGAAAGCCATAAGACCGTATGGATTAGGCCCAAGCAAAAACCCCAGCTACTTGAGACACTTAGACTAGGCCTAAAATACCAAGATCTCTCCATAAGGATGGTTTTTATACTGTACTTCCACAATCTGCTGGCAGTACAAAAAAATAAGCTGCAGATCTCCTTAGGCTGAGTCATGGTGCTTTGGGGCAGGGACCATGCATATCATGGGAATATTTCACAGTTTCTGCTCTGTTTTCAGTGTATGACACCAAAACACCCACCTGATGACATCCTTTCAAGAGCAAAGGCAGCAATTTGCAGAATTCCGCTTCTTAGGGGAAGTGAGAAATTGCTGAGCTGACACCAAGTCCTGCAGTGTCCCTGTCACCTGCAGAGCCACCGCATCCTAGCCACGGTAGCGGGCATTGTGACAAAGGTTCTATGTCAGCTGGGTGTGGCAGCCAGGCGCCCCCTAGGGGATGGGGAGCCTGTCAGCCCCGGGCCTGTCACTGCCTGCTGGCCCTGCTGCCACCAGCCAGGCCTCTGAAAACTTGTCAAACCATGCCCAGACTTGGGGCCAGTTTGGCCCAAAGTCTCCAAGAGACAAGTCGGGAAGAATGATAGGGGACAGAGGGAGAAAGCGAAGGGAGCAGGAGAAAGGGAAGGAAGAATAAAAAGTAGTGTTGGGCTGCAGGAGTGAGATGGAGGAATTGCAAGAAAAGAGGCAGGAAGCAGGAGAGTGAGAGAAAAGGAAAGAAGAGACATGCAGCCAGACGAGGGGTTAGTGAGAGAGGATGGGACAGAGAACAGAATGAAAAGGAAATAAGGCAAGGCTAGGACAAGCAAGGACAGGCAAGGCAAGGCTAGGCTGCAGGACATGTTTTTGCTTTATATTTTCTAGCACAACCGTCTTCAGACTAGGAGGAAAGCCATAAGACCGTATGGATTAGGCCCAAGCAAAAACCCCAGCTACTTGAGACACTTAGACTAGGCCTAAAATACCAAGATCTCTCCATAAGGATGGTTTTTATACTGTACTTCCACAATCTGCTGGCAGTACAAAAAAATAAGCTGCAGATCTCCTTAGGCTGAGTCATGGTGCTTTGGGGCAGGGACCATGCATATCATGGGAATATTTCACAGTTTCTGCTCTGTTTTCAGTGTATGACACCAAAACACCCACCTGATGACATCCTTTCAAGAGCAAAGGCAGCAATTTGCAGAATTCCGCTTCTTAGGGGAAGTGAGAAATTGCTGAGCTGACACCAAGTCCTGCAGTGTCCCTGTCACCTGCAGAGCCACCGCATCCTCGCCACGGTAGCGGGCATTGTGACAAAGGTTCTATGTCAGCTGGGTGTGGCAGCCAGGCGCCCCCTAGGGGATGGGGAGCCTGTCAGCCCCGGGCCTGTCACTGCCTGCTGTCCCTGCTGCCACCAGCCAGGCCTCTGAAAACTTGTCAAACCATGCCCAGACTTGGGGCCAGTTTGGCCCAAAGTCTCCAAGAGACAAGTCGGGAAGAAAGATAGGGGACAGAGGGAGAAAGCGAAGGGAGCAGGAGAAAGGGAAGGAAGAATAAAAAGTAGTGTTGGGCTGCAGGAGTGAGATGGAGCAATTGCAAGAAAAGAGGCAGGAAGCAGGAGAGTGAGAGAAAAGGAAAGAAGAGACATGCAGCCAGACGAGGGGTTAGTGAGAGAGGATGGGACAGAGAACAGGATGAGAAGGAAATAAGGCAAGGCTAGGACAAGCAAGGACAGGCGAGGCAAGGCTAGGCTGCAGGACATGTTTTTGCTTTATAGTTTCTAGCACATTCGTCTTCAGACTAGGAGGAAAACCATAAGACCGTATGGATTAGGCCCAAGCAAAAACCCCAGCTACTTGAGACACTTAGACTAGGCCTAAAATACCAAGATCTCTCCATAAGGATGGTTTTTATACTGTACTTCCACAATCTGCTGGCAGTACAAAAAAATAAGCTGCAGATCTCCTTAGGCTGAGTCATGGTGCTTTGGGGCAGGGACCATGCATATCATGGGAATATTTCACAGTTTCTGCTCTGTTTTCAGTGTATGACACCAAAACACCCACCTGATGACATCCTTTCAAGAGCAAAGGCAGCAATTTGCAGAATTCCGCTTCTTAGGGGAAGTGAGAAATTGCTGAGCTGACACCAAGTCCTGCAGTGTCCCTGTCACCTGCAGAGCCACCGCATCCTCGCCACGGTAGCGGGCATTGTGACAAAGGTTCTATGTCAGCTGGGTGTGGCAGCCAGGCGCCCCCTAGGGGATGGGGAGCCTGTCAGCCCCGGGCCTGTCACTGCCTGCTGGCCCTGCTGCCACCAGCCAGGCCTCTGAAAACTTGTCAAACCATGCCCAGACTTGGGGCCAGTTTGGCCCAAAGTCTCCAAGAGACAAGTCGGGAAGAAAGATAGGGGACAGAGGGAGAAAGCGAAGGGAGCAGGAGAAAGGGAAGGAAGAATAAAAAGTAGTGTTGGGCTGCAGGAGTGAGATGGAGCAATTGCAAGAAAAGAGGCAGGAAGCAGGAGAGTGAGAGAAAAGGAAAGAAGAGACATGCAGCCAGACGAGGGGTTAGTGAGAGAGGATGGGACAGAGAACAGGATGAGAAGGAAATAAGGCAAGGCTAGGACAAGCAAGGACAGGCGAGGCAAGGCTAGGCTGCAGGACATGTTTTTGCTTTATAGTTTCTAGCACAACCGTCTTCAGACTAGGAGGAAAGCCATAAGACCGTATGGATTAGGCCCAAGCAAAAACCCCAGCTACTTGAGACACTTAGACTAGGCCTAAAATACCAAGATCTCTCCATAAGGATGGTTTTTATACTGTACTTCCACAATCTGCTGGCAGTACAAAAAAATAAGCTGCAGATCTCCTTAGGCTGAGTCATGGTGCTTTGGGGCAGGGACCATGCATATCATGGGAATATTTCACAGTTTCTGCTCTGTTTTCAGTGTATGACACCAAAACACCCACCTGATGACATCCTTTCAAGAGCAAAGGCAGCAATTTGCAGAATTCCGCTTCTTAGGGGAAGTGAGAAATTGCTGAGCTGACACCAAGTCCTGCAGTGTCCCTGTCACCTGCAGAGCCACCGCATCCTCGCCACGGTAGCGGGCATTGTGACAAAGGTTCTATGTCAGCTGGGTGTGGCAGCCAGGCGCCCCCTAGGGGATGGGGAGCCTGTCAGCCCCGGGCCTGTCACTGCCTGCTGGCCCTGCTGCCACCAGCCAGGCCTCTGAAAACTTGTCAAACCATGCCCAGACTTGGGGCCAGTTTGGCCCAAAGTCTCCAAGAGACAAGTCGGGAAGAAAGATAGGGGACAGAGGGAGAAAGCGAAGGGAGCAGGAGAAAGGGAAGGAAGAATAAAAAGTAGTGTTGGGCTGCAGGAGTGAGATGGAGGAATTGCAAGAAAAGAGGCAGGAAGCAGGAGAGTGAGAGAAAAGGAAAGAAGAGACATGCAGCCAGACGAGGGGTTAGTGAGAGAGGATGGGACAGAGAACAGAATGAAAAGGAAATAAGGCAAGGCTAGGACAAGCAAGGACAGGCAAGGCAAGGCTAGGCTGCAGGACATGTTTTTGCTTTATATTTTCTAGCACAACCGTCTTCAGACTAGGAGGAAAGCCATAAGACCGTATGGATTAGGCCCAAGCAAAAACCCCAGCTACTTGAGACACTTAGACTAGGCCTAAAATACCAAGATCTCTCCATAAGGATGGTTTTTATACTGTACTTCCACAATCTGCTGGCAGTACAAAAAAATAAGCTGCAGATCTCCTTAGGCTGAGTCATGGTGCTTTGGGGCAGGGACCATGCATATCATGGGAATATTTCACAGTTTCTGCTCTGTTTTCAGTGTATGACACCAAAACACCCACCTGATGACATCCTTTCAAGAGCAAAGGCAGCAATTTGCAGAATTCCGCTTCTTAGGGGAAGTGAGAAATTGCTGAGCTGACACCAAGTCCTGCAGTGTCCCTGTCACCTGCAGAGCCACCGCATCCTCGCCACGGTAGCGGGCATTGTGACAAAGGTTCTATGTCAGCTGGGTGTGGCAGCCAGGCGCCCCCTAGGGGATGGGGAGCCTGTCAGCCCCGGGCCTGTCACTGCCTGCTGGCCCTGCTGCCACCAGCCAGGCCTCTGAAAACTTGTCAAACCATGCCCAGACTTGGGGCCAGTTTGGCCCAAAGTCTCCAAGAGACAAGTCGGGAAGAAAGATAGGGGACAGAGGGAGAAAGCGAAGGGAGCAGGAGAAAGGGAAGGAAGAATAAAAAGTAGTGTTGGGCTGCAGGAGTGAGATGGAGGAATTGCAAGAAAAGAGGCAGGAAGCAGGAGAGTGAGAGAAAAGGAAAGAAGAGACATGCAGCCAGACGAGGGGTTAGTGAGAGAGGATGGGACAGAGAACAGGATGAGAAGGAAATAAGGCAAGGCTAGGACAAGCAAGGACAGGCGAGGCAAGGCTAGGCTGCAGGACATGTTTTTGCTTTATAGTTTCTAGCACATTCGTCTTCAGACTAGGAGGAAAGCCATAAGACCGTATGGATTAGGCCCAAGCAAAAACCCCAGCTACTTGAGACACTTAGACTAGGCCTAAAATACCAAGATCTCTCCATAAGGATGGTTTTTATACTGTACTTCCACAATCTGCTGGCAGTACAAAAAAATAAGCTGCAGATCTCCTTAGGCTGAGTCATGGTGCTTTGGGGCAGGGACCATGCATATCATGGGAATATTTCACAGTTTCTGCTCTGTTTTCAGTGTATGACACCAAAACACCCACCTGATGACATCCTTTCAAGAGCAAAGGCAGCAATTTGCAGAATTCCGCTTCTTAGGGGAAGTGAGAAATTGCTGAGCTGACACCAAGTCCTGCAGTGTCCCTGTCACCTGCAGAGCCACCGCATCCTCGCCACGGTAGCGGGCATTGTGACAAAGGTTCTATGTCAGCTGGGTGTGGCAGCCAGGCGCCCCCTAGGGGATGGGGAGCCTGTCAGCCCCGGGCCTGTCACTGCCTGCTGGCCCTGCTGCCACCAGCCAGGCCTCTGAAAACTTGTCAAACCATGCCCAGACTTGGGGCCAGTTTGGCCCAAAGTCTCCAAGAGACAAGTCGGGAAGAAAGATAGGGGACAGAGGGAGAAAGCGAAGGGAGCAGGAGAAAGGGAAGGAAGAATAAAAAGTAGTGTTGGGCTGCAGGAGTGAGATGGAGCAATTGCAAGAAAAGAGGCAGGAAGCAGGAGAGTGAGAGAAAAGGAAAGAAGAGACATGCAGCCAGACGAGGGGTTAGTGAGAGAGGATGGGACAGAGAACAGGATGAGAAGGAAATAAGGCAAGGCTAGGACAAGCAAGGACAGGCGAGGCAAGGCTAGGCTGCAGGACATGTTTTTGCTTTATAGTTTCTAGCACATTCGTCTTCAGACTAGGAGGAAAGCCATAAGACCGTATGGATTAGGCCCAAGCAAAAACCCCAGCTACTTGAGACACTTAGACTAGGCCTAAAATACCAAGATCTCTCCATAAGGATGGTTTTTATACTGTACTTCCACAATCTGCTGGCAGTACAAAAAAATAAGCTGCAGATCTCCTTAGGCTGAGTCATGGTGCTTTGGGGCAGGGACCATGCATATCATGGGAATATTTCACAGTTTCTGCTCTGTTTTCAGTGTATGACACCAAAACACCCACCTGATGACATCCTTTCAAGAGCAAAGGCAGCAATTTGCAGAATTCCGCTTCTTAGGGGAAGTGAGAAATTGCTGAGCTGACACCAAGTCCTGCAGTGTCCCTGTCACCTGCAGAGCCACCGCATCCTCGCCACGGTAGCGGGCATTGTGACAAAGGTTCTATGTCAGCTGGGTGTGGCAGCCAGGCGCCCCCTAGGGGATGGGGAGCCTGTCAGCCCCGGGCCTGTCACTGCCTGCTGGCCCTGCTGCCACCAGCCAGGCCTCTGAAAACTTGTCAAACCATGCCCAGACTTGGGGCCAGTTTGGCCCAAAGTCTCCAAGAGACAAGTCGGGAAGAAAGATAGGGGACAGAGGGAGAAAGCGAAGGGAGCAGGAGAAAGGGAAGGAAGAATAAAAAGTAGTGTTGGGCTGCAGGAGTGAGATGGAGGAATTGCAAGAAAAGAGGCAGGAAGCAGGAGAGTGAGAGAAAAGGAAAGAAGAGACATGCAGCCAGACGAGGGGTTAGTGAGAGAGGATGGGACAGAGAACAGAATGAAAAGGAAATAAGGCAAGGCTAGGACAAGCAAGGACAGGCAAGGCAAGGCTAGGCTGCAGGACATGTTTTTGCTTTATATTTTCTAGCACAACCGTCTTCAGACTAGGAGGAAAGCCATAAGACCGTATGGATTAGGCCCAAGCAAAAACCCCAGCTACTTGAGACACTTAGACTAGGCCTAAAATACCAAGATCTCTCCATAAGGATGGTTTTTATACTGTACTTCCACAATCTGCTGGCAGTACAAAAAAATAAGCTGCAGATCTCCTTAGGCTGAGTCATGGTGCTTTGGGGCAGGGACCATGCATATCATGGGAATATTTCACAGTTTCTGCTCTGTTTTCAGTGTATGACACCAAAACACCCACCTGATGACATCCTTTCAAGAGCAAAGGCAGCAATTTGCAGAATTCCGCTTCTTAGGGGAAGTGAGAAATTGCTGAACTGACACCAAGTCCTGCAGTGTCCCTGTCACCTGCAGAGCCACCGCATCCTCGCCACGGTAGCGGGCATTGTGACAAAGGTTCTATGTCAGCTGGGTGTGGCAGCCAGGCGCCCCCTAGGGGATGGGGAGCCTGTCAGCCCCGGGCCTGTCACTGCCTGCTGGCCCTGCTGCCACCAGCCAGGCCTCTGAAAACTTGTCAAACCATGCCCAGACTTGGGGCCAGTTTGGCCCAAAGTCTCCAAGAGACAAGTCGGGAAGAAAGATAGGGGACAGAGGGAGAAAGCGAAGGGAGCAGGAGAAAGGGAAGGAAGAATAAAAAGTAGTGTTGGGCTGCAGGAGTGAGATGGAGCAATTGCAAGAAAAGAGGCAGGAAGCAGGAGAGTGAGAGAAAAGGAAAGAAGAGACATGCAGCCAGACGAGGGGTTAGTGAGAGAGGATGGGACAGAGAACAGGATGAGAAGGAAATAAGGCAAGGCTAGGACAAGCAAGGACAGGCGAGGCAAGGCTAGGCTGCAGGACATGTTTTTGCTTTATAGTTTCTAGCACATTCGTCTTCAGACTAGGAGGAAAGCCATAAGACCGTATGGATTAGGCCCAAGCAAAAACCCCAGCTACTTGAGACACTTAGACTAGGCCTAAAATACCAAGATCTCTCCATAAGGATGGTTTTTATACTGTACTTCCACAATCTGCTGGCAGTACAAAAAAATAAGCTGCAGATCTCCTTAGGCTGAGTCATGGTGCTTTGGGGCAGGGACCATGCATATCATGGGAATATTTCACAGTTTCTGCTCTGTTTTCAGTGTATGACACCAAAACACCCACCTGATGACATCCTTTCAAGAGCAAAGGCAGCAATTTGCAGAATTCCGCTTCTTAGGGGAAGTGAGAAATTGCTGAGCTGACACCAAGTCCTGCAGTGTCCCTGTCACCTGCAGAGCCACCGCATCCTCGCCACGGTAGCGGGCATTGTGACAAAGGTTCTATGTCAGCTGGGTGTGGCAGCCAGGCGCCCCCTAGGGGATGGGGAGCCTGTCAGCCCCGGGCCTGTCACTGCCTGCTGGCCCTGCTGCCACCAGCCAGGCCTCTGAAAACTTGTCAAACCATGCCCAGACTTGGGGCCAGTTTGGCCCAAAGTCTCCAAGAGACAAGTCGGGAAGAAAGATAGGGGACAGAGGGAGAAAGCGAAGGGAGCAGGAGAAAGGGAAGGAAGAATAAAAAGTAGTGTTGGGCTGCAGGAGTGAGATGGAGCAATTGCAAGAAAAGAGGCAGGAAGCAGGAGAGTGAGAGAAAAGGAAAGAAGAGACATGCAGCCAGACGAGGGGTTAGTGAGAGAGGATGGGACAGAGAACAGGATGAGAAGGAAATAAGGCAAGGCTAGGACAAGCAAGGACAGGCGAGGCAAGGCTAGGCTGCAGGACATGTTTTTGCTTTATATTTTCTAGCACAACCGTCTTCAGACTAGGAGGAAAGCCATAAGACCGTATGGATTAGGCCCAAGCAAAAACCCCAGCTACTTGAGACACTTAGACTAGGCCTAAAATACCAAGATCTCTCCATAAGGATGGTTTTTATACTGTACTTCCACAATCTGCTGGCAGTACAAAAAAATAAGCTGCAGATCTCCTTAGGCTGAGTCATGGTGCTTTGGGGCAGGGACCATGCATATCATGGGAATATTTCACAGTTTCTGCTCTGTTTTCAGTGTATGACACCAAAACACCCACCTGATGACATCCTTTCAAGAGCAAAGGCAGCAATTTGCAGAATTCCGCTTCTTAGGGGAAGTGAGAAATTGCTGAGCTGACACCAAGTCCTGCAGTGTCCCTGTCACCTGCAGAGCCACCGCATCCTCGCCACGGTAGCGGGCATTGTGACAAAGGTTCTATGTCAGCTGGGTGTGGCAGCCAGGCGCCCCCTAGGGGATGGGGAGCCTGTCAGCCCCGGGCCTGTCACTGCCTGCTGGCCCTGCTGCCACCAGCCAGGCCTCTGAAAACTTGTCAAACCATGCCCAGACTTGGGGCCAGTTTGGCCCAAAGTCTCCAAGAGACAAGTCGGGAAGAAAGATAGGGGACAGAGGGAGAAAGCGAAGGGAGCAGGAGAAAGGGAAGGAAGAATAAAAAGTAGTGTTGGGCTGCAGGAGTGAGATGGAGCAATTGCAAGAAAAGAGGCAGGAAGCAGGAGAGTGAGAGAAAAGGAAAGAAGAGACATGCAGCCAGACGAGGGGTTAGTGAGAGAGGATGGGACAGAGAACAGGATGAGAAGGAAATAAGGCAAGGCTAGGACAAGCAAGGACAGGCGAGGCAAGGCTAGGCTGCAGGACATGTTTTTGCTTTATAGTTTCTAGCACATTCGTCTTCAGACTAGGAGGAAAGCCATAAGACCGTATGGATTAGGCCCAAGCAAAAACCCCAGCTACTTGAGACACTTAGACTAGGCCTAAAATACCAAGATCTCTCCATAAGGATGGTTTTTATACTGTACTTCCACAATCTGCTGGCAGTACAAAAAAATAAGCTGCAGATCTCCTTAGGCTGAGTCATGGTGCTTTGGGGCAGGGACCATGCATATCATGGGAATATTTCACAGTTTCTGCTCTGTTTTCAGTGTATGACACCAAAACACCCACCTGATGACATCCTTTCAAGAGCAAAGGCAGCAATTTGCAGAATTCCGCTTCTTAGGGGAAGTGAGAAATTGCTGAGCTGACACCAAGTCCTGCAGTGTCCCTGTCACCTGCAGAGCCACCGCATCCTCGCCACGGTAGCGGGCATTGTGACAAAGGTTCTATGTCAGCTGGGTGTGGCAGCCAGGCGCCCCCTAGGGGATGGGGAGCCTGTCAGCCCCGGGCCTGTCACTGCCTGCTGGCCCTGCTGCCACCAGCCAGGCCTCTGAAAACTTGTCAAACCATGCCCAGACTTGGGGCCAGTTTGGCCCAAAGTCTCCAAGAGACAAGTCGGGAAGAAAGATAGGGGACAGAGGGAGAAAGCGAAGGGAGCAGGAGAAAGGGAAGGAAGAATAAAAAGTAGTGTTGGGCTGCAGGAGTGAGATGGAGCAATTGCAAGAAAAGAGGCAGGAAGCAGGAGAGTGAGAGAAAAGGAAAGAAGAGACATGCAGCCAGACGAGGGGTTAGTGAGAGAGGATGGGACAGAGAACAGAATGAAAAGGAAATAAGGCAAGGCTAGGACAAGCAAGGACAGGCAAGGCAAGGCTAGGCTGCAGGACATGTTTTTGCTTTATATTTTCTAGCACAACCGTCTTCAGACTAGGAGGAAAGCCATAAGACCGTATGGATTAGGCCCAAGCAAAAACCCCAGCTACTTGAGACACTTAGACTAGGCCTAAAATACCAAGATCTCTCCATAAGGATGGTTTTTATACTGTACTTCCACAATCTGCTGGCAGTACAAAAAAATAAGCTGCAGATCTCCTTAGGCTGAGTCATGGTGCTTTGGGGCAGGGACCATGCATATCATGGGAATATTTCACAGTTTCTGCTCTGTTTTCAGTGTATGACACCAAAACACCCACCTGATGACATCCTTTCAAGAGCAAAGGCAGCAATTTGCAGAATTCCGCTTCTTAGGGGAAGTGAGAAATTGCTGAGCTGACACCAAGTCCTGCAGTGTCCCTGTCACCTGCAGAGCCACCGCATCCTCGCCACGGTAGCGGGCATTGTGACAAAGGTTCTATGTCAGCTGGGTGTGGCAGCCAGGCGCCCCCTAGGGGATGGGGAGCCTGTCAGCCCCGGGCCTGTCACTGCCTGCTGGCCCTGCTGCCACCAGCCAGGCCTCTGAAAACTTGTCAAACCATGCCCAGACTTGGGGCCAGTTTGGCCCAAAGTCTCCAAGAGACAAGTCGGGAAGAAAGATAGGGGACAGAGGGAGAAAGCGAAGGGAGCAGGAGAAAGGGAAGGAAGAATAAAAAGTAGTGTTGGGCTGCAGGAGTGAGATGGAGGAATTGCAAGAAAAGAGGCAGGAAGCAGGAGAGTGAGAGAAAAGGAAAGAAGAGACATGCAGCCAGACGAGGGGTTAGTGAGAGAGGATGGGACAGAGAACAGAATGAAAAGGAAATAAGGCAAGCCTAGGACAAGCAAGGACAGGCAAGGCAAGGCTAGGCTGCAGGACATGTTTTTGCTTTATAGTTTCTAGCACAACCGTCTTCAGACTAGGAGGAAAGCCATAAGACTGTATGGATTAGGCCCAAGCAAAAACCCCAGCTACTTGAGACACTTAGACTAAGCCTAAAATACCAAGATCTCTCCATAAGGATGGTTTTTATACTGTACTTCCACAATCTGCTGGCAGTACAAAAAAATAAGCTGCAGATCTCCTTAGGCTGAGTCATGGTGCTTTGGGGCAGGGACCATGCATATCATGGGAATATTTCACAGTTTCAGCTCTGTTTTCAGTGTATGACACCAAAACACCCACCTGATGACATCCTTTCAAGAGCAAAGGCAGCAATTTGCAGAATTCCGCTTCTTAGGGGAAGTGAGAAATTGCTGAGCTGACACCAAGTCCTGCAGTGTCCCTGTCACCTGCAGAGCCACCGCATCCTCGCCACGGTAGCGGGCATTGTGACAAAGGTTCTATGTCAGCTGGGTGTGGCAGCCAGGCGCCCCCTAGGGGATGGGGAGCCTGTCAGCCCCGGGCCTGTCACTGCCTGCTGTCCCTGCTGCCACCAGCCAGGCCTCTGAAAACTTGTCAAACCATGCCCAGACTTGGGGCCAGTTTGGCCCAAAGTCTGCAAGAGACAAGTCGGGAAGAAAGATATGGGACAGAGGGAGAAAGCGAAGGGAGCAGGAGAAAGGGAAGGAAGAATAAAAAGTAGTGTTGGGCTGCAGGAGTGAGATGGAGGAATTGCAAGAAAAGAGGCAGGAAGCAGGAGAGTGAGAGAAAAGGAAAGAAGAGACATGCAGCCAGACGAGGGGTTAGTGAGAGAGGATGGGACAGAGAACAGGATGAGAAGGAAATAAGGCAAGGCTAGGACAAGCAAGGACAGGCGAGGCAAGGCTAGGCTGCAGGACATGTTTTTGCTTTATAGTTTCTAGCACATTCGTCTTCAGACTAGGAGGAAAGCCATAAGACCGTATGGATTAGGCCCAAGCAAAAACCCCAGCTACTTGAGACACTTAGACTAGGCCTAAAATACCAAGATCTCTCCATAAGGATGGTTTTTATACTGTACTTCCACAATCTGCTGGCAGTACAAAAAAATAAGCTGCAGATCTCCTTAGGCTGAGTCATGGTGCTTTGGGGCAGGGACCATGCATATCATGGGAATATTTCACAGTTTCTGCTCTGTTTTCAGTGTATGACACCAAAACACCCACCTGATGACATCCTTTCAAGAGCAAAGGCAGCAATTTGCAGAATTCCGCTTCTTAGGGGAAGTGAGAAATTGCTGAGCTGACACCAAGTCCTGCAGTGTCCCTGTCACCTGCAGAGCCACCGCATCCTCGCCACGGTAGCGGGCATTGTGACAAAGGTTCTATGTCAGCTGGGTGTGGCAGCCAGGCGCCCCCTAGGGGATGGGGAGCCTGTCAGCCCCGGGCCTGTCACTGCCTGCTGGCCCTGCTGCCACCAGCCAGGCCTCTGAAAACTTGTCAAACCATGCCCAGACTAGGGGGCCAGTTTGGCCCAAAGTCTCCAAGAGACAAGTCGGGAAGAAAGATAGGGGACAGAGGGAGAAAGCGAAGGGAGCAGGAGAAAGGGAAGGAAGAATAAAAAGTAGTGTTGGGCTGCAGGAGTGAGATGGAGGAATTGCAAGAAAAGAGGCAGGAAGCAGGAGAGTGAGAGAAAAGGAAAGAAGAGACATGCAGCCAGACGAGGGGTTAGTGAGAGAGGATGGGACAGAGAACAGGATGAGAAGGAAATAAGGCAAGGCTAGGACAAGCAAGGACAGGCGAGGCAAGGCTAGGCTGCAGGACATGTTTTTGCTTTATAGTTTCTAGCACATTCGTCTTCAGACTAGGAGGAAAGCCATAAGACCGTATGGATTAGGCCCAAGCAAAAACCCCAGCTACTTGAGACACTTAGACTAGGCCTAAAATACCAAGATCTCTCCATAAGGATGGTTTTTATACTGTACTTCCACAATCTGCTGGCAGTACAAAAAAATAAGCTGCAGATCTCCTTAGACTGAGTCATGGTGCTTTGGGGCAGGGACCATGCATATCATGGGAATATTTCACAGTTTCTGCTCTGTTTTCAGTGTATGACACCAAAACACCCACCTGATGACATCCTTTCAAGAGCAAAGGCAGCAATTGGCAGAATTCCGCTTCTTAGGGGAAGTGAGAAATTGCTGAGCTGACACCAAGTCCTGCAGTGTCCCTGTCACCTGCAGAGCCACCGCATCCTCGCCACGGTAGCGGGCATTGTGACAAAGGTTCTATGTCAGCTGGGTGTGGCAGCCAGGCGCCCCCTAGGGGATGGGGAGCCTGTCAGCCCCGGGCCTGTCACTGCCTGGTGTCCCTGCTGCCACCAGCCAGGCCTCTGAAACCTTGTCAAACCATGCCCAGACATGCGCCAGTTTGGCCCAATGTCTCCAAGAGACAAGTCGGGAAGAAAGATATGGGACAGAGGGAGAAAGCGAAGGGAGCAGGAGAAACGGAAGGAAGAATAAAAAGTAGTGTTGGGCTGCAGGAGTGAGATGGAGGAATTGCAAGAAAAGAGGCAGGAAGCAGGAGAGTGAGAGAAAAGCAAAGAAGAGACATGCAGCCAGACGAGGGGTTAGTGAGAGAGGATGGGACAGAGAACAGGATGAGAAGGACATAAGGCAAGGCTAGGACAGGCAAGGACAGGCAAGGCAAGGCTAGGCTGCAGGACATGTTTTTGCTTTATAGTTTCTAGCACATTGGTCTTCAGACTAGGAGGAAAGCCATAAGACCGTATGGATTAGGCCCAAGCAAAAACCCCAGCTACTTGAGACACTTAGACTAAGCCTAAAATACCAAGATCTCTCCATAAGGATGGTTTTTATACTGTACTTCCACAATCTGCTGGCAGTACAAAAAAATAAGCTGCAGATCTCCTTAGGCTGAGTCATGGTGCTTTGGGGCAGGGACCATGCATATCATGGGAATATTTCACAGTTTCTGCTCTGTTTTCAGTGTATGACACCAAAACACCCACCTGATGACATCCTTTCAAGAGCAAAGGCAGCAATTTGCAGAATTCCGCTTCTTAGGGGAAGTGAGAAATTGCTGAGCTGACACCAAGTCCTGCAGTGTCCCTGTCACCTGCAGAGCCACCGCATCCTCGCCACGGTAGCGGGCATTGTGACCAAGGTTCTATGTCAGCTGGGTGTGGCAGCCAGGCGCCCCCTAGGGGATGGGGAGCCTGTCAGCCCCGGGCCTGTCACTGCCTGCTGGCCCTGCTGCCACCAGCCAGGCCTCTGAAAACTTGTCAAACCATGCCCAGACTTGGGGCCAGTTTGGCCCAAAGTCTGCAAGAGACAAGTCGGGAAGAAAGATATGGGACAGAGGGAGAAAGCGAAGGGAGCAGGAGAAAGGGAAGGAAGAATAAAAAGTAGTGTTGGGCTGCAGGAGTGAGATGGAGGAATTGCAAGAAAAGAGGCAGGAAGCAGGAGAGTGAGAGAAAAGGAAAGAAGAGACATGCAGCCAGACGAGGGCTTAGTGAGAGAGGATGGGACAGAGAACAGGATGAGAAGGACATAAGGCAAGGCTAGGACAGGCAAGGACAGGCAAGGCAAGGCTAGGCTGCAGGACATGTTTTTGCTTTATAGTTTCTAGCACATTCGTCTTCAGACTAGGAGGAAAGCCATAAGACCGTATGGATTAGGCCCAAGCAAAAACCCCAGCTACTTGAGACACTTAGACTAAGCCTAAAATACCAAGATCTCTCCATAAGGATGGTTTTTATACTGTACTTCCACAATCTGCTGGCAGTACAAAAAAAGAAGCTGCAGATCTCCTTAGGCTGAGTCATGGTGCTTTGGGGCAGGGACCATGCATATCATGGGAATATTTCACAGTTTCTGCTCTGTTTTCAGTGTATGACACCAAAACACCCACCTGATGACATCCTTTCAAGAGCAAAGGCAGCAATTTGCAGAATTCCGCTTCTTAGGGGAAGTGAGAAATTGCTGAGCTGACACCAAGTCCTGCAGTGTCCCTGTCACCTGCAGAGCCACTGCATCCTCGCCACGGTAGCGGGCATTGTGACAAAGGTTCTATGTCAGCTGGGTGTGGCAGCCAGGCGCCCCCTAGGGGATGGGGAGCCTGTCAGCCCCGGGCCTGTCACTGCCTGCTGGCCCTGCTGCCACCAGCCAGGCCTCTGAAAACTTGTCAAACCATGCCCAGACTTGGGGCCAGTTTGGCCCAAAGTCTCCAAGAGACAAGTCGGGAAGAAAGATAGGGGACAGAGGGAGAAAGCGAAGGGAGCAGGAGAAAGGGAAGGAAGAATAAAAAGTAGTGTTGGGCTGCAGGAGTGAGATGGAGGAATTGCAAGAAAAGAGGCAGGAAGCAGGAGAGTGAGAGAAAAGGAAAGAACAGACATGCAGCCAGACGAGGGGTTATTGAGAGAGGATGGGACAGAGAACAGGATGAGAAGGACATAAGGCAAGGCTAGGACAGGCAAGGACAGGCAATGCAAGTCTAGGCTGCAGGACATGTTTTTGCTTTATAGTTTCTAGCACATTCGTCTTCAGACTAGGAGGAAAGCCATAAGACCGTATGGATTAGGCCCAAGCAAAAACCCCAGCTACTTGAGACACTTAGACTAAGCCTAAAATACCAAGATCTCTCCATAAGGATGGTTTTTATACTGTACTTCCACAATCTGCTGGCAGTACAAAAAAATAAGCTGCAGATCTCCTTAGGCTGAGTCATGGTGCTTTGGGGCAGGGACCATGCATATCATGGGAATATTTCACAGTTTCTGCTCTGTTTTCAGTGTATGACACCAAAACACCCACCTGATGACATCCTTTCAAGAGCAAAGGCAGCAATTTGCAGAATTCCGCTTCTTAGGGGAAGTGAGAAATTGCTGAGCTGACACCAAGTCCTGCAGTGTCCCTGTCACCTGCAGAGCCACCGCATCCTCGCCACGGTAGCGGGCATTGTGACAAAGGTTCTATGTCAGCTGGGTGTGGCAGCCAGGCGCCCCCTAGGGGATGGGGAGCCTGTCAGCCCCGGGCCTGTCACTGCCTGGTGTCCCTGCTGCCACCAGCCAGGCCTCTGAAAACTTGTCAAACCATGCCCAGACTTGGGGCCAGTTTGGCCCAAAGTCTGCAAGAGACAAGTCGGGAAGAAAGATATGGGACAGAGGGAGAAAGCGAAGGGAGCAGGAGAAAGGGAAGGAAGAATAAAAAGTAGTGTTGGGCTGCAGGAGTGAGATGGAGGAATTGCAAGAAAAGAGGCAGGAAGCAGGAGAGTGACAGAAAAGGAAAGAAGAGACATGCAGCCAGACGAGGGCTTAGTGAGAGAGGATGGGACAGAGAACAGGATGAGAAGGACATAAGGCAAGGCTAGGACAGGCAAGGACGGGCAAGGCAAGGCTAGGCTGCAGGACATGTTTTTGCTTTATAGTTTCTAGCACATTGGTCTTCAGACTAGGAGGAAAGCCATAAGACCGTATGGATTAGGCCCAAGCAAAAACCCCAGCTACTTGAGACACTTAGACTAAGCCTAAAATACCAAGATCTCTCCATAAGGATGGTTTTTATACTGTACTTCCACAATCTGCTGGCAGTACAAAAAAAGAAGCTGCAGATCTCCTTAGGCTGAGTCATGGTGCTTTGGGGCAGGGACCATGCATATCATGGGAATATTTCACAGTTTCTGCTCTGTTTTCAGTGTATGACACCAAAACACCCACCTGATGACATCCTTTCAAGAGCAAAGGCAGCAATTTGCAGAATTCCGCTTCTTAGGGGAAGTGAGAAATTGCTGAGCTGACACCAAGTCCTGCAGTGTCCCTGTCACCTGCAGAGCCACCGCATCCTCGCCACGGTAGCGGGCATTGTGACCAAGGTTCTATGTCAGCTGGGTGTGGCAGCCAGGCGCCCCCTAGGGGATGGGGAGCCTGTCACTCCCTGGTGTCCCTGCTGCCACCAGCCAGGCCTCTGAAAACTTGTCAAACCATGCCCAGACTTGGGGCCAGTTTGGCCCAAAGTCTCCAAGAGACAAGTCGGGAAGAAAGATAGGGGACAGAGGGAGAAAGCGAAGGGAGCAGGAGAAAGGGAAGGAAGAATAAAAAGTAGTGTTGGGCTGCAGGAGTGAGATGGAGGAATTGCAAGAAAAGAGGCAGGAAGCAGGAGAGTGAGAGAAAAGCAAAGAAGAGACATGCAGCCAGACGAGGGGTTAGTGAGAGAGGATGGGACAGAGAACAGGATGAGAAGGACATAAGGCAAGGCTAGGACAGGCAAGGACAGGCAAGGCAAGGCTAGGCTGCAGGACATGTTTTTGCTTTATAGTTTCTAGCACATTCGTCTTCAGACTAGGAGGAAAGCCATAAGACCGTATGGATTAGGCCCAAGCAAAAACCCCAGCTACTTGAGACACTTAGACTAAGCCTAAAATACCAAGATCTCTCCATAAGGATGATTTTTATACTGTACTTCCACAATCTGCTGGCAGTACAAAAAAATAAGCTGCAGATCTCCTTAGGCTGAGTCATGGTGCTTTGGGGCAGGGACCATGCATATCATGGGAATATTTCACAGTTTCTGCTCTGTTTTCAGTGTATGACACCAAAACACCCACCTGATGACATCCTTTCAAGAGCAAAGGCAGCAATTTGCAGAATTCCGCTTCTTAGGGGAAGTGAGAAATTGCTGAGCTGACACCAAGCCCTGCAGTGTCCCTGTCACCTGCAGAGCCACCGCATCCTCGCCACGGTAGCGGGCATTGTGACAAAGGTTCTATGTCAGCTGGGTGTGGCAGCCAGGCGCCCCCTAGGGGATGGGGAGCCTGTCAGCCCCGGGCCTGTCACTGCCTGGTGTCCCTGCTGCCACCAGCCAGGCCTCTGAAAACTTGTCAAACCATGCCCAGACTTGGGGCCAGTTTGGCCCAAAGTCTGCAAGAGACAAGTCGGGAAGAAAGATATGGGACAGAGGGAGAAAGCGAAGGGAGCAGGAGAAAGGGAAGGAAGAATAAAAAGTAGTGTTGGGCTGCAGGAGTGAGATGGAGGAATTGCAAGAAAAGAGGCAGGAAGCAGGAGAGTGAGAGAAAAGGAAAGAACAGACATGCAGCCAGACGAGGGGTTATTGAGAGAGGATGGGACAGAGAACAGGATGAGAAGGACATAAGGCAAGGCTAGGACAGGCAAGGACAGGCAAGGCAAGGCTAGGCTGCAGGACATGTTTTTGCTTTATAGTTTCTAGCACATTCGTCTTCAGACTAGGAGGAAAGCCATAAGACCGTATGGATTAGGCCCAAGCAAAAACCCCAGCTACTTGAGACACTTAGACTAAGCCTAAAATACCAAGATCTCTCCATAAGGATGGTTTTTATACTGTACTTCCACAATCTGCTGGCAGTACAAAAAAATAAGCTGCAGATCTCCTTAGGCTGAGTCATGGTGCTTTGGGGCAGGGACCATGCATATCATGGGAATATTTCACAGTTTCTGCTCTGTTTTCAGTGTATGACACCAAAACACCCACCTGATGACATCCTTTCAAGAGCAAAGGCAGCAATTGGCAGAATTCCGCTTCTTAGGGGAAGTGAGAAATTGCTGAGCTGACACCAAGTCCTGCAGTGTCCCTGTCACCTGCAGAGCCACCGCATCCTCGCCACGGTAGCGGGCATTGTGACAAAGGTTCTATGTCAGCTGGGTGTGGCAGCCAGGCGCCCCCTAGGGGATGGGGAGCCTGTCAGCCCCGGGCCTGTCACTGCCTGGTGTCCCTGCTGCCACCAGCCAGGCCTCTGAAAACTTGTCAAACCATGCCCAGACTTGGGGCCAGTTTGGCCCAAAGTCTGCAAGAGACAAGTCGGGAAGAAAGATATGGGACAGAGGGAGAAAGCGAAGGGAGCAGGAGAAAGGGAAGGAAGAATAAAAAGTAGTGTTGGGCTGCAGGAGTGAGATGGAGGAATTGCAAGAAAAGAGGCAGGAAGCAGGAGAGTGAGAGAAAAGGAAAGAAGAGACATGCAGCCAGACGAGGGCTTAGTGAGAGAGGATGGGACAGAGAACAGGATGAGAAGGACATAAGGCAAGGCTAGGACAGGCAAGGACAGGCAAGGCAAGGCTAGGCTGCAGGACATGTTTTTGCTTTATAGTTTCTAGCACATTGGTCTTCAGACTAGGAGGAAAGCCATAAGACCGTATGGATTAGGCCCAAGCAAAAACCCCAGCTACTTGAGACACTTAGACTAAGCCTAAAATACCAAGATCTCTCCATAAGGATGGTTTTTATACTGTACTTCCACAATCTGCTGGCAGTACAAAAAAATAAGCTGCAGATCTCCTTAGGCTGAGTCATGGTGCTTTGGGGCAGGGACCATGCATATCATGGGAATATTTCACACTTTCTGCTCTGTTTTCAGTGTATGACACCAAAACACACACCTGATGACATCCTTTCAAGAGCAAAGGCAGCAATTTGCAGAATTCCGCTTCTTAGGGGAAGTGAGAAATTGCTGAGCTGACACCAAGTCCTGCAGTGTCCCTGTCACCTGCAGAGTCACCGCATCCTCGCCACGGTAGCGGGCATTGTGACAAAGGTTCTATGTCAGCTGGGTGTGTCAGCCAGGCGCCCCCTAGGGGATGGGGAGCCTGTCAGCCCCGGGCCTGTCACTGCCTGCTGTCCCTGCTGCCACCAGCCAGGCCTCTGAAAACTTGTCAAACCATTCCCAGACTTGGGGCCAGTTTGGCCCAAAGTCTGCAAGAGACAAGTCGGGAAGAAAGATATGGGACAGAGGGAGAAAGCGAAGGGAGCAGGAGAAAGGGAAGGAAGAATAAAAAGTAGTGTTGGGCTGCAGGAGTGAGATGGAGGAATTGCAAGAAAAGAGGCAGGAAGCAGGAGAGTGAGAGAAAAGGAAAGAACAGACATGCAGCCAGACGAGGGGTTATTGAGAGAGGATGGGACAGAGAACAGGATGAGAAGGACATAAGGCAAGGCTAGGACAGGCAAGGACAGGCAAGGCAAGGCTAGGCTGCAGGACATGTTTTTGCTTTATAGTTTCTAGCACATTCGTCTTCAGACTAGGAGGAAAGCCATAAGACCGTATGGATTAGGCCCAAGCAAAAACCCCAGCTACTTGAGACACTTAGACTAAGCCTAAAATACCAAGATCTCTCCATAAGGATGGTTTTTATACTGTACTTCCACAATCTGCTGGCAGTACAAAAAAATAAGCTGCAGATCTCCTTAGGCTGAGTCATGGTGCTTTGGGGCAGGGACCATGCATATCATGGGAATATTTCACAGTTTCTGCTCTGTTTTCAGTGTATGACACCAAAACACCCACCTGATGACATCCTTTCAAGAGCAAAGGCAGCAATTTGCAGAATTCCGCTTCTTAGGGGAAGTGAGAAATTGCTGAGCTGACACCAAGCCCTGCAGTGTCCCTGTCACCTGCAGAGCCACCGCATCCTCGCCACGGTAGCGGGCATTGTGACAAAGGTTCTATGTCAGCTGGGTGTGGCAGCCAGGCGCCCCCTAGGGGATGGGGAGCCTGTCACTGCCTGGTGTCCCTGCTGCCACCAGCCAGGCCTCTGAAAACTTGTCAAACCATGCCCAGACTTGGGGCCAGTTTGGCCCAAAGTCTCCAAGAGACAAGTCGGGAAGAAAGATATGGGACAGAGGGAGAAAGCGAAGGGAGCAGGAGAAAGGGAAGGAAGAATAAAAAGTAGTGTTGGGCTGCAGGAGTGAGATGGAGGAATTGCAAGAAAAGAGGCAGGAAGCAGGAGAGTGAGAGAAAAGCAAAGAAGAGACATGCAGCCAGACGAGGGGTTAGTGAGAGAGGATGGGACAGAGAACATGATGAGAAGGACATAAGGCAAGGCTAGGACAGGCAAGGACAGGCAAGGCAAGGCTAGGCTGCAGGACACTTTTTTGCTTTATAGTTTCTAGCACATTCGTCTTCAGACTAGGAGGAAAGCCATAAGACCGTATGGATTAGGCCCAAGCAAAAACCCCAGCTACTTGAGACACTTAGACTAAGCCTAAAATACCAAGATCTCTCCATAAGGATGGTTTTTATACTGTACTTCCACAATCTGCTGGCAGTACAAAAAAAGAAGCTGCAGATCTCCTTAGGCTGAGTCATGGTGCTTTGGGGCAGGGACCATGCATATCATGGGAATATTTCACCATTTCTGCTCTGGTTTTTAGTGTATTACACCAAAACACCCACCTGATGACATCCTTTCAAGAGCAAAGGCAGCAATTTGCAGAATTCCGCTTCTTTGGAGAACTGAGAAATTGCTGAGCTGACACCAAGTCCTGCAGTGTCCCTGTCACCTGCAGAGTCACCGCATCCTCGCCACGGTAGCGGGCATTGTGCCAAAGGTTCTATTTCAGCTAGGTTTGGCAGCCAGGCACTCCCTAGGGGATGGGGATCCTGTCAGCCCTGGGCCTGTCACTGCCTGCTGTCCCTGCTGTCACCAGCCAGGCCTCTGAAAACTTGTCAAACCATGCCCAGACATGGGGACAATTTGGCCCAAAATCTCCAAGAGAGAAGTCGGAAAGAAAGATATGGGACAGAGGGAGAGAGCGAAGGGAGCAGGAGAAAGGGAAGGAAGAATCAAAAGTAGTATGGGGCTGCAGGAGTGAGATGGAGGAATTGCAAAAAAGAGGCAGGAAGCAGGAGAGTGAGAGAAAAGGAAAGAAGAGACATGCAGCCAGACGAGGGCTTAGTGAGAGAGGATGGGACAGAGAACAGGATGAGAAGGAAATAAGGCAAGGCAAGGACAGGCATTGACAGGCAAGTCAAGGCTAGGCTGCAGGACACTTTTTTGCTTTATAGTTTCTAGCACATTCGTCTTCAGACTAGGAGGAAAGCCATAAGACCGTATGGATTAGGCCCAAGCAAAAACCCCAGCTACTTGAGACACTTAGACTAAGCCTAAAATACCAAGATCTCTCCATAAGGATGGTTTTTATACTGTACTTCCACAATCTGCTGGCAGTACAAAAAAAGAAGCTGCAGATCTCCTTAGGCTGAGTCATGGTGCTTTGGGGCAGGGACCACGCATATCATGGGAATATTTCACCATTTATGCTCTGGTTTTTAGTGCATTACACCAAAACACACACCTGATGACATCCTTTCAAGAGCAAAGGCAGCAATTTGCAGAATTCCGCTTCTTTTGAGAACTGAGAAATTGCTGAGCTGACACCAAGTCCTGCAGTGTCCCTGTCACCTGCAGAGTCACCGCATCCTCGCCACGGTAGCGGACATTGTGCCACAGGTTCTATGTCAGCTGGGTGTGGCAGCCAGGCGCACCCTAGGAGATGGGGAGCCTGTCAGCCCCGGGCCTGTCACTGCCTGCTGTCCCTGCTGTCACCAGCCAGGCCTCTGAAAACTTGTCACACCATGCCCAGACTTGGGGCCAATTTGGCCCAAAGTCTCCAACAGACAAGTCGGGAAGAAAGATATTGGACAGAGGGAGAGAGCGAAGGGAGCAGGAGAAAGGGAAGGAAGAATAAAAAGTAGTATGGGGCTGCAGGAGTGAGATGGATGAATTGCAAGGAAAGAGGCAGGAAGCAGGAGAGTGAGAGAAAAGGAAAGAAGAGACATGCAGCCGGACGATGGCTTAGTGAGAGAGGTTCGGACAGAGAACAGGATGAGAAGGAAATAAGGCAAGGCAAGGACAGGCAAGGACAGGAAGGCAAGGCTAGGCTGCAGGACACTTTCATGCTTTATACTTTCTAGCACATTCGTCTTCAGACTAGGAGGAAAGCCATAACACCGTAAGGATTAGGCCCAAGCAAAAACCCCAGCTACTTGAGACACTTAGACTAAGCCTAAAATAGGAAGATCTCTCCATAAGGATGGTTTTTATACTGTACTTCCACAATCTGCTGTCAGTACAAAAAAAGAAGCTGCAGATCTCCTTAGGCTGAGTCATGGTGCTTTGGTGCAGGGACCACACATATCATGGGAATATTTCACCATTTCTGCTCTGGTTTTTACTGTATTACACCAAAACACCCACCTGATGACATCCTTTCAAGAGCAAAGGCAGCAATTTGCAGAATTCCGCTTCTTTGGAGAACTGAGAAATTGCTGAGCTGACACCAAGTCCTGCAGTGTCCCTGTCACCTACAGAGACACCGCAGCCTCGCCATGGTAGCAGGCATTGTGACAAAGGTTCTATGTCAGCTGGGTGTGGCAGCCAGGCGCCCCCTAGGGGATGGGGAGCCTTTCAGCCCCGGGCCTGTCACTGCCTGCTGTCCCTGCTGTCACCAGCCAGGCCTCTGAAAACTTGTTAAACCATGCCCAGACTTGGGGCCAATTTGGCCCAAAGTCTCCAACAGACAAGTCGGGAAGAAAGATATGGGACAGAGGGAGAGAGCGAAGAGAGCAGGAGAAAGGGAAGGAAGAATAAAAAGTAGTGTTGGGCTGCAGGAGTGAGATGGAGGAATTGTAAGAAAAGAGGCAGGAAGCAGGAGAGTGAGAGAAAAGGAAAGAAGAGACATGCAGCCAGACGAGGGCTTAGTGAGAGAGGATGGGACAGAGAACAGGATGAGAAGGAAATAAGGCAAGACAAGGACAGGCAAGGACAAGAAGGCAAGGCTACGCTGCAGGACACTTTTTTGCTTTATAGTTTCTAGCACATTCGTCGTCAGACTAGGAGGAAAGCCATAAGACCGTATGGATTAGGCCTGAGCAAAAACCCCAGCTACCTGAGACACTTAGACTAAGCCTAAAATAGGAAGATCTCTCCATAAGGATGGTTTTTATACTGTACTTCCATAATCTGCTGGCAGTACAAAAAAAGAAGCTGCAGATCACCTTAGGCTTAGTCATGGTGCTTTGGTGCAGAGAGCATACATATCATGGGAATATTTCACCATTTCTGCTCTGGTTTTTAGTATATTACACCAAAACACCCACCTGATGACATCCATTCAATAGCAAAGGCAGCAATTTGCAGAATTCCGCTTCTTTGGAGAACTGAGAAATTGCTGAGCTGACACCAATTCCTGCAGTGATCCTGTCACCTGCAGAGTCACCGCATCCTCGCCACGGTAGCGGGCACTGTGACAACGGTTCTATGTCAGCTGGGTGTGGCAGCCAGGCGCCCTCTAGGGGATGGGGAACCTGTCAGCCCCAGGCCTGTCACTGCCTGCTGTCCCAGCTGTCACCAGCCAGGCCTCTGAAAACTTGTCAAACCATGCCCAGACTTGGGGCCAATTTGGCCCAAAGTCTCCAACAGACAAGTCGGGAAGAAAGATATGGGACAGAGGGAGAGAGCGAAGGGAGCAGGAGAAAGGGAAGGAAGAATAAAAAGTAGTGTTGGGCTGCAGGAGTGAGATGGAGGAATTGTAAGAAAAGAGGCAGGAAGCAGGAGAGTGAGAGAAAAGGAAAGAAGAGACATGCAGCCAGACGAGGGGTTGATGAGTGAGGATAGGACAGAGAACAGGATGAGAAGGAAATAAGGCAAGGCAAGGACAGGCAAGGACAGGCAAGGCAAGGCTAGGCTGCAGGGCACTTTTTTGCTTTATAGTTTCTAGCACATTCGTCTTCAGACTAGGAGGAAAGCCATAAGACTGTATGGATTAGCTCCAAGCAAAAACCCCAGCTACCTGAGACGCTTAGACTAAGCCTAAAATAGGAAGATCTCTTCATAAGGATGGTTTTTATACTGTACTTCCACAATCTGCTGGCAGTACAAAAAAAGAAGCTGCAGATCTCCTTAGGCTGAGTCATGGTGCTTTGGTGCAGAGAGCATACATATCATGGGAATATTTCACCATTTCTGCTCTGTTTTTTAGTGTATTACACCAAAACACCCACCTGATGACATACTTTCAAGAGCAAAGGCAGCAATTTGCAGAATTCCGCTTCTTTGGAGAACTGAGAAATTGCTGAGCTGACACCAATTCCTGCAGTGATCCTGTCACCTGCAGAGTCACCGCATCCTCGCCACGGTAGCGGGCATTGTGCCAAAGGTTCTATGTCAGTTGGGTGTGGCAGCCAGGTGCCCCCTAGGGGATGGGGAGCCTGTCAGCCCCGGGCCTGTCACTGCCTGCTGTCCCAGCTGTCGCCAGCCAGGCCTCTGAAAACTTGTCAAACCATGCCCAGACTTGGGGCCAATTTGGCCCAAAGTCTCCAACAGACAAGTCGGGAAGAAAGATATGGGACAGAGGGAGAGAGCGAAGGGAGCAGGAGAAAGGGAAGGAAAAATAATAAGTAGTGTTGTGCTGCAGGAGTGAGATGGAGGAATTGCAAGAAAAGAGGCAGGAAGCAGGAGAGTGAGAGAAAAGGAAAGAAGAGACATGCAGCCAGACGAGGGCTTAGTGAGAGAGGATGGGACAGAGAACAGGGCGAGAAGGAAATAAGGCAAGGCAAGGACAGGCAAGGACAGGCAAGGCAAGGCTAGGCTGCAGGGCATTTTTTTGCTTTATAGTTTCTAGCACATTCGTCTTCAGACTAGGAGGAAAGCCATAAGACCATATGGATTAGGCCCAAGCAAAAACCCCAGCTACTTGAGACACATAGACTAAGCTTAAAATAGGAAGATCTCTCCATAAGGATGGTTTTTATACTGTACTCCCACAATCTGCTGGCAGTACAAAAAAAGAAGCTGCTGATCCCCTTAGCTGACACCAAGTCCTGCAGTGTCCCTGTCACCTGCAGAGTCACCGCAGCCTCGCCACGGTAGCGGGCATTGTGACAAAGGTTCTATGTCAGCTGGGTGTGGCAGGCAGGCGCCCCCTAGGGGAGGGGGTGCCTGTCAGCCCCGGGCCTGTCACTGCCTGCTGTCCCTGCTGCCACCAGCCAGGCCTCTGAACTCTGGTCAAACCATTCCCAGACTTATGGCCAATTTGGCCCAAAGTCTCCAAGAGACAAGTCGGGAAGAAAGATATGGGACAGAGGGAGAAAGCAAAGGGAGCAGGAGAAAGGGAAGGAAGAATAAAAAGTAGTGTTGGTCTGCACAAGTGAGATGGAGGAATTGAAAGAAAAGAGGCAGGAAGCAGGAGAGCCAGAGAAAAGGAAAGGGAATAGGAAAGAAGAGACATGCAGCCAGACGAGGGGTTAGTGAGAGAGGATGGCACAGAGAACAGGATGAGAAGAAAATGAGGCAAGTCAAGGACAGGCGAGGACAGGTAAGACTGCAGGACGTTTTTTTGCTTTATAGTTTCTAGCACATTCGTCTTCAGACGAGGAGGAAAGCCATAAGACCTTATGGATTAGACCCAAGCAAAAACTCCAGCTACTTGAGACACTTAGACTAAGCCTAAAATACGAAGATCTCTCCATAAGGATGGTTTTTATACTGTACTTCTACAATCTGCTGGCAGTACAAAAAAAGAAACTGCAGATCTCCTTAGGCTGAGTCTTGGTGGTTTGGTGCAGGGATCACAGTATCACATTATCACAGTATGTTTGAGATTGGAAGGGACCTCAAAAGATCATCTAGTCCAATACCCCTGCTGGAGCAGGAATCCCTAAATGAGGTCGCACAGAAACATGTGCAGGCGGGTTTTGAATGTCTCCAGAGAAGGAGACTTTACAACCTCCCTGGGCAGCCTGTTCCAGTGTTCTGTCACCCTTACTGAGAAGTTTTTTCTCAAATTTAAGTGGAACCTCTTGTGTTCCAGCTTTATCCCTTTACCCCTTGTCCTATCATTGTTGGCCACCGAGAAGAGCCTGGCTCCATCCTCATGGCACTCACCTTTTCTATATTTATAAACATTTATAAGGTCCCCCCTTAGTCTCCTCTTCTCCAAACTAAAGAGACCCAGCTCCCTCAGCCTTTCTTCATAAGGGAGGTGCTCCACTCCCTTCATCATCTTCGTTGCCCTACGCTGGACCCTCTCCAGCAGTTCCCTGTCCTTCTTGAACTGAGGGTCCCAGAACTGGACACAACATTCCAGTTGGGGTCTCACCAGGGTGGAGTAGAGGGGAAGGAGGACCTCTCTCGATCTACTAACCACCCCCCTCGTAATACATGCCGGGATGCCTTTGGCCTTCCTGGCCACAAGGGCACAGTGCTGGCTCATGGTCATCCTGCTGTCCACCAGGACCCCCAGGTCCCTTTCCTCTACAGTGCTCTCTACTATGTAATTTCCCAACCTATACTGGAACCTGGGGTTGTTCCTGCCCAGATGCAGGACTCTACACTTTCCCTTGTTAAATTTCATTAGGTTATTCCCCGCCCAACTCTCCAGCCTGTCCAAGTCCCACTGGATGGCAACACAGCCTTCTGGCATGTCAGCCACCCCTCCCAGCTTAGTGTCATCAGCAAACTTGCTGATAGTACACTTTATTCCCTCGTCCAAATCGTTAATGAATATATTGAATAATATTGGCCCCAGTACTGACCCCTGAGGCACTCCACTAGATACTGGCCTCCAACTAGACTCCACACCATTGACTACCACTCTCTGGCTTCTCTCCTTAAGCCAGTTTGCAACCCACCTCACTACTCTATTGTCTAGACCATACCTCCTCAACTTAGCTGTGAGAATGCTGTGGGAGACTGTGTCAAAGGCTTTACTGAAGTCAAGGTAGACCACATCCACCGCTCTGCCATCATCCATCCACCTTGTTACATTCTCATAAAAGGCTATGAGTTTGGTCAAGCATGACTTACCCTTGGTAAAGCCATGCTGACTGCCCCTAATAACCCTCTTATCCTTGATATGCCTTGAGATGGCACCAAGGATAAGCTGTTCCATTACTTTCCCAGGGACAGAGGTGAGGCTGACTGGTCTATAATTACCCGGGTCCTCCTTCTTGCCCTTTTTGAAGACTGGAGTGACATTTGCTTTCCTCCAATACTCGGGCACCTCCCCCGTTTCCCAAGACTTGGCAAAGATGTTGGAGAGCAGTCCAGCAATGACTTCAGCCAGCTACCTCAGCACCCGTGGATGCATCCCATCTGGACCCACAGATTTATGGATGTCCAGACTATTTCATTGCTCCTTAACCCAGTCCTCATCGACTAAAGAGCAAACTCCTCCATTGACCTGGCTTCATCCGGGGTCTCAGGGGTACAGGACAGCCCAGGGGTACAGGACAGGGCTCCCCAGGACAGCCTCCGGCAGAGTAGACAGAGACAAAGAAGGCATTCAGTAATTCTGCCTTCTCTGTATCTTCTGCCACCAGGGTACCCACCCCATTCATCAGTGGGCCTACATCGCCTCTGGTATTAGTTTTATCTGCTATGTATTTGAAAAAGTTATTTTTGCTGTCCTTGACCCCTCTTACCAGCTGTAATTCTAAGGAGGCGTTGGCTATCCTAGCTGCCTTCCTACATCTTCTAACAGCAGCCTTATATTCTTCCCAAGTGGCCAGCCCCTGTTCCCATGACCTGTAAACTCTCCTCTTCTGCTTGAGCATACCCAACAGATCCCTATTCAACCACGCAGGCCTCCTGTCTCCCTTCCTTGACTTCCTACGTGTGGGGATGCTCTGGTCCTGAGCGTGAAAGAAGCAATCTATGAATGCAATCCAGCTATCTTGGGCCCCTTTACCTTCAAGCAGTCTTGCCCATGGGATTTCCCCCAGCAATTTCTTGAAAAGGCCAAAGTTAGCCCTGCTAAAGTCCAGGGTTGCAATTCTGCTTGCTATTCTGTTCCTGCCATACAAGATGCTGAACTCCACCATCTCGTGGTCACTGCAACCCAGGCAGCCCTCAACCTTTACTGCTTCGACCAGACCCTCCTTGTTAGTGAGGATGAGATCCAGCAGTGCACCTCTCCTAGTCGGCTCCTCCACCATCTGCATGAGGAAGTTCTCATCAATGCACTGGAGGAATCTCCTGGACTGTGGCTGGCTGGCTGAATGGTCCTCCCAGCAAACATCAGGGAAGTTAAAATCACTCGCAACAACCAGGGCCTGTGACTGTGAGGCCACTCTCAACTGCCCATAGAAGGCCTCATCAACTTCCTCAGCCTGATCTGGTGGCCTGTAACAGACGCCCACAACAGTGTCACCCCTGCCAGCCTGACCCTTGATCCTGACCCATACACTCTCAACTCGCTCGTCATCCACTCTTGAGCAAAATTTAGTACATTGTAGTTGCTCTCTCACATAGAGAGGAACTCCACCACCATGCCTGGCTGGCCTGTCTTTCCTGAAAAGGGCATAGCCATCCATGACCACATTCCAGTCATGTGAACTGTCCCACTATGTTTCTGTAATTGTCACCAGATCATAATCTCCCGACCGAACATGGGATTCTAACTCCTCCTGCTTATTCCCCATGCTGCGCGCATTGGTGTACAGGCATTTCAGGGAGCGAGCAGAGCACATCAATTTCTCCCTAGGGGCATAGGAGGCCACCTGGTCCTCATCAGTTTTAGAATGCTGCCCGACTGGGACAAGCTCAGCTACAACCCCATCCCCCTTCGAGCCAATCATCTCCTTCTAAAGAAGTGCTGTTTTGTCTTAAGCTTTCAGACTTTTTTCTAATTTTTGGTGCCTGTTTTCTTCTACCTCTCTCAAAATCACTGAGTCGTATATGAACTAGTGGCACATCATGCTGGTGGATGGTGGGGACACGTTGGCCTTCCACTTAGGGAGGTGTAGATGTTGAGACTTTGGGATTTTCTTCTTTTCCCGTGCCGACATAGGACATGAAAAGAATGCCTACTTTTTCCAAGGATTTGTCTGCTCCCTAGGCTGAAACCAAACTGCATGGAGGGGGGAAGAAGTGTGCTAGGTGAGCAAAAGGAGATTGTGAGCTTGCAAGGACCTTGTTAGGGTCCACTCAGTGATGGATTCCTGATGGTTCATTTACGTTCTTCTCGAAGCACAAAATTAAGGCATCGGAAATGCCAAGGGCTTAGAATACAGTCAAACAGTGTTACTTTATTATTTTGCCCGTAAAGCGGCACGCGATAGCGAGAGAGTAAGAAAAAGGGAAAGGAAAAAGAAACAGGGAAAGAAGAAGGAAAAGATGGGAATGAGGACTGGTTTACTAGCAGGTGAGCTCCAAAGGCATCCCTCTGGTGTCCAGTCCCATGGAGTCCTGCCGGTCCTCCATGGTGGTTTGGGATCCTCTGGTGGGGAGATCTCAATGACGTCCAGTCAGGAACTATCTTTATACTTCTTCATCCCCCTCGCTCCCATTGTTTCAGGCCAATCTCCGCCTTTGTTTCTCAATCCGGGCTTAACTGCGCAGGCTCGAAAAGTCTTCACCTCTCTTGCCAGCGCTTGTCTGTGCCTGCATGGCCTGCATTCAGGGGTATCTCTCTGGTCAATTGGGTGGCCTCAGGACTGTTGGCGAGCTTCTGGGCATGCTCTTTTTTGTTATCCTTTGTTCGAGGGAGCGGGTGGGGGACAAGGTGTGACTGAGGCTGCAGGCAAGAATCCATCTTCTGGATGGCAGTGGTTGTCCCTGGGTCAGAGAGACCTGTCTAACAGTCCCTTTTAGGAGGTGGGGGCTAGCTTGGCTGAAGCACCAAGCAAACTCCACACAGCAGCCATTGTTAGCAGTAGCCTTCCATGTTGGAGACACCTGTTTAACACAATGCTTCTCCTCAAGCCTCTCTCTAAGTCACTGTCAGTCTGTTCTTGGTAGCGATGTTCAGGCAGATACTGGTTTTGGACCGACTCTTACAGACCTGGAGCAGATTCTGAGAGCTTGCTGTTCCAGAAAGGTTTGGCTGGTGCAGCAGCTGAGAGGTAATGGCCAGCTATGATGGGTCCCCAGAGCGATGCTTTGGGACCGGTGGCACGTGCACCTCCCTAACCAGGTAGTAGAATGCACTTAGGGCCCGGTAGAAGGAAGGTGGCAGAGGCAATGCATTGGAGAGCTGGCAGGCTAAAACTGGGAGTTGGATGAGGCCACCTCCTTTAGCAAGTGAGTCACTGAACAGCTCAGAAGTACTGTAAAAGCGCACCTTGAGAGAACCCTGGTTGTCACTAAAGAGGGAAACGGTAGATTCTATTGCTGAAAATGGACTGTGTGGTCTTGTGAATGTGGCTTCAGCCTATTTCTTCAAAGGAGGTTCATACCTACTTAAGAAAACTCATGACGATCATGTTGAAAACCGTCCTGGTGTTGTGAACCACCCCCCCTCGTTTTGGGCTGAAGCGGAAGCGGGGAGCAATGGAAGGAACTGGCCCGAGTCATGTGGCCACGAACTGACCAATAGGGGTATTCCATCCCATTCATGATTTCCTGCCTATAAAAGCAGAGCACGTGGACTGGCTTGCTCTCTTTTTGCATGGGCTGCTCGGCACATGGGTTGTTTTTCATCGGACTGCTTTCCTTCATTCTACTGTTCCTGCAAGCTGAAGTCTCGTGCTGTTTCCGGTTCAACTGTGGGATCCTGCTGGACTTCAGGACTGGTTTTCCAATATTTGTTTCTGTGTTATTTTTGCCCTGTGTTCGTTTTCCTAGTCTTAGTAAACGTTTTCAAGTTTCCCAATTCTCTTTTCCTTTATTTTTCTCTTTTCCTGTCCTCCCCACATCCTAGTGAGAAGGAGGGGGAAGGAGAGAGGGAGGGTTGCTGAAGAGGAATAAAGGGTGAAGGGAAACCATCTGCCACGGTTTGGATTGTCTCCCCACGATCAAACCACGACAGATAATTGGTGGAGAATGCGGGCAAATTCGGGACTTGAGAAATTTTTAGTATTTTGGCACTTATAAGGGCAGGGTCGGACCCTCGTGCTCCTGCGCCCTGCCGTTTCTCTACCGCTATCAGCCTTTGCCTCGGCGGCCATGTGGCGGACTCAGCGTTGTGCAGCGCGGGCACTAGGTGTCGCTGTCTGGCGTGTCTTTGAGCGCGGCTCGGCACCACGTGGCCACGCGGCAGGCTCAGCGTGGGGTGGCACGGGGAAAAAAACCGGGAGGTTTTTAAAACTGATCAACAGTACCTTTGAATTTTCCTGGCACAGTGTTAACTCATAGGATTACAAGACTTGCAGGTCTGGGTGTTTAGAATATTGAATAGTGGTATTAATGTAGAGGTGAATTACTTTGATTTGAAAAATGCTGTGGTATATTTTCTGTAAGTTATTTGATACCTTTTGCACAAGTATTCCACGTTTTCCCTGGATGTTTCTTGTCAATAGAGTTTTACATTAGATAACGACAAAGAACTGGACCATGCTTATAACGGTACTCTGTGGCTTGGCAGTGGTTTACTTTATGGTAGTGCAACCAATAATGAGTTTCTGCTCCTTTCTGCTGTACCTTGAGAGACCGCCAGGAGAGCTAAATTCCAGTTATGTGTTTGCTAAATGGGCTAGTGAATCTTGGGAAAGTAGGACTCAGCATACTTCTCCCTTCTCATTTGAGCCGATTCGTGATGTTTTTGAGCACTTGGAATATTCATGGAGTTTTGAAAGAACTATGATACTGATCTCTGTCCTGACAAATATCTTAGTATTCATATATTTGTTAGGAGAGATTAGGTTAAATCGAAGGCTTGTGTATCTTTTGATCAATGAGAGTTGCACGGTGTCTGGTGAGGCTGGAAAAGGGGCTGCCGTTGTGGCCGCTGTTATAAATAAGAGCCAATAAATCGATTCTGAGTCAATCAATCGATTTTATTTAGCAAGCGGTAATTAAGCAAAACAGCGCTGGGTGACCGGGGGAAGCTCAGTTCCGCCAACAGGCACACCAAATCAACCTTTTGTATGTGCTTATATATGTTATACGCTCGTTTACGTGCTGGGAATTTCCGTCTCTGGAACTTTTGTTATCTGTTGCAACATCCGGGCGCTCTGTTATCTGTAGCACCATCTGGGAGTCCTATTATCTGTGGCACCATCCGGGAGTCCTGTTATTTATGACACCATCCGGTAGTCCTGTTATTTATGGCACCACCTGGTAGTCCTGTTATTTATGGCACCATCTGGGAGTCCTGTTATTTATGGCATTGGCTTTAACTACTACTACAAGGTTCTACAAAACATAATCAAACTTGCACAAGCGCAGTTACTGCTTGCAATAATATGCATAATACAATTGAATCCTACTCGATTTGTTCAACATTAACAATTTTGACCATCACTTATTACAGCCGCCACTTCCCCAGTCATAAACACCATGGCTACTCAGGCTCAAGCTTCTTCCTCAAATACGGGGCATTGTTCCTGTTGTAGCAAAAACAAGCCCAGCGATAATGTTAAGCCCATATCGGCATCAGTAGCCGGTTGTAAAAAAGTGACTAAGAAGACTAATCGGGCTGCAGATGATGGCAAGGGGCCACATTCATCCCCCGGGGTGTCAACAGGGGAGGAAGTGACCGTTAGCCGGTCTTTTTCTCCAAGTGAGCTAAGAGAGTTGCGAAAAGAATATACTCGTAAAGATGGTGAGAATATGTTAACCTGGATGCTCCGATGCTGGGATGACGAGGCTGACACAAGAGAACTGGAGGGCGGAGAAGCCAAACAGTTGGGATCCCTGTCAAGGGATTCCGCCCTTGATAGGGCAATTGCCAGTGAGCCCAACCCCACGGCCCTCTGGACCCGACTCTTGACAGCCATGAAAACAAGGTTTCGTAACAAGGATGACTGTCAATGCACATCAAGGAAATGGAATGCTACGGAGTGAGGTATCCAGTTCCTGAGAGAGTTAGCTGCACGAGAGATTATCTACTTTGGGCCAGATAGCCAGGAGGGGGTGAATCCAGATAGAGTTGAGTGTACACGGTCTATGTGGCGCAGATTCTCACAGAGTGCACCAGCTCCATATGCTAAGATATTGGCAGGAACATTCGTGTTAACTGGTGGTAGACAAAGTATTAATGACATGACTGAGCGGCTCTGGGAATTTGAGGAAAACCTTTCTGATCCCCTAGGGGCTTATGTCTCTAGGGTGGAGAAACTGAGTGAAACAACTGTTGAATGTTTTGAAAAGCTGTTGAGAAAAATGAAAGCACTCAGGGAACACACACATGACTCTCGATTTGTAGGAACCAATGTTTCAGCTATTAGGAGAAAGCATTTCCAATATCCAGAGAGAGAGAGAAAGCGTTTCCAGTCCCCAGAGAGAGAGAAGGTGTCCCCAGTCTCCAGAGAGAGAGAACACAGGCAGGCCACCATCAGAGGTTTACTGTGGTCCTTCCTTCGTGAGCAGGGAGAAGATATGAGTAAGTGGCACAATAAACCTGCTGGGGAACTTCAAGAACGAGTGCACGAGTTAACAGGGCAGGCTTCTAGGAAAAGGGCTGCCCCGGTTTACAAAAGAGATTCTGGTGCTTGTGAAGGAACCTCTAATTCACACCAAGTGACCGTGGAAGACCGAGATTAGAGGTGCCCTGCCTCCAGCCAGGCAGAGGAAAGAGATAACAGAGTTTACTGGACGGTACAGATAAGATGGGCTGGTACAACACACCCTCAGGAGTACAAGGCTTTGGTGGACACTGCTGCTCAGTGCACAATAATTCCTTCAGACTGTAAGGGGACACAACTCATCAGTATTTTTGGAGTGACTTGGGGAATCCCAAGAGCTGACTGTTGTAGAGGCTGAAGTGAGCCTAACTGGAAAAAAATTGGCAAAAGCATCCCATTGTGACTGGCCCAGGTGTTCCGTGCATCCTTGGCACAGACTACCTTAAGAGAGGGTATTTTAAGGACCCAGAAGGGTATAGGTGGGCATTTGGGATAGCAGCTGTGGACATTGAGAGAATTGAACAGCTGTCTGATTTTCCTGGTCTTTCAGATGGTCCTTCTGTTGTAGGACTGCTGATGGTTGATGATCAGCAGGTGCCAGTTGCTACCACAACGGTGCATTGTCGACAGTATCACACCAATCGGGACTCTTGGATTCCTATTCAGAAATTGATTCATCAACTGGAAAGCCAGGGTGTGATCAGGAAGACTCGCTCACCTTTCAATAGCCCAATTTGGCCAGTGTGTAAGTATAGCGATGAGTGGAGGTTAACTGTAGACTACTGTGGCCTGAAGGGGGAAGGGGGAAAAAGGGTGAAGGGAAACCTTCTCCCATGGTTTTGATTGTCTCCCCACGATCAAACCACGACAAAAACAAAGAATCAGTGTGGTGAGGCTGTCGAGTGGCCCTTGGTTTGTCCTGCAACCAAGCTCTGAATGCGGATTCTTGCAGGTGTAGTGGAGCAGGCAGCAGCGTCTCTGAGCAAAGCTCTGGGGGACGGGGTCCTGTGTGCTGGGGACAGCTTCCCTCGCCATTCTCTGCTCCCTCCTCCTTCAAGCAGGGGCTGCCCCACGCCACGCACAGCCAGTCCCAGCCGGGCCCGGAGGTGGGTGTCTCCGTGACAACCGCCCGGGTTCTGTGACGTCATAACCAGAGGCCATTGTGACATGGGGTCGTCATAGCCAGAGGCCATTGTGACACGGGGGTCCCCGCCCTGACCATGGGGGTATTTAAGGAGCGAGAGCACTGGGGTGCTCACTCCCAGGAGAGCAGCTTCTCAGGAGGCAGCAGCTTCTCAGGAGGCATCATCTCCCCTGGGTGCTCACTGTAGCTCTGTGATAGACGAGACCCAAGATGCCCATTGACGAGGAGGCGAACACCCACTTGTACCAGCCCTTCGGGCTGCCCCGCTTACTCCATAGGCCACAGGGGAGGGACAGGACAGGGCAGGAGGGAGAGGCCGGTGGTTGGACGGGGCCGCAAGCAGCTGCTGCAGTGCCGGGACTGCCGCCTCCATCCCATGTGTCCTGCTCCTCCTCCTGCTCGCAGATCAGTCACAGCCTTGGCCAGCACACCCTCCAGAGCACCTGGGTCACTCCCTTGATCCAGGAGCACTTGCAGGACCACCATAAAGGTCCCCAGGAGGGGTCTGGCTGGCCTCGCAGCACCAACACCGAGGCAGCAGCAGAGGCAGAGTGCCCAGCACCTGCCCCACAGGGCCCCACAGCCGTCGACACGGCTCTGTGGGACACAGCTCAGCGCATCGTCAGTGAGGCCATGCGCAGGGCTGTGGCTGAGATCATGGCAGCTGGCCAGGAACCGGAGGAACAGCAGGACCTGGCCCAGCGCATGGACTTGCAAGACGAGAACAGCAAAGAGGGGTGCCAGGGCGGAGGCACCATCCACAGCATCTGGATCAACCCCTCGGTCCAGGAGCACCTCCAGGATGCCCCTGCAGGTCCCCAGGAGGAGTCTGGCTTGCCCAGCTGCACAGACACGGAGGCAGCAGCAGAGGCAGAGCGCCCAGCACCTGCCCAGCACAGCCCCACAGAGGACAGTGTGGACCTGGCAGACATTGTGCAGTACATCATCAGTGAGGCTGTGTGCAGGGCTGAGGCTGAGATCCAGGGACCTGGCCAGCAACCGGTGGAACAGCAGGACCTGGCCCAATGCATGGATGTTCCAGTGGCAGCACCAGCACCTGCAGGACTTGAAGCCATTGAGGCTCATTTGGCAGGAGAGGATGAGGGACAGGCCAGCACAGCCCCTCTCGTCCCAGTTGCAAAGGATGAAGAAGAGAACACAGTTTCTCCAATGTCTGCAGAGCATGGAAGAGAGACCAGTGCAGACATCGCCTGCCCAGCGCATGGCCCAGCTCCACAGCGACGGCCTTCCCGGTTCAGGAGGGCACTCCGGGCTCTGCACAGGGCTTTCCACTGCAGCTGCACCGCAGGACAGCAAGAGGAGTAGAGCCCGGCTGCCAGCGCCACGCGGGTGCCTGCACATGCGGCTGGTCCTGAGCCTGCGCAGGGTCCAGAGGGAGCGTCTGAGGGTGCCAAGCCAGGAATAGGTGCATGGACGGCGACCGCGGCATTCACCTGCCCTGAGAACATGGTGCTGCCAGCCTCTGCTCGGCCTTGGATTGTTTTCAGAAATCAATAAATCCACAGTAAAAAAAAAATGACAGTTTTCCCCCTGTGCTCATCTGTTCCTGCTCCACCTCGGGACAAAGAAGGCTGCAGGAAATCTCTGTCCTCGGGGTGTCCCGGCATTGGTTGCGGGAAGCCCTGGGCTGGTGCTGCCGCAAGCCGGCAGTTTGACCGGATCTCCCTCAAGCTCCCTTCCCACCCGCCTGTCTCCAATTCCAGTCCAGGACTTGGAACATTTGAGATCTATTGCCGACTTGGCCTTCTTGACCTGCACCGTACGGCATCCCCTTCGTCTCACAAGGAACCTCCCTGTTGCGGGGGTGTTTCGGAGCACCTACATTAGCTGATACAGGCGAGACCCTCCAAACCCACATGTGGTCCCTCGCCTCCCCCGAGGGTCTTCCAAGTCATGAAGAGCTGGCTGCTCACTCCCTTGCTGGAAATCTGAGCCATGATCCATCTCTGCACAAGGCTCTGATGCACGAGGCTTCCAGTGTCACGAGAGCACGTTCAGGCCTGAGACACCAGGGAGACACGCCGCAAACAGTGCTGGTCTTGACAAGAAATCCACCCACTCAGAGCTTCGTCTCAGGTGTGAGTTACTCTGCCCTGGGTTTCTGGGGCCCAAAAATGGAGGGAGGCTCAGGTATAAACCCAGTTAGCCAAGAGCCGCAGCAGCTGCTGATCCCTGTGTGGCGCATTGCAAACCAGCCATGGCTGTCTGTGGCTGCTGCATGCCCTGGGCTGTTGGGGATTGGCTCAAGGAGCATGGACATGAGTCCACCAAGCAACTGTACGAGCAGAGCCCATTTTAGTTGACATGAGTAGGCCTCAGTTAGCATGAGTCTGGTGTAGCATAGTGGAAAAGTACTGAGCGGTTGCTCTCTGGTCAGCTGAGTGTTTAGATAAACAGGCTGGGGAATTATCTCTAGCAGGGTGAGGAGGTTGCATTCCAGAGAAACCACAAGAAGGCTGAGCTCATTATGTATACTATCCAATCAATAGAAGACGAGTAGGCATAATTATTGTATACTATCCAATTAATAGAAGACGAGTAGGCATAATTACTGTATACTATCCAATTAATAGATGACGAGTATGCATAATTATTGTAAGTCTTATATAAACCAGCTTAGTGCATCAATAAAGTTGAAGTATGCTTTATCACTCATATTGGGTCGGCCGCATTTCTTCCTCCGTCCGCTCGGGTCTGGAACTCTGATGGGACTTTTCTCTGCACTGGGCTGCAGCCTTCGCAGCATCCTCCTCTTCCCCAGCACCCCCGTGCACTGCACAGAACCAGAGCTGATTGCAATGACTGGGGCAGCACCGGGAGCAGCAGCATCTCTCTCCCCAGCCTCCAGTTGCCCTGCGGGGAATTTCTGCCTGGGAAGGGCAGAGTTGTATTGCGATCGGCTGGGGGCTCAGGACAAAGCACAGCACTGCCACGTCCCCGGAGCAGAGCCCTTCTTTTCCTGGCTTGGACTGGTGTATTCCTCCTGCTCACAGTGCAGTCCTTCTTGGGGATGAGGTGACCCCAGCACTTTCAGGGAAATTGGAACGTCATGATGGAGTGGATGTGAAACAGCCTCACTTCATGAAAAGCAAAAGGAGTAAAACTGACATAGAACAAAGCAAGTAACTTGCCACAGCTGTCCAACCTGCACTCCTCAGGTGGGAGGTGACCAGCAACATGTTCTGGTGCTGCGGGGCTGTGCTGCAACAAGTCAGTTGCGGCCGTGGCCAGAAAGGTAGTGATGCACATCTAGAGATACCCACATCATTTTGTGGGAAGCATCTGTTTCCTCAGCACGATTTGGAACACTTTTGACACACGGGACTTGCTGGGCCCTAAATCACAGCTGCATTGACTCCTCTAAGCCTCCCGGTTCCAATTCAGCAGGTGCCCAGTTCAAGGTGTTGACTCAGCAATGTGTACTTCTCTTTAATCTGTATTATGTGTTCTCTCTGAAATCAACACTTCCTTCCTAGGAGCAATCTGGGTCCCAGTGTAGGCTACGAAGCCATTGGACTTGTTGACCAACAAGTAATTTGTTACCAACAGTAGTTTGCCAACAGGAGGAGTTCTTGCTAAATTAACAGCAAAAGCCATGCTGAAAAATGCAAGGGAGCAATGAGGGAGGGCTGGAGTCATGCTTGGGAGCTGTGTCCGTGCATGAAGGTTTATGTGTCTCACTGGGTAGTGCCCAGAGAGTGGGTCTGATCACACTGCAGAGCTCCAGGAGACATCGATCTGTTTGCTTCTTTCCTACACCAAGCTTTAAAGGCTGGTTTTGATAGTCAAATGGGATTCAAACGTAACGTTCTTCCAAAAAGGCCTTGGGTAACTCATTTCCCAAAATTCAAACTTCTTTTCCCAGGGAGGCTGAATTTCCTCCATAGCAATCAAATGATCAGGTTTTGCACAGAAGAGTTGCTGTGGTTCCAAGCGTCTTTATTTTGTCTATGCTGCCGTAAAGAAGCAGCTGGTCTGCCTTTTGCTTTTGGTGATGGAAGTTGGGAATGGCCAGCGCTGTGCTTCATGTTAGGATGGTTTCATTCTGGAATTATTGAAACTTAACTTTTGCTGGATGCAACTCCAAGAAAACGCCTCAGCCTCTTCCAGGGCCATGGAAGGAAGGAAACTTTTGAAGGAAACTTTAAAAATTTCAACATTAATTTTAAGAATTTCAACTGGAATTTCAGAACTTGTGATGTGAAATTTAAAAATTTTGATGGGAATTTGAAAAATTTTGTTGGGGATTTTGAAAATTTTAGAAGGAAACTTGAACAATTTCAACATTAAATTTACAAATTTCAACTGGAATTTTAGAAATTTTGACATGAAATTGTAAAAATTTTAACAAAAAATCAAAGAATTTTGGTGGGGATTTAAAAATTTTGAATGGGAACTTTAAAAATTTGAACATTAATTTTAAGAATTTCAACTGGACATTTAGAAATTTTGATGTGAAACTGTAAAAATTTTGATGGGGATTTGGAAAATTTAGTGAGAATTTTAAAAGTTTCAACAGGATTTAAAAATTTTGAGAGGAATTTGAAAGATTTCAATGGGAATTTGAACAATTTGGACAGGAATTCAAAAGTTATGAAGGGAATTTGAAAAATTTCAACATTAATTTTGCAAATTTCAACTGCAATTTTAGAAATTGCGAAGTGAAATTGTAAAAATTTAGAAGGGAATTTGAAAAATTTTGTTAGGATTTTGAAAATTATGAAGGAAACCTGAACAATTTCAACACTACTTTTACAAATTTCAACTGGGATTTTAAAAATTTTGAAGTAAAATTGTAAAAATTTTGAGAAAAATTTGAAGAATATTGACAGGGATTTTTAAAATATTGATGGGACCTTTAAAAATTTGAACATTAATTTTAAGAATTACAACTGGAATTTTAGAAATTTGGATGTGAAATTGAAAAGTTTTGACAAACATTTGAAAAATTCTTTTGAGAATTTAAAAAGTTTCAACAGGACTTGAAAAATTTTGAAATGAAATTTGAAACATTTTAAAGAAAATTTGAACAATTTGAACAGGAATTGAAAAAATTGAATGGGAATATTAAACATTTCAAAAGGAATCGACAACATTTCAATAGAAATTTTAAAAATTTAGATGGGAATTTTAAAAATTTGAACATTAATTTTAAGAATTTCAACTGGAATTTTAGAAATTTTGATGAGAAATTGTAAAAATTATAATGGGGATTTGGAAAACTTCAGCAGAACTTTTAAAGTTTCAACAGGATTTGAAAAATTTTGTAAGGAATTTGAAAAATTTCAATGGGAATTTAAAAATTTGATGGGAATTTAAAAATTTTGAACGAACTGAAAAATGTCAACACTGATTTTACAAATATCAAATGGAATATTAGAAATATAGATGTGAAATTGTAAAAATTTTGACAGGAATTTGGAAAATTTCAGTGAGAATTTTAAAAATTTCAACAGGATTTCAAAAATTTGAAAGGAATTTCAAAAATTTTAATGGGAATTTGAACAATTTTAAAGGAATTGAAAAATTTTGAAGGGAATTTGAAATATTTCAACACTAATTTTACAAACTTCAACTAGAATTTCAGAAATTTTGAGGTGAAAATTTAAAAATCTTAAAAAACTTCAAAAATTTTATCAGGAATTTGAAAAAATTCAACATTAATTTTAAGACTCTCAACTGGAATTTTAGAAATTTTGAAGTGAAATTGTAAAAATTTTGACGGATATTTGGAAAAATTCAGTGGGAATTTTATAAGATTCAACAGGATTTTAAAAATTTTGAGAGAACTGGAAAAATTTGAAACACTGTCTAGAGGGGTTTGTAAAACACACGCTGTCCAATGGGGTTTGAGACAGACAGAGTGTCCAATGGGGTTTGAGACACACACTGTCCAAAGGGATTTGAGACATGCACAATGTCCAATGGGGTTTGAGAAACACAGGCTGCCCAATGGGGTTTTTGTCACACAGAGTGTCCAGTGGGGTTTGTGACACACACAGGATATCCAAAGGGGCTTGTGATAAACAAATATTCAAATGGGGTTTATGACACACATATTGTCCAGTGGGTTTTGTGACAACCAAACTGCTAAGTGGGTTTTGTGACACACACACTTTCTAATGGGGTTTGTTTCACACACACTATCCAATGGGGTTTGTGACACACATAATCTATCCAATGGGGTTTATGACAAACACACTGTCTAATGATTTTGTGACACACACAAACGATCCAAAGCAGTTTGAGACACACAGACATTCCAATGGGTTTTGTGATACTCACGATGTCCAATGAGGCTCATGACACACACACTGTCCAGGGTTTTTGACAAACACTGTCCAACGGGGATTGTGACACGCACGCTGTCCAGTAGTGTTTGTGACACATAAACACTGTTTAATGGGGTTTGTGACACACACACTGTCCAATGGGGTTTCGTGACACACACACTGTCCATGGGGGTTTGTGAGACACACACGCTGTCCAATGGGGTTTATGACAAACAGACTCTCCAATGGGTTTTGTGACACACACACACACTATCCAATGGTGTTTGTGCCACAGACACGCTGTCCAATGGGATTTCTGACACACACACTTTCCAACAGGGTTTGTTACACACAGGCTGTCCAATGGTGATTGTGACACACAGGCTGTCCAATGGGGTTTATGACACACACACTGTCAAGAGGGGATTGTGACACAGACACTGTCCAATGGGGATTGAGACACACACGCTGTCCAATGGGGACTGGGACACACACACTGTGAATTGGGGTTTGTAACAAACACAGTCCAATGGGTATTGTGAACACGCACGCTGTCCAGTGATGATTGTGATACACCAACATGTCCAATGGGGTTTATGGCACACACACTGTCCAATCGTTTTTGTGACACGCACGCTGTCCAAAGGGGTTCGTGACACACACACTGTCCAAGATGGTTTGTGACACTCACAGTCCAAAGGGGTTTGTGACACACACGCTTTCCAATGGCGTTCGTGACACACAGACTGTCCAAGACGGTTTGTGACACACCCTGTCCAATGGGGTTTGTGACACACACGCTGTCCAATGGGGTTCGTGACACACAGACTGTACAGGGGGGATTGTGACACACACACTGTCCAATGGGGTTGGTGAGACACAGGCTGTCCAATGGGCTTTATGACACACTCGCTGACCAATGGGATTTGTGACACACACGCTTCCAAATACGATTGTGACACACAGCCTGTCCAATGGGGTTAATGACACACACACTGTCCAATTGGTTTTGTGACACACACGCTGTCCAATGATGTTTGTGACATACACTCTGTCCAGGAGGGTTTGTGACAGACACACTGTCCAATGTAGTTTATGACAAACACGGTGTCGAATGGGGATTGTGAAACACACGCTCTCCAATGGGTTTATGACACTCACGCTGTTCAATGGGTATTGTGAAACACAGGCAATCCAATGGGTTTATGACACTCATTCTGTCCAATGGCGATTGTGAAACACAGGCTGTCCAATGTGTTTATGACACACAAGCTGTCCAATGGTGATCGTGACACACACACTGTGCAGGGGGGTTTGTGACACACACTGTCCAATGGGGATTGTGACACGCACGCTTTCAATGGAGATTGTGACACACACACACTGTCCAATGTGGTTTCTCACACACACAGGCTGTCCAGTGGCGTTCGTGACACACAGACTGTACAGGGCGGTTTTTGAAACACACGTTGGCCTCTGGAGTTTGTTACACACATGCTGTCCAATGGGGTTCGTGAGACACACACTGTCCGATGGGGTTCGTGACATACACACGTTCCATGGGGTTTTGTGTACACACACACGCTGTCCAATGGGGACTGTGACACAGACATATTGTCCAATGGGGTTTATGTCACGCACACTGTCCAATGGTGTTTGTGACACATACACTGTCTAATGGGGTTTGTGACACACACAGTGTCCAATGTTCTTTGTGACACACATAGTGTCAAATGGGGTTCGTGACACACACACTGTCCAGGGGGGTTTTTGACACACACTGTCCAATGGGTTTTGTGAAACACACATGCTTTCCAATGTGGTTTGTGACACACAAGCTGTCCAATGGGGATCATGACACAAACACTGTCCAGGGGGGTTTGTGACACACACGCTGTCCAATGATGATTGTGATACACCAACATGTCCAATGGAGTTTACGACACACACACTGTCCAATCGGTTTTGTGACACGCACGCTGTCCAATGTTGTTTGTGACACACACTGTGTCCAGGGGGCTTTGTGACACACACACTATCCAATGTGGTTTCTGACACACACGCTGTTCAATGGGGATCGTGACACAAACACTGTCCAGGGGGGTTTGTGACACACACGCTGTCCAATGGGGCTTTGTGACAAACACTGTCCAATGGGTATTGTGACACGCACGCTGTCCAATGATGATTGTGATACACCAACATGTCCAATGGAGTTTACGACACACACACTGTCCAATCGGTTTTGTGACACGCACGCTGTCCAATGTTGTTTGTGACACACACTGTGTCCAGGGGGCTTTGTGACACACACACTGTCCAATGTGGTTTCTGACACACACGCTTTTCAATGGGGTCCGTGACACACACACTGTCCAGGAGGACTTGTGACACACACACTGTCCAATGGGGTTTGTAAAACACATTCTGTCCAATGGCTTCATGACACACACTGTCCAATGGGGTTTGTGATAAAGACAGTGTCCAATGGGTATTGTGAAACACACGCTGTCCAATGGGTTTATGACACTCATGCTATCCAATGAGGATTGTGGCACACACACTATCCAGGCTGGTCTGTGACACACACTGTCCTATGTTTTCTGTGACACACAAGCTGTCCAATGGCCTTTGTGACACACACGCTGTCCAAAGGGTTTTGTGACACACACACTGTCTAATGGGGTTTGTGACACGCACACTGTCCAATGGGGTTTTTGACATACACACGGTCCATGGGGGTGTGTCACACACACTGTCCAATGGGGATTGTGACACACACACGCTGTCCAATGGGGTTTATTACACACACACTGTCCAATTGGGATTGTGACACATACACACTATCCAATGGGGTCTGTGACACACATACTCTAACCATTGGGGTTTCTGACACACAAACTTTACGATAGGGTTTGTGATACACACAAGCAGTCCAAACGGGTTTGTGACACACACGCTAAACAAAGGGGTTTTTGACACACACACTGTCCAGACAGCTTTGTGACACACACTGTCCACTGGGGATTGTGACACACTCGCTTTCCAATGGGGATTGTGACACAAAGGCTGTCCAATGGGGTTTATGACACACACACTTTCTAATGGGTTTTGTGACACACACAAATGATCCAATGCAGTTTGAGACACACACGCTGTCCAATGGGGTTTGTGACAGACACGCTGTACAGGGGGGTTTGTGACACACACTGTCCAATGGGATTTGTGAAAAACACTTTGTCCAATGCGGATTCTGACATACACGCTGTCCAGGTGCGTTTAGAACACACACACTGTCCAATGGGGTTCGTGACACACACGCTGTCCAGGGGTGTTTGTGACACACACTGTCCAATGCGGTTCGTCACTCACACGCTTTCCAATGGGGATTGTGAAACAAAGTTGTCCAATGGGGATCATGACACACACACTGTCCAATGGAGATTGTAACACACACACTGTGTCCAATGGTGCTTCTGACAAACACGCTGTCCATGGGGGTATCTGACACACACAGTCCAATGGGATTTGTGACACACACGCTGTCCAATGGGAAATACGAAACACAGGCTGTCCAATGGGGTTTATGACACACACAATGTCCAATGAGGATTGTGACAAACACACGCTGTCCAACGGGTTTTATGACATACACACTGTACAATGGGGTTTGTGACACACACGCTCTCAAATTGGTTTTGTGACACACACACTGTCTAATGGGGCTTATGACACACACACTGTCCAACGGGGTTTGTGACACACACGCTGTCCAATGGGGTTCGTGACACACACACTGTCCACGGGGGTTTGTGACACACACGCTGTCCAATTTGGATTGTGACACACACACACTGTCCAATGTGGTTTCTGAGACACACGCGCTGTCCAGTGGCGTTCGTGACACACAGACTGTTATGGGCGGTTTTTGCCACACACACTGGCCTACGGGGTTTGTTACATACACACTGTCCAATGGGGTTTGTGACAAACACACGGTCCAACGGGGTTTGTGACACACACACGCTGTCCAAAGGGGATTATGACACAGACACGCTGTCCTATGAGGTATATAACACGCACACTGTCCAGTGGGGATTGTGACATACACGCTGTCCAATGGGGTTTGTGACACACACACTGTCTAATGGGTTTTGTGACACACACACACTATCCAATGCGGTTTTTGACACACACACTGTCCAATGGTGTTTGTGACAAACATTCTGTCCAGGGGGGTTTGTTACAAACACACTGTCCAATGGGGTTCGTGACACACACTGTCCAATGGGGTTTGTGACAAACACGGTGTCCAAAGGGGATTGAGAAACACAGGCTTTGCAATGGGTTTATGACACACAAGTTGTTCAATGGTGATCGTGACACACACACTGTCCAGGGGGGTTTGTGACACACACTGTCCAATGGGGATTGTCGCACACAAGCTGTGCAATGGGGATTGTGACACACACACGCTGTCCAATGGGGTTAAAGACATACACAGTGTCCAATGGGGTTTGTGACACACACACTTTCTAATGGAGTTTGTGACACACGCACACTATCCTATGGGGTTTGTGACACGCGTACTCTATACAATGGGGTTTCTGACACACACTCATTCCAATAGTTTTTGTGATACTCACATGCAGTCCAATGGGGTTTGTTACACACACGCTGTCCAAATAGGATTGTGATACACAGGCTGTCCAATGGGGTTTATGACACACGCACTGTCTAATGGGTTTCGTGACACCCAGACAATATTCAATGTGATTTGTGACACACACACATTCCAATGGGGTTTGTGACACACACATGCATTCCAATGTGGTTTGTGACACACAAGCTGTCCAATGGGGATCGTGAAGCACACACTGTCCAGGGGGCTTTGTGACACACACACTGTCCAATGAGGTTTGTGACTACACAAGCTGTCCAATGGGGTTTGTGACACACATACTATCCATGGGGGTTTTGACAAACACTTTCCAATGGGTATTGTGACATGCACGCTGTCCATGGGGATTGTGACACACCAATGTTTTAAAATGGGGTTCGTGACACACACACTGCCCAGGAAGGTTTGTGACACACACTGTCCAATGGGGTTTGTGACACACACACAGTCCAATGGGTTTTGTGACACACACACTGTCAAATCGGGTTTTTGACACACACACTGTCTAATGGGGTTTGTGGCACACACACTGTCCAATGGGGTTTGTGACACACACACTGTCCGGGAAGTTTTGTGAAACACACTGTCCAATGGGGTTTGTGACACACACACTATCCAATGGGGTTCGTGACACACACACTGTCTAATGGGGTTTGTGACACACACACTGTCCAATAGGGTTTGTGTCACACACTCTGTCCAATGGGGTTTGTGAAATGCACGCTGTCCAATGGGGATTTGGACACACACACTGTCCAATGGGGTTTGTGAAACACAGGCTTTCCAATGGGGTTTGTGACACACACGCTGTCCAATGGGGATTGTGACACACAAACGCTGTCCAATCGGGTTTATGACACACACACTGTCTAATGGGATTTGTGACACACAGTCTGTCCAATGGGTTTCTTGACATACACAGGGTCCATGGGGGTGTGTCACAAACACTGTCCAATGGGGATTGTGAAACACAGGCTGTCCAATGGGTTTTATTACACAGACACTGTCCAATGGGGTTTTTGACATACAAACGGTCCATGAGGGTGTGTCAGACACACTGTCCAATGTGGATTATGACACATACACACTATCCAATGGGGTTTGTGAAACACATACTATATCCAATGGGGTTTCTGACACACACACACTCCAATACGGTTTGTGATACACACAAGCAGTCCAAACGGGTTTGTGACACACACGCTAAACAAAGGGGTTTTTGACACACACACTGTCCAGGCAGCTTTGTGACACACACTGCCCAATGGTGTTTGTGACATACACGCTGTCAAATGGGGTTTGTGACACATACACTCTGTTCAATGGGACTTGTGACACACACGCTGTCTAATGCGGTTCGTGACACACACGCTGTCTAGTTGGGTTTGTGACACACACACTGTCCAGTGCGGTTTGTGAAACACACACTGTCTATTGGGGTTTGTGACACCCACACGCTGTCCAATAGGGTTTGTGACACACACACTGTCCATTGGGGTTTGTGACACCCACTCTGTCAAATGTGGTTTGTGAAACACACACTGTCCAGGGGAGTTTGTGTCACACAGGCTGTCCAGAAGGGTTTGTGACACACACACTGTCCAATGTGGTTTGTGACACACACACTGTCCCATGGTGTTTGTGACACACACACTGTCCAACGGTGTTTTTGACACACAGGCTGTCCAATGGGTTTTCTGACACACGCTGTCCAGGGGGTTTGTGACATACTATCCAGGGGGTTTGTGACACACACTTTCTAATGGGTTTTGTGACATACACAGTGTCCACAGGGGTTTGCAACACACACGCTGTCCAATGGGGCTTCTGACACACCCGCTGTCCAACGGGGTTTGTGACCCTCACGCTGTCCAGGGGGTTTGTGACACACTCACTATCCTGGTGGGTATGTGACACACACGCTGTCCAATGGGGTTTGTCACACACACTCTGTCCAATGCTGTTTGTGACACACACACTGTCCAGGGGGTTTTGTGACACACACACTGTCCAATGGGTTTTGTGACACACACACTCTGTCCAATGGGGCTTGTGACACACATGCTGTCCAATGGGGTTCGTGACACACACGCTGTCCAGTGGGGTTTGTGACACACACACTGTCCCATGGGGTTTTTGACAAACACAGTGTCCACAGGTGTTTGTGACACACACGCTGTCCAATGAGGATTGAGACACACATACTCTGTCCAACGGGGCTTGTGATCCACACGCTGTCCAATGGGGTCTGTGATACACACGCTATCCTGGGGGTCTGTGACACACACACCATCCAGGGCAGTTTGTGACACACACAATGTCCAAAGGGGTTTCTCACACCCACTCTGTCCAATGGGGTTTGTGACACACACACTGTCCAGTGGTTTTGTGACACACACACTGTCCAATGGGGTTCGTCTCACAAGCTGTCTAATGGGGTTTGTGACACACACACTCTGTCCAATGGCGCTTCTGACACACATGCTGTCCAGTGGGGTTCGTGACACATAAGCTCTCCAGTGGGTTTTGTGACACACACACTCTGTCCAATGGTCTTGTAACACACACGCTTTCCAATGGTGTTTGTGACACACACTCTGTCCCATGCCGTTTGTGACAGACACACTTTCCATTGGGGATTATGACACACACACGATGTCCAATGGTGTTTGTGACATGCACACTGTCCATGGGTTTTTGTGACACACACGCTGACCAGTGGGGTTTGTGACACACTCGCTGTCCAATGGGGTTTGTGACACACACACTGTCCAATGGGTATTGTTATACACACACGGTGTCCAATGGGGTTTGTGACACGCACATGCTGTCCAATGCGGTTTGTGAATCACATGCTGTCCACTGGGGATTGTGACACACATACTGCCCAATGGGGTTTGTGACACACACACTGTCCAATGGCGTTCGTGACACACACAGTGTCCACGGGGGTTTGTAACACACAAGCTGTCCAATGGGGTTTGCGACACACACACTCTCCAATGGGTATTGTTACACACACACGCTGTCCAATGGGGTTTGTGACACACACACTGTCCAATAGGGTTTGTGACACACACGCTGTCCAATGCGGTTTGTGACACACACACTCTGTCCCATGGGGTTTGTGACAGACACACTGTCCATTGGGGATTGTGACACACACACACTGTCCAACGGGGTTTGTGACACACAAACTGTCCAAAGGGCATTGTGACACACACGATGTCCAATGGGGTTTGTGACACAGACACTGTCCATGGGTTTTTGTGACACACACGCTGACCAGTGGGGTTTGTGACACAGACACTGTCCACTGGAGATTGTGACACACACACTGTCCAGGGGGGTTTGTGACAAACACACTGTCTAATGGCGTTCGTGACAGACAGTTTCCAGAGGGGTTTGTGACACACATGCTGTCCAATGGGGTTTGTGACACACACACTGTCCAATGGGTATTGTTATACACACACGCTGTCCAATGGGGTTTGTGACACACACATGCTGTCCAATGGGGTTTGTGACACACACACTATCCAATGAGGATTGTGACAAACACACGCTGTCCAACGGGTATTATGACACACACACTGTCTAATGGTGTTTATGCACATTGTTGCACATTGTGCAACGGGGTTTGTGACACACACGCTGTCCGATGGGGTTCGTGACACACACACTGTCCAGGGGGGTTTGTGACACACACTGTCCAATGGGGTTCGTGACACACACACTGTCCAGGGGGGTTTGTGACACACACTTTCCAATGGGGATTGTGACACGCACACTGTTAAATGGGGATTGTGACACACACACACTGTCCAATGTGGTTTCTGAGACACACGCGCTGTCCAGTGGCGTTCGTGACACACAGAGTGTGATGGGCGGTTTTTGCCACACACACTGGCCTACGGGGTTTGTTACACACACACTGTCCAATGGGGTTCGTGACATACACACGGTCCAACGGGGTTTGTGACACACACACGCTGTCCAAAGGTGATTATGACACAGACACGCTGTCCTATGAGGTATATAACACGCACACTGTTCAATGGGGTTTGTGAAACACAGGCTGTCCAATGGGGTTTATGACACCCAGACTGTCTGAAGGGCTTTGTGGCACACACTGTCGAATGGGGATTGTGCCACGCACACTGTCCAGTGGGGATTGTGACATACACGCTGTCCAATGGGGTTTGTGACAAACATTCTGTCCATTGGGGTTTGTTACAAACACACTGTCCAATGGGGTTCATGACACACACTGTCCAATGGGGTTTGTGACAAACACGGTGTCCAATGGGGATTGAGAAACACAGGCTTTGCAATGGGTTTATGACACACAAGTTGTCCAATGGTGATCATGGCACACACACTGTCCAGGGGGGTTTGTGACACACACTGTCCAATGGGGATTATCGCACGCACGCTGTGCAATGGGGATTGTGACACACACACGCTGTCCAATGGGGTTAAAGACATACACAGTGTCCAATGGGGTTTGTGACACACACACTTTCTAATGGAGTTTGTGACACACGCACACTATCCTATGGGGTTTGTGACACGCGTACTCTATACAATGGGGTTTCTGACACACACTCATTCCAATAGTTTTTGTGATACTCACATGCAGTCCAATGGGGTTTGTTACACACACGCTGTCCAAATAGGATTGTGATACACAGGCTGTCCAATGGGGTTTATGACACACGCACTGTCTAATGGGTTTCGTGACACCCAGACAATATTCAATGTGATTTGTGACACACACACATTCCAATGGGGTTTGTGACACACACATGCTGTCCAATGGGGTTTGTGACACACACACTATCCAATGAGGATTGTGACAAACACACGCTGTCCAACGGGTATTATGACACACACACTGTCTAATGGTGTTTATGCACATTGTTGCACATTGTGCAACGGGGTTTGTGACACACACGCTGTCCGATGGGGTTCGTGACACACACACTGTCCAGGGGGGTTTGTGACACACACTGTCCAATGGGGTTCGTGACACACACACTGTCCAGGGGGGTTTGTGACACACACTTTCCAATGGGGATTGTGACACTCACACTGTTAAATGGGGATTGTGACACACACACACTGTCCAATGTGGTTTCTGAGACACACGCGCTGTCCAGTGGCGTTCGTGACACACAGAGTGTGATGGGCGGTTTTTGCCACACACACTGGCCTACGGGGTTTGTTACACACACACTGTCCAATGGGGTTCATGACATACACACGGTCCAACGGGGTTTGTGACACACACACGCTGTCCAAAGGTGATTATGACACAGACACGCTGTCCTATGAGGTATATAACACGCACAATGTTCAATGGGGTTTGTGAAACACAGGCTGTCCAATGGGGTTTATGACACCCAGACTGTCTGAAGGGCTTTGTGGCACACACTGTCGAATGGGGATTGTGCCACGCACACTGTCCAGTGGGGATTGTGACATACACGCTGTCCAATGGGGTTTGTGACAAACATTCTGTCCATTGGGGTTTGTTACAAACACACTGTCCAATGGGGTTCATGACACACACTGTCCAATGGGGTTTGTGACAAACACGGTGTCCAATGGGGATTGAGAAACACAGGCTTTGCAATGGGTTTATGACACACAAGTTGTCCAATGGTGATCATGGCACACACACTGTCCAGGGGGGTTTGTGACACACACTGTCCAATGGGGATTATCGCACGCACGCTGTGCAATGGGGATTGTGACACACACACGCTGTCCAATGGGGTTAAAGACATACACAGTGTCCAATGGGGTTTGTGACACACACACTTTCTAATGGAGTTTGTGACACACGCACACTATCCTATGGGGTTTGTGACACGCGTATTCTATACAATGGGGTTTCTGACACACACTCATTCCAATAGATTTTGTGATACTCACATGCAGTCCAATGGGGTTTGTGACACACACGCTGTCCAAATACGATTGTGACACACACGCTGTCCAATGGGGTTTGTGACACACAGACATGCTGTCCAATGGGTTTTGTGACACACACATGCAGTCCAATGGGGTTTGTGACACACACACTGTCTAAAGGGGTTTGTGACTCACCTGCTGTCCAATGGGGTTTGTGACACTCACACTGTCCATGGCTGTTTGTGACACACACAGTGTCCACAGTGGTTTGTGACACACACGCTGTCCACTGGAGATTGTGACACACACACTGTCCAGGGGGGTTTGTGACAAACACAATGTCTAATGGCGTTCGTGACAGACAGTTTCCAGAGGGGTTTGTGACACACACGCAGTCCAATGGGGTTTGTGACACACACATGCTGTCCAATGGGGTTTGTGACACACACACTGTCCAAGGGGGTTTGTGACTCAGCCGCTGTCCAATGGGGTTTTATGACACTCACACTGTCCATGGGTGTTTGTGACACACACGTGTCCAGTGGGCTATATGAAACACACACTGTCCAATGGGGTTTGTGAATCACATGCTGTCCACTAGGGATTGTGACACACATACTGCCCAATGGGGTTAGTGACACACACACTGTCCAACGGCGTTTGTGACACATAGAGTGTCCACGGGGGTTTGTAACACACACGCTGTCCAAAGGGGTTTGTGACACACACACTGTCCAATGGGTATTGTTACACACACTCTCTGTCCCATGGGGTTTGTGACAGACACACTGTCCATTGGGGATTGTGACACACACACACGCTGTCCAATGGAGTTTGTGTCACACACATTGTCCACAGGGGTTTGTGACACACACGTTGTCCAATGGGGTTTGTGACACACACACTGTCCAATGGGTATTGTTATACACACACGCTGTCCAATGGGGTTTGTGACACGCACATTCTATCCAATGCGGTTTGTGACACACACACTGTCCAAAAGGGTTTGTGACTCACCCGCTGTCCAATGGGGTTTGAGACACACACGTGTCCAGTGGGCTATATGACGCACGCACTGTCCAATGGGATTTGTGAATCACATGCTGTCCACTGGGGATTGTGACACACATACTGCCCAAAGGGGTTTGTGACACACACACTGTCCAATGGCGTTCGTGACAGACACAGTGTCCACGGGGGTTTGTAACACACACGCTGTCCAAAGGGGTTTGTGACACGCACACTGTCCAATGGGTATTGTTACACACACTCTGTGTCCCATGGGGTTTGTGACAGACACACTGTCCATTGGGGATTGTGACACACACACACGCTGTCCAATGGGGTTTGTGACACACACACTGTCCAACGGGTATTGTTGCACACGCTCTCTGTCCCATGGGGTTTGTGACAGACACACTTTCCAATGGGTATTGTTAATCACACACGCTGTCCAATGGGGTTTGTGACACACACACTGTCCAATAGGTTTTGTGACACACACACTGTCCAAAGCGGTTTGTGGGACACACACTCTGTCCCATGGGGTTTGTGACAAACACGCTGTCCAATGGGGATTGTGACACACACACTGTGTCCAATGGGTCATGTGACTCACACGCTGTCCAGTGGGGTTTGTGACACACACGCGCCATCCAATGGGTTTTGTGAAACACACACTGTCCAATGGGGATTGTGACACACACACGCTGTCCAATGGGGTTCGTGACACACGCGCTGTCCATTGTGTTTAGTGACACACACACTGTCCAATGGGGTTTGTGACACACACACGCTTTCCAACGGTGTTTGTGATACACATGCTCTCCAATAGGTTTTGTGACACACACACTGTCCAATAGGGTTTGTGACACACATACACTATTCAATGGGGTTTGTGACACACACACTCTGTCCAATGGTGCTTGTGACACGCTGTACAGTGGGGTTTGTGACACACACACAGTCCAATGGCGTTCATGACAGACCGTGTCCACGGGGGATTGTGACACACACGCTGTCCAATGGGGTTTGTTACACACACACTGTCCAATGGGTATTGTTACACACACACGCTGTCCAGTGCGGTTTGTGACACACACACTATGTCCCATGGGGTTTGTGACACACAAACAGTCCAATGAGGATTGTGTCACACACACTCTGTCCAGTGTTTCTTGTGACACACATGCTGTCCAATAGGGTTTGTGACATTCACACGCTATCCGGTGGGGTTTGTGACACACACATGATCTCCAATGGGTTTTGTGAAACACACACTGTCCAATGGGGATTGTGACACACACACGCTGTCCAATGTTGTTTGTGACACACACGCTGTCCAATGGGGTTTCTGACACACAGGATGGCCAATGGGGTTTGAGACACGTACACTGTACAATGGGGATTGTGACACACACACGCTGTCCAATGGTGTTTGTGACACGCATGTTCTCCAATAGGGTATGTGACACACACTCTCTATCCAATGGGGTTTGTGACACACACACTGTCCAAAGGGCATTGTGACACACACGATGTCCAATGGGGTTTGTGACACAGACACTGTCCACTGGAGTTTGTAACACACACAGTGTCCACAGTGGTTTGTGACACACACGCTGTCCACTGGAAATTGTGACACACACACTGTCCAGGGGGGTTTGTGACAAACACACTGTCTAAGGGCGTTCGTGACAGACAGTTTCCAGAGGGGTTTGTGACACACATGCTGTCCAATGGGGTTTGTGACACACACACTGTCCAATGGGTATTGTTATACACACACGCTGTCCAATGGGGTTTGTGACACACACATGCTGTCCAATGGGGTTTGTGACACACACACTGTCCAATGAGGATTGTGACAATCACACACTGTCCAACGGGTTTTATGACACACACACTGTACAATGGGGTGTGTGACACACAGGCTCTCAAATGGGTTTTGTGACACACACACTGTCTAATGGGGTTTATGACACACACACTGTCCAACGTGTTTTGTGACACACATGCTGTCCAATGGGGTTCGTGACACACACACTGTCCAGGGGGGTTTGTGACACACACTGTCCAATGGGGATTGTGACACGCACACTGTTAAATGGGGATTGTGACACACACACACTGTCCATTGTTGTTTCAGAGACACACGCGCTGTCCAGTGGCGTTCGTGACGCACAGACTGTGATGAGCGGTTTTTGCAACACACACTGGCCTACGGGGTTTGTTACACACACACTCTCCAATGGGGTTCGTGACATACACACGGTCCAATGGGTATTGTTACACACACACGCTGTCCAAAGGTGTTTGTGACACACAAACTGTCCAATAGGGTTTGTGACACACACGCTGTCCAAGGCGGTTTGTGACACACACACTGTCCATTGGGGATTGTGACAAACACACACTGTCCAATGGGCTTTGTGACACACAAACTGCCCAAAGGGCATTGTGACACACACGATATCCAATGGGGTTTGTGACACGCACACTGTCCATGGGTTTTTGTGACACACACGCTGACCAGTGGGGTTTGTGACACAGACACTGTCCAATGGAGTTTGTGACACGCACAGTGTCCACAGTGGTTTGTGACACACACGCTGTCCACTGGAGATTGTGATACACACACTGTCCAGGGGGGTTTGTGACAAACACACTGTCTAATGGCGTTCGTGACAGACAGTTTCCAGAGGGGTTTGTGACACACACGCAGTCCAATGGGTTTTGTGACACACAAACTGTCCAATGTGTATTGTTATACACACACGCTGTCCAATGGGGTTTGTGACACACACATGCTGTCCAATGGGGTTTGTGACACACACACTGTCCAAAGGGGTTTGTGATTCACCCGCTGTCCAATAGGGTTTGTGACACTCACGCTGCCCAGTGGCGTTTGTGACACACACGTGTCCAGTGGGCTATATGACACACACACTGTCCAATGGGGTTTGTGAATCACATGCTGTCCACTGGGGATTGTGACACACATACTGCCCAATGGGGTTTGTGACACACACACTCTGTCCAATGGGCTTGTGACACACACGTTGTCCAATGCTGTTTGTGACACACACTCTGTCCCATGGGGTTTGTGACACACACACTGTCCAATGGGGTATACCACACACACTCTGTCAAATGGGGTTTCTGACATGGAAACTTTCCAATGGGGTTTGTGACACACACACCGTCCAATGGGGTCTGTAACACACACACGCTGTCCAATGGGGTTTGTGACACACACTGTCCAATGGGGTTTGCAACACGCACACTCTATCCAATGCGTTTTGTGACACATAGACTTTCCAATGGGGTTTGTGACACACACGATGTCCAATGGTGTTTGTGACACAAGCTCTGTCCAATGCGGTTTGTGACACACACACTGTCCTATGGGGTTTGTGACAGACACGCTGTCCAATGGATATTGTGACACACACACTCTGTCCAATGGCGCTTGTGACACACGCGCTGTCCAAAGGGGTTTGTGCACACACGCTGTACAGTGCGTTTTATGACACACATGCTGTCCAATAGGGGTTGTGACACACACACACTATACAGTGGGGTTTGTGACACATACATTTTCCATTGGTGTTTGTGACACACATGCACTGTCCAATGGGTTTTGTGACACACATGCTGTCCAATGGGGATTGTGACACACACAGGCTGTCCAATGGTATTTGTAACACGCATGCTGTCCAATGGGTCTTGTGACAAACACGCTGTCCAATAGGGTTTGTGACACACACACTGTCCCATGGGTTTTGTGACACACACACTGTCCAAAGGGTATTGTGACACACGCACATTGTCCAATGGGGTTTGTGACACACACACTGTCCAATCGGTATTGTGACACACACTCTGTCCAATGGGGTTCGTGACATAAACGCTGTCCAGTGGGGTTTGTGACACACACAGTGTCCACTAGGATTTGTGGCACACACCCTCTATCCAATGGAGTTTGTGACACACACACTTTCTAATGGGGTTTGTGACGCACAAGCTATCCAATGGGTTTTGTGACACACACACTGTCCAATGGGGTTTGATACACACACACGCTGTCCAATGGTGATTTTGATACACATGCTGTCAAATGGGGTTTATGACACACACACGCTGTCCAATGGGGTTCGTGACACACACGCTGCCAAGTGGGTTTTGTGACACACACACTGTCCAATAGGGTTTGTGACACACAAACTCAATCCAATGGGGTCTGTGACACATACACTTTACAATGGGGTTTGTGACACACACACTCTGTCCAATGGGGCGTGTGACACACACACTGTCCAAAGGGGTTTGTGACACACACGCTTTCCAATTGGGTTTCTGACACGCACACTGTGCAGGGGTGTTTGTGACACATATTCTGTCCAGAGGTGTTACTGACACACACGCTGTCCAATGGGGTTTGTGACTACACACAATGTCCAAAGGGTTTGTGACACACACACACCGTCCAACGGGGTTTCTCACACACACTCTGTCCAATGGGGTTTGTGACACACACGCTGTCCAATGTGGATTGTGACAAACACGCTGTACAATGGGGTTTGTGACACATACACGCTGTCCAATGCGCTTTTGACACACACGCTGTCCTGTGGGGTCCATGACACAGACTCTGTCCAGTGAGGTTTGTGATACACACACTGTCCAACCGGGTTTGTGACACACATGCTGTCCAATGGGGACTGTGACACACACACTCTGTCCAATGGTGTTTGTAACACGCATGCTCTCCAATAGGTTTTGTGACACATCACTGACCAATATCATTTGTGACACACACACACTGTCCAATGGGGTTTCTGACACATACGCTGTCCAATGGGGATTGTGACACACACAGGCTGTCCAATATTGTTTGTAACACGCGTGCTGTCCAATGGGTTTTGTGACACACACGCTGTCCAATAGGGTTTGTGACACACACACGCTGTCCATTGGCTTTTGTGACACACACACTTCGTCCAATGGCTTTGTGACTCACACGCTGTCCAATGGTGTTTGTGAACACACACTCTGTCAAATGGGGTTTGCAACACGCACACTGTCCAAAAGGGTTTGTGACTCACACGCTGTCCGATGGGGTTTGTGACAAGCACACTGTCCATGGGTGTTTGTCACACACACGTGTCCAGTGGGGTATATGACACACACACTGTCCAATGGGGTTTGTGAAACACATGCTGTCCACTGGGGATTGTGACACACATACTGCCCAAAGGGGTTTGTGACACACACACTCTCCAATGGGGTTTTTGACACACACGCTGTCCAATGCGGTTTGTGACACACACGCTCTGTCCCATGGGGTTCGTGACACAGACGCTGTCCAGTGGGGTTCATGACACACACTCTGTCCAGTGGGGTTTGTGACACACACCCTGTCCAATGGGGTTCGTGAGGCACACTCTCTCCAATGGAGATTCTGAGAAACGCACGCTGTCTATGTCCAATGGGGTTTGACACACATAATCTGTCCAATGGGGTTTAAGACACACACACTATGTCCAATGGTATTGTGACAAACGCACTGTAAATTGGGGTTTGTGACACACACACGCTATCCTATGCGGTTTGTGACACATACACTTTCCAATGGGGTTTGTGACACACACACTCTGTCCAATGGGGCTTGTGACACACACACTGTCCAAAGGGGTTTGTGACACACACGCTTTCCAATTGGGTTTCTGACACGCACACTGTCCACTGCGTTTTATGACAAACGCTGTCCAATAGGTGTTGTGACACACACACTCTATACAATGGGGTTTGTGACACATACACTTTACAAAGGGGTTTTTGACACACACACTCTGTCCAATGGGGCATGTGACACACACACTGTCCAAAGGGGTTTGTGACACACATGCTTTCTAATTGGGTTTCTGACACGCTCACTGTGCAGGGGTGTTTGTGACACAAACTCTATCCAGAGGGGTTTGTGACACACACACTCTCATATGGGGTTTGTGACACACACGCTGTCCAATGGTGATTTTGATGCACACACTGTCCAGGGCGGTTTGTGACACAAACAATGTGCAAAGGGTTTGTGACAGACACACTGTCCAACGGGGTTTCTCACACACACTCTGTCCAAATGAGTTTGTGACACACACTCTGTCCAATGGGGATTGTGACAAACACGCTGTCCAATGGGGATTGTGACACACACACGCTGTCCAATGGTGTTTGTAACACGCATGCTCTCCAATAGGTTTTGTGACACATACACTCTCCAATGGCATTTGTGACACACACACACTATACAATGGGTTTTGTGACACACACACTCTGTCCACTAGCGCTTGTGAAGCACACACTGTCCAATGGGGTTCGTGACACATACGCTGTCCAATGGTGTTTGTGACACACACTCTGTCCCATGGGGTTTGTGACACACATACTGTCCAACGAGAATTGTGACACACACGATGTCCAATGGGGTTTGTGACACGCACACTGTACATGGGTGTTTGTGACACACACGCTGTCCAGAGGGGTTTGTGACACACACACTCTCCAATGGGGTTTGTGAGACACGCTGTCCAATGATGATTTTGATGCACACACTGTCCAGGGCGGTTTGTGACACAAACAATGTGCAAAGGATTTGTGACAGACACACGCGCTTTCCAATGGGGATTGTGACACACTCATGCTGTCCAATGGGGTTCGTGACACACACGCTGCCCAGTGGGTTTTGTGACACACACACTGTCCAATAGGGTTTGTGACACACAAACTCTATACAATGGGGTTTGTGACACATACACTTTACAATGGGGTTTTTGACACACACACTCTGTCTAATGGGGCTTGTGACAAACACACTGTCCAAAGGGGTTTGTGACACACACGCTTTCCAATTGGGTTTCTGACACGCACACTGCACAGGGGTGTTTGTGACACAAACTCTGTCTAGAGGGGTTTGTGACACACACACTCTCCAATGGGGTTTGTGAAACACACGATGTCCATTGGTGATTTTGATGCTCACACTGTCCAGGGGGGTTTGTGACACACACAATGTGCAAAGGGTTTGTGACAGACACACTGTCCAACGGGGTTTCTCACACACACTCTGTCCAATGGGGTTTGTGACACACACTCTATCCAATGCGGTTTGTCACACACACTCTGTCCAAATCAGTTTGTGACACACACTCTGTCCAATGCGGATTGTGACAAACACGATGTACAATGGGTGTTGTGACACACACACTCTGTCCAATGGGCTTGTGACACACACGCTGTCCAGTGGGGTTCATGACACACAATCTGTCCAGGGGGGTTTGTGACACACACACTGTCCAACGCTGTTTGTGACACACACGCTGTCCAATGGGGATTGTGACACACACATGCTGTCCAATGGTGTTTGTGACACGCATGCTGTCCAATGGGTTCTGTGACACACAAACTGTCCAGGGGATTTTGTGACACAGACGCTGTCCAAATGGGTTTGTGACACACACACTCTGTCCAATGGGGTTCGTGACACACACGCTGTCCAGTTGGTTTTGTGACACACACAGTGTCCAATAGGGTTTGTGACACACACTCGCTATCCAATGGGGTCTGTGACACATACACTATCCAATGGCCTTCGTGTCACACACAGTGTCCACTGGGGTTTGTTACACACACGCTGTCCAATGGAGTTTGTGACACACACACTCTGTCCAGTGGGCTTGTGACAAACACGCTGTACAATGGGGTTTGTGACACACACACTCTATCCAATGGGGTTTGCGAAACACACAAGCTATCCAATGCGGTTTGTGACACATACATTTTCCAATGGGGTTTGAGAAACACGCACTCTGTCCAATGGGCTTGTGACACACACGCTGTCCAGTGGCGTTTGTGACACACACTCTGTCCAGTGGGGTTTGAGACACACACACTGTCCAACGGGGTTTGTGACACACAAGCTGTCCAATGGGGATTGTGACACACACGCTTTCCAATTGGGTTTCTGAAACGCACGCTGTGCAGAGGTGTTTGTGACACACACTCTGTCCAGAGGGGTTTGTGAGACAAACGCTGTCCAATGAAGTGTCTCACACACACACTGTCCAATGGGGTTTGTGACACACACACTCTGTCCAATGGGGCTTGTGACACACACACTGTCCAAAGGGGTTTGTGACACACACGATGTCCATTGGGGTTTGCGATACGCACACTGTCCATGGGTTTTTGTGACACACACGCTGTCCAAGGCGGTTTGTGACACACACACTGTCCATTGGGGATTGTGACAAACACACACTGTCCGATGGGGATTGTGACACACACCCTGTCCAGAGTGTTTTGTGACAAACACACTGTCTAATGCCGCTCGTGACAGACAGTGTCCACGGGGGATTGTGACACTCATGCTGTCCCATGGGGTTTGTGACACACACTCTGTCCAATGGTATTGTGACAAACACGCTGTAAATTGGGGTTTGTTACACACACACGCTATCCAATGCTGTTTGTGACACACACATTTTCCTATGAGGTTTCTGACACACACACTGTCCAATGGGGTTTCTGACACAAACTTTGTCCAATGGGGTTTGTGACAAAAACACTGTACAATGGGTATTGTGACACACACACATTGTCCAATGGGGTTTGTGACACACACGCTGTCTAATGGGTTTTATGACATACACATTCTGTCCACTGGGGCTTGTGACACACACACTGTCCAGTGCGTTTTATGACACACACGCTGTCCAATAGGGGTTGTGACACACACACGCTATACAATGGGGTTTGTGACACATACATTTTCCAATGGGGTTTGTGACAGACACACACTGTCCCATAGGTTTTGTGACACACACGCTGTCCCATGGGGATTGTGACACACACAGCCTGTCCAATGGTGTTTGTGACACACACACTGTCCAAAGGGGTTTGTGACACACACCCTTTCCAATGAGGATTGTGACAGACACACTCTGTCAATGGGCTTGTGACAAACACGCTGTACAATGGGGTTTGTGACACACACACGCTATCCAATACGTTTTGTGACACATAGACTTTCCAATGGTGTTTGTGACACACACTCTGTCCAATGGGTTTTGTGACACACACACACTCCAGTGGGGATTGTGACACACACAGCCTGTCCAATGGTGTTTGTGACACACACACTGTCCAAAGGGGTTTGTGACACACACCCTTTCCAATGAGGATTGTGACAGACACACTCTGTCAATGGGCTTGTGACAAACACGCTGTACAATGGGGTTTGTGACACACACACGCTATCCAATGCGTTTTGTGACACATAGACTTTCCAATGGTGTTTGTGACACACACATGCTGTCCAAAGGGGTTTGTGACAAACACACTGTCCAAAGGGGTTTTTGGCTCACACGCTGTCCAATGGGGTTGTGACACGCACGCTGTCCATGGGTGTTTGTGACACAAACGCTGCCCAGTGGAGTATATGACACACACACTGTCCAATGGGGTTTGTGACACACACGCTGTCTACTGGGGATTGTGACACACACAATGTCCAAGGGTTTTGTGGCACACAAGCTGTAAAATGACGTTCGTGACACACACATTGTCCACGGGGGTTTGTGACACACAAGCTATCAAATGGGGTTTGTGACACACACACTGACCAATGGGGTTTGTGGCACGCACGCTGTCCAATGGGGTTTCTGACACACACACTCTGTCCCATGGGGTTTGTGACACACACACTCTGTCCAATGGATCTTGTGAGACACACGCTGTCCAATGGTATTCATGATACGCACGCTGTCCAGTGGGGTTTGTGACACACACACTGTCCAATGGGGATTGTGACACACACACGCTGACCAATGCTGTTTGTGACACACACGCTGTCCAATGGGGTTTGTGACACACACGCTTTCCAATGGGGATTGTGACACACACACTGTCCAAAGGGTTTGTGACACACACACTGTCCAACAGGGTTTCTCACACACACTGTCCAATGGAGTTTGTGACACGCACGCTGTCCAATGGGGTTTGTGACACACACGCTGTCCAATAGGGATTGTGACACACACACTGTCCAATTATGTTTGTGACCGACACACGCTGTCCCATGGGATTTGTGATACGCATGCTGTGCAAAGGGGTTTGTGAAACACACACTCTCTCCAATAGGGTTTGTGACAAACACACTGTACAATGGGGTATATCACACACATGCTGTCCAAAGGTGTTTGTGACACGCATGCTGCTCAATGGGTTTTGTGACACACAAACTGTCCAGGGGATTTTGTGACACAGACGCTGTCCATGTGGGTTTGTGACAAACACACACTGTCCAATGGGGTTAGTGACACACACACTGTCCAATGGCGTTCGTGTCACACACTGTGTCCACGGCGGTTTCTGACACACACGCTATTCAGTGCATTTTTCTGACACACGCACTCTATCCAATGGGCTTGTGACACACACGCTGTCCAATGGGGATTGTGACAAACATGTTGTACAATGGGGTTTGTGACACACACACTCTGAACAATGGGCTTGTGACAAACACGCTGTACAATGGGTTTTTTGACACACACACGCTATCCAATGCGGTTTGTGTCACATACACTTTCCAGTGGGGTTTGTGACACACACGCTGTCCAGTGGGTTTTGTGACACACACACTCTGTCCAATGGGCTTGTGACACACACGCTGTCCAATGTGGCTTGTGACACACACGCTGTCCAACCGGAATTGTGACTACACACACGCTGTCCAGTGGGGTTTGTGACACACACATTGTTCAAAGGGGTTTGTGACACACACGCTGTCCAATGTTGTGTGTGACACACACTCAATGTCCAATGGGGATTGTGACACACACACGCTATCCAGTGGGGTTTATGAAAACACACTCTCCAATGGGATTTGTGACACACACACTCTGTCCAATAGGGTTTGTGACACACACACTGTCCAATTTGGTTTTGAAACAAACGCTGTCCACTGGGGATTGTGACACACACACTGTCCATGGGTGTTTGTGACACACACGCTGTCCAGAGGGTTTTGTGACACACACACTGTCCAATTTGGTTTTGACACACACACTGTCCACTGGGGATTGTGACACACACATTGTCCATGGGTGTTTGTGACACACACGCTGTCCAGTGGCGTTTGTGACACACACACTCCGTACAATGGGTCTTGTGACACACACGCTTTCCAATGGGGTTTGTGAACACACATGCTTTCCCCTGGGTTTTGTGACACACACACTCTGTCCAATGGGCTTGTGACACACACGCTGTCCAATGGTGTTTGTGACACACACACAGTCCAATGGGGATTGTGACACACACACGATGTCCAATGGGGATTGTGACACACACACTGCCCAAAGGTTTTGTGACACACACGCTTTTCAATGGGGTTCGTGACACGGACACTGTCCATGAGTGTTTGTGACAGACACGCTGTCCAGTGGGGTTTTGACACACATGCTGTCCACTGGGGATTGTGACACAGACACTGTCCAGGGGAGTTTCTGACACACACACGCTGTCCAATGGGTATTGTTACACACACACGTTGTCCAATAGGGTTTGTGATACACACACTCTGTCCAATGGAGTTCGTGACACATAGGCTGTCCAGTGGGTTTTGTGACACACACACTCTGTCCAATGGGCTTCTGACATACACGCTGTCTAATGGTGTTTGTGAGACACACTCTGTCCGATGTGGTTTGAGACACACACCCGCTGTCCAATGGGGTTTCTGACAAACACGCTGTACAATGGGGTGTGTGACACACACACTCTGTCCAGTGGGGTTTGTGACACACACGCTGTCCAATGGGGACTGTAATAAACATGCTGTCCAATAGGGTTTGTGACATACACACTCTGTCTAATGGGTCTTGTGATACACTCGCTCTCCAATGGGGTTCGTGACACACACGCTGTCCGGTGGGTTTTGAGACACACACAATGTCCAATAGTATTTCTGACACACACACGCTATCCAATGGGGTATGTGACACACACACTGTCCAATGGGGATTGTGACACACACACGTTGTCCAATGGTGTTAATGACACACACGCTGTAACATGGGGTTTATGATAGAGACACTGTCCAGTGGGGATTGTGACATACAAACTGTCCAAAAGGGTTTCTGACACACAAACGCTATACAATGGGGTTTGTGACACGCACACTTTCTCATGGGGTTTGTGACACACACACACGATCCAATGGGTTTTCTAACACTCTAACTTTCCTCTTGGGATTTTCACACACACACACTCTGTTCACTGGTGTTTGTGACACACACGCTGTGCAATGGGGTTTGTGACACAGAAGCTGTCCAATGGGGATTGTGACATACACACGCTATCCAATGGGGTTTGTGACACGCACACTTTCCAATTGGTTTTGTGACACACACACTTTCCAATGGATATATGACACACACATGCTGTCCCATGGGGTTTGTGACACACACGCTGACCAACTGGGTTTGTTACAAACACATTGTCCAATGGGGTTCGTGACACACACGCTATCCAATGGGGTTTGTGACAAAAACACTTTCCAGTGGGGTTTGTGACACAAAAACGCTGTCCCTTGGGGTTTGTGACACACACGCTGAACAATTGGGTTTGTTACACAAACACTGTCTAATGGGGTTTGTGACACAAACACGCTGTCCAATGGGGATTCTGACACACACACGCTGTCCAAGGCAGTTTGTGACACACACAATCTGTCCAGTAGGGTTTTTGACACAGACGCTGTCCAGTGGGGATTGTGACACACACGCTGTCCAGTGGGGATTGTGACACACACACTCTGTCCAATTGTTCGTGTGACGCACATGCTGTCCAATGGGGTTCGTGACACACACTCTATCCAGTGGGGTATGTGACAAATACACTGTCCAATAGGGTTTGTGACACACACACGCTATCCAATGGGGTTTGTGAACACACTCTTTCTAATGGGGTTTGTGACACACACGCTATCCAATCGGTTTTCTGACACGCACACTTTCCTATGGGGATTGTGACACACACACTCTGTCCACTGGTGTTTGTGACACACACGCTGTGCAAAGGGGTTTGTGATACAGACGCTGTCCAATGGGGACTGTGACATTCACACGCTATCCCATGGGGATTGTGACACAGACGCTGTCCAATGGGGATTGTGACATACACATGCTGTCCCATGGGGTTTGTGACACACGCGCTGAGCAGGAGGGTTTGTGATAAACACACACGTTGTCGAATGGGCTTGTGACACACACGCTGTCCAACAGTGTTTGTGAAAATACTCTGTCACATGGGGTTCGTGACACACCCGCTGTCCAATGGAGTTTGTGACACACACACACTGTCCAATGGGGATTGTGACACACACACGCTGTCTAATGGGGTTTATGACACACACGCTGTCCATTGAGGTGTGTGACATACACACTCAGTCCAATGGGGTTTGTGACACACACACTGTCCATTGGGGATTGTGACAATACACACGCTGTCCAATGGGGTTTGTGACACACACACTGACAAGGAGGGTTTGTGACACACACACGCTGTCTAATGGGGTCTGTGACACACACAATCTGTCCAACGGGGTTAGTGACACACACGCTGTCCAATGGGGATTGTTACACAGACGCTGTCCAATGGGGTTTGTGACACACACTCTGACCATGAGGGTTTGTGACACACACACACCATCCAATGGGCTTGTGACACACACAATGTCCAATAGTGTTTGTGACACACACGCTGTCCAATGCGATGTGTGACACACACACCATGTCCAATGGGGTTTATGAGACAAAGGCTGTGCAATGGGGATTGTGACAAACAAGCTGTCCAATGGGGTTTGTGACACACACACACTGTCCAATGGTGTTTGTGACACACACGCTGTCAAATGGGGTTTGTGACACACACAGAGTGAAATGAAGATTGTAACACACACACGATATTCAATGGTGTTTGTGACACGCATGCTGTCCAATGGTTTTTGTGACACACGCTCTGTCCAATGGGGATTGTGACACATACACTTTCCAGTGGGGTTTGTGACACACACACTCTGTCCAATGGGGTTTGTGACACACACACACTGTCCAATGGGGTTTATGACACACACACTGTCCAAGTGGGTGTGTGACACACACACTCTGTCCAAGGGGGTTTGTGACACACACGCTTTCCAATGGGGATTGTGACAACAACGCTGTCCAATGGGGTTTGTGAGACAGACACTCTGTCCAAAGGGTCTTGTGACACACACGCTGCCCAAAGGGGTTCGTGACACACAAGTTGTCGAGTGGGGTTTGTGACACACACACGGTCCAATAGGGTTTGTGCACCACACACCGTATCCAAAGGGGTTTGTGACATACACACGATGTGCAATGGTGTTTGTGACACGCATGCTGTCCAATGGGTTTTGTGACACACACGCTGTCCAATGGGGTTCGTGACACACACGCTGTCCAGTGGGGTTTGTGACACACACACTATCCAATAGTGCTTGTGACACACACTCTGTCCCATGGTGTTTGTGACACACACACTGTCCAATGGGGATTGTGACACACACACTCTGTCCTATGGGGTTTGTGACACACACACTGTCCTAAGTGGTTTGTGACACGCACACTGTCCAATGGGGTTTCTGACACACACAATCTGTCCAATGGGGTTTGTGACACACACGCTGTCCAATGGGGATTGTGACATACACACTATCCAATAGGGTTTGTGACACACACACGCTATCCAAAGGGGTTTGTGACACGCACACTTTCTAAAGGGGTTTGTGACACACACATGCTATCCAATGCGGTTTGTGACACACACACTTTCCAGTGGGGTTTGTGTCACACAGACGTTGTGCCATTGGGTTTTAACACACACGCTGACCAATGGGGTTTGTTACACACACACTGTCTAATGGGGTTTGTGACATACACACGCTATCCAATGGGTTTTGTGACACGCACACTTTCCGATGGGGTTTGTGATATACACACTTTCCAAAGGGTTTTGTGACACACACAGGCTGTCCCATGGGGTTTGTGACACACACGCTGACCAATTGGTTTTGTTACACAAACACTGTCCAATCGTTTTTGTGACACGCTGTCAAATGGGTTTTGTGACACCAACTCTGTCCAATGGGCTTGTGACACACACGCTGTCCAGTGGTGTTTGTGACACACACACTGACCAGGAGGGTATGTGACACACACACGCTGTCCAATAGTGTTTGTGAGACAAACTCTGTCGCATGGGGTTTGTGACACACACACACAATCTCACACACTCACATCTCACAATGGAGATTGTGACACACACACGATGTCCCATGGTGATTGTGACACGCATGCTGTCCAATGCGGATTGTAACACACACGCTGTCCAATGGGGATTGTGACACACACAATGTCCAATGGGGTTTGTAACACACACACGATGTCCAATGGCGTTTGTGACACGGATGCTGTCCAAAGGGGTTTTTGACACACACACTTTCAATGGGGTTTGTGACACACACTCTTTCCAATGGGGTTTGTGGACACACACACACTGTTCAATGGTGTTTGTGAAACACACGCTGTCCAATGGGGTTTGTGACACACACACTGTCCAATGGAGATTGTGACACACACACGCTGTCCAATGGGGTTTGTGACACACACACTGTCCAAAGGGGTTTGTGACAAACACGCTGTCCAATGGGGTTTATGACACACACGCTGTCAAATGGCGTGTGTGACTTGCACACTCTATCCAGTGGGGTTTGTGACACACACGCTGTCCAACGGTTATTTTGACAAACACGCTGTCCAATGGGGTTTGTGACACACACACACTGTCCAATGCTGTTTGTGACACACAAGCTGTCCAATGGGGTTTGTGAAACTCACACTGTGCAACGAGGATTGTGACACACACACGCTGTAAAATGGGGTTTGTGAAACGCATGCTGTCCAATGGGTTTTGTGACACACGCTCACTGTCCAATGGGTATTGTGACACACACACGCTGTAAAATGGGGTTTGTGAAATGCATGCTGTCCAATGGGTTTTGTGACACACACACACTGTCCAATGGGTATTGTGACACACACACGCTCTAAAATGGGGTTTCTGACACACATGCTGTCCAATGCTAGTTGTGACGCGGATGCTGTCCAAAGGGGTTTGTGACACACACACTGTCCAATGGGTTTTGTGACACACACACCATCCAATGGGGTTTCTGACACACATGCTGTCCAATGGTGTTTGTGACACGGATGCTGTCCTAAGGGGTTTGTGACACACACACTGCCCAATAGGGTTTGTGACACACACTCTTTCCAGTGGGGTTTGTGGACACACAAACACTGTGCAATGGTGTCTGTGAAACACACGATGTCCAATGGGGATTGTGACACACACGCAGTCCAATGGGGATTGTGAAACGCACACTGTCCAGTGGGTTTTGTCACACACACTCTGTCCAACGGGGATTGTGACACACACACTCTGTCCAGTTGTGTTTGTGACACACACGCTGTCCAAATGTGTTCGTGACACACATGCTGTCCAGTGGGGTTTGTCACACACACTCTGTCCAACGGGAATTGTGACACACACACGCTGTCCAATGGGGTTTGTGACACACCCACTGTCCAAAGGGGTTTGTGACACACACATTATCCAATGAGGTTTGTCACACACACAATCTGTACAATGGTGTTTGTAACATAAATGCTGTGCAATGGGGTTTGTGACACAGACCCTGTGCAATGGGGATTGTGACATACACACTATCCAATAGGGTTTTATAACACACGCGCGCTATCCAAAAGGGTTTTTGACAAGCACACTTTCTTAAGGGGTTTGTGACACACACACGGTATCCAATGGGGTTTGTCAGACACAGTCTATCCAATGGGGTTTTCTTGCACACACACTGTCCATTGGGGATTGTGACACACACGTTGTCCAATGGGGTTTGTGACATTCACACGCTGTCCCATGGGGATTGTGAAAAACACACGCTGTCCAATGGGGTTTGTGCCACACACGCTGACCAATTGGGTTTGTTAAACACACACTGTCTAATGGGTTTTGTGACACATACACGTTGACCAAAGTTGTTTGTGACACGGATGCTATCCAATCGCTTTTGTGACACACACGTTGACCAATAGGATTTGGGACACACAAACTGTCCAACAGTGTTTGTGAAACACATTCTGTCCCATCGGGTTTGTGACACACACACTTTCCAATGGGGATTGTGACACACACACGCTGTCCAATGGGGTTTGTGACACACATAATGTCCAAAGGGGTTTGTGACACACACTTGGACCAATGCGGTTTGTGACACACACACACTGTCCAATGGGGTTTGTGACACACATAATGTCCAAAGGGGTTTGTGAGACACACACTTTCCAATTGGTATTGAGACACACACACGCTGTCCAAAGGGGTTTGTGACACACACGCTGTGTAATGGGGTTTGTGACATATACACGCTATCCCATGGGGTTCGTGACACAGACGTTGTCCAAAGGGATTGTGACATACACACGCTATACAATGGGGTTTGTGACACGCACACTTTCCAATGGGGTTTGTGACACACACTCTCCAATGGGTTTTGTGACACTCACACGCTGTCCCATGGGGTTTGTGACACACACACTGACCAGGAGGTTTTGTGACACACACACGCTGTCGAATGGGCTTGTGACACACACGCTGTCCAATAGTGTTTGAGAAACACACTCTGTCGCATGGGGTTTGTGGCACACACACTGTCCAATGTAGATTGTGACACACACATGCTATCCAATGGGGTTTGTGACACGCATGCTGTCCAATGGGTTCTGTGACAAACGCTCAGTCCAGGAGGGTTTGTGACCCCCACTCTTTCCACAGAAATTGCGACACACACACTGTCCAACGGGGATTGTGACACACACACTGTCCAATGGGCTTCCTGACACACACACTGTCTGAAGGGGTTTGTGACATACACGCTGACCAATGGGGTTTGTGACACACACACACTGTCCAATGGGGATTGTGAAACACACACGCTGTCCAGTTGGGTTTATGACACACACGCTGTCCAGTGGGGTGTGTGTCATACACACTCTATCCAGTGGGTTTTGTGTCACACACGCTGTCCAATGCGGATTGTGACAAACACGCTGTCCGATGGTGTTTGTGACACGCATGCTGTCCAATGGGTTCTGTGACAAACGCTCAGTCCAGGAGGGTTTGTGACCCCCACTCTTTCCACAGAAATTGCGACACACACACTGTCCAATGGGGATTGTGACACACACACTGTCCAATGGGCTTCCTGACACACACACTGTCCGAAGGGGTTTGTGACAAAAACGCTGTCCAATGGGGTTTGTGACACGCACACACTGTCAAATGGGGATTGTGAAAAACACACGCTGTCCAATGGGGTTTATGACACACACGCTGTCCTATGGGGTGTGTGTCATACACACTCTATCCAGTGGGTTTTGTGACACACACGCTGTCCAATGCGGATTGTGACAAACACGCTGTCCGATGGGGTTTGTGACACACACACACTGTCCAATGGTGTTGGTGACACACACACTGTCCAATGGGGTTTGTGACACACACACTGTCCAGTGGGTTTTTGTAACATATACACTCTGTCCAATGGGGATTGTGACACACACGCTGTCCAACGGGGTTCATGAGACACACACTGCCAATAGGGTTTGTGACACACACACTCTGTCCAATGGGGATTGTGAAACACACACATTGTCCAATGGGGTTGTGAAACGCTCGCTGTCCAATTGAGATTGCGACACACACAAGCTGTCCCATGGTGTTTGTGACACGCGTGCTGTCCAGTGGTTTTTGTGAAACACACGCTGTCCAATGGGGTTTGTGACACACACTGTGTCCAATGGGGATTGTGACACAAACACGCTTTCCAATGGTGTTTGTGACACAAACACTGTCCAATCGGTTTTGTAACACACACACTGTCCAGGGCGGTCTGTGACACACACGCTGTCCAGTGGGGTTTGTCACACACTCTGTCCAACGGGGACTGTGACACACACACGCTGTTCAATGGTGTTTGTGACACACACACTCTGTCCAATGGTGCTTGTGACACACACGCTGTACAATGGGGTTTATGACACACACGCTGTACAATGGGGTTTGTGACACACACACTTTCCAAAAGGGTTTGTGACACACACACTGACCAGGAGGGTTTGTGACACACACACGCTGTCCAATGCGTATTGTGAAACACACGCTGTCCAATAGTGTTTGTGAAACACATTCTGTCCCATGGGGTTTGTGACACACACACACTGTCCAATGGGGTTTATGACACACACGCTGTGCACTGGGGTGTGTGACACACACACACTGTCTAATGGGGTTTATGACACACACGCTGTCCAATGGGGTGTGTGACATGCACACTCTGTCCAATGGGGTTTGTGACACATACGCTGTCCAATGGTTATTGTGACAAACACGCTGTCCAATGGGGTTTATGACACACACACACTGTCCAATAGAGTTTGTGACACACACGCTGTCAAATGGGGTTTGTGACACACACACTGTGAAATTAGGATTGTGACACACACACTCTGTCCAAATGTTTTTGTGACACGCATGCTGTCCAATGGGTTTTGTGACACACGCTCTGTCCATGGGGGTTTGCGACACCCACTCTTTACAATGGTAATTGTGACCATACTCTTTCCAATGGTAATTGTGACACACACAGTGTCCAATGGGGCTTGTTACACACACTCTGTCCAATGGGGACTGTGACACACACACGCTGTCCAATGGTGTTTGTAACACACACACTCTGTCCAATGGTGCTTGTGACACACACGCTGTCCAGTGGGTTTTGAGACACACACACTCTGTCCAATGGGATTGTGACACACACGCAGTCCAATAGTGTTTGTGACTACACACGCTATCCAATGGGGTTTCTGACATACACACACTATTCAATGGGGTTTGTGACACACACGCTGTCCAATGGGGATTGTGACACAGACACTGTCCAATGGGGACTGTGACATACACGATATCCAAAAGGTTTTGTGACACACACACTTTCTAAAGGGGTTTGTGACATACACACGATATCCAATGGGGTTTGTGTCACACACGCTGTCCAATAGAGATTGTGACAAACACTCTGTCCAATGGGGTTTGTGATACACAAACGCTGTCCAATGGGGTTTGTGATACACAAACGCTGTCCAATGGGGATTGTGACACACACACTTTCTCCCATGGGGTTTGTGACACTCACACTGTCAAACGGAGACTGTGACACACACACGCTGTCCATTGGGGTTTGTGACACACCCGCTGTCCATTGAGGTTTGTGACACACACAATCTGTCCAATGTGGTTTGTGACACACACGCTGTCCAATGGGGATTGTGAAACACCCGCTGTCCAATGGGTTTTGTGACACACACCCTGTCCAATGGGTTTCGTGACATACACACTGTCCAGTGGGGTTTGTTGCACACACACTGTCCAGTAGGGTTTGTGACACACACACGCTATCCAAGGGGGTTTCTGCCACACCCATTTTCTAATGGGGTTTGTGACACACACGATATGCAAAGGGTTTTGTGACACACACAGTGTCCAATCGGGATTGTGACACACACACGCTGTCCAATGGGGTTTGTGACACAGACGTTGTCCAACGGGTATTGTGACACACACGCTGGTCAATGGTGTTTGTGACACACGCACTGTCTAATAGATTTTGTGACACATACACTGTCCTATGGGGATTGTGACACACACACTCTGTCCAATGGTGTTTGTGACACACATGCTGTGCAATAGGGTTTGTGACACAGACACTGTCCAATGGGATTGCGATATACACACGCTCTCCCATGGGGTTTGTGACAAAGATGCTGTCCAATGGGGACTGTGACATACACACGCTATCCAATGGGGTTTGTGACACGCACACTTTCCAATGGGGTTTGTGACACGCTGTCAAATGGGTTTTGTGACACAAACTCTGTCCAATGAGCTTGTGAAACACATGCTGTCCAATCGCATTTGTGACACACACACTGACCAGGAGCGTTTGTGACACACTCACACAGTCCAATGGGATTGTGACACACAAGCTGTCCAATAGTGTTTTTCAAACACACTCTGTTCCATGGGGTTTGTGACACACACACAGTCAAATGGAGACTGTGACACACACACGCTGTCCAATGGGGTTTGTGACACACACGCTGTCTAATGGGGTTAGTGACACAGACGCTGTCGTGTGGGGTTTGTTATACACACACTTTCAAATGGGGTTTGTGACACACACGCTATACAATGGGTTTTGTAACACACACACTGTCCAATGGGATTGTGACACACACACGATGTCCAATGGTGTTTGTGACACACATGCTGTCCAATGGGGTTTGTGAAACACAGACACTGTCCAATGGGGATTGTGACACACACACACTGTCCAATGGGGTTTGTGACACAGATGTTGTCCAATGGGGATTGTGACAAACACGCTGGTCAATGGTGTTTGTGACACACGCACCGTCCAATAGGGTTTGTGACACACACACGTTATCCAACGGGTTTTGTGACACATACACTGTCCTATGGGCATTGTGACACACACACTCTGTCCAATGGTGTTTGTGATACACATGCTGTGCAATGGGGTTTGTGACACAGACACTGTCCAATTGGATTGTGATATACACACGCTGTCCCATGGGTTTTGTGACACAGACGCTGTCCAATGGGGACTGCGACATACATACGCTATGCAATGGGGTTTGTGACACGCACACTTTCCAATGGGGTTTGTGACACGCTGTCAAATGGGTTTTGTGACACAAACTCTGTCCAATGAGCTTGTGACACACACTCTGTCCAATGGCATTTGTGACACACACACTGACCAGGAGCGTTTGTGACAACCTCACGCTGTCCAATGGGCGTGTGATAAACAAGCTGTCCAATAGTGTTTGTCAAACACACTCTGTTCCCTGGTGTTTGTGACACACACACTGTCCAATGGAGATTGTGAAAGACACACGCTGTCCAATGGTATTTGTGACACATACGCTGTCCAATGGGGTTTGTGACACAAACGCTGTCCAATGGGGATTGTGACATGCACACTATCCAATAGGGTTTGTGACACGCACAAGCTATCCAAAGGGGTTTGTGACACACACACGCTATCTAATGGGGTTTGTGACAGACAAACTGTCCATAGGGGGTTGTGACACACACGCTGACCAATGGGGTTTGTTACACACACACTGTTTAATGGGATTTGTGACACACACACGCTGTCCAATGGTGTTTGTGACATACACGCTGTGCAATGGGGTTTGTGAAATTCACACGCTGTCCCATGGGGTTTCTGACACAGACGTTGTCCAATGGGGATTGTAACATACACACGCTATGCAATGGGGTTTGTGACACGCACACTTTCCAAAGGTGTTTGTGACACACACACTTTCCAATGGGTTTTGTGACACACACACACTATCCTATGGTGTTTGTGACACACACGCTGACCAATTGGGTTTGTTACACACACACTGTCCAATGGTGTTTGTGACAAGCTGTCAAATGGGTTTTGTGACACAAACTCTGTCCAATAGACTTGTGACACACACGCTGTCCAATGGGGTTCGTGACACACACGCTGTCCAGTGGGGTTTGTGACACACAGACTGTCCAGTGGGGTTTGTGACACACAGACTTTCTAATGGGGATTGTGACACGCGCACGCTGCCCAATGGGTTTGTCATACCCACTCTGTCCAATGGGGTTTGTGACACAGACGCTGTGTAATGGGGATTGTGACATACACACTATCCAATACGGTTTTGTGACACACACACGCTATCAAATGGGGTTTGTCACACACACTCTGTCCAATGGAGTTTTGTTGCACACACACTGTCCAATGGGGATTGTGACACACACGTTATCCAATGGGGTTTGTCACACAAACACTTTCCAGTGGGGTTTGTGACACACACACGCTGTCCCATTGGGTTTGTGTCACACACGCTTACCAATTGGGTTTGTTAAACACACACTGTCTAATGTGGTTTGTGACTCACACACGCTGACCAAAGGTGTTTGTGACACGCATGCTATCCAATGGCTTTTGTGACACACACGCTGTCCAATAGGGTTTGGGACACACAAACTGTCCAATAGTGTTTGTGAAACACATTCTGTCCCATCGGGTTTGTGACACACACACTGTCCAATGATGATTGTGACAAACACGCTGTCCAATGGGGTTTGTGACACACACTCTGTCCAATGGGGTTTGTGACACACAAACACAGTCCAATGGGGAATATGACACACACACGCTGTCCAATGGGGTTTGTGACACAGACGTTGTCCAATGGGGATTGTGACACACACGCTGGTCAATGGTGTTTGTGACACACGCACTGTCCAATAGGGTTTGTGACACACACATGCTATCCAACGGGTTTTGTGACACATACACTGTCCTATGGGGATTGTGACACAGACACTCTGTCCAATGGTGTTTGTGACACACATGCTGTGTAATGGGGTTTGTGACACAGACACGGTCCAATGGGATTGCGATATACACACGCTGTCCCATGGGGTTTATGACACACACACTTTCCAATGGGGTTTGTGACACGCTGTCTAATGGGTTTTGTGACACAAACTCTATCCAATGCGCTTGTGAAACACACGCTGTCCAATGGCATTTGTGACACACACACTGACCAGGAGCGTTTGTGACACATTCACGCAGTCCAATGGGCTTGTGACACACAAGCTGTCCAATAGTGTTTTTCAAACACACTCTGTTCCATGGGGTTTGTGACACACACACTGTCAAATAGAGATTGTGACACACACACGCTGTGCAGCGGGGTTTGTGACACAGACACTGTCCAAAGAGGTTTGTGACACAGACGCTGTCCAATGGGGTTACTGAGACACACACACTGTCCAATGGGAATTGTGACACACACACGCTGTCCAAAGAGGTTAATGACACACACGGTCTTATGGGGTTTGTGACACACATACTCTGTCCAATGGGGTTTGTGACAGACACGCTGTCCTATGGGGATTGTGACAAACTCGCCTTCGAGTGGGGTTTGTGACACACACACTCTATGCAGTGGGTCTTGTGACACACACGCTGTCTAATGGGGTTCGTGACACACACGCCATCAAGTGGGGTTTGTGAAACACACTTTGAAATGGGGTTTGTGACACATACGCTATACAATGGGTTTTGTAACACACACACTGTCCAATGGGGATTGTGACACACACACGATGTCCAATGGTGTTTGTGACACACATGCTGTCCAATGGGGTTTGTGACACAGACGATGTCCAATGGGGATTGTGACAAACACGCTGGTCAATGGTGTTTGTGACACACGCACTGTCCAATAGGGTTTGTCACACACACACAGAATCCAATGGGTTTTGTGACACATACACTGTCCTATGGGGATTGTGACACACACACTCTGTCCAATGGAGATTGTGACACACACACGCTGTCCAATGGGGTTTATAACACACACACGCTGTACAATGGAGTTTATGACACACACGCTGTACAATGGGGTTTGTGACACACACACGCTATCCAATGGGGTTTGTGACACACACACTGTCCAGTGGGGTTTGTGATACAGACACTGTGCAATGGGGATTGTGACATACACACTGTCCAACAGGGTTTGTGACACACACACGCTATCCAATGGGATTTGTGACATGCACAATTTCTCATGGGGTTTGTGACACACACACTATCCGATGGGGATTGTGACACACACACAATGTCCAGTGGTGTTTGTGACACACACACTGTCCAATGGGGTTTATGACACAGATGCTGTCCAATGGGGAATGAGACATACACACTACCCAAAAGGGTTTATGACACGCACACTTTCTAAAGGGGTTTGTGACATACACACGATATCCAATGGGGTTTTTGTCATACACGCTGTCCAATAGGGATTGTGACAAACACGCTGTCCAATGGGGTTTGTGACACACACGCTGTCCAATGGCGTTTGTGACACACACAATCTGTCCAATGTGGTTTGTGAAACACATGCTGTCCAATGTGGATTGTGAAACACACGCTGTCCAATGGGTTTCGTGACAGACACACTGTCCATTGGGGTTTGTGGCACAGACACTGTCCAATAGGGTTTGTGACACACACACGCAATCCAATGGGGTTTGTGACACACTCACTTTCTAATGGGGTTTGTGACACACACAGTATACAACGGGTTTTGTGACACACACACTGTCCAATGGGGATTGTGACACACACACGCTGTCCAATGGGGTTTGTGACACAGACGTTGTCTAATGGGGATTGTGACACAGACACTGTCCAATGGGATTGCGATATACACACGCTGTCCCATGGCTTTTGTGACACAGAAGCTGTCCAATGGGGACTGTGACATACACACGCTATCCAATGGGGTTTGTGACACGCACACTTTCTAATGGTATTTGTGACACGCTGTCAATTGGGTTTTGTGACACAAACTCTGTCCAATGAGCTTGTGACACACACGCTGTCCAAGGGCATTTGTGACACACACACTGTCCAGGAGCATTTGTGACACACTCACGCTGTCCAATGGGCTTGGACACACAAGCTGTTCAATAGTGTTTGTCAAACACACTCTGTTCCATGGGGTTTGTGACACAGACACTGTCCAAAGAGGTTTGTGACACACACGCTGTCCAATGGGGTTTGTGACACACACACACTCTCCAATGGGAATTGTGACACACACACGCTGTCCAAAGGGGTTAATGACACACACGCTGTCCAATGTTGTTTGTGACACACACACGGTATCCAATTGTTTTTGAGACACGGATGCTGTCCAATGGAGTTTGTGACACACACACTGTCCAAAGTGGTTTGTGACACACACTCGGTCCAATGGGGTTAGTCACACACACTCTGTCCTATGGGGTTTGTGAGACACACGCTGTCCAATGGGGATTGTGACAAACACGTTGTACAATGGGGTTTGTGACACACACACTCTGTCCAATGGTGTTTGTGACACACATGCTGTGCAATGGGGTTTGTGACACAGACACTGTCCAATGGGATTGCGATATACACACGCTGTCCAATGGGGATTGTGACACATACAATCTGTCCAATGGGGTTGGTGAGACACACTCTGTCCAGTGGGGTTTGTGACACACAAACTGTCAAATAGGGTTTGTGACTCACACTCGCTATACAATGGGGTTTGTGACACATACACTTTCCAATGTGGTTTGAGACACACACACTGTCCAATGATGCTTGTGACACACACGCTGTTTAAAGGGGTTCGTGACACACACGTTGTCCAGTGGGTTTTCTGACACACACACTCTGTCCAATGGGCTTGTGACACACACTCTCTCCAATGGTGTTTCTGACACACTCACGCTGCCCATTGGGGTTCGTGACACACTTTGTCCAGTGGGTTTTGTCACATACACGCTGTCTAATGAGGTTTGTGACACACACACTCTGTCCAATGGGTCTTGTGACACACACGCTGTCCAATGGGTTTCGTGACACACACGCTGTGCAATGGGGTTTGTGACACACATACTGTCCAATAGAGTTTGTGACACACACACGCTATACAATGGGCTTTGTGACTTACTTATGGGGTTTGAGACACACACGCTATACAATGGGTTTTGTGACACACACGCTTTCGAGTGGGGTTTGTGACACACACAATGTCCAATAGGGTTTGTGAGACACACGCTGTCCAATGGGGATTGTGACAAACACGCTGTACTATGGGGTTTGTGACACACACACTCTGTCCAATGGGTATTGTGACACACATGCTGTCTAACGGGGTTCGTGACACAAACTCTGTCCAGTGGGGTTTGTGACACACACATTGTCCAATGGTGTTTGTGACACACACGCTGTCCAATGGGGGTTGTGACACACACAGGCTGTCCAACGGCTATTGTGACAGTCACACGCTGTCCAATGGGGTTTATGACACGCACGCTGTACAATGGGGTGTGTGACACACACACTGTGTTCAATGGGGTTTGTGACACACATACTGTCCAGTGGAGATTATGACAAACACGCTGTCCAATGGGGTTCGTGACACAAATGCTGTCCAGTTGGGTTTGTTACACACACACTGTCCAATGGGTACTGTGACACACACACACTGTCCAATGGGGTTTATGACACACCCGGTGTCCATTGGGGTTTATGACACACACAATGTGTCTAATGGGGATTGTGACACACACACTGTTCAATGGTTTTTCTGACACACACACTGTCCAAGGGGGTTTGTGACACACACACTCTGTCCAATGGGTCTTGTGACACACATGCTGTCCAATGGTGTTCCTGACACACACTCTGTCCAGTGGGGTTTGTGACACACACACTGTCCAATAGGGTTTCTGAAACACACACTCTATACAATGGGCATTGTGATACACACCCTTACAAATGGGTTTTGTGACACACACGCTTTCCAATGGGATTTGTGACACACATGCTGTCCAGTGGGGTGTGTGAAATACACACTCTATCCAGTGGGGTTTGTGGCACACACGCTGTCCAATGAGGATTGTGGCACACACGCTGTCAAATGGGGTTTTGACACACACACTGTGCAATGAGGATTGTGACACACACACGCTGTCCAATGGTGTTTGTGACACGCATGATGTCCAATGGGTTTTGTGACACACGCTCTGACCAGGAGGCTTTGTGACCCGCACTCTTTGCATTGAAATTGCGACACACACACTGTATAATGGGGATTGTGACACACACACTGTCAAATGGGCTTCCTGACACACACACTGTCCAAAGGGGTTTGTGACAAACAGGCTGTCCAATGGGGTTTGTGACACACACACATTGTCCAATGGGGATTGTGAAAAACACACGCTGTCCAATGCGGTTTATGACACACACGCTGTCCAATGGGGTGTATGAAATACACACTCTATCCAGTGGGTTTTGTGACACACACGCTGTCGAAAGGGGATTGTGACAAACACGCTGTCTGATGGGGTTTGTGACACACACACACTGTCCAATGCTGTTTGTGACACAAACACTGTCCAATGGCGTTTGTGACACACACACTGTCCAATGGTTTTTTGTAATATATACACTCTGTCCAATGGGGCTTCTGACACATACGCTGTCCAATGGGGTTCGTGACACACACACTGCCAATAGGGTTTGTGGCACACACACTGTCCGAAGTGGATTGTGACACACACACTGTCCAATGGGGTTTGAGACACACACACTGTCCAAATTGGTTTGTGAGAAACACGCTGTCCAATGGGGTTTGTGACACACAAACTCTGTCCAATGGTGATTGTGAAACACACACAGTGTCCAATGGGGTTGTGACACACACGCTGTCCCATGGAGATTGTGACACACACACGCTGTCCCATGGTGTTTGTGACACGCATGCTGTCCAATGGTTTTTGTGAAACACACGCTGTCCAATGGGGATTGTGACACACAAACGCTGTCCAATGGGGATTGTGACACACACACTGTCCAATGGGGTTTATGACACACACTGTGTACAATGGGTCTTGTGACACAAACACGCTGTCCAATAGTGTTTGTGACACACACGCTGTCCAATCGGTTTTGTGACACACACACTGTCCAGTGGGCTTTGTCACACACAGAATTTCCAATGGGTTTTGTGACACACTAATGCTGTCCAATGGGGTTTGTGACACACACGCTGTCCAATGGTGTTTGTGACACACTCACTGACCAGGAGGGTTTGTGACACACACACGCTGTATAATGACCTGTGACACACACGCTGTCCAATGGGGTTCGTGACACACTTTGTAGAGTGGGTTTTGTCACACACACGCTGTCCAATGAGGTTTGTGACACACACACTCTGTCCAATGGGTCGTGTGACACAAACGCTGTCCAATGGGGTTCGTGACACAAACGCTGTCCAGTAGCGTTTGTGACACACACACGATCCCATGGGTTTGTGATACACACGTTGACGAATTGGGTTTGTTACACACACACTGTCCAATGGTGTTTGTGACACGCATACTGTCCAAAGGGTTTTGTGACACACACGCTGTCCAATGGGGTGCATGACATACACTCTGTCCAGTGGTGCTTGTAACACACACGCTGTGAAAAAGGGGTTCGTGAACACATACGCTGTCCAGTGATTTTTCTGACACACACAATTTCCAATGGGGTTTGTGACACACACGCTGTCCAATGGGGTTTGTGATACACACACACTGTCCAATGGGTATTGTGACACACACACGCTGTCCAATGGGTTTTATGACAGCCACGGAGTCCAATGGGGATTGTGACACACACAAACTGTCCAATGGGGATTGTGACACACACGCTGTCCAATGGGGTTTGTCACACACAAGCTGTCCAATGGGGTTTGTGACACACACAGTGTCCAGTGGGGTTTGTTACACACACATGCTGTCCCATGGGGTTTGTGACACACACGCTGACCAGTTGGTTTAGTAACACACACTCTGTCCAAAGGGGTTTGTGACACACATGTGGTCCAACGGGGATTGTGACACACACACGCTATCCAATGCTGCTTGTAACAAACACTCTGTCCAATGGGGATTATGGAACACACACTATCCCATGGGGTTTGTGACACACACTCTGTCCAATGGGGTTTGTGGACACACATACTCTGTCTAATGGTGTTTGTAACACACACATTGTCCAATGGGGAGTGTGAGAAACACGCTGTTAAATGGGGTTTGTGACATGCATGTTGTCCAATGGGTTTTGTGACACACACACTGTGCGATAGGGTTTGTGACACACACACACTGTCCAGTCGGGATTGTGACACACACACGCTGTCCAATGGGGTTTATGACACATGGTGTCGAATGGGGTTTGTGACTCACACAATCTGTCCAATGGGGATTGTGACATACAGGCTGTCCAATGGGGTTTGTCACACATACGCTGTCCAACGGGGATTGTGACACACACGCTGTTCAATGGTTTTTGTGACACACACACAATCCAATGGGGTTTGTGACACACACACTCTGTCCAATGGGTCTTGTGACACACTTGATGTCCAATGGTGTTTGTGACAGACACACTGTCCAGTGGGGTTTGTGACACACACACTGTCCAATAGGGTTTGTGACACATACACGCTATCCAATGGGGTTTGTGACACACACGATATAAAAGGGTTTTGTGACACACACAATGCCCAAAGGAGATTGTGACACACACACGATGTCCAATGGTGTTTGTGACACACACTCCTTGCAATGGGGTTTGTGTCACAGGATCTGTCCAATGTGGATTGTGACATACACACTGTCCAATAGGTTTTGTGACACACATGCTATCCAAAGTGGTTTGTGACACTCGCAGTTTATAATGCGTTTGTGACTACAGACACTCTATCCAGTGGGGTTTGTGACACACACACGCTGTCCCATGGGTTATGTGACACACACGCTGGCCTATAGGGTTTGTTACACACACACTGTCCAATGCTGTTTCTGACACGCATGCTGTCCAATGGGTTTTGTGACACACACACTGTCCAATAGGGTTTGTGACGCACACACACTGTCCAATGGTGACTGTGAGACACACACAATGTACAATGGGTATTGTGAGACACACACGCTGTCCAATGGGGTTTCTGACACACACAATCTCTCCAATCGGGTTTGTGACATTCACGCTGTCCAATGGGGATTGTGACACACACGCTGACCAATTGGTTTTGTTATACACACACTGTCCAATGGTGTTTCTAACTCACATGCTGTCTTATGGGTTTTGTGCAACGCACTCTGTCCAATGGGCTTGTGACACACACGTTGTCCATTGGGGCTTGTGACACACACACTGACCAATGGTGCTTGTGACACACACTCTGTCAAATGGGGTTTGTGACACACATGCTGTCCAAAGGGGTTTGTGAAACATACACGCTGTCCAATGGGGTTGGTGACACACACTCTGTCCAGTGGGGTTTGTGACACACACACTGTCCAATGGGGTTTGTGACGCATACACTTTCCAATGTGGTTTGAGACACACACACTCTGTCCAACGGTGCTTGTGACACACACGCTGTCCAAAGGGGTTTGTGACACACACGCTGTCCATTGGTTTTTCTGACACACACATTCTGTCCAATGGGCTTGTGACAAACACTCTCTCCAATGGTGTTTGTGACACTCGCTATCCAATAGGGTTTGTGACACACACAATCTGTCCAATGGGGATTGTGACACACACGCTGTCCAATGGGGTTTGTCACACAGACGCTGTTCAATGGGGATTGTGACACACGCACTCTGTCCAATGGGTCTTGTGACACACATGCTGTCCAATGTGATTTGTGACACACACTGTCCAATGCGTTTTCTGACACACATGCTGTCCAATCGGTATTGTGACACACACAATCTATCCAATGGGCTTGTGACAAAAAAGCTGTACAATGGAGTTTGTGACACACACACGCTATCCAATGCGGTTAGTGAAAACGTAGTACTTTCCAAAGGGGTTTGAGACACACACACTGTCCAATGGGGATTGTGACACACACGCTGTCCAATGCGGTTCGTGACATACTTTGTCCAGTGGGTTTTGTCACACACACCCTGTCCAATGGGGTTTGTGACACGCACACTCTGTCCAATGGGTCTTGTGACACACACTCTGTTCAATGGGTTTCGTGACACAAACGCTGTCCAGTGGGGTTTGGAAACACACACTATCCAATAGGGTTTGTGACACACACACGCTGTCCCATGGAGTTTGTAACACACACGCTAACTAACTGGGTTTGTTACACACACACTGTCCAATGTTGTTTGTGACAAGCATGCTTTCCAATGGATTTTGTGACACACACACTGTACAATAGGGTTTGTGTCGCACACACACTGTCCAATGGGGATTGTGACACACACGATCTGTGCAATGGGGATTGTGACACACACACGCTGTCCAATGGGGTTTGTCACACACACGCTGTCCAACGGGGATCGTGACACACACGGTGTCCAATGGTTTTTGTGACACACACACTGTACAATGGGGTTTTTGACACACACTCTGTCTAATTGGTCTTGTGACACACATGCTGACCAATGGTGTTCGTGACACAAACGTGTCCAGTGGGGTTTGTGACACACACACTGTCCAATAGGAATTGTGACACACACACGAAATACAATGGGGTTTGTGACACACACACTTTCTAATGGGGTTTCTGACACAGACGCTATACAAAGGGTTTTGTGACACACACACTGTCCAATGGGGATTGTGACACACACGCTTTACAATGGGGTTTGTGACACAGACGCTGTCCAATGGGGATTGTGACATACACACTGTCCAATAGGGTTTGTGACACACACACCCTATCCAAAGTGGTTTGTGACACGTACACATTATAATGGGGTTTGTGACACACACACACTGTCCAATGGGTTTGTGACACACACACTTTCCAATGGGGTTTGTGACACACACGCTATCCAATGGGGTTTGTGATACACACACACTGTCCAATGGGTATTGTGATACAAACACGCTGTCCAATGGGGTTTATGACACACACACGTTATCCAATGCGGTTTGTGACACACACACGTACTAATGGTGTTTGTGACACACAAGCTATTCAAAGGGTTTTGTGACACACACACTGTCCAACGGGGATTGTGACACACACACGATGTCCAATGGTGTTTGTGACACACACGCTGTGCAATGGAGTTTGTGACACAGACGTTGTCCAAAGTGGATTGTGACACACACACTCTGCAATGGTACTTGTGACACAAACTCTGTCAAATGGGGTTTGTGACACACACACTGACCAGGGTGGTTTGTGACACACACAGGCTTTTCAATGAGGTATGTGAAACACAATGTCCAATGGGGTTTCTGAAACACACGCTTTCCAATGGGGATTGTGACACACACACTCTGTCCAATGGGCTTCTGACAAACAAGCTGTACAATGGAATTTGTGACACACACACGCTATCCAATGCGGTTTGTGACACGTAGTACTTTACAGTGGGGTTTGTGACACACACGCTGTCCAATGGGGTTTGTGACACAAACTCTTTCCAATGGGGTTTCTGACACACACACTGTCCAATGGGGTTTGTGACACACTTTGTCCAGTGGCTTTTGTCACACACACGCTGTCCAATGGGGTTTGTGACACACACACTCTTCAATGGGGTTTGTCACACACACTCTGTCCAACGGTTTTTGTGACACACACGCTTTCCAACGGGGATTGTGACACACACACGCTGTCCAATGGCGTTTGTGACATGGATGCTGTTCAATGGGGATTGTGACACACAAACTGTCCATTAGTGTTTGTGACACACACGCTGTCCAATGGGGTTTGTGGACACCCACACAATGTCCAATGGTGTTTGTGACACACACGCTGTCCAATGGGGATTGTGACACACATGCTGTCCAATGGGGTTCGAGACACACACTCTGTCCAATGGGGATTGCGACACACACATGCTGTCCAATGGTATTTCTGACACACATGCTGTCCAATCGATTCTGTTACACACACACTGTCCACGGGGGTTTGTGACACACACACTGTCCAGTGGGTTTTGTCACACACACTCTGTCCACCGGGATTGTGACACACACACGCTGTCCAATGGAGTTTATGACGCACTCGGTGTCCAATGGGGTTTGTGGAAAACACAATCTGTCCAATGGGGTTTGTGACACACACGCTGTCCAATGGGGATTGTCACACACACGCTGTCCAACGGGGATTGTGACACACAGGCTGTCCAATGGTTTTTGTGACACGCACACTGTCCAACGGGGATTGTGACACACACACTCTGTCCAATGGTGTTTGTGACACACACTCTGTGCATTGGGGTTTGTGACACAGACGCTGTCCAATCGGGTTTCTGACACACACACTTTCCAATGGGTTTTGTGACACACACACACTGTCTAATGGGGTTTATCACACAAACACTTTACAAAGGGGTTTTGTGACACACACTCTGTTCAATGGGCTTGTGACGGACACACTGTCCAATGGGGTTCGTGACAAACACTCTGTCCAGTGGGGTTTGTGACACACACACTGTCCAATTGGGTTTGTGACACACACGCTTTCCAATGGGGATTGTGACACATACACGCTCTCCAATGGGGTTCGTGACACACACTCTGTCCAGTGGGGTTTGTGAAACACACACGCTGTCCCATGGGGTACGTGACACACACACTCTGTCCAATCGTGTTTATGACACACACGCTGAGCAATGGTGTGTGTGAGACACACAGGCTGTCCCATGGGGTTGGTGACACACACACGGTATCCAGTGGGCTTTTTGACACATACACTTTCCAAAGGGTTTTGTGACACACACGCTCTGTCCAAAGGTGCTTGTGACACACACGCTGTCCAAAGGGATTCGTGACACACACGCTGTGCAGTGGGTTTTATGACACACACACTCTGTCCAATGGGCTTGTGACACACACGCTCTTCAATAGCGTTTGTGAAACACACATTCTCCAATGCGGTTTGTGATACACAAGCTGTCCAATGGGGTTTGTGACACACACACACTGTGCAATGGGTATTGTGACACACACACGCTGTCCAATGGGGTTTATGCACATACACTCTCCAATGGGTTTTGTGATACACACACGCTGTCCAATGGTTCTTGTGACACATACGCTGTCCAATGGTGTTTGTCACAAACATACTCTGTCCAGTGGCGTTTGTGACACACACGCTGTCAAATGGGGTTTGTGAAATACACACTGTGCAATGATGATTGTGACACACACAGGCTGTCCAATGGTGTTTGTGACACGCATGCTGTCCAATGCGTTTTGTGACACACGCACTGTCCATGGGGGTTTCTGACGCCCACTCTGTCCAATGGGGTTCTGACACACACTCTTTCCAATAGGGTTTGTGACACACACACACTGTTCAACGGGGTTTGTGACGCACACACATTCCAATGGGGTTTGTGACACACACGCTGTCCAATGGGGTTTGTGACACACACACTCTGTCCAATAGTTCTTGTGACACAAACGCTGTCCAATGGGGTTTGTGAAACACACAATCTGTCCAATGGGGTTCGTGACACACACGCTGTCCAGTGGGGTTTGTGACACACACAATGTACAATACGGTTTGTGACACACACACACTATCCAATGGAGTTTCTGAAACAGACACTTCATAATGCGGTTTGTTACACACACGCTATCCAATCGTTCTTGTGACACACACACTGTCCAATTGGGATTGTGACACACTCACTCTGTCCAATGGTGTTTTTGACACACACGATGTGCATTGGGTTTTGTGATACAGTCGCTGTTCAATGGGGATTGTGACACGCTGTCCAATGGGGTTTGTGACACACACACACTGTCCAATGGGTATTGTGACACACACACGCTGTCTCATGGTTTTGTGACTCACATGCTGACCAATTGGATTTGTTACACACACACTGTCCAATGGTGTTTGTGACACGCACGCTGTCCAATGGGTTTTGTGACACACACACTGACCAGGAGGGTTTGTGACACACACACGCTGTCCAATGGGGTTTGTGACACACACACTCTCCAGTGGTGTTTGTGACACACACGCTGTCAAATGGTCTTTATGACACACACACTCTGTCCAGTGGGGTTTGTGACACACAGTCTGTCCAATGAGCTTCTGACACACACGCTGTCCAATGGGGTTTATGACACACACGCTGTCCAAGGGGGTTTGTGACACAGACACTCTGTCCAATGGGGTTCGTGACACACAGCTGTCCAGCGGTGTTTGTAACACACACACTGCCCAATAGAGTTTGTGACACACACACGCTATACAATGGGGTTTGAGAAACACACACTTTCTAATGGGATTTGTGACACACACGCTATCCAATAGGTTTTGTGCCACACACACTGTCCAATGGTGATTGTGACACACACACTCTGTCCAATGGTGTTTGTGACACGCATGCTGTGCAATGGATTTTGTGACACACGCACTGTCAATGGGGGGTTGTGACCCCAATCTCTCCAGTGGGGTTTGTGACACACACACTGTGCATTGGGGTTTGTGACACAGACGCTGTCCATTGGGCACTGTGACATAAACATGCTGTCCCATGCGGTTTGTGACACAGACGCTGTCCAATGGGGATTGTGACATAAACACACTATACAATAGAGTTTGTGACACGCACAATTTCCAATGGGGTTTGTGACACACAAACTTTCAATGGGGTTTGTGACACACACACTCTGTCCCATGGGGTTTGTGAAATACACGCCGACTAATTGGGTTTGTTACACACACACTGTCCAATGGTGTTTGTGACACACATGCTGTCCAATGGGTTTTGTGACACACACTGTGTCCATTCTTCTTGTGAAACAGACGCTGTCCAATGGGGTCTGTGACACACACACTGACTAGGAGGGTTTGTGACACACACACGCTGTCCAATGGGGTTTGTGACACACACGCTGTCCAATGGGGATTGTGACACACATGCTGTCCAATGGTGTTTTTGACACACACACTGTCCAATGGGGTTTGTGACAAACACACTGTACAGGGGGGTTTGTGACGCACACAGTCTGTCCAATGGTGTTTTTGACACACACGCTGTCCAATGGGGATTGTGACATATACACGCTGTCCAATGGGGTTCGTGACACTCACTCTGTCCAGTGGGTTTAGTTTCACACACACGCTGTCCCATGGGGTTTGTGACACACAAACGCTATCCAATGGGGTTTGTGATACACACACTCTGTCCAAAGGGCTTGTGACACACACGCTCTCCAGTAGTGTTTGTGACACACACGCTATCCAATGGGGTTTGTGACACACACGCTGTCCAATGGGATTTGCGACACACACTGTCCAATGGGGTTTCTGAGACACATGCTGTCCAATTGGGATTGTGACACATATGCTGTCCAAAGGGGTTTATGACACACACACTGTCCAATGGGAATTGTGACAAACACACTGTCCAATGGGGTTTGTGACACACACGCTGTCCAATGGGGATTGTGACACATTCACGCTGTCCAATGGGGTTCATGACAAACACTCTCTCCAGTGGGTTTAGTTTCACACACACGCTGTCCCATGGTCTTTGTGACACACAAAGCTATCCAATGGGTTTTCTGAAACACACACTTTCTTATGGGGTTTGTGAACACACACACTATGCAATCGGTTTTGTGACACACACACTGTCCAATGGGGATTATGACACACACAAGGTATCCGATGGGGTTTGTGACATGCACAATTTCCAATGGGTTTTATGACAAACACTCTGTCCAATGGGGTTTGTGACACAGACACTGACCAGGAGGGTTTGTGACACACACACGCTGTCCATTGGGGTTTGTGACACACACACTGACCAGTGGGGTTTGTGACACACACAGGCTGTCCAATGGTGTTTGTGACAAACACGCTGTGCATTGGGGTTTGTGAACACAGACGGTGTCCAATGGTGACTGCGACATACACACGCTGACCCATGGGGTTTGTGACACAGACGCTGTCCAATGGAGATTGTGACATACATACACTATACAATGGGGTTTGTGACACGCACACTTTCCAAAGGGATTTGTGGCACCCAGACTTTCCAATGTGGTTTATGACACACACACGCTGACCCATGGGGTATGTGACACACACGCCGACCGATTGGGCTTGTTGCACACACACTGTCCAATGGTGTTTGTGACACGCATGCTGTCCAATGGGGTTTGTGACACACACACTGTCCAATGGGGTTTGTGACACACACACTGACCAGGAGTGTTTGTGACTCACACGCTGTCCAATGGGGTTTGTGGACACCCACACAATGTCCAATGGTGTTTGTGACACACACGCTGTCCAATGGGGATTGTGACGCACACGCTGTCCAACGGGGTTTGTGACACACAAAATCTGTCCAATGGGGTTTGTGACACACACGCTGTCCAATGGGGATTGTGACACACACACGCTGTCCAATGGGGATTGTTACACATACACGCTGTCCAATGGGGTTCGTGACACTCACTCTGTCTGGAGCGTTTAGTTTCACACACACGCTGTCCCATGGGGTTTGTGACACACAAACGCTATCCAATGGGGTTTGTGACACAAACACTCTGTCGGATGGCGTTTGTGACGCACACGCTGTCATATGGGGTCTGTGATACACACACTGTGCAATGAGGATTGTGACACACACATGCTGTCCAATGGTGTTTGTGACACGCATGCTGTCCAATGGATTTTGTGACACTCGCACTGTCAATGGAGGTTTGTGACCCCCACTCTCTCCATTGGGGTTTGTGACACACACACTGTCCAATGAGGTTTGTGACACACACACTTTCCAAATGGGTTTGTGACACACAGACTCTGTTCCATGGGGTTTGTGACACACACACTTTCCAACGGTGTTTCTGACACACACACTGTCCAATGGGGTTTGTGACACACACACGCTGTCCAACGGGTATTGTGACACACACACGCTGTCCAACAGAGTTTGTGACACACACGCTGTACAATGGGGTTTGTGACACACACGCTGTCCAATGGTGTTTGTGACACACACGCTGTCAAATGGCGTTTGTGACACACACTCTGTCCATTGGGCTTGTGACACACACGCTGTTCAATGGCGTTTGTGACACACACTCTGACCAGGGGAGTTTCTGACAAACACACTCTGTCCAATGGAGCTTCTGACACACAAACTGATCAATGGGGTTTGTGACACACACGCTGTCAAATGGGGTCTGTGACACACACACTGGCCAGGGGGGTTTGTGACACACACTGTCCAATGGGGTTTCTGACACATACGCTGTCCAATGGGGATTGTGACACACACGCTGTCAAATGGGGTCTGTGACACACACACTCTGTCCAATGGGCTTGTGACACAGACACTCTCCAGTAGTGTTTGTGACACACACGCTATCCAATGGGGTTTGTGACACACACGCTGTCCAATGGGATTTGTGACACACACTGTCCAATGGGGTTTCTGAGACACACGCTGTCCAATGGGGATTGTGACACACATGCTGTCCAATGGGGTTTATGACACACACACTGTCCAATGGGGTTTGTGACCAACACACTGTCTAGGGGGGTTTGTGACGCACACACTGTCCCATTGGGTTTGTGACACATACACTCTGTCCATTGGGTTTTGTGAAACACACTCTGTCCATTGGGCTTGTGACACACATGCTGTCCAACGGCATTTGTGACACACACACTGTCCAATGGTGTATGTGACACACAGGCTGTCAAACGGGGTTTGTGACACACACACTGACCTGGGGGGTTTGTGACACACACAGGTTGTCCAGTGGGGTTTGTGACTACACACGCTGTCCAATGGGGATTGTGACACACATGCTGTCCAATGGGGTTTATGACACACACACTCTGTCCAATGGGGATTGTGACAAACACGCTGTCCAGGGGGATTTGTGACGCACACGCTGTCCAATGGGGTTTGTTACACGCGCATTGTCCAATGGGGATTGTGACACAAACAGTCACCAATAGGGAGTGTGACACACACAATGTCCATGACGGTTTGTGACACACACACACTGTGCAATGGGGTTTGTGATACACACACACTGTCCCATGGGGATTGTGACACACACACGCTGTCCAATGGGGTTTGTCACACTCTGTCCAATGGGGTTTGTGACACACACGCTGTCCTATGGGGATTGTGACAAACACGCTGTACAATGTGGTTTGTGACACACACACTCTGTCCAATGGGCTTGTGACACACACACTGTCCAATGGGGTTCGTGGCACATACTCTGTCCAGTGGGGTTTCTGACACACATTGTGACACACACGATGTCAAATGGGGTTTGTGACACACACACTGATCAGCGGGGTTTGTGACACACACAGGCTGTCCAATGGTGTTTGTGACACACACGCTGTGCATTGGGGTTTGTGACACAGACGCTGGCCAATGTGACTGTGACATACAAACGCTGTGCCATGTGGTTTGTGACACAAACGCCGTCCAATGGGGTTTGTGACACACACACTTTCCAGTGGGGTTTGTGACACACAAAAGCTGTCCCATGGGCTTTGTGACACACAAACTTTCCAATGGGGTTATTGACACACTCACTGTCCAATGTGGTTTGAGACACACACACGCTATCCAATGGAATTGTGAAACACACACGCTGTCCAATGGGGTTTATGACAGACCCACTGTCCAAGGGGGTTGGTGACACACACACTGCCCAATAGAGTTTGTGACACACACACGTTATACAATGGAGTATGTGAAACACACACTTTCTAATGGGGTTTTTGACACACACGGTGTCCAACGGGGATTGTGACACATAGACGCTGTCCAATGGGGTTCGTGACACACACTCTGTGCAGTGGGGTTTGTGACACACACACGCTGACCCATGGGGTTTGTGAAACAGACGCTGTCCTATGGGGATTGTGACATACACACACTGTACAATGGGGTTTGTGACACGCACACTTTCCAATGGGGTTTGTGACACACACACTTTCCTATGGGGTTTGTGACACAGACACGCTGTCTCATGGGGTTTGTGACACACAGGCCGACCAGTTGGGTTTGTTACACACACTGTCCGATGGTGTTTGTGACACGCATGCTGTCCAATGGGTATTGTGACACACACACGCTGTCCAATGCAGTTTATGACACACACGCAGTCCAATGGTGTTTGTGACACACACACTCTGTCCAATGGTTCTTGTGACACACACGCTGTCCAATGAGGTTTGTGAAACCCACAATCTTTCAAATGGGGTTCGTGACACACACGCTGTCCAGTGGGGTTTGTAACACGCACACTGTCCAATAGGGTTTGTGACACACACGCTTTCCAATGGGGTTTGTGACACACACACTCTCTAATGGGGTTTGTGACACACACGCTATCCAATCGGTTTTGTGACACACACACTGTCCAATAAGGATTGTGACACACACACTCTGTCCAATGTTGTTTGTGACACACACGATGTCAAATGGGGTTTGTGACACACACACTGATCAGCGGGGTTTGTGACACACACAGGCTGTCCAATGGTGTTTGTGACACACACGCTGTGCCATGGGGTTTGTGACACAAACGCCGTCCAATAGGGTTAGTGACACACACGCTTTTCAATGGGATTTGTGACACACACATTTTCTAATATGGTTTGTGACGCACACTCTATCCAGTGGGGTTTGTAACACGCACACTGTCCAATAGGGTTTGTGACACACACACGCTATCCAATGGGGTTTCTGAAACACACACTTTCTAATGGGGTTTGTGACACGCACACTATGCAATCCGTTTTGTGACACACACACTGTCCAATGGCGTTTGTGACACACACAGTGTCCAATGGGGTTCGTGCCACACACTCTGTCCAATGGAGTTTGTATCACACAGTGTGTCCAACTCTGTTTGTCACACAATCACGCAGTCCAATGGGGATTGTGACACACACACGTTGTCCAATGGGGTTTTTGACACACACACATTCTCCAATGGTGTTTGTGATACGCATGCTGTCCAATGGTGTTTGTGAAACACACGCTGTCCAATGGGGTTTTTGACACACACTCTGTCCAAAGGGGTTTGTGGACGCACACACTCTGTCCAAAGGTTTTTGTGACACAGACACTGTGCAATAGGGCTTGTGACATGCTACATGCTATACAATGGGGTTTGTGACACGCACACTTTCTCATGGGGCTTGTGACACACATGCTATCCAATGGGTTTTGTGACACACACACTGTCCAATGGTGTTTGTGACACACACACACTGTCCAATGGGGATTGTGACACAAACGCTGTCCAATGGGTTTTGTGACACACACGCTGTCCAAAGGGAATTGTGACACACAAACTCTGTCCAATGGGTATTGTGACACACATGCTGTCCAATGGGGTTTGTGAAACACACACTCTTTCCAATGGGTCTTGTCACACTCACGCTGTCCAACGGTCTTCATGACAAACACGCTGTCCAGTGGGGTTTCTGACACACACACGCTATCCAATGGGGTTTGTGACACAGACGCTGTCCAATGGGGGTTGTGACATACACACTGTCCAATAGGGTTTGTGACACATACACGCTATCCAAAGGGGTTTGTGAACACGCACACTTTCTAATGGGGTTTGTGACACACACACTTTCCAATGGAGTTTGTGACACACACACACTGTCCAATGGGATTTGTGACACACACAATTTCCAATGGGGTTTGTGACACACACACTGTCCAACGGGGTTTGTGACACACACACACTGTCCAATAGGTATTGTGACACACACACGCTATCCCATGGGGTTTTTGACACTCACACTTTCCAATGGGGTTTGTGACACACACACGCTGTACCATGGGTTTTGTGACTCACACGCTGACCAATTGGGTTTGTTACACACAGACTGTCCAATGGTGTTTGTGACACGCATGCTGTCCAATGGGCTTGTGACACACACACTGTCCAATGGTGTTTGTGACACACACACTGTCAAATGGCCTTTATGACACACACACTCTGTACAGTGGGGTTTTTGACACACACACTGTCCAGGGGGGGTTGTGACACACATGCTGACCAATTGAGTTTTTTACACACACACTGTAAAATGGTATTTGTGACACACATGCTGTCCAATGAATTTTGTGACACACAGTCTGTCCATTGGACTTGTGACACACACGCTGTCCAATGGGGTTTGTGACACACACAATGACCAGGAGGGTTTGTGACACATAGACGCTGTCCAATGGGGTTTGTGACACACACGGTGTCCAAAGGGGTTTGTGACACACACACTCTGTCCAATGGGTCTTGTCACACACGCGCTGTCCATTGGGGATTGTGACATACACACTGTCCAATAGGGTTTGTGACACACACACGCCATCCAAAGGGGTTTGTGTCACGAACACTTTCCAATGGGGTTTGTGACACACACGCTGTCCCATGGGGTTTGTGACACACAAGCTGACCAATTTGGTTTGTTTCACACACATTTTCCAATGGGCTTTATGACACACACATGCTGTCCCATGGGTTTTGTGACACACATACTGACCAGGGGGGTTTGTGACACACACACACTGACCAATGGGGTTTGTGACACACACACTGTCCAATGGTGTTTGTGACACACACGGTGTCAGATGGGGTTTGCTACACACACACTGACAAGGGGGGTTTGTGACACACACAGGCTGTCCAGTAGGGTTTGTGACACACACGCTGTCCAATGGGATTTGTGACACACACTGTCCAATGCGGTTTCTGACACACATGCTGTCCAATGGGGATTGTGACACACATGCTGTCCAATGTGGTTTATGACACACACACTCTGTCCAATGGGGTTTGTGACAAACACACTGTCCAGGGTGGTTTGTGACGCACACGCTGTCCAATGGGTTTTGTTACACGCACACTGTCCAATGGTGATTGTGACACGCACAATGTCCATGACGGTTTGTGAACACACACACTGTCCAATGGGGTTTGTGACACACATAGTGACCAGGAGGGTTTTTGACACACAAACGCTGTCCATGGGGTTTGTGACACACACACTGTCCAATGGTGTTTGTGACACACACACTGTCAAATGAGGTTTGTGACACACACACTGACCAGGGGGGTTTGTGACACACACAGGCTATCTAATGGGATTTGTGACACACACTGTCCAATGGCGTTCCTGACACGCACACTGTCCAATGGGGATTGTGACACACAGGTTGTCCATGACGGTTTGTGACACACACACTGTCCAATGGAGTTTATGACACACACACTCTGTCCAATGGGGATTGTGACACACACACGCTGTCCAATGGGGTTTGTCACACACACTCTGTCCAAAGGGGTTTGTGACACTCACGCTGTCCAGTGGGGATTGTGAAAAACACACTGTACAATGGAGTTTGTGACACACACACTGTCCAATGGGATTCGTGAAACACACAATGTCCAATGGGGTTTTTGACACACACACTGTCCAATGGGGTTTGTGACGCTCACGCTGTCCAATGGGGTTTGTGACACACACACTTTCCAATGGGGTTTGTGACACACACACGCTGTCCCATGGGGTTTGTGACACACACACTTTCCAGTGGGGTTTGTGACACACACACGCTGTCCCATGAGGTTTGTGACACACACACTGTCCAATGGTGTTTGCGACACACACGCTGTCAAATGGGGTTTGTGACACACACACTGACCAGGGGCGTTTGTGACGCACACGCTGTCCAATGGGGTTTGTGACAAGCACACTGTCCAATGGGGATTGTGACACAGACGCTGTTCAGAAGGGTTTGTGACACACACTGTCCAATGGGGTTTGTTGCACACACACACTGTCCAATGGGGATTGTGACACAGACATGCTGTCCGATGGGGTTTGTCACACACACTCTGTCCAATAGCATTTGTGACAAACACACTTTACAGGGGGGTTTGTGACGCACACGCTGTCCAATGGGGTCTGTGACACACACGCTCACCAATGGGGATCGTGACAAACACAATGTCCATGACGGTTTGTGAACGCACACACTGTCCAATGGGATTTGTGACACACACGCACTGTCCAATGGGGATTGTGACACACACACGCTGTCCAATGGGGTTTATCACACACACTGTGTCCAATGGGATTTGTGACACACACGCTGTCCAATGGGAATTGTGACAAACACGCTGTACAATGGGGTTTGTGACACACACAGTCTGTCCAATGGGCTTGTGACAAGCAAACTGTCCAGTGAAGTTCGTGACACACACTGTGTCCAGTGGGGTTTGTGACACATACACTTTCCAAAGGGTTTTGTGACGCACACACTCTGTCCTATGGTGCTTGTGACACACACGCTGTCCAAAGGGGTTCGTGACACACACGCTGTCCAGTGGGTTTTATGACACACACACATTGTCCAATGGGGTCAAATGGGGTTTGTGACACACACACTGTGCAATGAGGATTGTGACACACACAGGCTGTCCAATGGTGTTTGTGACACGCATGCTGTCCAATGGGTTTTGTGACACTCGCCCTGTCCATGGGTGTTTGTGACCCCACTCTGTCCAATGGGGTTTGTGACACACACACTTTCCAATAGGGTTTGTGACACACACACACTGTCCAATGGAGTTTGTGACACACGCAAACTGTCCAATGGGGTTTGTGATGCACACACATTCCAATGGGGCTTGTGACACACACGCTGTGCAATGGGGTTTGTGAACACACACACACTGTCCAATGGGCTTTATGATACACACGCTGTCCAATGGTGTTTGTGACACACACTCTCTGTCCAGTTGTTCTTGTGACTCACACGCTGTCCCATCGGGTTTGTGAAACACAATCTGTCCAATGGGGTTCGTGACACACACACTGTCCAGTGGGGTTTGTGACACACACACACTGTCCAATGGGGTTTGTGACGCACACTTTCTAATGGGGTTTGTGACACACACACTGTCCGATAGGGTTTGTGACACACACACGCTATCCAAAGGGGTTTCTCAAACACACACTTTCTAATGGGGTTTGTGACACACACGCTGTGCATTGGGGTTTGTGACACAGTTGCTGTCCAATGGGGATTGTGACACACACACTGTCCAATGGGGTTTGTGACACACACACACTGTCCAATGGGGATTGTGACACACACACTCTGTCCAATGGTGTTTGTGACACACACGCTGACCAATTGGGTTCGTTACACACACACTGTCAAATGGGGTTTGTGACACACACTCTGTCCATTGGGCTTGTGACACGCACGCTGTCCAATGGGTGTTTGTGAAACACACAATCTGTCCAATGGGGTTCGTGACACGCATTTTCTAATGGGGTTTGTGACACACACACTGTCCGATAGGGTTTGTGACACACACACGCTATCCCAAGGGGTTTCTCAAACACACACTTTCTAATGGGGTTTGTGACACACACGCTGTGCATCGGGTTTGTGACACAGTTGCTGTCCAATGGGGATTGTGACACACACACTGTCCAATGGAGTTTGTGACACACACACTCTGTCCAATGGGGATTGTGACACACACACTCTGTCCAATGGTGTTTGTGACACACACGCTGACCAATTGGGTTCGTTACACACACACTGTCAAATGGGGTTTGTGACACACACACTGTCCATTGGGCTTGTGACACACACGCTGTTCAATGGCATTTGTGACACACACTCTGACCAGGGGAGTTTGTGACACACACACGCTGTCCAATGGAGTTTGTGACACACACACTCATCAATGGTGTTTGTGACACACACGCTGTCAAATGGGGTTTGTGACACAGACACTGGCCAGGGAGGTTTGTTACACACACTGTCCAATGGGGTTTCTGACACACACACTCTCCAATGGGGATTGTGACACACATGCAGCCCAATGGGTTTTGTCACACACACTCTTTCCAATGGCGTTTGTAACACACACTCTGTCCAGAGGGGTTTGTGACACACACACTCTGTCCCAAGGGCTTGTGACACACACACTGTCGAATGGAGTTCATGACACACACGCTGTCCAATGGGGCTTGTGACACACATGCTCTACAATAGTGTTTGTGACACACACGCTATCCAGTGGATTTTGTGATACACACACTGTCCAATGGGGTTTGTGACACACACACACTGTCCAATGGGTTTTAAGACACACACTCTGTACAATGGGGTGTGTGACACACACACTCTGTCCTAATGGGTTTTGTGACAAACACGCTGTACAATGGGGATTGAGACAAACAGGCTGTCCAATGGAGTTTGTGACACACACGCTGTCCAATGGGGATTGTGACACACACGCTGTCCAATGGCTTTTGTCACACACACTCTTTCCAATGGAGTTTGTGACACACACACTGTCCAATGGGGGTTTTGACACTCACACGCTGTCCAATGGGGTTTAAGACACACACGCTGTAAATTCGGGTGTGTGACACACACACTCTGTCCAATGGAGCTTGTGACAAACACGCTGTCCAATGGGGTTTGTGACACACACACTGTCCAGTAGTGTTTGTGACACACACACGCTATCCAATGGGGTTTGTGACACACACACTTTCCAATGGGGTTTGTGACACACACACCGTACAAAGGGGTTTGTGAAACACACACTTTCTAATGGGGTTTGTCACACACACGCTATCCAGTCGGTTTTGTGAACACGCACACTGTCCAATGGGGATTTTCACACACACACTCTGTCCAGTGGTGTTTGTGACACACACGCTGTGCATTGGGGTTTGTGACACAGACGCTGTCCAATGGGGATTGTGACATAGACACACTATACAATGGGGTTTGTGACACGCACAGTTTCCAATGGGATTTCTGACACACACACTTTCCAATGGGGTTTGTGACACACACGCCGACCAACTGGGTTTGCTACAAACACACTGTCCAATGGTGTTTGTGACACGCATGCTGTCCAGTGGGTTTTGTGACACACACTCTGTCCATTGTGCTTGTGACACACACGCTGTCCAATGGGGTTTGTGACACACACACTTTCCAACGGTGTTTGTGACACACACGCTTTCAAATGGGGTTTGTGACACACACACTGACCTGGGGGGTTTGTGACACACACAGGCTGTCCAATGGGGTTTTTGACACACACACTGTCCAATGGGACTTGTGACACACACTGTCCAATGGGGTTTCTGAGACACACGTTGTCTAATGGGGATTGTGACACACATGCTGTCCAATGGGGTTTATGACACACACACTGTCCAATGGGGTTTGTGACATACACACTGTCCAGGGGGGTTTGTGACACACACGCTGTCCAATGGGGTTTGTGACACACACAATCTGTCCATGGGGGTTTGTGACACACACACGCTGTCCCATGGGGTTTGTGACACACAAACGCTATCCAGTGGGTTTTGTGACACACACACTCTGTCCAATGGGCTTGTGACTCACACACAGAATCACAGAATCACAGAATCACAGAATCACAGAATCACAGAATCACAGAATCACAGAATCGACTGGGTTGGAAAAGACCTCAGAGATCATTGAGTCCAACCCTTGGTCCAACTCTTGTCTGTTTACTAGATCATGGCACTAAGTGCCATGTCCAATCTCAGTTTAAAAACCTCCAGGGACGTCGAGTCCACTACCTTCCTGTGCAGGCCATTCCAATGCCTGATCACTCTCTCTGTAAAGAATTTCTTTCTAATATCCAGCCTAAATTTCCCCTGGTAGAGTTTAAGCCCATGCCCCCTTGTCCTATTGCTAACTGCCTGGGAGAAGAGACCAATCCCCACCTGGCTATAACTTCCCTTCAGGTAGTTATAGAGAGTGATGAGGTCACCTCTAAGCCTCCCCTTCTCTAGACTAAACAACCCCAGCTCCCTCAGCCTCTCCTCATAGGTCTTATGTTCAAGTCCCTTCACCAGTCGTGTTGCTCTTCTCTGGACCCGCTCCAGCACTTCAATGTCTTTCCTGAACTGAGGGGCCCAGAACTGAACACAATACTCCAGGTGTGGCCTCACCAATGCAGAGTACATGGGAAGGATCACTTCCCTTGTCCTGCTGACCACGCTGTTTTTGATAGAGGACAGGATACCATTTGCCTTCTTGGCCACCTGGGCACACTGTTGGCTCATGTTGAGCTTCCTGTCAATTAGTACCCCCAGGTCCCTTTCTGTCTGACTGCTCTCCAGCCACTCTGCGCCCAGCCTGTAGCGCTGCAGGGGGTTGTTGTGACCAAAGTGCAGCACCCGGCATTTGGCCTTATTGAACTTCATCCCATTGGAATCAGCCCATTTTTCCAGTCTATCCAGATCCCTCTGCAGAGCCCTCCTGCCTTCCAGCAGGTCGACACTCCCTCCCAACTTGGTGTCATCAGCAAATTTGCTGATGATGGTCTCAATCCCCTCATCGAAATCATCAATAAAGATGTTAAACAGGACTGGACCCAACACTGACCCCTGGGAAACACCACTAGTGACTGCCCGCCAGCTGGATGCAGCCCCATTCACCAGCACTCTCTGGGCCCGGCCATCCAGCCAGTTCTTAACCCAGCGTAGAGTAAACTTGTCCAAGCCATGGGCTACCAGCTTTTGCAAGAGTATATTATGGGAGACAGTGTCAAAGACCTTGCTGAAGTCCAGATAGACCACATCCACAGCTTTCCCCTCATCCACCAGGTGAGTCACCTGATCATAAAAGGAGATAAGGTTGGTCAGACAGGACCAGACCCTCCTAAACCCATGCTGACTGGGTCTGATCCCTTGTCCATCGTGAAGGTGCTGTGTGATTCCATTCAGGATGATCTGCTCCATAACCCTGCCAGGCACCGAGGTCAGGCTGACAGGCCTGTAGTTGCCAGGGTCAGCTCACACTGTCCAATGGGGTTCGTGGCGCAGACTCTGTCCAATGGGGTTTGTGACACACACACTGTCCAATGAGGATTGTGACACATACACGCTGTCCAATGGGGTTCGTGACACACAGTGTGTGCAGTGGGGTTTCTGACACACACACGCTGTCCCATGGGGTTTGTGACACAGACACTGTCCAATGGGGATTGTGACATACACACACTATAAAATGGGTTTTGTGACACACACTCTGTCCATTGGGATTGTGACACACACGCTGTCCAATGGGGTTTGTGACACACACACAGACCAGGAGGGTTTGTGACACACACACACAGACCAGGAGGGTTTGTGACACACACACGCTGTCCAATGGGGTTTGTGACACACACACTGTCCAATGGTGTTTGTGACACACACACTTGACCTGGGGGGTTTGTGACACACACAGGCTGTCCAATGGGGTTTGTGACACACACGCCGACCAATTGGTTTTGTTACACACACACAGTCCAATGGAGTTTGTGACACACATGCTGTCCAATGGGTTTTGTGACACACACTCTGTCCATTGGCTTTTGACACACACACTGTCCAATGGGGTTTCTGACACAAACTCTGACCAGGAGGGTTTGTGACACACACACGCTGTCCAATGGGGTTTGTGACACACACGCTGTCAAATGGGGTTTCTGACACACACACTGAACTGGGGGGTTTGTGACACACACTGGCTGTCCAATGGGGTTTGTGACACACACGCTGTCCAATGGGTTTGTGACACACGCACTGTCCATGGGGGTTTCTGACCCCCACTCTTTCCAATGGGGTTTGTGACACACACACTTTCCAATAGGGTTTGTGACACACACACTGTCCAATGGGGTTTGTGAGGCACACACATTCCAATGGGGTTTGTGACGCACACGCTGTCCAATGGGGTTTGTGACACACACACTGTCCAATGGGTATTGTGAAACACGCACGCTGTCCAATGCGGTTTATGACACACACTCTGTCCAATGGAGTTTTTGACACACACACTCTGTCCAATGCTTCTTGTGACACACACACTGTCCAATGGGGATTGTGACACACACACTGTGTCCAAAGTTGTTTGTGGCAAACACGCTGTGCATTGGGGTTTGTGACACAGACGCTGTCCAATGGGGATTGTGACACACACACGCTGTCCCATGGGGTTTGTGACACACACGCCGACCAATTGGGTTTGTTGCACACACACTCTCCAATGGTGTTTGTGAAACGCATGCTGTCCAATGGGGTTTGTATCACACACACTGACCAGGAGGGTTTGTGACACACATACGCTGTCCAATGGGGTTTGTGACACACACACTGTCCAATCGTGTTTGTGAGACACACACACTGTCCAATGGGTATTGTGACACACACACTGACCAGGGTTGTTTGTGATACACACAGGCTGTCCAATGGGGTTTGTGACACACACGCTGTCCAATGGCATTTGTGACTCACACTGTCCAGTGGGGTTTCTGACAAACATGCTGTCCAATGGGGTTTATGACACACACACTCTGTTCAATTGGGTTTGTGACAAACAAACTGTCCAGGGGGGTTTGTGACGCACACTCTGTCCAATGGGGTTTGTGACACGCACACTGTCCAATGCGAATTGTGACACAGACGCTGTCCAGGAGGGTTTGTGACACACACACTGTCCAATGGGTTTTGTGACACACACACTCTGTCCAATGGTTCTTGTGACAAACACAGGCTGTCCGATGTTGTTTGTGACACGCATGCTGTCCAATGGTTTTCGTGACACACGCACTGTCCATGGGGGTGTCTGACCCCCACTCTGTCCAATGGGGTTTGTGACACACACCCTTTCCAATAGGGTTTGTGACACACACACACACACTGTCCAATGGGGTTTGTGACACACAGACGCTGTCCCATGGGGTTTGTGACACACACACCGACCAATTGGGTCTGTTGCACACACACTGTCCGATGGTGTTTGTGACACGCATGCTGTCCAATGGGGTTTGTATCACATACACTGACCAGGAGGGTTTGTGACATACATACGCTGTCCAATGGCGTTTGTGACACACACACTGTCCAATCGTGTTTGTGACACACACACACTGTCCAATGGGGTTTGTGACACGCACACTGTCCAATGGGGATTGTGACACAGACGCTGTCCAGGAGGGTTTGTGACACACGCACTGTCCAATGGGGTTTGTGACACACACACACTGTCCAAGGGGGTTTGTGAGGCACACACATTCCAATGGGGTTTGTGACGAACACGCTGTCCAATGGTGTTTGTGACACACACACTCTGTCCAATGGCTCCTGTGACACACACACTGTCCAATGGGATTTGTGAAACACACATTTTGTAATGTGGTCTGTGACACACACTGTATCCAATGGGTTTTGTGACACACAAACTGTCCAATGGGGTTTGTGATGCACAAGCTTTCCAAAGGGCTTTGTGACACACACACTCTGTCCAATGGGGTTTGTCACAAACAGACTGTACAATGGGGATTGTGACACACACACTTTCCAGTGGGGTTTGTGACACACACACACTGTCCAATGGGGTTTGTGACACACACACTTTCCAATGGGATTTGTGACACACACATTCTCTAATATGGTTTGTGACGCACACTCTATCCAGTGGGGTTTGTGACACACACACTGTCCAATAGGGTTTGTGACACACACACGCTATCCAATGGTTTTTCTGAAACACACACTTTCTAATGGGGTTTGTGATACACACGATATCTGATCGGTTTTGTGACATACGCACGGTCCAATGGCATTTGTTACACACACACACTGTCCAATGGGGTTCGTGACACATAATCTGTCCAATGGAGTTTGTGTCACACACTCTATCCAATGGTGTTTGTCACACAATCACACAGTGCAATGGGGGTTGTGACACAAACACGCTGTCCAATGGGGTTTTTGACACACACACATTCTCCAATGCTGTTTGTGACACGCATGCTGTCCCATGGTGTTTGTGAAACACACACTGTCCAATGGGGATTGTGACACACACACTTTCCAAAGGGGTTTGTGACACACACACACTGCCCAATGGGTATTGTGACACACACACGCTGTCCCATCGGGTTTGTGACACAGACGCTGTCCAATGGGGACTGTGACATACATACGCTATTAAAAGGGGTTTGTGACACGTACAGTTTCCAATGGGGTTTGTAACACAGACACGCTGTCCCACGGGTTTAGTTACTCACACACTGACCAATTGGGTTTGTTACACACAGACTGTCCAAAGGTGTTTGTGACACGCATGCTGTCCAATGGGATTTGTATCACACACTCTGTCCAATGGGCTTGTGACACACACACTGTCCAATGGGGTTTGTGACACACACACTGACCAGGAGGGTTTGTGACACACACACGCTGTCCAATGGGGTTTGTGACACACACACTGTACAGTGGTGTTTGTAACATACACGATGTCAAATGGTCTTTATGACACACAAACTCTGTCCAGTGGGGTTTGTGACACACACAGTGTCCAGGGGGGTTTGTGACAAACACGCTGTCCAATGGGGATTGTGACACACACATGCTGCGCAATAGGGTTTGTCACAAACTCACTGTACAATGGGGATTGTGACACACACACTGTCCAATGCTGTTTGTCACACACACACTCTGTCCTATGGCGTTTGTGACACACACGCTGTCAAATGGGGTCTGTGACACACACACTGTGCAATGAGGATTGTAACACACACATGCTGTCCAATGGTGTTTCTGACACACATGCTGTCCAATGGATTTTGTGACACGCGCACTGACAATGGAGGTTTGTGACCCCCACTCTCACGAGTGGGGTTTGTGACACACACACTGTCCAATGAGGTTTGTGACACACACACTTTCCAAATGGGTTTGTGACACACACACTCTGTTCCATGGGGTTTGTGACACACACACTTTCCAACGGGGTTTCTGACACACACACTGTTCAATGGGGTTTGTGACACACACACGCTGTCCAATAGAGTTTGTGACACACACACACTATACAATGGGGTTTGTGAAACACACACTTTCTAATGGGGTTCGTGACACACTCTATCCAATCGGTTTTGTGACACACACACTGTCCCCTGGGGATTGTGACACACACACTCTGTCCAATGGTGTTTGTGACACACACGCTGACCAAATGGGTTTGTTACACACACACTGTCAAATGGGGTTTATGACACACACTCTGTCCATTGGGCTTGTGACACACACGCTGTTCAATGGCGTTTGTGACACACACTCTGACCAGGGGAGTTTGTGAAACACACACGCTGTCCAATGGAGTTTGTGACACACACGCTGTCAAATGGGGTTTGTGACGCAGACACTGGCCAGGTGGGTTTGTGACACACACTGTCCAATGGGGTTTCTGACACACACACTGTCCAATGGGGATTGTGACACACATTCAGTCCAATGGGTTTTGTCACACACACTCTTTCCAATGGCGTTTGTAGACACACACTCTGTCCAGAGGGGTTTGGGACACACACACTCTGTCCAATGGGCTTGTGACACACACACTGTCCAATGGAGTTCATGATACACAGGCTGTCCAATGGGGTTGGTGACACACACTCTGTCCAGTGGGTTTAGTGACACACACACACTGTCCAATGGGGCTTGTGACACACATGCTCTCCAATAGTGTTTGTGACACACACGCTATCCAGTGGGGTTTGTGGCACACACGCTGTCCAACGGGGTTTGTGACACACACTCACTGTCCTAATGGGGTTTGTGACAAACACGCTGTACAATGGTCTTGTGACACACACACTGTCCAATGGAGTTCATGACACACGGGATGTCCAGAGGGGTTTGAAACACACACACTGTCCAATGGGGTTTGTGACACACACGCTGTCCAAAGGGATTGTGACACATACACTCTGTCCATTGGGGTTCGTGACACACACTCTGTCCAGTGGGTTTAGTGACACACACACACTGTCCCATTGGGTTTGTGACACACAGACGCTATCCAATGGGCTTGTGACACACACGCTCTCCAATAGTGTTTGTGACACACACACACTATCCAATGGGGGTTGTGAAACTCACACGCTGTCCAATGGTGTTTAAGACACACACGCTGTACAATCGGGCGTGTGACACACACACTCTGTCCAATGGTGTTTGTGACACACACACTGACCAGGAGGGTTTGTGACACACACACGCTGTCCAATGGGGTTTGTGACACACACGCTGTCAAATGGTGTTTGTGACACACACACTGTCCAATGGCATTTGTGACACACACGATGACAAATGGGTTTTGTGACACACACACTGTCCAATGGCGTTTGTGACACACACGTTGTCAAATGGGTTTTGTGAGACACACAGTATGCAATGAAAGTTGTGACACACAAAGGCTGTCCGATGGTATTTGTGACTCGCATGCTGTCCAATGGGTTTTGTGACACACGCACTGTCCATGGGGGTTTCTGACCCCCACTCTGTCCAATGCGGTTTGTGACACACACACTGACCAGGAGGGTTTGTGACACACACACGCTGTCCAATGGGGTTTGTGACACACACTCTGTCCAACGGTGTTTGTGACACACACGCTGTCAAATGGTGTTTGTGACACACACACTGTCCAATGACGTTTGTGACACACACGTTGTCAAATGGGTTTTGTGACACACACACTGTGCAATGAGGATTGTGACACACACAGGCTGTCCAATGGTGTTTGTGACATGCATGCTGTCCAATGGGTTTTGTCACACACGCACTGTCCATGGGGGTTTCTGACCCCCACTCTGTCCAATGGGGTTTCTGACCTCCACTCTCTCCAATAGGGTTTATGACACACACACACTGTCCAATGGGGTTTGTGAGGCACACACATTCCAATGGGGTTTGTGACGCACACGCTGTCCAATGGGGTTTGTGACACACACACTGTCCAATGGGTATTGTGAAACACACACGCTGTCCAATGCGGTTTATGACACACACTCTGTCCAATGGAGTTTTTGACACACACACTCTGTCCAATGCTTCTTGTGACACACACACTGTCCAATGGGGATTGCGACACACACACTGTGTCCAAAGTTGTTTGTGGCAAACACGCTGTGCATTGGGGTTTGTGACACAGACGCTGTCCAATGGGGATTGTGACACACACACGCTGTCCTATGGGGTTTGTGACACACACACTGAACAGGAGGGTTTGTGACACACACACGCTGTCCCATGGGGTTTGTGACACACACGCCGACCAATTGGGTTTGTAGCACACACACTCTCCAATGGTGTTTGTGAAACGCATGCTGTCCAATGGGGTTTGTATCACACACACTGACCAGGAGGGTTTGTGACACACATACGCTGTCCAATGGGGTTTGTGACACACACACTGTCCAATCGTGTTTGTGAGACACACACACTGTCCAATGGGTATTGTGACACACACACTCTGTCCAATGGTTCTTGTGACAAACACAGGCTGTCCGATGTTGTTTGTGACACGCATGCTGTCCAATGGTTCTCGTGACACACGCACTGTCCATGGGGGTGTCTGACCCCCACTCTGTCCAATGGGGTTTGTGACACACACCCTTTCCAATAGGGTTTGTGACACACACACACACTGTCCAATGGGGTTTGTGACACACACACGCTGTCCATTGGGATTTGTGACACACAGACGCTGTCCCATGGGGTTTGTGACACACACACCGACCAATTGGGTCTGTTGCACACACACTGTCCGATGGTGTTTGTGACACGCATGCTGTCCAATGGGGTTTGTATCACATACACTGACCAGGAGGGTTTGTGACATACATACGCTGTCCAATGGCGTTTGTGACACACACACTGTCCAATCGTGTTTGTGACACACACACACTGTCCAATGGGGTTTGTGACACGCACACTGTCCAATGGGGATTGTGACACAGACGCTGTCCAGGAGGGTTTGTGACACACACACTGTCCAATGGGGTTTGTGACACACACACTCTGTCCAATGGGGTTTGTGAGGCACACACATTCCAATGGGGTTTGTGACGAACACGCTGTCCAATGGTGTTTGTGACACACACACTCTGTCCAATGGCTCTTGTGACACACACACTGTCCAATGGGATTTGTGAAACACACATTTTGTAATGTGGTCTGTGACACACACTGTATCCAATGGGTTTTGTGACACACAAACTGTCCAATGGGGTTTGTGATGCACAAGCTGTCCAAAGGGCTTTGTGACACACACACTCTGTCCAATGGGGTTTGTCACAAACAGACTGTACAATGGGGATTGTGACACACACACTTTCCAGTGGGGTTTGTGACACACACACACTGTCCAATGGGGTTTGTGACACACACACTTTCCAATTGGATTTGTGACACACACATTCTCTAATATGGTTTGTGACGCACACTCTATCCAGTGGGGTTTGTGACACACACACTGTCCAATGCTGTTTGTCACACACACACTCTGTCCTATGGCGTTTGTGACACACACGCTGTCAAATGGGGTCTGTGACACACACACTGTGCAATGAGGATTGTAACACACACATGCTGTCCAATGGTGTTTCTGACACACATGCTGTCCAATGGATTTTGTGACACACGCACTGACAATGGAGGTTTGTGACCCCCACTCTCACGAGTGGGGTTTGTGACACACACACTGTCCAATGAGGTTTGTGACACACACACTTTCCAAATGGGTTTGTGACACACACACTCTGTTCCATGGGGTTTGTGACACACACACTTTCCAACGGGGTTTCTGACACACACACTGTTCAATATGGTTTGTGACACACACACGCTGTCCAATGGGGTTTATGACACACACGCTGTCCGAGGGGGTTTGTGACACAAACACTCTGTCCAATGGGGTTCGTGACACGCACGCTGTCCAATAGAGTTTGTGACACACACACACTATACAATGGGGTTTGTGAAACACACACTTTCTAATGGGGTTCGTGACACACTCTATCCAATCGGTTTTGTGACACACACACTGTCCCATGGGGATTGTGACACACACACTCTGTCCAATGGTGTTTGTGACACACACGCTGACCAAATGGGTTTGTTACACACACACTGTCAAATGGGGTTTATGACACACACTCTGTCCATTGGGCTTGTGACACACACGCTGTTCAATGGCGTTTGTGACACACACTCTGACCAGGGGAGTTTGTGACACACACACGCTGTCAAATGGGGTTTGTGACGCAGACACTGGCCAGGTGGGTTTGTGACACACACTGTCCAATGGGGTTTCTGACACACACACTGTCCAATGGGGATTGTGACACACATTCAGTCCAATGGGTTTTGTCACACACACTCTTTCCAATGGCGTTTGTAGACACACACTCTGTCCAGAGGGGTTTGGGACACACACACTCTGTCCAATGGGCTTGTGACACACACACTGTCCAATGGAGTTCATGATACACAGGCTGTCCAATGGGGTTGGTGACACACACTCTGTCCAGTGGGTTTAGTGACACACACACACTGTCCAATGGGGCTTGTGACACACATGCTCTCCAATAGTGTTTGTGACACACACGCTATCCAGTGGGGTTTGTGGCACACACGCTGTCCAATGGGGTTTGTGACACACACTCACTGTCCTAATGGGGTTTGTGACAAACACGCTGTACAATGGTCTTGTGACACACACACTGTCCAATGGAGTTCATGACACACGGGATGTCCAGAGGGGTTTGAAACACACACACTGTCCAATGGGGTTTGTGACACACACGCTGTCCAAAGGGATTGTGACACATACAAGCTGTCCATTGGGGTTCGTGACACACACTCTGTCCAGTGGGTTTAGTGACACACACACGCTGTCCCATTGGGTTTGTGACACACAGACGCTATCCAATGGGCTTGTGACACACACGCTCTCCAATAGTGTTTGTGACACACACACACTATCCAATGGGGGTTGTGAAACTCACACGCTGTCCAATGGTGTTTAAGACACACACGCTGTACAATCGGGTGTGTGACACACACACTCTGTCCAATGGTGTTTGTGACACACACACTGACCAGGAGGGTTTGTGACACACACACGCTGTCCAATGGGGTTTGTGACACACACGCTGTCAAATGGGGTTTGTGACACACACACTGTCCAATGGCATTTGTGACACACACGTTGACAAATGGGTTTTGTGACACACACACTGTCCAATGGCGTTTGTGACACACACGTTGTCAAATGGGTTTTGTGAGACACACAGTATGCAATGAAAGTTGTGACACACACAGGCTGTCCGATGGTATTTGTGACTCGCATGCTGTCCAATGGGTTTTGTGACACACGCACTGTCCATGGGGGTTTCTGACCCCCACTCTGTCCAATGCGGTTTGTGACAAACACACTGACCAGGAGGGTTTGTGACATACACACGCTGTCCAATGGGGTTTGTGACACACACGCTGTCAAATGGTGTTTGTGACACACACACTGTCCAATGACGTTTGTGACACACACGTTGTCAAATGGGTTTTGTGACACACACACTGTGCAATGAGGATTGTGACACACACAGGCTGTCCAATGGTGTTTGTGACATGCATGCTCTCCAATGGGTTTTGTCACACACGCACTGTCCATGGGGGTTTCTGACCCCCACTCTGTCCAATGGGGTTTCTGACCTCCACTCTCTCCAATGGGGTTTATGACACACACACACTGTCCAATGGGGTTTGTGAGGCACACACATTCCAATGGGGTTTGTTACGCACACGCTGTCCAATGGGGTTTGTGACACACACACTGTCCAATGGGTATTGTGAAACACACACGCTGTCCAATGCGGTTTATGACACACACTCTGTCCAATGGAGTTTTTGACACACACACTCTGTCCAATGCTTCTTGTGACACACACACTGTCCAATGGGGATTGTGACACACACACTGTGTCCAAAGTTGTTTGTGGCAAACACGCTGTGCATTGGGGTTTGTGACACAGACGCTGTCCAATGGGGATTGTGACACACACACGCTGTCCCATGGGGTTTGTGACACACACGCCGACCAATTGGGTTTGTTGCACACACACTCTCCAATGGTGTTTGTGAAACGCATGCTGTCCAATGGGGTTTGTATCACACACACTGACCAGGAGGGTTTGTGACACACATACGCTGTCCAATGGGGTTTGTGACACACACACTGTCCAATCGTGTTTGTGAGACACACACACTGTCCAATGGGTATTGTGACACACACACTGACCAGGGTTGTTTGTGATACACACAGGCTGTCCAATGGGGTTTGTGACACACACGCTGTCCAATGGCATTTGTGACTCACACTGTCCAGTGGGGTTTCTGACAAACATGCTGTCCAATGGGGTTTATGACACACACACTCTGTTCAATTGGGTTTGTGACAAACAAACTGTCCAGGGGGGTTTGTGACGCACACTCTGTCCAATGGGGTTTGTGACACGCACACTGTCCAATGCGAATTGTGACACAGACGCTGTCCAGGAGGGTTTGTGACACACACACTGTCCAATGGGTTTTGTGACACACACACTCTGTCCAATAGTTCTTGTGACAAACACAGGCTGTCCGATGTTGTTTGTGACACGCATGCTGTCCAATGGTTTTCGTGACACACGCACTGTCCATGGGGGTGTCTGACCCCCACTCTGTCCAATGGGGTTTGTGACACACACCCTTTCCAATAGGGTTTGTGACACACACACACACTGTCCAATGGGGTTTGTGACACACACACGCTGTCCATTGGGATTTGTGACACACAGACGCTGTCCCATGGGGTTTGTGACACACACACCGACCAATTGGGTCTGTTGCACACACACTGTCCGATGGTGTTTGTGACACGCATGCTGTCCAATGGGGTTTGTATCACATACACTGACCAGGAGGGTTTGTGACATACATACGCTGTCCAATGGCGTTTGTGACACACACACTGTCCAATCGTGTTTGTGACACACACACACTGTCCAATGGGGTTTGTGACACGCACACTGTCCAATGGGGATTGTGACACAGACGCTGTCCAGGAGGGTTTGTGACACACACACACTGTCCAATGGGGTTTGTGAGGCACACACATTCCAATGGGGTTTGTGACGAACACGCTGTCCAATGGTGTTTGTGACACACACACTCTGTCCAATGGCTCTTGTGACACACACACTGTCCAATGGGATTTGTGAAACACACATTTTGTAATGTGGTCTGTGACACACACTGTGTCCAATGGGTTTTGTGACACACAAACTGTCCAATGGGGTTTGTGATGCACAAGCTGTCCAAAGGGCTTTGTGACACACACACTCTGTCCAATGGGGTTTGTCACAAACAGACTGTACAATGGGGATTGTGACACACACACTTTCCAGTGGGGTTTGTGACACACACACACTGTCCAATGGGGTTTGTGACACACACACTTTCCAATGGGATTTGTGACACACACATTCTCTAATATGGTTTGTGACGCACACTCTATCCAGTGGGGTTTGTGACACACACACTGTCCAATAGGGTTTGTGACACACACACGCTATCCAATGGTTTTTCTGAAACACACACTTTCTAATGGGGTTTGTGATACACACGATATCCGATCGGTTTTGTGACATACGCACTGTCCAATGGCATTTGTGACACACACACACTGTCCAATGGGGTTTGTGACACACAATCTGTCCAATGGAGTTTGTGTCACACACTCTATCCAATGGTGTTTGTCACACAATCACACAGTGCAATGGGGGTTGTGACACAAACACGCTGTCCAATGGGGTTTTTGACACACACACATTCTCCAATGCTGTTTGTGACACGCATGCTGTCCCATGGTATTTGTGAAACACACACTGTCCAATGGGGATTGTGACACACACACGCTATCCAATGGTGTTTGTGACACGGATGCTGTCCAACGGGGTTTGTGACACACACTCTGTCCAATGTGGTTTGTGACACACACTCTGTCCAATGGGGTTTGTGGACACACACACACTGACCAATGGTTTTTGTTACACACACACTGTCCAATAGGGTTTGTGACATGCTACATGCTATACAATGGTGTTTGTGTCACGCCCACTTTCTGCAGAGAAAAGTCCCATCAGAGTTCCAGACCCGAGCGGACGGAGGAAGAAATGCGGCCGACCCAATATGAGTGATAAAGCATACTTCAACTTTATTGCCCGAGATAGCGTGCATTTATACCAAATACCATAATTATGCATACTTGTCTCTATCTAATAGGCTAAGCACATTTACTTACTCCACCTTCTTGGGTTTAGCTAGCTATGCGTATCCCACATTCTTCTGACTCTTATCTCTTCAAAAATATCCTGACCCTGCCTTAGTTAGTACTTTTCCGTTCCCCCCTTTCCCACGGCCTAATAGACAAGCTAACTAAGGCCTACTTATGTCAACTAAAATGGGCTCTGCTCGTACAGTTGCTTGGTGGACTCATGTCTGTGCTCCTTGAGCCAATCCCCGACATCTCCCCCTTTTTCTTTTTTTTAATGAGCAGAGCCTGCCCAAGTGTCTGCTCTAAAATTTTCTTAATACATGATATAGCACAACTCAAGCATATTAATACAACTACTACTATGATTAAGAGAGCCAGAGCACTCTGCAAAAGCCCTTTTACCCATCCTCCTAGTCCAAACCAGTTCATGAGGCCCTCTAAGCCAAAGAGGCCCACATCCTCTCTGATCTTCTGTGAATGGTCCGTAAGTTGTTTAATCTCCTCGTGGATGGATCTCGACTTATTCTGTAAATCCATAAAAGTGTTTTTCTCGTCTTGCTCTTTTGTGATCTATTATCATAGATACATTGGGCGTTAAGAGAGTTAATAGTCCCAAAATACACAGTCCTCCAACAGCGTTAGAAGGAATTCCTGGTCAGGCTCTATCTTCACAGATCAAGAATACACCATACAGGAGGTTTTAGGGTCACTGTCAATGACATCCCTTGCATTCTTCTGTGAAGCATTACACCGTCGAGTTTCATTTCTGTAGTCACCAAGAGTAGCATTAACATTTTGTAGTTTTGTCCATTCATGTTCTTGTATACTGTTCTGACACTTTTCACAAACCGGCTGAATACAAGCATCCATGGGCATAGATGCCAGCAATTCCAGTTCCTGTGGTTCGATGTCTGCTTCCAGGTGGCAATTAATCCAAAGTGCCGTGTTAGTATTATTACAGTTCGTTGCAATGCCTCTGCATCTACCACTATTTGAAACAGTCGTGTGATGCTGCTGTAGTCATCAAGGAAGACACCAACCAAGCATGTGTGGAACGTTTTTTCCAGAGACATCGTAGTTAGGCATATAGATAGTCAGTCATGTTGGCTAAAGTAATCCACATGTTAGTCTTTGTCTGTGCAGGCATCCAAAACACAGCAGCTGCAACAATCATTGTCAGGAAGATAACACAGGTTTCACGTTTCGTGCTGGCAACCATTGCAGCTCTTGATCTGTAAAAACACAAGAATAACCTCTCCCCCAGGTTATCAATTGGTGTGGCCTTTTCCATTGAACGTTAACTAGTGATTTGACCATAACTAATGTAGGTTCTTTCTGATTTAGCATGGTTTTGGGTCATAGTTACAAAGTGTTTCATAGACAAATCTGTAAGTCCAATCAAATGCAGTCATCCTGTAAAGTTGTCATAAATTCATCCCTCAAAGTTTCTAACTCCATTTTGGCTGTCATATTTATTGGATATTGTTTTCCCTTACCGGATTGAAGTCCTGTTTCAGATTTCTCAGTGTAGTATTTGCTTTATCAAAAACATTGGCTGTTAATACTAGTGGAAATACAGCATTCAAAAGTTCCTTGAAGATTTCTCACTTGCACAAGCAGATCTGCACCATCCAAGCACCTTCTTGTAGGATATGCAACTAAACAGAATTCTCAGAAAACGTTATTTGAGCTTACAATTTACTTAACAAATCCTGACCCAAGAGAGGTATAGGACTTTTAGGCAAATACAAGAATTCATGTATTAAAACTTTGTTCCAAATCTGGCATTCCGTTTGTCTCAAAAAACGGCCTTTCTTTCGTTGTCTCCCATGCCCTCAAAACTAGCATGGTGAATTTACTAAGAAGTCTCGTACAATTAATTACCATAGGATAAGTCTATCAACAAATTTTTTGTTTAATTGTCCATTTTCATTAGAACTACGGGTCTGCTCAGGATGCCTTTAAACTTCACCCTCGGACTGCTCCATTCTATTACATCGCTGCAGTGGGGGGAGAGAGAACCCCCCTTTCACTGCTTTAAAAGTGGGCAGCCAGGTTTTTCCAGTTGTTTTTTCTTTCTGTGCAGTGTAGATATAACCAAGGTCACGCAGCTGGCACACTGGCTGGTACGAAGTAGGAGGCTCTGGGAAACTTCTCAGTTACAATGAGCTGCACACAGGCCTGGGATATTTTGCTCTTTTGTTTTCCCATTTCATTCCAGCCATAATACACTTTATATGCAATTTCAAGTAGCTCAGCAATAGTCACATTCCTTAGCTCCATTTACCTTTTACAATTTAGAGATGTCAAAAAACAGTATAAACCAGTATAATAAACATAAATCCATTATTCTATTTTCCTAGATCCAAATCAGTTCACATTCCAGCAACCTTTAAATACAACTTCATAACTTCATACAATACCCCAAGTTCACATCTATCATAGTATTTTAACAATTTAAATGCTTTTCTAACAATATAAGCGATTACTTTAATGTGTAAGGATGCATCCTAAGGGGGAGCAAGGTGGAATTTTAGCAGTGGAACCGGTTCCCATTGTAATTATCTCCCCAAACAAGATTCTTTTGGTACTGAATATGAATATACAAACTAAAATACTGAGCTCAGATACGAAAACCATATACCAAGTTCAAATAAGCAGATGGATCACACTTACACCAATTTAAGACAATATCTCAATTTTTTGCATTGCACCTTGAACCGCTCACTGCTCAGCCAGGTGGAGATACCTCTGGGTCTCCCTGACAAAATGGGTCAGTGTGCGCTGGAGGCCCATTTGGCATCCGCCCCCCCCCGCAGCAAGCTGGACTGGGCAAGGCTTTTTTTTTTTTTTTTTTTTGAGTGTCTCATCTGGTGTGCTACAACTGTTATTCTAAAACCATGATTCTTCACTTGATGTGCATACAAAAAGGCCAAATTTAGTGCACCGAGATGAGAGACAGCCTGTCACAGAGTTGCGCAAGTCTGGATATTGGAATAAAGCTAGTACTCTAGGAAAAAATATAACAGCTACTACACATAAAATCTTAACATCACGTTCACGCAGTAAGGAACTAAATTACTCATGATCTTTTGTACTATCACAAAACGCACCTTTTGAGTCAACCGATTCTCATGATTTAACAGTCTGTGAACTTACTGTACCATATAACAAAGACCTACCAAAATTGCAACATGCTTAAACAGATACCCACAAAGAAAACAGGCTAATAAGGAAAACATTGTGCAGACTTCAGCAAGTTTACTGTGACCTGTGTGTTATCAGTTAACTCTCTCTCAGCTGTCTGAAATGATTTAATGATCTCTTGTAGGGATTTATTTTGTCTTACTTTTCTCACCCTAAAACCAACATTAATTGCAACAAGGTGTTATACTTCAAGATTCTATTCCCCGGACACTTTTCCCAATCATTTAACTTATACAGCAGCCACCATTAATTACAATATTTTACAAGATTTTCTTTCCTCATATTTCCAAGTGCTTCCCTATGTTTTGAAACACCTCCCAATACCGATTTTTTATGAACACGACTGAAAACAGTAATTTCTGACCCCATGGAAAAGCACAGGGCTGCTTGCAGCGTGAGTGGGAAAAGTGGAGAGAAAGTTTTACGGTGCACTTATACCACAAAGAAACAATTCTAACAACAACCAGTAAAACAATTAACTCACATTCCTGACAAGCTGCTTGACTTTCAGAGAGGCAATAAACAGCAACACATAATATGCACTGTAAAACTCGCAAATAACATGTTGATAGCAAACTTTAGCATTCTCTACTGCCAATTCCAAAACCAGTGCTTCCTTAACTTCTAAGTTTTATACCCTGAGTCCCCAGGAGCACCACCTTTCCCGTCACGATTATCATGACCACATTGCCGACTATCAGATTCACTTGCTGTTAGCTGATCTAATATGTCACACAGTTCTGTTGTCCAGTTCTATTTTCAGTGACTTCTTCTGTTCTCTTGTGGAAGTTAGAGGGTTAAAATGCAGGAAAAGCAGATTGGTAAAATTGGTAAAAGAACTGATAGTACACTTGTTTACGACTTTAGCATTCTCAGCTTTCACAGGTTCTTTGAGTAAGTTGTCTGACACCAATCCTCTGGACTTGCTGTTCTCACCCAAAGTTCAAGTTTTGAGTCACTAATGCTCGTAACAGTCTTTTCAGGTTTTAATTGCTTCACTGTAGTATTTATCAGTTTTCAGATGGTTACAAGGCCGAGAATATATCTTTCGCGGTGACTAATTGCCTTCCACAACACAGTTCCCATCTTTTTCCAAGTCTCTATTTGAAAAACTCCTGACAGGTCAGCAGGATACCTATTGCCTCTGCAGCAAGTTAATAGTCTTTTAAGGTTCTTCACTGATAACGCAGATATGCCCATTTCCATCGGCGGAGCGGAAGGCTCCATTTTGCCGAGTTTCTGTGAAGCTACCGCAGCTAAATTCTTTTCCACTTTATGACGCTTAATATTATTAATTACTTCCCTCCACGGTTTCATCAGTTTCTTAGCTGTTTTATCCTCGTCTATGACCATATCCCACAACACATCCCCCAATTTCCTCCACTCTCCTTCATCAAACAATAAATCAGGATCCTGAAAACACCCCTTAGTTTTCCCCGTTGCTACTAGACCAGCTAGCTGTTTAACGCAACTATAATTAACCCCTCGCTTTTCTAAAAAGCTTTGTAATAAATCTAGGGCTACTTCTAAATCCATTTCTCTGTTATTCATCATTTTAATCCGTTTCTCCGTTATTTATCACTTTTAATCCGTTTCTCTGTTATTTATCACTTTTAATCCGTTTCTCTGTTATCTATCACTTTTAATCCGTTTCTCTGTTATCTATTTCTCCGTTATTCATCATTTTTAATCCATTTCTCCGTTATTCATCACTATAGTACGGTACCTCTTGCTAAATTAAGAGACCTCTTGCAGCCCTTGTTTCCTGTAGCCCAGCACTGGCGAACTTCAGTCGGTTCAGGCTTCGGAGTCGACACACCGCAGCACAGTGTTCGGTCGCTCTTGCCCGCCGGTCGCTGCTCTCCCGGCGCCTTTTGATTCTATCCGCCGCTTCGGATCCCCGGTTCGGGTGCCAATTGCAGAGAAAAGTCCCATCAGAGTTCCAGACCCGAGCGGACAGAGGAAGAAATGCGGCCGACCCAATATGAGTGATAAAGCATACTTCAACTTTATTGCCCGAGATAGCGTGCATTTATACCAAATACCATAATTATGCATACTTGTCTCTATCTAATAGGCTAAGCACATTTACTTACTCCACCTTCTTGGGTTTAGCTAGCTATGCGTATCCCACATTCTTCTGACTCTTATCTCTTCAAAAATATCCTGACCCTGCCTTAGTTAGTACTTTTCCGTTCCCCCCTTTCCCACGGCCTAATAGACAAGCTAACTAAGGCCTACTTATGTCAACTAAAATGGGCTCTGCTCGTACAGTTGCTTGGTGGACTCATGTCTGTGCTCCTTGAGCCAATCCCCGACATCTCCCCCTTTTTCTTTTTTTTAATGAGCAGAGCCTGCCCAAGTGTCTGCTCTAAAATTTTCTTAATACATGATATAGCACAACTCAAGCATATTAATACAACTACTACTATGATTAAGAGAGCCAGAGCACTCTGCAAAAGCCCTTTTACCCATCCTCCTAGTCCAAACCAGTTCATGAGGCCCTCTAAGCCAAAGAGGCCCACATCCTCTCTGATCTTCTGTGAATGGTCCGTAAGTTGTTTAATCTCCTCGTGGATGGATCTCGACTTATTCTGTAAATCCATAAAAGTGTTTTTCTCGTCTTGCTCTTTTGTGATCTATTATCATAGATACATTGGGCGTTAAGAGAGTTAATAGTCCCAAAATACACAGTCCTCCAACAGCGTTAGAAGGAATTCCTGGTCAGGCTCTATCTTCACAGATCAAGAATACACCATACAGGAGGTTTTAGGGTCACTGTCAATGACATCCCTTGCATTCTTCTGTGAAGCATTACACCGTCGAGTTTCATTTCTGTAGTCACCAAGAGTAGCATTAACATTTTGTAGTTTTGTCCATTCATGTTCTTGTATACTGTTCTGACACTTTTCACAAACCGGCTGAATACAAGCATCCATGGGCATAGATGCCAGCAATTCCAGTTCCTGTGGTTCGATGTCTGCTTCCAGGTGGCAATTAATCCAAAGTGCCGTGTTAGTATTATTACAGTTCGTTGCAATGCCTCTGCATCTACCACTATTTGAAACAGTCGTGTGATGCTGCTGTAGTCATCAAGGAAGACACCAACCAAGCATGTGTGGAACGTTTTTTCCAGAGACATCGTAGTTAGGCATATAGATAGTCAGTCATGTTGGCTAAAGTAATCCACATGTTAGTCTTTGTCTGTGCAGGCATCCAAAACACAGCAGCTGCAACAATCATTGTCAGGAAGATAACACAGGTTTCACGTTTCGTGCTGGCAACCATTGCAGCTCTTGATCTGTAAAAACACAAGAATAACCTCTCCCCCAGGTTATCAATTGGTGTGGCCTTTTCCATTGAACGTTAACTAGTGATTTGACCATAACTAATGTAGGTTCTTTCTGATTTAGCATGGTTTTGGGTCATAGTTACAAAGTGTTTCATAGACAAATCTGTAAGTCCAATCAAATGCAGTCATCCTGTAAAGTTGTCATAAATTCATCCCTCAAAGTTTCTAACTCCATTTTGGCTGTCATATTTATTGGATATTGTTTTCCCTTACCGGATTGAAGTCCTGTTTCAGATTTCTCAGTGTAGTATTTGCTTTATCAAAAACATTGGCTGTTAATACTAGTGGAAATACAGCATTCAAAAGTTCCTTGAAGATTTCTCACTTGCACAAGCAGATCTGCACCATCCAAGCACCTTCTTGTAGGATATGCAACTAAACAGAATTCTCAGAAAACGTTATTTGAGCTTACAATTTACTTAACAAATCCTGACCCAAGAGAGGTATAGGACTTTTAGGCAAATACAAGAATTCATGTATTAAAACTTTGTTCCAAATCTGGCATTCCGTTTGTCTCAAAAAACGGCCTTTCTTTCGTTGTCTCCCATGCCCTCAAAACTAGCATGGTGAATTTACTAAGAAGTCTCGTACAATTAATTACCATAGGATAAGTCTATCAACAAATTTTTTGTTTAATTGTCCATTTTCATTAGAACTACGGGTCTGCTCAGGATGCCTTTAAACTTCACCCTCGGACTGCTCCATTCTATTACATCGCTGCAGTGGGGGGAGAGAGAACCCCCCTTTCACTGCTTTAAAAGTGGGCAGCCAGGTTTTTCCAGTTGTTTTTTCTTTCTGTGCAGTGTAGATATAACCAAGGTCACGCAGCTGGCACACTGGCTGGTACGAAGTAGGAGGCTCTGGGAAACTTCTCAGTTACAATGAGCTGCACACAGGCCTGGGATATTTTGCTCTTTTGTTTTCCCATTTCATTCCAGCCATAATACACTTTATATGCAATTTCAAGTAGCTCAGCAATAGTCACATTCCTTAGCTCCATTTACCTTTTACAATTTAGAGATGTCAAAAAACAGTATAAACCAGTATAATAAACATAAATCCATTATTCTATTTTCCTAGATCCAAATCAGTTCACATTCCAGCAACCTTTAAATACAACTTCATAACTTCATACAATACCCCAAGTTCACATCTATCATAGTATTTTAACAATTTAAATGCTTTTCTAACAATATAAGCGATTACTTTAATGTGTAAGGATGCATCCTAAGGGGGAGCAAGGTGGAATTTTAGCAGTGGAACCGGTTCCCATTGTAATTATCTCCCCAAACAAGATTCTTTTGGTACTGAATATGAATATACAAACTAAAATACTGAGCTCAGATACGAAAACCATATACCAAGTTCAAATAAGCAGATGGATCACACTTACACCAATTTAAGACAATATCTCAATTTTTTGCATTGCACCTTGAACCGCTCACTGCTCAGCCAGGTGGAGATACCTCTGGGTCTCCCTGACAAAATGGGTCAGTGTGCGCTGGAGGCCCATTTGGCATCCGCCCCCCCCCGCAGCAAGCTGGACTGGGCAAGGCTTTTTTTTTTTTTTTTTTTTGAGTGTCTCATCTGGTGTGCTACAACTGTTATTCTAAAACCATGATTCTTCACTTGATGTGCATACAAAAAGGCCAAATTTAGTGCACCGAGATGAGAGACAGCCTGTCACAGAGTTGCGCAAGTCTGGATATTGGAATAAAGCTAGTACTCTAGGAAAAAATATAACAGCTACTACACATAAAATCTTAACATCACGTTCACGCAGTAAGGAACTAAATTACTCATGATCTTTTGTACTATCACAAAACGCACCTTTTGAGTCAACCGATTCTCATGATTTAACAGTCTGTGAACTTACTGTACCATATAACAAAGACCTACCAAAATTGCAACATGCTTAAACAGATACCCACAAAGAAAACAGGCTAATAAGGAAAACATTGTGCAGACTTCAGCAAGTTTACTGTGACCTGTGTGTTATCAGTTAACTCTCTCTCAGCTGTCTGAAATGATTTAATGATCTCTTGTAGGGATTTATTTTGTCTTACTTTTCTCACCCTAAAACCAACATTAATTGCAACAAGGTGTTATACTTCAAGATTCTATTCCCCGGACACTTTTCCCAATCATTTAACTTATACAGCAGCCACCATTAATTACAATATTTTACAAGATTTTCTTTCCTCATATTTCCAAGTGCTTCCCTATGTTTTGAAACACCTCCCAATACCGATTTTTTATGAACACGACTGAAAACAGTAATTTCTGACCCCATGGAAAAGCACAGGGCTGCTTGCAGCGTGAGTGGGAAAAGTGGAGAGAAAGTTTTACGGTGCACTTATACCACAAAGAAACAATTCTAACAACAACCAGTAAAACAATTAACTCACATTCCTGACAAGCTGCTTGACTTTCAGAGAGGCAATAAACAGCAACACATAATATGCACTGTAAAACTCGCAAATAACATGTTGATAGCAAACTTTAGCATTCTCTACTGCCAATTCCAAAACCAGTGCTTCCTTAACTTCTAAGTTTTATACCCTGAGTCCCCAGGAGCACCACCTTTCCCGTCACGATTATCATGACCACATTGCCGACTATCAGATTCACTTGCTGTTAGCTGATCTAATATGTCACACAGTTCTGTTGTCCAGTTCTATTTTCAGTGACTTCTTCTGTTCTCTTGTGGAAGTTAGAGGGTTAAAATGCAGGAAAAGCAGATTGGTAAAATTGGTAAAAGAACTGATAGTACACTTGTTTACGACTTTAGCATTCTCAGCTTTCACAGGTTCTTTGAGTAAGTTGTCTGACACCAATCCTCTGGACTTGCTGTTCTCACCCAAAGTTCAAGTTTTGAGTCACTAATGCTCGTAACAGTCTTTTCAGGTTTTAATTGCTTCACTGTAGTATTTATCAGTTTTCAGATGGTTACAAGGCCGAGAATATATCTTTCGCGGTGACTAATTGCCTTCCACAACACAGTTCCCATCTTTTTCCAAGTCTCTATTTGAAAAACTCCTGACAGGTCAGCAGGATACCTATTGCCTCTGCAGCAAGTTAATAGTCTTTTAAGGTTCTTCACTGATAACGCAGATATGCCCATTTCCATCGGCGGAGCGGAAGGCTCCATTTTGCCGAGTTTCTGTGAAGCTACCGCAGCTAAATTCTTTTCCACTTTATGACGCTTAATATTATTAATTACTTCCCTCCACGGTTTCATCAGTTTCTTAGCTGTTTTATCCTCGTCTATGACCATATCCCACAACACATCCCCCAATTTCCTCCACTCTCCTTCATCAAACAATAAATCAGGATCCTGAAAACACCCCTTAGTTTTCCCCGTTGCTACTAGACCAGCTAGCTGTTTAACGCAACTATAATTAACCCCTCGCTTTTCTAAAAAGCTTTGTAATAAATCTAGGGCTACTTCTAAATCCATTTCTCTGTTATTCATCATTTTAATCCGTTTCTCCGTTATTTATCACTTTTAATCCGTTTCTCTGTTATTTATCACTTTTAATCCGTTTCTCTGTTATCTATCACTTTTAATCCGTTTCTCTGTTATCTATTTCTCCGTTATTCATCATTTTTAATCCATTTCTCCGTTATTCATCACTATAGTACGGTACCTCTTGCTAAATTAAGAGACCTCTTGCAGCCCTTGTTTCCTGTAGCCCAGCACTGGCGAACTTCAGTCGGTTCAGGCTTCGGAGTCGACACACCGCAGCACAGTGTTCGGTCGCTCTTGCCCGCCGGTCGCTGCTCTCCCGGCGCCTTTTGATTCTATCCGCCGCTTCGGATCCCCGGTTCGGGCGCCAATTGCAGAGAAAAGTCCCATCAGAGTTCCAGACCCGAGCGGACAGAGGAAGAAATGCGGCCGACCCAATATGAGTGATAAAGCATACTTCAACTTTATTGCCCGAGATAGCGTGCATTTATACCAAATACCATAATTATGCATACTTGTCTCTATCTAATAGGCTAAGCACATTTACTTACTCCACCTTCTTGGGTTTAGCTAGCTATGCGTATCCCACATTCTTCTGACTCTTATCTCTTCAAAAATATCCTGACCCTGCCTTAGTTAGTACTTTTCAGTTCCCCCCTTTCCCACGGCCTAATAGACAAGCTAACTAAGGCCTACTTATGTCAACTAAAATGGGCTCTGCTCGTACAGTTGCTTGGTGGACTCATGTCTGTGCTCCTTGAGCCAATCCCCGACAACTTTCTTATGGTGTTTGTGACACACACACACTGTCCAATCGGTATTGTGACACACACACGCTGTCCCATGGTGTTTGTGACACGGATGCTGTCCAATGGAGATTGTGACATAGACACGCTATCCAATGGGTTTTTTGACACGCACACTTTCCAATGGGGTTTGTGACACACACGCTGTCCCATGGGGTTTGTGACAAACACGCTGTACAATTGGGTTTCTTGCACACACTCTGTCCAATGGTGTTTGTGACACGCATACTGTACAATGGGTTTTGTGACACACACTCTGTCCATGGGGCTTGTGACAAACACGCTGTCCAATGGAATTTATGACACGCACGCTGTCCAATGGTGTGTGTGAGACACACACTCTGTCCAATGGTTCTTGTGACACATACGCTGTCCAATGGTGTTTGTCAAAAACACACTCTCTCCAATGGCGTTTGTGACACACAGGTTGTCAAATGGGTTTTGTGACACACACAGTGTGCAATGAGGATTGTGACACACACAGGCTGTCCGATGGTGTTTGTGAACACGCATGCTGTCCAATGGGGTTTGTGACACACACACTGACCAGGAGGGTTTGTGACACAAACACGCTGTCCAATGGGGTTTGTGACACACACACTGACCAGGAGGGTTTGTGACACACACACGCTGTCCAATGGGGTTTGTGACACACACGCTGTCAAATGGGTTTTGTGACACACACACTGTGCAATGAGGATTGTGACACACTCAGGCTGTTCAATGGTGTTTGTGACACGCATGCTGTCCAATGGGTTTTGACACACACGCACTGTCCATGGGGGTTTCTGACCTCCACTCTGTCCAATGGTGTTTGTGACACACACACACTGTCCAATGGGGTTTGTGAGGCACACACATTCCAATGGGGTTTGTGACGCACACGCTGTCCAATGGGTATTGTGACACACACACGCTGTCCAATTGGTATTGTGAAACACACACGCTGTCCAATGCGGTTTATGACACACACTCTGTCCAATGGAGTTTTTGACAAACACACTCTGCCAATGGTTCTTGTGACACACACACTCTGTCCAATGTTGTTTGTGACACACACGCTGTTCATTGGGGTTTGTGACACAGATGCTGTCCAATGGGGATTGAGAAATACGCTGTCCCATGTAGTTTGTGACACACACACGCTGTCCCATGGGGTTTGTGACACACACGCCGACCAATAGGGCTTCTTGCACACACACTGTCCAATGGTGTTTGTGACATACACACTGACCAGGAGGGTTTGTGACACACACACGCTGTCCAATGGGGTTTGTGACACACACTCTGTCCAATGGTGTTTGTGACACACACGCTGTCAAATGGGGTTTGTGACACACACATTGTCCAATGGCGCTTGTGACACACACGTTGTCAAATGGTTTTTGTGACACACACACTGTGCAATGAGGATTGTGACACACAGAGGCTGTCAAATGGTGTTTGTGACACGCATGCTGTCCAATGGGTTTTGTCACACACGCACTGTCCATGAGGGTTTCTGACCCCCACTCTGTCCAATGGGGTTTGTGACACTCACCTTTTCCAATAGGGTTTGTGACACACACACACATTTTCCAATGGGGTTTGTGAGGCACACACATTCCAATGGGTTTTGTGACGCACACACTATCCAATGGGGTTTGTGACACACACACACTGTCCAATGGGTATTGTGAAACACACACGCTGTCCAATGCGGTTTATGACACACACTCTGTCCAAAGGAGTTTTTGACACACACACTCTGTCCAATGGTTCTTGTGACACACACACTGTCCAATGGAAATTGTGACACACACACTCTGTCCAATGTTGTTTGTGACACACACGCTGTGCATTGGGGTTTGTGACACAGACGCTGTCCAATGGGGATTGTCACATACACACGCTGTCCCATGGGGTTTGTGAAACACACACTGAACAGGAGGGTTTGTGACACACATACGCTGTCCAATGGAGTTTGTGACACACACAATGTCCAATCGCGTTTGTGACACACACACACTGTCCAATGGCTATTGTGCCACACACACTGACCAGGGGGGTTTGTGATACACACAGGCTGTACAATGGGGTTTGTGACACACACGCTGTCCAATTGCATTTCTGACACACACTGTCCAATGGTGTTTGTGACACGCATGCTGTCCAATGGGGTTTGTGACACACACACTGACCAGGGGCATTTGTGATACACACAGACTGTCCAATGGGGTTTGTGACACACACGCTGTCCAATGGCATTTGTGACACACACTGTCCAATGGGGTTTCTGACACACATGCTGTCCAATGGGGTTTATGACACAAACACTCTGTACAATGGGGTTTGTGACAAACAAACTGTCCAGGGGGGTTTGTCACGCACACGCTGTCCAATGGAGTTTGTGACACACACACTGTCCAATAGGGTTTGTGACACACACACACTGTCCAATGCGGTTTATGACACACACACTGTCCAATGGAGTTTGTGTCACACACACTGTCCAATGGTGTTTGTCACACAATCACACAGTTCAATGGGGGTTGTGACACACACATGCTGTCCCATGGGGTTTTTGACACACACAAATTCTCCAATGGTGTTTGTGACACGCATGCTGTCCAATGGGTTTTGTGACACACACTCTGTCCATTGGGCTTGTGACACACACGCTGTACAATGGGGTTTGTGACACACACAATGACCAGGAGGTTTTGTGACACACACACGCTGTCCAAAGGGTTTGTGACACACACACTGTCCAATGGTGTTTGTGACACACACACACTGTCCAATTGGGATTTTGACACATACACGCTGTCCACTTGGGTTTATGACACACACGCTGTCCAATGGGTTTTGTGACACACACAATCTGTCCAATAGACATCATGAAACACACTCTGTCCAATGGGTTTTGTGCAGCACACGCTGTCTAATGGGGTTTGTGACACGCCCACTGTTCAATGGGGATTGTGACACAGACGCTGTCCATTGGGCTTGTGACACACTCACTGTCCAATGGGGATTGTGACACACACAATGTCCATGAAGGTTTGTGAAACACACACTGTCCAGTGGGGTTTCTGACACACACACACTGTCCAATGGTGATTGTGGCACACACGCGCTGTCCAATGTGGTTTGTCACACACACTCTGTTAAATGGGGTTTGTGACACACACGCTGTCCAATGGGGATTGTGACAAACACGCTGTACACTGGGGTTTGTGACACACACACTGTCCAATGGGGTTCGTGACACATACACTTTAAAAAGGGGTTTGTGACACACACACTCTGTCCAATGGTGCTTGTGACACATACGCAGTACAAAGGGGTTCGTGACACACACGCTCTCCAATAGTGTTTGTGAAACACAGACTTTCCAGTGGGGTTTGTGACACACAGAAGCTGTCCAATGGGTTTTGTGACACACAAACTGTCCAATGGGTTTTGTGATACACACACTCTGTCCAATGGGGTTTGTGACAAACACACTGTCCAGGGGGTTTGTGATGCACACGCTGTCAAATGGGGTTTGTGACACGCACACTGTCCGATGGGGTTTGTCACACACACGCTCACCAATGGGGATTGTGACACACACAATGTCCATGACGGCTTGTGACACACACACTGACCAAAGCAGTTTGTGACACACACACTGTCCAATAGGGTTTGTGACACACACATGCTATCCAATTTGGTTTGTGACACACACACTTTCCAATGGGGTTTGTGACACACACGCTGACCAATTGGATTTGTTACACACACACTGTCCAATGGTGTTTGTGACACGGCTGCTGTCCAATGGGTTTTGTGACACATACTCTGTCCATTGGGCTTGTGACATACACGCTGTCCAATGGGGTTTGTGACACATACAATGTCCATGACGGTTTGTGACACACACACTGTCCAATGGGGTTTTTGACACACACACACTGTTCAATGGGGATTGTGACACATACACGCTGTCCAATGTGGTTTGTCACACACACTCTGTTCAATGAGGTTTGTGATACACACACTGTCCAATGGGGATTGTGACAAACACGCTGTACAATGGGGTTTGTGACACACACACTGTCCAATGGGGTTCGTGACACATACACTTTAAAAAGGGATTTGTGACACACACACGCTCTCCAATAGTGTTTGTGAAACACAGACTTTCCAGTGGGGTTTGTGACACACACGCTGTCCAATGGGTATTGTGACACACACACTCTGTCCAATGGGGTTCGTGACAAACGCACAGTCCATGGGGTGTGTGACGCACACGCTGTCACATGGGGTTTGTGACACGCATACTGTCCAATGGGGATTGTGACACAGACACTGTCCATGAGGGTTTGTGACACGCACACTGTCCAATGGGGTTTGTCACTACACATGCTCACCAATGGGGATTGTGACACACACAATGTCCATGACTGTTTGTGACACACACACTGTCCAATGGGGTTTGTGAAACACACACGCTGTCCAGTGGGGATTGTGACACACACACGCTGTCCAATGGGGTTTGTCACACACACGCTATCCAATGGGGTTTGTGAAACACACGCTGTCCAATGGGTATTGTGACAAACACGCTGTCCAATTGGGTTAGTGACACACACAGTGACCAGGAGGGGTTGTGACACACACTCTGTCCAATGGAGTTCGTGTCACGCACTCTGTCCAGTGGGGTTTGTGATAACCACACGCTGTCCCTTGTGACACACACACGGTATCCAATGGTGTTTGTGACACATACACTTTCCAAAGGGGTTTGTGACACACACACTCTGTCCAATGGTGCTTGTGACACATACGCAGTCCAAAGGGGTTCGTGACACACATGCTGTCCACTGGGTTTTTTGAAACACACCCTCTGTACAATGGGCTTCTGACACACACGATCACCAATACGGTTTGTGAAAAACACACTTTCCAGTGGGGTTTTTGACACACATGCTTTCCAATGGGTATTGTGACACACACCCTCTGTACAATGGGGTTTGTGACACACACAGTGACCAGGAGGGTTTGTGACACACACACGCTGTCCAATGGGGTTTGTGACACACACACTGTCCAATGGTGTTTGTGACACACAAGCTGTCAAATGGGGTTTGTGACACACAGACTGACCAGGGGGGTTTGTGACACACACAGGCTGTCCAATGGGGTTTGTGACAAACAAACTGTTCCAGGCGGTATGTGACGCACACGGTGTCCATTGGGGTTTGTGACACGCACACTGTCCAATGAGGATTGTGACACAGTAGCTGTCCAGGAGGGTTTGTGACACATACACTCTCCAATGGGGTTTGTGACATACACGCTAATAGGGATTGTGACACACACAATGTCCAATGGAGTTTGTAACTACCACACACTCTCCAGTGGGAATTGTGACAAACACACGCTGTCCAATTGGGTTTGTGACACACACACTGTCCAATGGTGTTTGTGACACACACGCTGTCCAATGGGATTTTTTACACACAATTTCCAATGGCGTTTTTGACACACACGCTGTCCAATGGGGATTGTGACACACTTGCTGTACAATAGGGTTTATGACACACACACTTTGTCTAATGGGGTTTGTGACAAACACACTGTCCAGGGCGGTTTCTTATGCACACGCTGTCTAATGGGGTTTGTGACACGCATACTGTCCAATGGGGATTGTAACACAGACGCTGTCCAGGAGGGTTTGTGACACACACACTGTCCGATGGGGTTTGTGACACACACGCTCACCAATGGGGATTGTGACACACACATTTTCCATGACGGTTTGTGAAACACACACTGTCCATTGGGGTTTGTGACACACACACACTGTCCAATGTGGATTGTGACACACACACCCTGTCCAATGGGGATTGTGAAACACAAACACTGTCTAATGGCGTTTGTGACACGGATGCTGTCCAATGGCGTTTGTGACACACACACTGTCCAATGGGGTTTGTGACACACACTCTTTCCAATGGGGTTTCCGACACACACTTCGTCCAATGGCGTTTGTGACACACACACTGTCCAATGGGGTTTGTGACACACACGTTGTCTAATCGGGATTGTGACAAACACGCTGTCCATTGGGGTTTGTGCCACACAAACTGTCCAATGGGGACTGTGACATGCACACGCAGTCCAATGGGGTTCGTGATACACTCTGTCCAGGGGGTTTGTCACACACACGCTGTCAAATGGGGTTTGTGACACACAAACTGTCCAATGGGCTTTGTCAAACACTCTCTGTCCAATGGGGATTGTGACAAACACGCTGTACAATGGTGTTTGTGACACACACACTCTATCCAATGGGCTTGTTATAAACAAGCTGTAGAATGGAGTTTATGACACACACATGCTATCCACTGCAGTTTGTGACACCTACTATTTCCAATGGGGTTTGTCACAAACACACTGTCCTATGGGGTTTGTGAAACAGACACTGTCCCATGGGGGTTGTGACAAACACATTGTCCGATGCCCTTTGAGACACACACACTGTCCAATAGGGTTTGTGACACACACACGCTATCCAATGGGTTTTGTGACACATACACTGTCCAGTGGGTTTTGTGACACACACACTCTGTCCAATGGGGTTTGTGAGACACAGACACTGTCCAATGGCGATTGTGACACACACACGCTGTCTAATGGGGTTTATGACACACACGTTGTCCAATGGGTCTTGTGACACACACAATCTGTCCAATGGGGATTGTGACACACACGCTGTCCAATGGGGTTTGTGACACACACACTCTGTCCAATGGATCTTGTGACACACTCGCTGTCCAATGGGTTTCTTGACACATTCTGTGAAATGGGGATTGTGACACACGCTGTCCAATGGTTTTGAGACACACACGTTGTCCATTGGGGTTCGTGACACACACGCTGTCCAGTGGGGTTTGTGACACACACACACTGTCCAAGGGTGTTTGTGACACACACTCTGCCCCATGGGGTTTGTGACACACACACTGTCCAATGGGGATTGTGATACACACACGCTCTCCAAAGGGGTTTGTGACACAGACGCTGTCAAATGGGGATTGTGACATACACACTCTCCAATAGGGTGTGTGACACACACACACTATCCAAAGGGGTTTGTGACACGTACACTTTCTAAAGGGGTTTGTGACACACACACGCTATCCAATGGGGTTTGTGACACACACACTTTCCAGTGGTATTTGTGACACACACACGCTGTCCCATGAGGTTTGTGACAAACACGCTGACCAACAGGTTTTGTTACACACACACTGTCTAATAGGCTTTGGGACACACACACGCTCTCCAGTGGGTTTTGTGACACATACACTGTCCAGTGGGTTTTGTGACACACACAATCTTTTCAATGGGCTTGTGACACACACGCTGTCCAATGGGGATTGTGACACACACGCTGTCCAGTGGGGATTTGGACACACAGACGATGTCCAATGGTGTTTGTGACACACACTCTGTCCAAGGGGCTTGTGACACACACGCTGTCCAATTGGCAGTGTGACACACACACTGACCAGGAGACTTTGTGACACACACACGCTGTCCAATGGGGTTCGTGTCACACACAAGCTGTCCAATGGGGATTGTGACACACATTCTGTCCAATCGGGTTTATGACACACACACTCAGTCCAATGGGGTTTGTGACAAACACACTATCCAGGGGGATTTGTAACACACACACTGTCCAATTGGGTTTCTGACACACATGCTGTCCAATGGGGATTGTGACACACACACGCTGTCCAATGGAGTTTGTCACAAACACACTGTAAAATGGGGATTGTGACACAGACACTGTCCAATGGTGTTTGTCACACACACACTCTGTCCAATGGCGTTTGTGACACACACGATGTCAAATGGGTTTGTGACACACTCACAGTGCAATGAGGATTGTGACATACACACGCTGTACAATGGTGTTTGTGACACGCTTGCTTCCCAATTGGTTTTGTGACACACGTACTGTCCAGTGGGGTTTGTCAGACACACGGTCTCCAATGGGGTTTGAGACACACACACTCGGTCACATGGGGGTTGTGACACACACGCTGTCCAATGGGGTTTGTGACACAAACTCTGTCCCATGGGATTTGTGACACACACAGTGTCCAATGGGTATTGTGACACACAAACTCTGTCCAATGGGTTTTGTGACACACACACTGTCCATTGGTGTTTGAGACACACACTCTGTCCAGTGGGGTTTGTGACACACACACTATCCAATGGGGTTTGTGACACACACGCTGTCTACTGGGGATTGTGACACACACACTGTCCAGGGGGGGTTGTTACACACACACTGTCCAATGGCGTTCGTGATACACACAGTACCCACGAGGTTTGTGACACACATGCTATCCAATGCGGTTTGTAACACACACACTCTGTCCAGTGCGGCTTGTGACGCACACTCTGTCCAGGGGGTTTTGTAACACACACTGTCCAATAGTGTTTGTGACACACACACGCTATGCAATTGGTTTTGTGACACATATTCTGTCCAGTGGGCTTTGTGACACGCACATTATCCAATGGGGATTGTGACACACACACGCTATTTAATGGGGTTTATGATACACACGTTGTCCAATGGGGTTTGTGACACACACAATCTGTCCAATGGGGATTGTGACACACACGCTGTCCAATGGGGTTTGTGACACACACACTCTGTCCAATGGATCTTCTGACACACACGCTGTCCAATGGGTTTTGTGACACACACGTTGTGCAATAGGGTTCGTGACACACACGCTGTCCAGTGGGGTTTGAGACACAAACACTGTCCAATAGGGTTTGTGACGCACATACGCTATCCAACGGGGTTTGTGACACACACACTTTCTAATGGGGTTTGTGACATACACACTCTGTACAGCAGATCCTGTGACACACACGTTGTCCAATGGGTTTTTTGTCACACACGCTGTCCAAAGGGGATTGTGACACACACACTGTCCAATGGGTTTTTTGATATGCACGTTGTCCAATTTGGTTCGTGACACACACGCTGTCCAGTGGGGTATGTGACACACACGCTGTCCAGTGGGGTATGTGACACACACACTGTCCAATACGGTTTGTGATAAACACACGCTATCCATGGGGTTTGTGACACACACACTTTCCCGTGGGGTTTGTGACACACACGCTGTCCCATGGGGTTTCTAACAAACATGCTGACAAATAGGGTTTGTTACACACACACTGTCTAATAGGCTTTGGGACACACACACGCTCTCCAATGGGTTTTGTGACACATACACTGTCCAGTGGGTTTTGTGACACACACACTCTTTCCAATGTGCTTGTGACACACACGCTTTCCAATGGGGATTGTGACACACTCGCTGTCCAGTGGGGTTTGTGAAACACACACTGTCCAATAGTGTTTGTGACACACACTCTGTCCCATGGGGTTTGTGATACACACACTGTTCAATGGGGATTGTGACACTACACACGCTCTCCAATGGGGTTTGTGACAAACACACTTTCCAATGGTTTTTGTGACACACACACCCTGTCCCATGGGGTTTCTGACACACACTCTGACCAGTTGGGTTTGTTACACACACACTGTCCAATGGTTTTTGCGACACGCATGCTGTCCAATGGTTTTTGTGACACACACTCTATCCAATGGGCTTGTGACACACACGCTGTCCAATGGGTTTTGTGACACACACACTGACCAGGAGGGTTTGTGACACACACACGCTGTCCAATGGGGTTCGTGTCACACACACGCTGTCCAATGGGGATTGTGACACACATGCTGTCCAATGGGTTTTGTGACACACACACTGACGAGGAGGGTTTGTGACACATACACGCCGTCCAATGGGGTTCGTGGCACACACACACTGTCCAATGGGGATTGTGACACACATTCTGTCCAATGGGGTTTATCACACACACACTCTGTCCAATGGCGTTTGTGACACACACGCTGTCAAATTGGTTTGTGACACACTCACAGTGCAATGAGGATTGTGACATACACACGCTATACAATGGTGTTTGTGACACGCATGCTGTCCAATGGGTTTTGTGACACACGTACTGTCCAGTGGGGCTTGTCACACACACACTGTCCAGTGGGTTTTGTAACACACACTGTCCAATAGGGTTTGTGACACACACACGCTATCCAATGGGTTTTGTGACACATACACTGTCCAGTGCGTTTTGTGACACACACACTGTCCAATGGGGATTGTGACACACACTCTGTCCAATGGGTTTTGTGACACGCACGTTGTCCAATAGGGTTTGTGACACACACACGCTATACAACGGGGTTTGTGACACACACACATTCTAATGGGGTTTGTGACACACACAATCTGTCCAATGGGTGTTGTGACACACACGCTGTCCAATAGGGTTCATGACAGACACGCTGTCCTGTGGGGTTTCTGACACACACACTTTTTAATGGGGTTTGTGACACATATGCTATACAAAGAGTTTTGTGACACACACACGATGTCCAATAGTGTTTGTGACACACACGCTCTAAAAATGGGGTTTGTGACACAGACGCAGTCCAATGGGGATTGTGACATCACATTATCCAATAGGGTATGTGATACACACACGCTATCCAAAGGGATTTGTGACACGCACAGTTTCTAAAGGGGTTTGTGACACACACACGTTATCCAATGTGGTTTGTCACACACACTTTCCAGTGGGTTTTGTGACACACACACGCTGTCCCATGGGGTTTGTGACACACATGCTGACCAATTGGGTTTGTTACACACACACTGTCTAATGGGGTTTGTGACACACACACGCTGTCCAAAGGTGTTTGAGACACGCATGCTGTCCAATGTTTTTTGTGACACACACTCTGTCCAATGTGTTTTGTGACACACGCACTGTCCAGTGGGGTTTGTCAGACACACGGTCTCCAATGGGATTTGTAACACACACACTCGGTCAAATGGGTGTTGTGACACACACGCTGTCCAACGGGGTTTGTGACCCAAACTCTTTCCCATGGGACTTGTAACACACACACTGTCCAATGGGGATTGTGACACACAAACTCTGTCCAGTGGGGTTTGTGACACACACACTATCCAATGGGGTTTGTGACACACACGCTGTCTACTGGGGATTGTGACACACACACTGTCCAAAGGGGTTTGGAACACACACACTGTCCAATGGGGATTAAGACACACAAACGCTGTCCAGTGGGGTTTGTGACACACACACTGTCCAATGGGGATTGTGACACACAAACTCTGTCCAGTGGGGTTTGTGACACACACACTATCCAATGGGGTTTGTGACACACACGCTGTCTACTGGGGATTGTGACACACACACTGTCCAATGGAGTTTGGAACACACACACTGTCCAATGGGGATTAAGACACACAAACGCTGTCCAGTGGGGTTTGTGACACACACACTGTCCAAAGGGGTTTCTGACACACACGCTGTCCAATGGGGATTGTGACACACACACTCTGTCCAATGTGGATTGTGACACCCACACTGTCCAAAGGGTTTTGTGACACATACGATGTCCAATGGGGTTTGTAACACACACACTTTACAATGGGGTTTGTGACACACTCAGTGTCAAGGGGGGTTTGTGACACACACGCTGTCCACTGTGGATTGTGAGACACACATTGTCTGGGGGTGTTTGTGACACACAAACTGTCCAATGTCGTTCGTGACACACACAGTGTCCATGGGGGTTTGTGACACACACGCTGTCCAATGGGGTTTGTGACACACACACTGTCCATTGGGGTTTCTGACACACACTCTGTCCAAAGGGGTTTGTCACACACAATCTGTCCAATGGGGTTTGTGACACACACGCTGTTCAATGGGTATTGTAACACAAACTCTGTCCAATGGGGTTTGTGACACACTCACTCTGCAATGTGTATTGTGACACACACACGCTGTCCAATGGGGTTTGTGCTACACAGGCTCTTCAATGGGTTTGTGACACACACACTGTCCAATGGGGTTTCTGACATGAACACTGTCCATGGGTGTTTGTGACACACACGTTGTCCAGTGGGGTTTGTGACACAGACTCTGTCCAGTGGGGCTGGTAAACATGCGATGTCCAATGGGTTTTGTGACACAAACTCTGTCCAATGGGGTTTGTGACACACACACGGTATCCAATGGGGTTTGTGACACATACATTTCCAATGGGGTTTGTACACACACAATCTGTCCAATGTGCTTGTGACACACACGCTGTCCAATGGTGTTTGTGACACACACACTTTCCAAAGGTGTTAGTGACACACACGCTGTCCCATGGTGTTTGTGACACACACACTGTCCAATGGGTATTGTGAGACACACATGTTGACCAATGGGATTTGTGACACACACACTGACAAGGAGCGTATGTGACAAACACACGCTGTCCAATGGGGCTGTGACGCTCACACTGTCCAATGGTGTTTGTGACACACTCTGTCAAATGGCGTTTGTGACAAACACACAGACCAGGGGGTTTGTGACACACACAGGCTGTCCAATGGGGTTTGTGACACACGTGCTGTCCAATGGGATTTGTGACACACACACTGTCCAATGGGGTTTCTGACAGACACTCTTTCCAATGGGGTTTGTGACACACACGCTGTCCAGTGGGGTTTGTGACAAACAAGCTGTCCAATGGGGTTTCTGACACATACTCTTTCCAATGGGGCTTGTGAGACACACGCTGTCCAATGGGAATTGTGACACACGTGCGGTCCAATGGGAATTGTGACAAACACGCTGTCCAAAGGGGTTTGTGACACTCACAATCTGTCCAATGGGGTTTGTGACACACACGCTGTCCAATGGGGATTGTGACACACACACTTTCTAATGGGGTTTGCGACACACACGGTATACAATGGGTTTTGTGACACACACACTGTCCAATGGGGACTGTGACACACACACGATGTCCAAGGGTGTTTGTGACACACACGCTGGCCAATGGGGTTTGTGACACAGATGCTGTCCCATGGGGATTTTGACAAACACGCTATCCAATGGGGTTTGTGACACACACACTGTCCAATAGGGTTTGTGACACACACGTGCTATCCAATGGGTTTTGTGACTCATACACTGTCCAATGGGTTTTGTGACACACACACTGTCCAATGGGGTTTGTGAGACATACACACTGTCCAATGGTGATTGTGACACACACACACTGTCTAATGGGGTTTATGACACACACGTTATCCAATGGGGTTTGTGACACGCACACTTTCCAAAGGTGTTTGTGACACACACTCTGTCCAATGGGGCTTGTGACACACACTCTTTCCAATGGGTTTTGTTATACACACTCTGACCATTGGGCTTGTGACACACACGCTGTCCAATAGTGTTTGTGAAACACACTCTGTCCCATGGGTTTCGTGACACACACACTCTGTCCAATGGGCTTGTGACACTCATGCTGTCCAATGAAGACTGTGACACACACGCTGTCCAAAGGGGTTTGTGAAACACACACACTGTCCAAAGGGGTTTGTGACACACACACTCTGTCCAATGGGGTTTGTGACACGTACACTTTCCAATGGGATTTGTGACACACACGCTGTCCAATGGCGTTTGTGAAACAAACAATGTCCAATGGAGTTTGTGACACACACACTGTCCAATGCGGTTTGAGACACACACACTCTGGCCAATGGGCTAGTGACACACATGCTGTCCAATAGTGTTTGTGAAACACACTCTGTCCCATGGGGTTTGTGACACACAGGCAGTCCAATGGAGACTGTGACACACACAAGCTGTCCAATGGGGTTTATGAGAAACACACGCTGTCCAATGGGGATTGTGAGTAACACGCTCTCCAATGGGGTTTGTGACACACACGCTGTCCAATGGGGATTGTGACACACACGCTGTCCAATGGGGATTGTGACAAACACGCTGTCCAATGGGGTTTGTGACACACACACTCAGTCCAATGGTGTTTGTGACACACATGATGTCCAATTGGGTTTGTGACAGACACACTATCCAATAGGGTTTGTGACACACACTCGCTATCCAAAGGGGTTTGTGACACGAACACTTTTTAAAGGGGTTTGTGACACACACGCTCTATATATTGGGTTTTGTGACACACACACTTTCCATTGGCGTTTGTGACACACAAACTCTGTCCCATGGGGTTTGTGACACACACGCTGACCAATAGGGTTTTTTACACACACACAGTCTAATGGGGTTTGTGACACACACTTTATCCACTGGGGTTCGTGACACACACGCTGTCCCGTGGGGTTTGTGACACACACAATATCCAGTGGGGTTTCTGACACACATGCTGTCCAATGGGGGTTGGGACACGCGCACGCTGCCCAATGGCTTTGTCACACCCACTCTCTCCAATGGGGTTTGTGACAAACACACGCTATCCAATGCTGTTTTTAACACACACGCTGTCCAATGGGGTTTGTGACACACACACTGTCCAATGGGTTTTTGTAACACACACACTCTGTCCAATGGGATTGTGGGACATTCGCTGTCCAACAGGGTTCACACACAGAAAATAGGGTTTGTGACACACAGTGTCCAATGTGGATTGTGACACACACACTGTCCAATGGGGTTTGTGACACACACACTGTCCAAAGGGGTTTGTGACAAACACGTAGACCAATGGGTTTTGTGACACACACACTCTGTCCAATGGGGATTGTGAAACACACATACTCTCCAATTAGGTTTGTGACACACACGCTGTCCAATGGAGATTGTGACACACACATGCTGTCCAATAGGGTTTGTGACACACACACACTGTCCAAAGGGGATTCTGACACACACACGGTTTCTAATGGAGTTTATGACACACACGTTGTGCAATGGGGTTTGTGACACACACACGCTATCCATTGGGGTTTGTGACACACAGACTTTCTAATGGGGTTTGTGACACACACACTCTGTCCAATGGCTATTTTGACTCACACGTTGTCCAATTGGGTTTCTGACACACATGCTGTCCAATGGGGGTTGTGACACACATGGTGTCCAATGGACTTCGTGACACACACGCTGTCCAGTGTGGTTTGTTACACACACACTATCCAGTGGGTTTTGTGACACACACCCTTTCCAATGGGGTTTGTGACACGCACACGCTGCCTAATGGGTATGTCACACTTACTCTGTCCAATGAGGTTTGTGACAAACACACACTGTCCAATGCTGTTTGTAACACACATGCTGTCCAATGGGGTTTGTGACACACACACTGTCCAATGGATTTTGTGACATACACACTCTGTCCAATGGTCTTGTGACAAACACGCTGTCCAATGGGGATTGTGACACATGCGCTGTCCAATGGGGTTTGTGACACACACACTTTGTCGAACGGTGATTGTGACACGCATTCTGTCCAATGGTTTTTGTGACACACACGCTGTCCAATGGGGATAGTGACACACACACGCTGTCCAGTGGGGTTTATGACACACACGCTGTACAATGGGGATTGTGACAAACGCGCTATACAATGGGTTTTGTGACACACAGAGTGTCCAATGGGTTTTGTGACACGCACACTTTCTCATGGGGTTTGTTGCACACACACGCTATCCAATGGGGTTTGTGACACACACACTTACCAGTGGGGTTTGTGAAACACACACGCTCTCCCATGGGGTTTGTGACACACACGCTGACCAATTGGTTTTGTAGCACAGACAATCTGTCCAATGGGGATTGTGACACACACGCTGTCCAATGGGGATTGTGACACTCACACTCTGTCCACTGGATCTTGTGACACACACGCTGTCCAATGGGTTTTGTGACACACACGATGTCCAATGGGGATTGTGACATCACGCTGTCCAATGGGTTTTGTGACACACACGTTCTCCAATGGGTTTTGTGATACACACGCTGTCCAGTGTTGTTTGTGACACACACACTGTCCAATATGGTTTGTGACACACACATGCTATCCAATGGGGTTTGTGACACACACAGTTTCTAACGGGGTTTGTGACTCACACGCTATACAAAGGGTTCTGTGACACACACACTGTCCAATGGGGATTGTGACACACACACGATGGCCAATGGTGTTTGTGACATACACACTATCCAATAGGTTTTGTCACACACACATGCTATCCAAAGGGGTTTATGACACGCACACTTTCTAAAGGGGTTTGTGACACACACATGCTGTCCCATGGGGTTTGTGACACACACGCTGAACAATAGCGTTTGTTACACACACAGTGTCTAATGGGGTTTGTGAGACACACACGCTGTAAAATGGGGTTTCTGACACACATGTCCAATGGGGGTTGTGACAAACACGCTGTCCAATGGGGTTCGTGACACACACTGTCCAATTGGTTTTTTAACACACACACTCTGTCCAATGGGGATTGTTGCACATACGCTGTCCAACGGCGTTCGTTGCACACACACTGCCTATAGGGTTTGTGATACACTCACTCTCCAAAGTGGATTGTGACACACACACTGTCCAATGGTGTTTGTGAAACACACACTGTCCAATGGAGATTGTGACACACACACACTGTCCAAAGGGGTTTGTGACACACAAACTGTCCAAAGGGGTTTGTGACAAACACACAGTCCAATAGGGTTTGTGACACACAGACTCTGTCCAATGGGGATTGTGAAACACACACACTGTCCAATGGGTTTGTGACACACACGCTGTCCAATGGAGACTGTGACACACACACGCTCTCCCATGGTGTTTGTGATACGCATGCTGTCCAATGGTTTTTGTGACACACACGCTTTCCAATTGGGATTGTGAAATAAACACGCGCTCCAATTGCGTTTCTGACACGGATGCTACATAATGGGGTTTGTGACACACACTGTCCAATGGGGTTTGGAACACAAACTCTTTCCAGTGGGGTTTGTGACACACATTCTGTCCAGTGGGGTTTGCCACACACACACTGTACAATGGGGTTTGTGACACACACACGCTGTCCAGTGAGTTTTGTAAAAAAAGACACTATGTCCAATGGACCTGTGACACACACGTTGTCCAATAGTGTTTGTGACACACACGCTATCCAATGGGATTTCTGAAGCACACACTTTCCAAATGGGTTTGTGACACACACGCTTTCCAATGGGTTTTTTGACACACACACACTGTCCAATGGGGATTGTGACATACACACGCTGTCCAACGGGGTTCATTACACACACTCTGTACAATAGGGTGTGTGACTACACACGCTGTCCAATGGAATTGTGACAACCACGCTGTCCAATGGGGTTTGTGACACACACACGCTTTCCAGTGGGGTTTGTGACACACACACTTTCTAATGGGGTTTGTGACAAACACGCTACAGAATGGGTTTTGTGACACACACACTGACCAATGGGGATGGTGACACACACACGATGTTCAATGGTGTTTGTGACACACATGCTGTCCAATGGGGTTTGTGACACAGACACTAAACAATGGGGATTGTGACATACACACTGTCCAATAGCGTTTGTGACACACAGACGCTATCCAGTGGGGTTTGTGACAGGCCAACATACTCATGGGGTTTGTGACACACACACGCTATCCAATGGGTTTTGTGACATGCAGACTTTCCAATGGGGTTTGTGACACACACACACTGTCCAATGTGGTGTGTGACACACAAACTCTGTCCAGTGGGGTTTGTGACACACACGCTGTCCAATTGGTCTTTTGACACACACGTGGTCCAATGGGGTTCGTGAATCATACGCTGTCGATCTGGGTTTGTGACACACACTGTGTCCAGTGGGGTTTGTCACAAACGCTCTGTCCAACGGGGATTGTGACACACACTCGCTGTCCAATGGGGTTTGTGACACACCCACTGTCCAATGGGGTTTGTGACACACATAAAGTCCAATGCGGTTTCTCACACACACTCTGTCCAATGGGGTTCGTGACACAAACTCTGTCCAGTTGGGTTTGTGACACACACACTGTCCAATGGGTTTGTGACACACACGCTGTCCAATGGGGACACTGACACATACACGCTGTGTAATGGGGTTCGTGACACACACTCTGTCCAGAGTGGTTTGTGACACACACACTGTCCAACAGGGTTTGGGACACACACTCGCTATCCAATGGGGTTTGTGACACATACACTTTCCAATGCGGTTTGAGACACACACACTCTGTACAATAGGGATTGTGACATACAAGCTGTCCAATAGGCTTTATGACACACACACTGTCCAACGGTGTTTGTGACACACAGAATCTGTCCAATGGGCATTGTGACACACACGCTCTCCAATGGTGTTTGTCACACACACGCTGTCCAACAGGGCTTGTGACACACACACTGTCCAATGGGGTTTGTGTCACACAAACTCTGTCCAATGGGTCTTGTGACACACATGGTGTCCAATGGTGTTCGTGACACACACGCTGTCCTGTGGGGTTTGTGACACACACACTGTACAATAGAGTTTGTGACACAAACACGCTATCCAATGGGGTTTGTGACACATATATTTTACAATAGGGTTTGTGAAAAACACACACTTTCCAATGAGGTTTGTGACACACATGCTGTCCAATGGTGTTTGTCAAACACACGCTGTCCAATGGGGATTGTGACACACACGATATCCAGTGGGGTTAGTGACACACACACTGTCCAATAGGGTTTGTGACACACACACGCTATCCAGTGGGGTTTGCGACACGCACACTTTCCAATGGGGTTTGTAACACACACACGCTTTAACATGTGGTTTGTGACTACACACGCTGACCAATTGGGTTTGTTACACACACACTTTCTAATGGGGTTTGTGATGCACAAGCTGTCCAATGGGGTTTGTCAAACACTCGCTGTCCAACAGGGATTGTGACACACACACTGTCCAAAGGGGTTTGTGACACACAAACTCTGTCCAATGGCTCTTGTGAAACACATGCTGTCCAATGGTGTTCGTGACACACACGCTGTCCATTGGGGTTTGTGAAACACACACTGTCCAATAGTCTTTGTGACACACACACGCTATCCAATGGTGTTTGTGACACACACACTGTGTCCAATGGGGTTTGTGACACACTACACGCTATCCAATGGGGATTGTGACACACAGGCTGTCCAATGGGCTTTGTGACACACACAGTCCGTCCAATGGTGTTTGTGACACACACTGTGTCCAGTGGGGTTTTTCACACACACTCTGTCCAACGGGGATTGTGACACACACTCGCTGTCCAATGGGGTTTGTGACACACATATAGTCCAATGGGGTTTCTCACACACACTCTGTCCAATGGGGTTCGTGACACAAACTCTGTCCAGTTGGGTTTGTGAAACACACACTGTCCAATGGGTTTGTGACACACATTCTGTCCAAAGGGGATAGTGACACATACACGCTGTGCAATGGGGTTTGTGACACACACTCTATCCAGTGCGGTTTGTGACACACACACTGTCCAACAGGGTTTGTGACACACACTCGCTATCCAATGGGGTTTCTGACACATACACTTTCCAACGTGGTTTGAGACACACACACTCTGTCCAATAGGGATTGTGACACACAAGCTGTCCAATGGGGTTTATGACACACACGCTGTCCAATGGTGTTTGTCACACACATGCTGTCCAATGGGGTTTGTGACACACACACTGTCAAATGGGGTTTGTGTCACACAAACTCTGTCCAATGGGTCTTCTGACACACATGGTGTCCAATGGTATTCGTGACACACATGCTGTCCTGTGGGGTTTGTGACACACACACTGTACAATAGGGTTTGTGACACAAACACGCTATCCAATGGGGTTTGTGACACAAACATTTTCCAATGGGGTTTGTGAAAAACACACACTTTCCAATGAGGTTTGTGACACACACGCTGTCCAATGGGGTTTGTGACACACACACACTTTCCAATGGGGTTTGTCACAAACACACTGTACAATGGGGATTGTGACACACACACAGTCCAATGCTGTTTGTCACACACACACTCTGTCCAATGGGTCTTGTGACACACACGCTGTCCAATTGGTTTCGTGACACAAACGCTGTCGAGTGGGGTTTGTGAAACACACACTGTCCAGTAGGGTTTGTAATACACATGCTATCCAATGGGGTTTGTGACACACACTTTCTAATGGGGTTTGTGACACACACGCTATAAAATGGTTTTGTGACACACACACTGTCCAATGGGGCTTGTGACACACACACGATTTCCAATGGTGTTTGTGAAACACCCGCTGTCCTATGGGGTTTGTAACACAGATGCTGTACAATGGCGATTGTGACATACACACTGTCCAATAGGGTCTGTGACACGCATGCTGTCCAGTGGGTTTTGTTAAACACACACTCTGTGCTATGGGGTTTGTCACACACACAGTCTGTCCTATGGGGTTTGTGACACATCACGCTGTCCAATGGGTTTTGCGACATACACACGCTGTCCAGTGGGGTTTGTGACACACACAATCTGTGTAATGGGGATTGTGACACACAGGCTGTCCAATGGGGTTTGTGTCACACACAGTCTGTACAATGGTGTTTGTGACACACACGCTGTCCAATGGCGACTGTGACACACACGCTGCCCAGTGGGGTTTTTGATACACACACTGTCCAATGGGGTGTGAGACACACACACGCTATCCAATGGGATTTGTGACACACACATTTTCTAATGTTGTTTGTGACACACACTCTATCCAATGGGTTTTGTGACACAGACACTGTCTAATGGGGATTGTGACGCGGAGATGCTGTCCAATGGTGTTTGTGACACACACGTTGTCCAATGGGGCTTGTGACACACATGCTGTCTAATGGGGTTCATGACACAAACGCTGTCCGGTGGGGATTGTGACACACACACTATTCAATAGGGTTTGTGACACACACAAGCTGTCCTATGGGGTTTGTGACACACACGTTGACCATTTGGGTTTGTTACACACACACTGTCCAATGGTGATTGTGACACACACACGCTGTCCAATGGGGTTTATGACACACACTGTCCAATGGGGTTTGTCACACAAACGCGGTCCAACGGGGATTGTGACACACACGCTGTCCAATGGTTTTTGTGACACACACACTGTCCAATGGGGCTTGTGACACACAAACTCGGTCCAATGGTTCTTGTGACACACATGCTGTCCAATGGTGTTCGTGACACACACTCTGTCCAGTGGGGTTTGTGATACACACACTGTCCAATAGGGTTTGTGACACACACACGCTATCCAATGGGGTTTGTAACACACACACACTGTCCAATGGGTATTGTGACACACACATGCTGTCCAATGTGGTTTATGACACACACACTGTCCAATGGTGTTTCTGATTCTCATGCTGTCTAATAGGTTTTGTGCCACACACTCTGTCCAATGGGATTGTGACAGACTCGCTGTCCGTTGTAGTTTTTGACACACACACTGACCAGTAGGGTTTGTGATACACACACTGACCGGGGGCGTTTCTGACACACACAGGCTGTTCAATGGGGTTTGTGACACACACGCTGTCCAATGGAGATTGTGACACACAGACTCTGTCCAATGGGGTTTGTCAGAAACACACAGTACGATGGGGATTGTGACACACTGTCCAATGGTGTTTGTGATACACAGAGTACCCACGGGGGTTTGTGACACAGAGGCTGTCCAATGGGGATTGTGACATAAACATTGTCAAAGAGGGTTTGTGACACACACACGCTATCTAATGTGGTTTGTGTCACATGCACTTTCCAGTGGGGTTTCTGACACACACTCTGACCAATAGGGTTTGTGACACAGACACTTCCCAATGGGGATGTAACACACACAATGTGCAATTAGGATTGTGAGACACATATGCTGTCTAATGGTGTTTGTGACACACACGCTGCCCAATCGGTTTTGTGACACACACACTGTCCAGGGGGGTTTGTGACACGCCCACTGTCCAATGGGGTTTGTGACACACACATTGTCCAATGCGTTTTGTCACAAACACAAGCTGTCAAGTGGTGTTTGTGACACACACGCTGTCAGATCGGGTTGTGACACGAACTCTCTCCAAAGGGGTTTGTGCCACACACACTGTCCAGTGGGGACTGTGACAAGCACACGCTGTCCAATGGGTATGTGAAACACACACTCTGTCCAATGGTGATCGTGACACACACAATGTCCAGGAGGGTTTGTGAAACACACACTGTCCAATGGGGTTTTTGACACACACACTCACCAATGGGGATTGTGACACACACAATGTGCATGACGGTTTGTGACACACACACTGTCCAGTGGGGTTTGTGACACGCACACTGTCCAATGAGGTTTCTAACAAACACTCTGTCCAATGGGGTTTGTGACACACACAGTTTCCAATGGGGGTTGTGACACACACACTCTGTCTAATGGTGTTTGTGACACACATGCTGTGCAATGGGGTTTGTGACACAGACACTGTCCAATGGGGGTTACGACATACACACGCTATCCAATGGGTTTTGTGACAAGCATAGTTTCCAAAGGGTTTTGTGACACACACACTGTCCCATGGTGTTTGTGACACACATGCTGTGCAAAGGGGTTTGTAACACAGACGATGTCCAATGGGTATTGTGGCAAACAGGCTGTTCGATGGGGTTTGTGACAGAAACACTGTCCAATAGGGTTTGTGACACACACACGCTATCCAATGGGTTTTGTGACACATACACTGTCCTATGCGGTTTGTGACACAAACACACTGTCCAATGGGTATTGTGACACGCACATGCTGTCTAATGGGGTTTGTGACACACACGCTGTCCAATGGGGTTTGAGACACACACAATCTGTCCAATGGGGATTGTGACACACACGCTGTCCAATGGGTATTGTGACACACACGCTGTCCAATGGGGTTTGTGAAACACAAAATCTGTCCAATGGGTCCTGTGACACACACGCTATCCAATGTGGTTTGTGACACGCACACTTTCTAAAGGGGTTTGTGACACAAACACTTTCGAATGGGGTTTGTGACACACACACTCTGTCCAATGATTCTTGTAACACACACGCTGTCCAATGGGGTTTGTGGCACACATGCTGTCCCATGGGGTTTGTGACACAGACGCTGTCCAATGGGGATTGTGACACACACACGCTATCCAATGGGGTTTGTGACATGCACACTTTCCAAAGGGTTTTGTGACACACACACTGTCCCATGGTGTTTGTGACACACACACGCTATCCAATGGGTTTTGTGACACATACACTGTCCTATGGGGTTTGTGACACACACACGATGTCTGATGATATTTGTGACACACTCGCTGTCCAATGGGGTTTGTGATACAGACGCTATCCAATGGGGATTGTGACACACACACGCTGTCCAATGGGGTTTGTGACACACACAATCTGTCCAATCGGGTTTGTGACACAGTCGCTGTCCAATGGAAATTGTGACACACGCGCTGTCCAATGGGATTTGTGACACACACATTCTGTCCAATGGTACTTGTGACACACAGGCTGTCCAATGGGGTTCGTGACACACACTCTCCAGAGGGGTTTGTGACACACACACTGTCCAATAGTGTTTGTGACACACACACGCTATCCAATGGCGTTTGTGACACACACACTTTCTAATGGGGTTTGTGACACACACGCTATACAAAGGGTTTTGTGACACACACACTGTCTAATGGGGATTGTGACACACAAACGATGTCCAATGGTGTTTGTGACACACTCGCTGTCCAGTGGGGTTTGTATACAGACGCTGTCCAATGGGGATTGTGACACACACACGCTGTCCAATGAGGTTTGTGAAATACATGCAGTCCAATGGGGTTTGTGACACACACAATCTGTCCAATGGGGATTGTGACACACATACTGTCCAATGGGGTTTGTGAAACGCACACTCTGTCTAATGGTACTTGTGACACACTCGCTGTCCAAAGGGGTTCGTGATACACACGCTGTAGATTGGAGTTTGTGACACACACACTGTCCAATAGGGTTTGTGAAACACACACGCAATCCAATGGGGTTTGTGAAACACACACTTTCTAATGGGCTTTCTGACACACACGCCATCCAATCGGTTTTGTGACACACGCACTTTCCAATGTTTATTGTGACACACAAACTCTGTCCAATGGTGTTTGTGACACACATGCTGTGCAATGGGGTTTGTGACACAGACACTGTCCAATGGGGATTGCGATATACACACGCTGTCCCATGGGGTTTGTGACATAGACGCTGTCCAATGGGGATTGTGACATACACACGCTATCCAGTGGGGTTTGTGACATGCACACTTTCCAAAGGGTTTTGTGACACACACACTGTCCAATGGAGTTTGTGACACACATTCTGTCCGATGGGGTTTGTGACAAAGACGATATCCGATTGCCTTTGTGACACACACACTGTCCAATGGGGATTGTGACACACACACGCTGTCTAATGGGGTTTATGACACACACGCTGTCCAATGGGGTTTGTGACACACGCACTCTGTCCAATGGTACCTGTGACACACACGTTGTCCAATGGGGTTCGTGATACACACGCTGTCGAGTGGGGATTGTGACACACAAACTGTCCAATAGGGTTTGTGAAACACACACTATGCAATGGGGTTTGTGAAACACACACTGTCCAATGGGGATTGTGACACACACACGATGTCCAATGGAATTTGTGACACACATGCTGTCCAATGGTGTTTGTGACACACACGCTGTGCAACGGGGTTTGAGACACAGACACTGTCCAATGGGGATTGTGACATATACACGCTGTCCCTTGGGGTTTGTGACACAGACGCTGTCCAATGGGGATTGTGACATACACACGCTATCCAATGGGGTTTGTGACACGCACACTTTCCAATGGGGTTAGTGACACACACACTTTACAACGGGTTTTGTGAAACACACATGCTGTCCCATGGGGTTTGTGACACACATGCTGACCAAATGGGTTAGTTACACACACATTGTGCAATGGAGTTTGTGACACGCTGTCAAATAGGTTTTGTGACACAAACTCTGTCCAATGAGCTTGTGACATGCACGCTGTCCAATGGGATTTTTGAAACACACACTGACCTGGAGGATTTGTGACACACACACACTGTCCAATGAATTTTATAACACACACACTGTCCAAAGAGGTTTGTTACACACACGCTGTCCAATGGGGTTTGTGACACACACACACTGTCCAATGGGTTTTGTGACACACACACGCTGTCCCATGGTGTTTATGACACACACTCTGTCCAATGGGGTGTGTGACACACACACTCTCTTCAATGGTGTTTGTGACACACACGTTGTCCAATGGGGTTTGTGACACAGACGGTGTCCAATGTGGATTGCGACATACACAATATCCAATAGGGTTTGTGACACACACACTTTCCAGTGGGGTTTGCTACACACACACGCTGTCCCATGGGGTTTGTGACGCACACGCTGACCAATTGTGTTTGTTACACAGACACTGTCTAATGGGATTTGTGACACACACACGCTGTCCAATGGCGTTTGTGACACGCGTGCTGTCCAATGGCTTTTGTGACACACACACGATATCCAATGGGTTTTGTGACACATACACTGTCCTATGGGGTTTGTGACACACACACACTGTCCAATGGGGATTGTGACACACACACGCTGTCCAATGGTGTTTGTGACACACACAATCTGTCCAATGGGGATTGTGACACACACGCTGTCCAATGGGTATTGTGACACACGCGCTGTCCAATGGGGTTCGTGACACGCACTCTGTGTCCAACAGTACTTGTGACACACATGATGTCCAATGGGATTCGTGACACACATAATGTCCAATGGGGTTTTTGATACACACACTGTGTACAATGGTACTTGTGACACACACGCTATACAATCGGTTTTATGACACACACACTGTCCAATGGGGAATGTGACACACACACGATGTCCAATGGTGTTTGTGACACACACGCTGTCCAATGGCTTTTGTGAACACACACTCTGTCCAATGGGGATTGTGACACACACACGATGTCCAATGGTGTTTGTGACACACACATGATGTCCTATGGGATTTGTGACAAACACATTGTCCATGGGGTTTGTTACAAACACGCTGTCCAATAGAGATTGCGACACACCCACGCTGTCCAATGCTGTTCGTAACAAACACGCTGTCAATGGGGATTGTGACACACACGCTGTCCAATGGTGTTTCTGACACAGATGCTGTTCAATGGGGATTGTGACACACACGCTGATGACATCCTTTCAAGAGCAAAGGCAGCAATTTGCAGAATTCCGCTTCTTAGGGGAAGTGAGAAATTGCTGAGCTGACACCAAGTCCTGCAGTGTCCCTGTCACCTGCAGAGCCACCGCATCCTCGCCACGGTAGCGGGCATTGTGACAAAGGTTCTATGTCAGCTGGGTGTGGCAGCCAGGCGCCCCCTAGGGGATGGGGAGCCTGTCAGCCCCGGGCCTGTCACTGCCTGGTGTCCCTGCTGCCACCAGCCAGGCCTCTGAAAACTTGTCAAACCATGCCCAGACTTGGGGCCAGTTTGGCCCAAAGTCTGCAAGAGACAAGTCGGGAAGAAAGATATGGGACAGAGGGAGAAAGCGAAGGGAGCAGGAGAAAGGGAAGGAAGAATAAAAAGTAGTGTTGGGCTGCAGGAGTGAGATGGAGGAATTGCAAGAAAAGAGGCAGGAAGCAGGAGAGTGAGAGAAAAGGAAAGAAGAGACATGCAGCCAGACGAGGGCTTAGTGAGAGAGGATGGGACAGAGAACAGGATGAGAAGGAAAGAAGGCAAGGCTAGGACAGGCAAGGACAGGCAAGGCAAGGCTAGGCTGCAGGACATGTTTTTGCTTTATAGTTTCTAGCACATTCGTCTTCAGACTAGGAGGAAAGCCATAAGACCATATGGATTAGGCCCAAGCAAAAACCCCAGCTACTTGAGACTCTTAGACTAAGCCTAAAATACCAAGATCTCTCCATAAGGATGGTTTTTATACTGTACTTCCACAATCTGCTGGCAGTACAAAAAAATAAGCTGCAGATCTCCTTAGGCTGAGTCATGGTGCTTTGGGGCAGGGACCATGCATATCATGGGAATATTTCACAGTTTCTGCTCTGTTTTCAGTGTATGACACCAAAACACCCACCTGATGACATCCTTTCAAGAGCAAAGGCAGCAATTGGCAGAATTCCGCTTCTTAGGGGAAGAGAGAAATTGCTGAGCTGACACCAAGTCCTGCAGTGTCCCTGTCACCTGCAGAGCCACCACATCCTCGCCACGGTAGCGGGCATTGTGACAAAGGTTCTATGTCAGCTGGGTGTGGCTGCCGGGCGCCCCCTAGGGGATGGGGAGCCTGTCAGCCCCGGGCCTGTCACTGCCTGGTGTCCCTTCTGCCACTAGCCAGGCCTCTGAAAACTTGTCAAACCATGCCCAGACTTGGGGCCAGTTTGGCCCAAAGTCTGCAAGAGACAAGTCGGGAAGAAAGATAGGGGACAGAGGGAGAAAGCGAAGGGAGCAGGAGAAAGGGAAGGAAGAATAAAAAGTAGTGTTGGGCTGCAGGAGTGAGATGGAAGAATTGCAAGAAAAGAGGCAGGAAGCAGGAGAGTGAGAGAAAAGGAAAGAAGAGACATGCAGCCAGACGGGGGGTTAGTGAGAGAGGATGGGACAGAGAACAGGATGAGAAGGACATAAGGCAAGGCTAGGACAGGCAAGGACAGGCAAGGCAAGGCTAGGCTGCAGGACATGTTTTTGCTTTATAGTTTCTAGCACATTCGTCTTCAGACTAGGAGGAAAGCCATAAGACCATATGGATTAGGCCCAAGCAAAAACCCCAGCTACTTGAGACTCTTAGACTAAGCCTAAAATACCAAGATCTCTCCATAAGGATGGTTTTTATACTGTACTTCCACAATCTGCTGGCAGTACAAAAAAATCAGCTGCAGATCTCCTTAGGCTGAGTCATGGTGCTTTGGGGCAGGGACCATGCATATCATGGGAATATTTCACAGTTTCTGCTCTGTTTTCAGTGTATGACACCAAAACACCCACCTGATGACATCCTTTCAAGAGCAAAGGCAGCAATTGGCAGAATTCCGCTTCTTAGGGGAAGGGAGAAATTGCTGAGCTGACACCAAGTCCTGCAGTGTCCCTGTCACCTGCAGAGCCACCGCATCCTCGCCACGGTAGCGGGCATTGTGACAAAGGTTCTATGTCAGCTGGGTGTGGCAGCCAGGCGCCCCCTAGGGGATGGGGAGCCTGTCAGCCCCGGGCCTGTCACTGCCTGCTGGCCCTGCTGCCACCAGCCAGGCCTCTGAAAACTTGTCAAACCATGCCCAGACTTGGGGCCAGTTTGGCCCAAAGTCTGCAAGAGACAAGTCGGGAAGAAAGATATGGGACAGAGGGAGAAAGCGAAGGGAGCAGGAGAAAGGGAAGGAAGAATAAAAAGTAGTGTTGGGCTGCAGGAGTGAGATGGAGGAATTGCAAGAAAAGAGGCAGGAAGCAGGAGAGTGAGAGAAAAGGAAAGAAGAGACATGCAGCCAGACGAGGGCTTAGTGAGAGAGGATGGGACAGAGAACAGGATGAAAAGGAAATAAGGCAAGGCTAGGACAGACAAGGACAGGCAAGGCAAGGCTAGGCTGCAGGACATGTTTTTGCTTTATAGTTTCTAGCACATTCGTCTTCAGACTAGGAGGAAAGCCATAAGACCATATGGATTAGGCCCAAGCAAAATCCCCAGCTACTTGAGACACTTAGACTAAGCCTAAAATACCAAGATCTCTCCATAAGGATGGTTTTTATACTGTACTTCCACAATCTGCTGGCAGTACAAAAAAATAAGCTGCAGATCTCCTTAGGCTGAGTCATGGTGCTTTGGGGCAGGGACCATGCATATCATGGGAATATTTCACAGTTTCTGCTCTGTTTTCAGTGTATGACACCAAAACACCCACCTGATGACATCCTTTCAAGAGCAAAGGCAGCAATTTGCAGAATTCCGCTTCTAAAGGGAAAGTGAGAAATTGCTGATCTGACACCAAGTCCTGCAGTGTCCCTGTCACCTGCAGAGCCACCGCATCCTCGCCACGGTAGCGGGCATTGTGACAAAGGTTCTATGTCAGCTGGGTGTGGCAGCCAGGCGCCCCCTAGGGGATGGGGAGCCTGTCAGCCCCGGGCCTGTCACTGCCTGCTGGCCCTGCTGCCACCAGCCAGGCCTCTGAAAACTTGGCAAACCATGCCCAGACTTGGGGCCAGTTTAGCCCAAAGTCTGCAAGAGACAAGTCGGGAAGAAAGATATGGGACAGAGGGAGAAAGCGAAGGGAGCAGGAGAAAGGGAAGGAAGAATAAAAAGTAGTGTTGGGCTGCAGGAGTGAGATGGAGGAATTGCAAGAAAAGAGGCAGGAAGCAGGAGAGTGAGAGAAAAGGAAAGAAGAGACATGCAGCCAGACGAGGGCTTAGTGAGAGAGGATGGGACAGAGAACAGGATGAGAAGGAAAGAAGGCAAGGCTAGGACAGGCAAGGACAGGCAAGGCAAGGCTAGGCTGCAGGACATGTTTTTGCTTTATAGTTTCTAGCACATTCGTCTTCAGACTAGGAGGAAAGCCATAAGACCATATGGATTAGGCCCAAGCAAAAACCCCAGCTACTTGAGACTCTTAGACTAAGCCTAAAATACCAAGATCTCTCCATAAGGATGGTTTTTATACTGTACTTCCACAATCTGCTGGCAGTACAAAAAAATAAGCTGCAGATCTCCTTAGACTGAGTCATGGTGCTTTGGGGCAGGGACCATGCATATCATGGGAATATTTCACAGTTTCTGCTCTGTTTTCAGTGTATGACACCAAAACACCCACCTGATGACATCCTTTCAAGAGCAAAGGCAGCAATTGGCAGAATTCCGCTTCTTAGGGGAAGTGAGAAATTGCTGAGCTGACACCAAGTCCTGCAGTGTCCCTGTCACCTGCAGAGCCACCGCATCCTCGCCACGGTAGCGGGCATTGTGACAAAGGTTCTATGTCAGCTGGGTGTGGCAGCCAGGCGCCCCCTAGGGGATGGGGAGCCTGTCAGCCCCGGGCCTGTCACTGCCTGCTGGCCCTGCTGCCACCAGCCAGGCCTCTGAAAACTTGTCAAACCATGCCCAGACTTGGGGCCAGTTTGGCCCAAAGTCTGCAAGAGACAAGTCGGGAAGAAAGATATGGGACAGAGGGAGAAAGCGAAGGGAGCAGGAGAAAGGGAAGGAAGAATAAAAAGTAGTGTTGGGCTGCAGGAGTGAGATGGAGGAATTGCAAGAAAAGAGGCAGGAAGCAGGAGAGTGAGAGAAAAGGAAAGAAGAGACATGCAGCCAGACGGGGGGTTAGTGAGAGAGGATGGGACAGAGAACAGGATGAGAAGGACATAAGGCAAGGCTAGGACAGGCAAGGACAGGCAAGGCAAGGCTAGGCTGCAGGACATGTTTTTGCTTTATAGTTTCTAGCACATTCGTCTTCAGACTAGGAGGAAAGCCATAAGACCATATGGATTAGGCCCAAGCAAAAACCCCAGCTACTTGAGACTCTTAGACTAAGCCTAAAATACCAAGATCTCTCCATAAGGATGGTTTTTATACTGTACTTCCACAATCTGCTGGCAGTACAAAAAAATCAGCTGCAGATCTCCTTAGGCTGAGTCATGGTGCTTTGGGGCAGGGACCATGCATATCATGGGAATATTTCACAGTTTCTGCTCTGTTTTCAGTGTATGACACCAAAACACCCACCTGATGACATCCTTTCAAGAGCAAAGGCAGCAATTTGCAGAATTCCGCTTCTTAGGGGAAGTGAGAAATTGCTGAGCTGACACCAAGTCCTGCAGTGTCCCTGTCACCTGCAGAGCCACCGCATCCTCGCCACGGTAGCGGGCATTGTGACAAAGGTTCTATGTCAGCTGGGTGTGGCAGCCAGGCGCCCCCTAGGGGATGGGGAGACTGTCAGCCCCGGGCCTGTCACTGCCTGCTGGCCCTGCTGCCACCAGCCAGGCCTCTGAAAACTTGTCAAACCATGCCTAGACTTGGGGCCAGTTTGGCCCAAAGTCTGCAAGAGACAAGTCGGGAAGAAAGATATGGGACAGAGGGAGAAAGCGAAGGGAGCAGGAGAAAGGGAAGGAAGAATAAAAAGTAGTGTTGGGCTGCAGGAGTGAGATGGAGGAATTGCAAGAAAAGAGGCAGGAAGCAGGAGAGTGAGAGAAAAGGAAAGAAGAGACATGCAGCCAGACGAGGGCTTAGTGAGAGAGGATGGGACAGAGAACAGGATGAGAAGGACATAAGGCAAGGCTAGGACAGACAAGGACAGGCAAGGCAAGGCTAGGCTGCAGGACATGTTTTTGCTTTATAGTTTCTAGCACATTCGTCTTCAGACTAGGAGGAAAGCCATAAGACCATATGGATTAGGCCCAAGCAAAAACCCCAGCTACTTGAGACTCTTAGACTAAGCCTAAAATACCAAGATCTCTCCATAAGGATGGTTTTTATACTGTACTTCCACAATCTGCTGGCAGTACAAAAAAATCAGCTGCAGATCTCCTTAGGCTGAGTCATGGTGCTTTGGGGCAGGGACCATGCATATCATGGGAATATTTCACAGTTTCTGCTCTGTTTTCAGTGTATGACACCAAAACACCCACCTGATGACATCCTTTCAAGAGCAAAGGCAGCAATTGGCAGAATTCCGCTTCTTAGGGGAAGAGAGAAATTGCTGAGCTGACACCAAGTCCTGCAGTGTCCCTGTCACCTGCAGAGCCACCACATCCTCGCCACGGTAGCGGGCATTGTGACAAAGGCTCTATGTCAGCTGGGTGTGGCTGCCGGGCGCCCCCTAGGGGATGGGGAGCCTGTCAGCCCCGGGCCTGTCACTGCCTGGTGTCCCTTCTGCCACTAGCCAGGCCTCTGAAAACTTGTCAAACCATGCCCAGACTTGGGGCCAGTTTGGCCCAAAGTCTGCAAGAGACAAGTCGGGAAGAAAGATAGGGGACAGAGGGAGAAAGCGAAGGGAGCAGGAGAAAGGGAAGGAAGAATAAAAAGTAGTGTTGGGCTGCAGGAGTGAGATGGAGGAATTGCAAGAAAAGAGGCAGGAAGCAGGAGAGTGAGAGAAAAGGAAAGAAGAGACATGCAGCCAGACGGGGGGTTAGTGAGAGAGGATGGGACAGAGAACAGGATGAGAAGGACATAAGGCAAGGCTAGGACAGGCAAGGACAGGCAAGGCAAGGCTAGGCTGCAGGACATGTTTTTGCTTTATAGTTTCTAGCACATTAGTCTTCAGACTAGGAGGAAAGCCATAAGACCATATGGATTAGGCCCAAGCAAAAACCCCAGCTACTTGAGACTCTTAGACTAAGCCTAAAATACCAAGATCTCTCCATAAGGATGGTTTTTATACTGTACTTCCACAATCTGCTAGCAGTACAAAAAAATAAGCTGCAGATCTCCTTAGGCTGAGTCATGGTGCTTTGGGGCAGGGACCATGCATATCATGGGAATATTTCACAGTTTCTGCTCTGTTTTCAGTGTATGACACCAAAACACCCACCTGATGACATCCTTTCAAGAGCAAAGGCAGCAATTGGCAGAATTCCGCTTCTTAGGGGAAGAGAGAAATTGCTGAGCTGACACCAAGTCCTGCAGTGTCCCTGTCACCTGCAGAGCCACCACATCCTCGCCACGGTAGCGGGCATTGTGACAAAGGTTCTATGTCAGCTGGGTGTGGCTGCCGGGCGCCCCCTAGGGGATGGGGAGCCTGTCAGCCCCGGGCCTGTCACTGCCTGGTGTCCCTTCTGCCACTAGCCAGGCCTCTGAAAACTTGTCAAACCATGCCCAGACTTGGGGCCAGTTTGGCCCAAAGTCTGCAAGAGACAAGTCGGGAAGAAAGATAGGGGACAGAGGGAGAAAGCGAAGGGAGCAGGAGAAAGGGAAGGAAGAATAAAAAGTAGTGTTGGGCTGCAGGAGTGAGATGGAAGAATTGCAAGAAAAGAGGCAGGAAGCAGGAGAGTGAGAGAAAAGGAAAGAAGAGACATGCAGCCAGACGGGGGGTTAGTGAGAGAGGATGGGACAGAGAACAGGATGAGAAGGACATAAGGCAAGGCTAGGACAGGCAAGGACAGGCAAGGCAAGGCTAGGCTGCAGGACACGTTTTTGCTTTATAGTTTCTAGCACATTCGTCTTCAGACTAGGAGGAAAGCCATAAGACCATATGGATTAGGCCCAAGCAAAAACCCCAGCTACTTGAGACTCTTAGACTAAGCCTAAAATACCAAGATCTCTCCATAAGGATGGTTTTTATACTGTACTTCCACAATCTGCTGGCAGTACAAAAAAATCAGCTGCAGATCTCCTTAGGCTGAGTCATGGTGCTTTGGGGCAGGGACCATGCATATCATGGGAATATTTCACAGTTTCTGCTCTGTTTTCAGTGTATGACACCAAAACACCCACCTGATGACATCCTTTCAAGAGCAAAGGCAGCAATTGGCAGAATTCCGCTTCTTAGGGGAAGTGAGAAATTGCTGAGCTGATACCAAGTCCTGCAGTGTCCCTGTCACCTGCAGAGCCACCGCATCCTCGCCACGGTAGCGGGCATTGTGACAAAGGTTCTATGTCAGCTGGATGTGGCAGCCAGGCGCCCCCTAGGGGATGGGGAACCTGTCAGCCCCGGGCCTGTCACTGCCTGCTGGCCCTGCTGCCACCAGCCAGGCCTCTGAAAACTTGTCAAACCATGCCCAGACTTGGGGCCAGTTTGGCCCAAAGTCTGCAAGAGACAAGTCGGGAAGAAAGATATGGGACAGAGGGAGAAAGCGAAGGGAGCAGGAGAAAGGGAAGGAAGAATAAAAAGTAGTGTTGGGCTGCAGGAGTGAGATGGAGGAATTGCAAGAAAAGAGGCAGGAAGCAGGAGAGTGAGAGAAAAGGAAAGAAGAGACATGCAGCCAGACGAGGGCTTAGTGAGAGAGGATGGGACAGAGAACAGGATGAGAAGGACATAAGGCAAGGCTAGGACAGGCAAGGACAGGCAAGGCAAGGCTAGGCTGCAGGACATGTTTTTGCTTTATAGTTTCTAGCACATTCGTCTTCAGACTAGGAGGAAAGCCATAAGACCGTATGGATTAGGCCCAAGCCAAAACCCCAGCTACTTGAGACACTTAGACTAGGCCTAAAATACCAAGATCTCTCCATAAGGATGGTTTTTATACTGTACTTCCACAATCTGCTGGCAGTACAAAAAAATAAGCTGCAGATCTCCTTAGGCTGAGTCATGGTGCTTTGGGGCAGGGACCATGCATATCATGGGAATATTTCACAGTTTCTGCTCTGTTTTCAGTGTATGACACCAAAACACCCACCTGATGACATCCTTTCAAGAGCAAAGGCAGCAATTTGCAGAATTCCGCTTCTTAGGGGAAGTGAGAAATTGCTGAGCTGACACCAAGTCCTGCAGTGTCCCTGTCACCTGCAGAGCCACCGCATCCTCGCCACGGTAGCGGGCATTGTGACAAAGGTTCTATGTCAGCTGGGTGTGGCAGCCAGGCGCCCCCTAGGGGATGAGGAGCCTGTCAGCCCCGGGCCTGTCACTGCCTGGTGTCCCTGCTGCCACCAGCCAGGCCTCTGAAAACTTGTCAAACCATGCCCAGACTTGGGGCCAGTTTGGCCCAAAGTCTGCAAGAGACAAGTCGGGAAGAAAGATATGGGACAGAGGGAGAAAGCGAAGGGAGCAGGAGAAAGGGAAGGAAGAATAAAAAGTAGTGTTGGGCTGCAGGAGTGAGATGGAGGAATTGCAAGAAAAGAGGCAGGAAGCAGGAGAGTGAGAGAAAAGGAAAGAAGAGACATGCAGCCAGACGAGGGCTTAGTGAGAGAGGATGGGACAGAGAACAAGATGAGAAGGACATAAGGCAAGGCTAGGACAGGCAAGGACAGGCAAGGCAAGGCTAGGCTGCAGGACATGTTTTTGCTTTATAGTTTCTAGCACATTCGTCTTCAGACTAGGAGGAAAGCCATAAGACCGTATGGATTAGGCCAAGCAAAATCCCCAGCAACTTGAGACACTTAGACTAAGCCTAAAATACCAAGATCTCTCCATAAGGATGGTTTTTATACTGTACTTCCACAATCTGCTGGCAGTACAAAAAAATAAGCTGCAGATCTCCTTAGGCTGAGTCATGGTGCTTTGGGGCAGGGACCATGCATATCATGTTAATATTTCACAGTTTCTGCTCTGTTTTCAGTGTATGACACCAAAACACCCACCTGATGACATCCTTTCAAGAGCAAAGGCAGCAATTGGCAGAATTCCGCTTCTTAGGGGAAGTGAGAAATTGCTGAGCTGACACCAAGTCCTGCAGTGTCCCTGTCACCTGCAGAGCCACCGCATCCTCGCCACGGTAGCGGGCATTGTGACAAAGGTTCTATGTCAGCTGGGTGTGGCAGCCAGGCGCCCCCTAGGGGATGGGGAGCCTGTCAGCCCCGGGCCTGTCACTGCCTGCTGGCCCTGCTGCCACCAGCCAGGCCTCTGAAAACTTGTCAAACCATGCCCAGACTTGGGGCCAGTTTGGCCCAAAGTCTGCAAGAGACAAGTCGGGAAGAAAGATATGGGACAGAGGGAGAAAGCGAAGGGAGCAGGAGAAAGGGAAGGAAGAATAAAAAGTAGTGTTGGGCTGCAGGAGTGAGATGGAGGAATTGCAAGAAAAGAGGCAGGAAGCAGGAGAGTGAGAGAAAAGGAAAGAAGAGACATGCAGCCAGACGAGGGCTTAGTGAGAGAGGATGGGACAGAGAACAGGATGAGAAGGACATAAGGCAAGGCTAGGACAGACAAGGACAGGCAAGGCAAGGCTAGGCTGCAGGACATGTTTTTGCTTTATAGTTTCTAGCACATTCGTCTTCAGACTAGGAGGAAAGCCATAAGACCATATGGATTAGGCCCAAGCAAAAACCCCAGCTACTTGAGACTCTTAGACTAAGCCTAAAATACCAAGATCTCTCCATAAGGATGGTTTTTATACTGTACTTCCACAATCTGCTGGCAGTACAAAAAAATCAGCTGCAGATCTCCTTAGGCTGAGTCATGGTGCTTTGGGGCAGGGACCATGCATATCATGGGAATATTTCACAGTTTCTGCTCTGTTTTCAGTGTATGACACCAAAACACCCACCTGATGACATCCTTTCAAGAGCAAAGGCAGCAATTGGCAGAATTCCGCTTCTTAGGGGAAGTGAGAAATTGCTGAGCTGACACCAAGTCCTGCAGTGTCCCTGTCACCTGCAGAGCCACCGCATCCTCGCCACGGTAGCGGGCATTGTGACAAAGGTTCTATGTCAGCTGGGTGTGGCAGCCAGGCGCCCCCTAGGGGATGGGGAGCCTGTCAGCCCCGGGCCTGTCACTGCCTGCTGGCCCTGCTGCCACCAGCCAGGCCTCTGAAAACTTGTCAAACCATGCCCAGACTTGGGGCCAGTTTGGCCCAAAGTCTCCAAGAGACAAGTCGGGAAGAAAGATATGGGACAGAGGGAGAAAGCGAAGGGAGCAGGAGAAAGGGAAGGAAGAATAAAAAGTAGTGTTGGGCTGCAGGAGTGAGATGGAGGAATTGCAAGAAAAGAGGCAGGAAGCAGGAGAGTGAGAGAAAAGGAAAGAAGAGACATGCAGCCAGACGAGGGCTTAGTGAGAGAGGATGGGACAGAGAACAGGATGAGAAGGACATAAGGCAAGGCTAGGACAGACAAGGACAGGCAAGGCAAGGCTAGGCTGCAGGACATGTTTTTGCTTTATAGTTTCTAGCACATTCGTCTTCAGACTAGGAGGAAAGCCATAAGACCATATGGATTAGGCCCAAGCAAAAACCCCAGCTACTTGAGACTCTTAGACTAAGCCTAAAATACCAAGATCTCTCCATAAGGATGGTTTTTATACTGTACTTCCACAATCTGCTGGCAGTACAAAAAAATCAGCTGCAGATCTCCTTAGGCTGAGTCATGGTGCTTTGGGGCAGGGACCATGCATATCATGGGAATATTTCACAGTTTCTGCTCTGTTTTCAGTGTATGACACCAAAACACCCACCTGATGACATCCTTTCAAGAGCAAAGGCAGCAATTGGCAGAATTCCGCTTCTTAGGGGAAGTGAGAAATTGCTGAGCTGACACCAAGTCCTGCAGTGTCCCTGTCACCTGCAGAGCCACCGCATCCTCGCCACGGTAGCGGGCATTGTGACAAAGGTTCTATTTCAGCTGGGTGTGGCAGCCACGCGCCCCCTAGGGGATGGGGAGCCTGTCAGGCCCGGGCCTGTCACTGCCTGCTGGCCCTGCTGCCACCAGCCAGGCCTCTGAAAACTTGTCAAACCATGCCCAGACTTGGGGCCAGTTTGGCCCAAAGTCTGCAAGAGACAAGTCGGGAAGAAAGATATGGGACAGAGGGAGAAAGCGAAGGGAGCAGGAGAAAGGGAAGGAAGAATAAAAAGTAGTGTTGGGCTGCAGGAGTGAGATGGAGGAATTGCAAGAAAAGAGGCAGGAAGCAGGAGAGTGAGAGAAAAGGAAAGAAGAGACATGCAGCCAGACGAGGGCTTAGTGAGAGAGGATGGGACAGAGAACAGGATGAGAAGGAAAGAAGGCAAGGCTAGGACAGACAAGGACAGGCAAGGCAAGGCTAGGCTGCAGGACATGTTTTTGCTTTATAGTTTCTAGCACATTCGTCTTCAGACTAGGAGGAAAGCCATAAGACCATATGGATTAGGCCCAAGCAAAAACCCCAGCTACTTGAGACTCTTAGACTAAGCCTAAAATACCAAGATCTCTCCATACGGATGGTTTTTATACTGTACTTCCACAATCTGCTGGCAGTACAAAAAATCAGCTGCAGATCTCCTTAGGCTGAGTCATGGTGCTTTGGGGCAGGGACCATGCATATCATGGGAATATTTCACAGTTTCTGCTCTGTTTTCAGTGTATGACACCAAAACACCCACCTGATGACATCCTTTCAAGAGCAAAGGCAGCAATTGGCAGAATTCCGCTTCTTAGGGGAAGTGAGAAATTGCTGAGCTGACACCAAGTCCTGCAGTGTCCCTGTCACCTGCAGAGCCACCGCATCCTCGCCACGGTAGCGGGCATTGTGACAAAGGTTCTATGTCAGCTGGGTGTGGCAGCCAGGCGCCCCCTAGGGGATGGGGAGCCTGTCAGCCCCGGGCCTGTCACTGCCTGCTGGCCCTGCTGCCACCAGCCAGGCCTCTGAAAACTTGTCAAACCGTGCCTAGACTTGGGGCCAGTTTGGCCCAAAGTCTGCAAGAGACAAGTCGGGAAGAAAGATATGGGACAGAGGGAGAAAGCGAAGGGAGCAGGAGAAAGGGAAGGAAGAATAAAAAGTAGTGTTGGGCTGCAGGAGTGAGATGGAGGAATTGCAAGAAAAGAGGCAGGAAGCAGGAGAGTGAGAGAAAAGGAAAGAAGAGACATGCAGCCAGACGAGGGCTTAGTGAGAGAGGATGGGACAGAGAACAGGATGAGAAGGAAAGAAGGCAAGGCTAGGACAGACAAGGACAGGCAAGGCAAGGCTAGGCTGCAGGACATGTTTTTGCTTTATAGTTTCTAGCACATTCGTCTTCAGACTAGGAGGAAAGCCATAAGACCATATGGATTAGGCCCAAGCAAAAACCCCAGCTACTTGAGACTCTTAGACTAAGCCTAAAATACCAAGATCTCTCCATAAGGATGGTTTTTATACTGTACTTCCACAATCTGCTGGCAGTACAAAAAATCAGCTGCAGATCTCCTTAGGCTGAGTCATGGTGCTTTGGGGCAGGGACCATGCATATCATGGGAATATTTCACAGTTTCTGCTCTGTTTTCAGTGTATGACACCAAAACACCCACCTGATGACATCCTTTCAAGAGCAAAGGCAGCAATTGGCAGAATTCCGCTTCTTAGGGGAAGTGAGAAATTGCTGAGCTGACACCAAGTCCTGCAGTGTCCCTGTCACCTGCAGAGCCACCGCATCCTCGCCACGGTAGCGGGCATTGTGACAAAGGTTCTATGTCAGCTGGGTGTGGCAGCCAGGCGCCCCCTAGGGGATGGGGAGCCTGTCAGCCCCGGGCCTGTCACTGCCTGCTGGCCCTGCTGCCACCAGCCAGGCCTCTGAAAACTTGTCAAACCATGCCTAGACTTGGGGCCAGTTTGGCCCAAAGTCTGCAAGAGACAAGTCGGGAAGAAAGATATGGGACAGAGGGAGAAAGCGAAGGGAGCAGGAGAAAGGGAAGGAAGAATAAAAAGTAGTGTTGGGCTGCAGGAGTGAGATGGAGGAATTGCAAGAAAAGAGGCAGGAAGCAGGAGAGTGAGAGAAAAGGAAAGAAGAGACATGCAGCCAGACGAGGGCTTAGTGAGAGAGGATGGGACAGAGAACAGGATGAGAAGGAAAGAAGGCAAGGCTAGGACAGACAAGGACAGGCAAGGCAAGGCTAGGCTGCAGGACATGTTTTTGCTTTATAGTTTCTAGCACATTCGTCTTCAGACTAGGAGGAAAGCCATAAGACCATATGGATTAGGCCCAAGCAAAAACCCCAGCTACTTGAGACTCTTAGACTAAGCCTAAAATACCAAGATCTCTCCATAAGGATGGTTTTTATACTGTACTTCCACAATCTGCTGGCAGTACAAAAAAAGAAGCTGCAGATCTCCTTAGGCTGAGTCATGGTGCTTTGGGGCAGGGACCATGCATATCATGGGAATATTTCACAGTTTCTGCTCTGTTTTCAGTGTATGACACCAAAACACCCACCTGATGACATCCTTTCAAGAGCAAAGGCAGCAATTGGCGGAATTCCGCTTCTTAGGGGAAGTGAGAAATTGCTGAGCTGACACCAAGTCCTGCAGTGTCCCTGTCACCTGCAGAGCCACCGCATCCTCGCCACGGTAGCGGGCATTGTGACAAAGGTTCTATGTCAGCTGGGTGTGGCAGCCAGGCGCCCCCTAGGGGATGGGGAGCCTGTCAGCCCCGGGCCTGTCACTGCCTGCTGGCCCTGCTGCCACCAGCCAGGCCTCTGAAAACTTGTCAAACCATGCCCAGACTTGGGGCCAGTTTAGCCCAAAGTCTGCAAGAGACAAGTCGGGAAGAAAGATATGGGACAGAGGGAGAAAGCGAAGGGAGCAGGAGAAAGGGAAGGAAGAATAAAAAGTAGTGTTGGGCTGCAGGAGTGAGATGGAGGAATTGCAAGAAAAGAGGCAGGAAGCAGGAGAGTGAGAGAAAAGGAAAGAAGAGACATGCAGCCAGACGAGGGCTTAGTGAGAGAGGATGGGACAGAGAACAGGATGAGAAGGAAAGAAGGCAAGGCTAGGACAGGCAAGGACAGGCAAGGCAAGGCTAGGCTGCAGGACATGTTTTTGCTTTATAGTTTCTAGCACATTCGTCTTCAGACTAGGAGGAAAGCCATAAGACCGTATGGATTAGGCCCAAGCAAAAACCCCAGCTACTTGAGACTCTTAGACTAAGCCTAAAATACCAAGATCTCTCCATAAGGATGGTTTTTATACTGTACTTCCACAATCTGCTGGCAGTACCAAAAAATAAGCTGCAGATCTCCTTAGGCTGAGTCATGGTGCTTTGGGGCAGGGACCATGCATATCATGGGAATATTTCACAGTTTCTGCTCTGTTTTCAGTGTATGACACCAAAACACCCACCTGATGACATCCTTTCAAGAGCAAAGGCAGCAATTTGCAGAATTCCGCTTCTTAGGGGAAGTGAGAAATTGCTGAGCTGACACCAAGTCCTGCAGTGTCCCTGTCACCTGCAGAGCCACCGCATCCTCGCCACGGTAGCGGGCATTGTGACAAAGGTTCTATGTCAGCTGGGTGTGGCAGCCAGGCGCCCCCTAGGGGATGGGGAGCCTGTCAGCCCCGGGCCTGTCACTGCCTGCTGGCCCTGCTGCCACCAGCCAGGCCTCTGAAAACTTGTCAAACCATGCCCAGACTTGGGGCCAGTTTGGCCCAAAGTCTGCAAGAGACAAGTCGGGAAGAAAGATATGGGACAGAGGGAGAAAGCGAAGGGAGCAGGAGAAAGGGAAGGAAGAATAAAAAGTAGTGTTGGGCTGCAGGAGTGAGATGGAGGAATTGCAAGAAAAGAGGCAGGAAGCAGGAGAGTGAGAGAAAAGGAAAGAAGAGACATGCAGCCAGACGGGGGGTTAGTGAGAGAGGATGGGACAGAGAACAGGATGAGAAGGACATAAGGCAAGGCTAGGACAGGCAAGGACAGGCAAGGCAAGGCTAGGCTGCAGGACATGTTTTTGCTTTATAGTTTCTAGCACATTCGTCTTCAGACTAGGAGGAAAGCCATAAGACCGTATGGATTAGGCCCAAGCAAAATCCCCAGCTACTTGAGACACTTAGACTAAGCCTAAAATACCAAGATCTCTCCATAAGGATGGTTTTTATACTGTACTTCCACAATCTGCTGGCAGTACAAAAAAATAAGCTACAGATCTCCTTAGGCTGAGTCATGGTGCTTTGGGGCAGGGACCATGCATATCATGGGAATATTTCACAGTTTCTGCTCTGTTTTCAGTGTATGACACCAAAACACCCACCTGATGACATCCTTTCAAGAGCAAAGGCAGCAATTTGCAGAATTCCGCTTCTTAGGGGAAGTGAGAAATTGCTGAGCTGACACCAAGTCCTGCAGTGTCCCTGTCACCTGCAGAGCCACCGCATCCTCGCCACGGTAGCGGGCATTGTGACAAAGGTTCTATGTCAGCTGGGTGTGGCAGCCAGGCGCCCCCTAGGGGATGGGCAGCCTGTCAGCCCCGGCCCTGTCACTGCCTGGTGTCCCTGCTGCCACCAGCCAGGCCTCTGAAAACTTGTCAAACCATGCCCAGACTTGGGGCCAGTTTGGCCCAAAGTCTGCAAGAGACAAGTCGGGAAGAAAGATATGGGACATAGGGAGAAAGCGAAGGGAGCAGGAGAAAGGGAAGGAAGAATAAAAAGTAGTGTTGGGCTGCAGGAGTGAGATGGAGGAATTGCAAGAAAAGAGGCAGGAAGCAGGAGAGTGAGAGAAAAGGAAAGAAGAGACATGCAGCCAGACGAGGGCTTAGTGAGAGAGGATGGGACAGAGAACAGGATGAGAAGGAAAGAAGGCAAGGCTAGGACAGGCAAGGACAGGCAAGGCAAGGCTAGGCTGCAGGACATGTTTTTGCTTTATAGTTTCTAGCACATTCGTCTTCAGACTAGGAGGAAAGCCATAAGACCCTATGGATTAGGCCCAAGCAAAAACCCCAGCTACTTGAAACACTTAGACTAAGCCTAAAATAGCAAGATCTCTCCATAAGGATGGTTTTTATACTGTACTTCCACAATCTGCTGGCAGTACAAAAAAATAAGCTGCAGATCTCCTTAGGCTGAGTCATGGTGCTTTGGGGCAGGGACCATGCATATCATGGGAATATTTCACAGTTTCTGCTCTGTTTTCAGTGTATGACACCAAAACACCCACCTGATGACATCCTTTCAAGAGCAAAGGCAGCAATTTGCAGAATTCCGCTTCTTAGGGGAAGTAAGAAATTGCTGAGCTGACACCAAGTCCTGCAGTGTCCCTGTCACCTGCAGAGCCACCGCATCCTCGCCACGGTAGCGGGCATTGTGACAAAGGTTCTATGTCAGCTGGGTGTGGCAGCCAGGCGCCCCCTAGGGGATGGGGAGCCTGTCAGCCCCGGGCCTGTCACTGCCTGGTGTCCCTGCTGCCACCAGCCAGGCCTCTGAAAACTTGTCAAACCATGCCCAGACTTGGGGCCAGTTTGGCCCAAAGTCTGCAAGAGACAAGTCGGGAAGAAAGATATGGGACAGAGGGAGAAAGCGAAGGGAGCAGGAGAAAGGGAAGGAAGAATAAAAAGTAGTGTTGGGCTGCAGGAGTGAGATGGAGGAATTGCAAGAAAAGAGGCAGGAAGCAGGAGAGTGAGAGAAAAGGAAAGAAGAGACATGCAGCCAGACGAGGGCTTAGTGAGAGAGGATGGGACAGAGAACAGGATGAGAAGGAAAGAAGGCAAGGCTAGGACAGGCAAGGACAGGCAAGGCAAGGCTAGGCTGCAGGACATTTTTTTGCTTTATAGTTTCTAGCACATTCGTGTTCAGACGAGGAGGAAAGCCATAAGACCGTATGGATTAGGCCCAAGCAAAAACCCCAGCTTCTTGAAACACTTAGACTAAGCCTAAAATAGCAAGATCTCTCCATAAGGATGGTTTTTATACTGTACTTCCACAATCTGCTGGCAGTACAAAAAAATAAGCTGCAGATCTCCTTAGGCTGAGTCATGGTGCTTTGGGGCAGGGACCATGCATATCATGGGAATATTTCACAGTTTCTGCTCTGTTTTCAGTGTATGACACCAAAACACCCACCTGATGACATCCTTTCAAGAGCAAAGGCAGCAATTTGCAGAATTCCGCTTCTTAGGGGAAGTGAGAAATTGCTGAGCTGACACCAAGTCCTGCAGTGTCCCTGTCACCTGCAGAGCCACCGCATCCTCGCCACGGTAGCGGGCATTGTGACAAAGGTTCTATGTCAGCTGGGTGTGGCAGCCACGCGCCCCCTAGGGGATGGGGAGCCTGTCAGCCCCGGGCCTGTCACTGCCTGCTGGCTCTGCTGCCACCAGCCAGGCCTCTGAAAACTTGTCAAACCATGCCCAGACTTGGGGCCAGTTTGGCCCAAAGTCTGCAAGAGACAAGTCGGGAAGAAAGATATGGGACAGAGGGAGAAAGCGAAGGGAGCAGGAGAAAGGGAAGGAAGAATAAAAAGTAGTGTTGGGCTGCAGGAGTGAGATGGAGGAATTGCAAGAAAAGAGGCAGGAAGCAGGAGAGTGAGAGAAAAGGAAAGAAGAGACATGCAGCCAGACGAGGGCTTAGTGAGAGAGGATGGGACAGAGAACAGGATGAGAAGGAAAGAAGGCAAGGCTAGGACAGGCAAGGACAGGCAAGGCAAGGCTAGGCTGCAGGACATGTTTTTGCTTTATAGTTTCTAGCACATTCGTCTTCAGACTAGGAGGAAAGCCATAAGACCCTATGGATTAGGCCCAAGCAAAAACCCCAGCTACTTGAGACTCTTAGACTAAGCCTAAAATACCAAGATCTCTCCATAAGGATGGTTTTTTTACTGTACTTCCACAATCTGCTGGCAGTACAAAAAAATAAGTTACAGATCTCCATAGGCTGAGTCATGGTGCTTTGGGGCAGGGACCATGCATATCATGGGAATATTTCACAGTTTCTGCTCTGTTTTCAGTGTATGACACCAAAACACCCACCTGATGACATCCTTTCAAGAGCAAAGGCAGCAATTGGCAGAATTCCGCTTCTTAGGGGAAGTGAGAAATTGCTGAGCTGACACCAAGTCCTGCAGTGTCCCTGTCACCTGCAGAGCCACCGCATCCTCGCCACGGTAGCGGGCATTGTGACAAAGGTTCTATGTCAGCTGGGTGTGGCAGCCAGGCGCCCCCTAGGGGATGGGGAGCCTGTCAGCCCCGGGCCTGTCACTGCCTGCTGGCCCTGCTGCCACCAGCCAGGCCTCTGAAAACTTGTCAAACCATGCCTAGACTTGGGGCCAGTTTGGCCCAAAGTCTGCAAGAGACAAGTCGGGAAGAAAGATATGGGACAGAGGGAGAAAGCGAAGGGAGCAGGAGAAAGGGAAGGAAGAATAAAAAGTAGTGTTGGGCTGCAGGAGTGAGATGGAGGAATTGCAAGAAAAGAGGCAGGAAGCAGGAGAGTGAGAGAAAAGGAAAGAAGAGACATGCAGCCAGACGAGGGCTTAGTGAGAGAGGATGGGACAGAGAACAGGATGAGAAGGAAAGAAGGCAAGGCTAGGACAGACAAGGACAGGCAAGGCAAGGCTAGGCTGCAGGACATGTTTTTGCTTTATAGTTTCTAGCACATTCGTCTTCAGACTAGGAGGAAAGCCATAAGACCATATGGATTAGGCCCAAGCAAAAACCCCAGCTACTTGAGACTCTTAGACTAAGCCTAAAATACCAAGATCTCTCCATAAGGATGGTTTTTATACTGTACTTCCACAATCTGCTGGCAGTACAAAAAAAGAAGCTGCAGATCTCCTTAGGCTGAGTCATGGTGCTTTGGGGCAGGGACCATGCATATCATGGGAATATTTCACAGTTTCTGCTCTGTTTTCAGTGTATGACACCAAAACACCCACCTGATGACATCCTTTCAAGAGCAAAGGCAGCAATTGGCGGAATTCCGCTTCTTAGGGGAAGTGAGAAATTGCTGAGCTGACACCAAGTCCTGCAGTGTCCCTGTCACCTGCAGAGCCACCGCATCCTCGCCACGGTAGCGGGCATTGTGACAAAGGTTCTATGTCAGCTGGGTGTGGCAGCCAGGCGCCCCCTAGGGGATGGGGAGCCTGTCAGCCCCGGGCCTGTCACTGCCTGCTGGCCCTGCTGCCACCAGCCAGGCCTCTGAAAACTTGTCAAACCATGCCCAGACTTGGGGCCAGTTTAGCCCAAAGTCTGCAAGAGACAAGTCGGGAAGAAAGATATGGGACAGAGGGAGAAAGCGAAGGGAGCAGGAGAAAGGGAAGGAAGAATAAAAAGTAGTGTTGGGCTGCAGGAGTGAGATGGAGGAATTGCAAGAAAAGAGGCAGGAAGCAGGAGAGTGAGAGAAAAGGAAAGAAGAGACATGCAGCCAGACGAGGGCTTAGTGAGAGAGGATGGGACAGAGAACAGGATGAGAAGGAAAGAAGGCAAGGCTAGGACAGGCAAGGACAGGCAAGGCAAGGCTAGGCTGCAGGACATGTTTTTGCTTTATAGTTTCTAGCACATTCGTCTTCAGACTAGGAGGAAATCCATAAGACCGTATGGATTAGGCCCAAGCAAAAACCCCAGCTACTTGAGACTCTTAGACTAAGCCTAAAATACCAAGATCTCTCCATAAGGATGGTTTTTATACTGTACTTCCACAATCTGCTGGCAGTACCAAAAAATAAGCTGCAGATCTCCTTAGGCTGAGTCATGGTGCTTTGGGGCAGGGACCATGCATATCATGGGAATATTTCACAGTTTCTGCTCTGTTTTCAGTGTATGACACCAAAACACCCACCTGATGACATCCTTTCAAGAGCAAAGGCAGCAATTTGCAGAATTCCGCTTCTTAGGGGAAGTGAGAAATTGCTGAGCTGACACCAAGTCCTGCAGTGTCCCTGTCACCTGCAGAGCCACCGCATCCTCGCCACGGTAGCGGGCATTGTGACAAAGGTTCTATGTCAGCTGGGTGTGGCAGCCAGGCGCCCCCTAGGGGATGGGGAGCCTGTCAGCCCCGGGCCTGTCACTGCCTGCTGGCCCTGCTGCCACCAGCCAGGCCTCTGAAAACTTGTCAAACCATGCCCAGACTTGGGGCCAGTTTGGCCCAAAGTCTGCAAGAGACAAGTCGGGAAGAAAGATATGGGACAGAGGGAGAAAGCGAAGGGAGCAGGAGAAAGGGAAGGAAGAATAAAAAGTAGTGTTGGGCTGCAGGAGTGAGATGGAGGAATTGCAAGAAAAGAGGCAGGAAGCAGGAGAGTGAGAGAAAAGGAAAGAAGAGACATGCAGCCAGACGGGGGGTTAGTGAGAGAGGATGGGACAGAGAACAGGATGAGAAGGACATAAGGCAAGGCTAGGACAGGCAAGGACAGGCAAGGCAAGGCTAGGCTGCAGGACATGTTTTTGCTTTATAGTTTCTAGCACATTCGTCTTCAGACTAGGAGGAAAGCCATAAGACCGTATGGATTAGGCCCAAGCAAAATCCCCAGCTACTTGAGACACTTAGACTAAGCCTAAAATACCAAGATCTCTCCATAAGGATGGTTTTTATACTGTACTTCCACAATCTGCTGGCAGTACAAAAAAATAAGCTACAGATCTCCTTAGGCTGAGTCATGGTGCTTTGGGGCAGGGACCATGCATATCATGGGAATATTTCACAGTTTCTGCTCTGTTTTCAGTGTATGACACCAAAACACCCACCTGATGACATCCTTTCAAGAGCAAAGGCAGCAATTTGCAGAATTCCGCTTCTTAGGGGAAGTGAGAAATTGCTGAGCTGACACCAAGTCCTGCAGTGTCCCTGTCACCTGCAGAGCCACCGCATCCTCGCCACGGTAGCGGGCATTGTGACAAAGGTTCTATGTCAGCTGGGTGTGGCAGCCAGGCGCCCCCTAGGGGATGGGCAGCCTGTCAGCCCCGGCCCTGTCACTGCCTGGTGTCCCTGCTGCCACCAGCCAGGCCTCTGAAAACTTGTCAAACCATGCCCAGACTTGGGGCCAGTTTGGCCCAAAGTCTGCAAGAGACAAGTCGGGAAGAAAGATATGGGACAGAGGGAGAAAGCGAAGGGAGCAGGAGAAAGGGAAGGAAGAATAAAAAGTAGTGTTGGGCTGCAGGAGTGAGATGGAGGAATTGCAAGAAAAGAGGCAGGAAGCAGGAGAGTGAGAGAAAAGGAAAGAAGAGACATGCAGCCAGACGAGGGCTTAGTGAGAGAGGATGGGACAGAGAACAGGATGAGAAGGAAAGAAGGCAAGGCTAGGACAGGCAAGGACAGGCAAGGCAAGGCTAGGCTGCAGGACATGTTTTTGCTTTATAGTTTCTAGCACATTCGTCTTCAGACTAGGAGGAAAGCCATAAGACCCTATGGATTAGGCCCAAGCAAAAACCCCAGCTACTTGAAACACTTAGACTAAGCCTAAAATAGCAAGATCTCTCCATAAGGATGGTTTTTATACTGTACTTCCACAATCTGCTGGCAGTACAAAAAAATAAGCTGCAGATCTCCTTAGGCTGAGTCATGGTGCTTTGGGGCAGGGACCATGCATATCATGGGAATATTTCACAGTTTCTGCTCTGTTTTCAGTGTATGACACCAAAACACCCACCTGATGACATCCTTTCAAGAGCAAAGGCAGCAATTTGCAGAATTCCGCTTCTTAGGGGAAGTGAGAAATTGCTGAGCTGACACCAAGTCCTGCAGTGTCCCTGTCACCTGCAGAGCCACCGCATCCTCGCCACGGTAGCGGGCATTGTGACAAAGGTTCTATTTCAGCTGGGTGTGGCAGCCACGCGCCCCCTAGGGGATGGGGAGCCTGTCAGCCTCGGGCCTGTCACTGCCTGCTGGCCCTGCTGCCACCAGCCAGGCCTCTGAAAACTTGTCAAACCATGCCCAGACTTGGGGCCAGTTTGGCCCAAAGTCTGCAAGAGACAAGTCGGGAAGAAAGATATGGGACAGAGGGAGAAAGCGAAGGGAGCAGGAGAAAGGGAAGGAAGAATAAAAAGTAGTGTTGGGCTGCAGGAGTGAGATGGAGGAATTGCAAGAAAAGAGGCAGGAAGCAGGAGAGTGAGAGAAAAGGAAAGAAGAGACATGCAGCCAGACGAGGGCTTAGTGAGAGAGGATGGGACAGAGAACAGGATGAGAAGGAAAGAAGGCAAGGCTAGGACAGGCAAGGACAGGCAAGGCAAGGCTAGGCTGCAGGACATGTTTTTGCTTTATAGTTTCTAGCACATTCGTCTTCAGACTAGGAGGAAAGCCATAAGACCCTATGGATTAGGCCCAAGCAAAAACCCCAGCTACTTGAAACACTTAGACTAAGCCTAAAATAGCAAGATCTCTCCATAAGGATGGTTTTTATACTGTACTTCCACAATCTGCTGGCAGTACAAAAAAATAAGCTGCAGATCTCCTTAGGCTGAGTCATGGTGCTTTGGGGCAGGGACCATGCATATCATGGGAATATTTCACAGTTTCTGCTCTGTTTTCAGTGTATGACACCAAAACACCCACCTGATGACATCCTTTCAAGAGCAAAGGCAGCAATTTGCAGAATTCCGCTTCTTAGGGGAAGTGAGAAATTGCTGAGCTGACACCAAGTCCTGCAGTGTCCCTGTCACCTGCAGAGCCACCGCATCCTCGCCACGGTAGCGGGCATTGTGACAAAGGTTCTATGTCAGCTGGGTGTGGCAGCCAGGCGCCCCCTAGGGGATGGGGAGCCTGTCAGCCCCGGGCCTGTCACTGCCTGGTGTCCCTGCTGCCACCAGCCAGGCCTCTGAAAACTTGTCAAACCATGCCCAGACTTGGGGCCAGTTTGGCCCAAAGTCTGCAAGAGACAAGTCGGGAAGAAAGATATGGGACAGAGGGAGAAAGCGAAGGGAGCAGGAGAAAGGGAAGGAAGAATAAAAAGTAGTGTTGGGCTGCAGGAGTGAGATGGAGGAATTGCAAGAAAAGAGGCAGGAAGCAGGAGAGTGAGAGAAAAGGAAAGAAGAGACATGCAGCCAGACGAGGGCTTAGTGAGAGAGGATGGGACAGAGAACAGGATGAGAAGGAAAGAAGGCAAGGCTAGGACAGGCAAGGACAGGCAAGGCAAGGCTAGGCTGCAGGACATTTTTTTGCTTTATAGTTTCTAGCACATTCGTGTTCAGACGAGGAGGAAAGCCATAAGACCGTATGGATTAGGCCCAAGCAAAAACCCCAGCTTCTTGAAACACTTAGACTAAGCCTAAAATAGCAAGATCTCTCCATAAGGATGGTTTTTATACTGTACTTCCACAATCTGCTGGCAGTACAAAAAAATAAGCTGCAGATCTCCTTAGGCTGAGTCATGGTGCTTTGGGGCAGGGACCATGCATATCATGGGAATATTTCACAGTTTCTGCTCTGTTTTCAGTGTATGACACCAAAACACCCACCTGATGACATCCTTTCAAGAGCAAAGGCAGCAATTTGCAGAATTCCGCTTCTTAGGGGAAGTGAGAAATTGCTGAGCTGACACCAAGTCCTGCAGTGTCCCTGTCACCTGCAGAGCCACCGCATCCTCGCCACGGTAGCGGGCATTGTGACAAAGGTTCTATGTCAGCTGGGTGTGGCAGCCACGCGCCCCCTAGGGGATGGGGAGCCTGTCAGCCCCGGGCCTGTCACTGCCTGCTGGCTCTGCTGCCACCAGCCAGGCCTCTGAAAACTTGTCAAACCATGCCCAGACTTGGGGCCAGTTTGGCCCAAAGTCTGCAAGAGACAAGTCGGGAAGAAAGATATGGGACAGAGGGAGAAAGCGAAGGGAGCAGGAGAAAGGGAAGGAAGAATAAAAAGTAGTGTTGGGCTGCAGGAGTGAGATGGAGGAATTGCAAGAAAAGAGGCAGGAAGCAGGAGAGTGAGAGAAAAGGAAAGAAGAGACATGCAGCCAGACGAGGGCTTAGTGAGAGAGGATGGGACAGAGAACAGGATGAGAAGGAAAGAAGGCAAGGCTAGGACAGGCAAGGACAGGCAAGGCAAGGCTAGGCTGCAGGACATGTTTTTGCTTTATAGTTTCTAGCACATTCGTCTTCAGACTAGGAGGAAAGCCATAAGACCCTATGGATTAGGCCCAAGCAAAAACCCCAGCTACTTGAAACACTTAGACTAAGCCTAAAATAGCAAGATCTCTCCATAAGGATGGTTTTTATACTGTACTTCCACAATCTGCTGGCAGTACAAAAAAATAAGCTGCAGATCTCCTTAGGCTGAGTCATGGTGCTTTGGGGCAGGGACCATGCATATCATGGGAATATTTCACAGTTTCTGCTCTGTTTTCAGTGTATGACACCAAAACACCCACCTGATGACATCCTTTCAAGAGCAAAGGCAGCAATTTGCAGAATTCCGCTTCTTAGGGGAAGTGAGAAATTGCTGAGCTGACACCAAGTCCTGCAGTGTCCCTGTCACCTGCAGAGCCACCGCATCCTCGCCACGGTAGCGGGCATTGTGACAAAGGTTCTATGTCAGCTGGGTGTGGCAGCCAGGCGCCCCCTAGGGGATGGGGAGCCTGTCAGCCCCGGGCCTGTCACTGCCTGGTGTCCCTGCTGCCACCAGCCAGGCCTCTGAAAACTTGTCAAACCATGCCCAGACTTGGGGCCAGTTTGGCCCAAAGTCTGCAAGAGACAAGTCGGGAAGAAAGATATGGGACAGAGGGAGAAAGCGAAGGGAGCAGGAGAAAGGGAAGGAAGAATAAAAAGTAGTGTTGGGCTGCAGGAGTGAGATGGAGGAATTGCAAGAAAAGAGGCAGGAAGCAGGAGAGTGAGAGAAAAGGAAAGAAGAGACATGCAGCCAGACGAGGGCTTAGTGAGAGAGGATGGGACAGAGAACAGGATGAGAAGGAAAGAAGGCAAGGCTAGGACAGGCAAGGACAGGCAAGGCAAGGCTAGGCTGCAGGACATGTTTTTGCTTTATAGTTTCTAGCACATTCGTGTTCAGACGAGGAGGAAAGCCATAAGACCGTATGGATTAGGCCCAAGCAAAAACCCCAGCTTCTTGAAACACTTAGACTAAGCCTAAAATAGCAAGATCTCTCCATAAGGATGGTTTTTATACTGTACTTCCACAATCTGCTGGCAGTACAAAAAAATAAGCTGCAGATCTCCTTAGGCTGAGTCATGGTGCTTTGGGGCAGGGACCATGCATATCATGGGAATATTTCACAGTTTCTGCTCTGTTTTCAGTGTATGACACCAAAACACCCACCTGATGACATCCTTTCAAGAGCAAAGGCAGCAATTTGCAGAATTCCGCTTCTTAGGGGAAGTGAGAAATTGCTGAGCTGACACCAAGTCCTGCAGTGTCCCTGTCACCTGCAGAGCCACCGCATCCTCGCCACGGTAGCGGGCATTGTGACAAAGGTTCTATGTCAGCTGGGTGTGGCAGCCACGCGCCCCCTAGGGGATGGGGAGCCTGTCAGCCCCGGGCCTGTCACTGCCTGCTGGCTCTGCTGCCACCAGCCAGGCCTCTGAAAACTTGTCAAACCATGCCCAGACTTGGGGCCAGTTTGGCCCAAAGTCTGCAAGAGACAAGTCGGGAAGAAAGATATGGGACAGAGGGAGAAAGCGAAGGGAGCAGGAGAAAGGGAAGGAAGAATAAAAAGTAGTGTTGGGCTGCAGGAGTGAGATGGAGGAATTGCAAGAAAAGAGGCAGGAAGCAGGAGAGTGAGAGAAAAGGAAAGAAGAGACATGCAGCCAGACGAGGGCTTAGTGAGAGAGGATGGGACAGAGAACAGGATGAGAAGGAAAGAAGGCAAGGCTAGGACAGGCAAGGACAGGCAAGGCAAGGCTAGGCTGCAGGACATGTTTTTGCTTTATAGTTTCTAGCACATTCGTCTTCAGACTAGGAGGAAAGCCATAAGACCCTATGGATTAGGCCCAAGCAAAAACCCCAGCTACTTGAGACTCTTAGACTAAGCCTAAAATACCAAGATCTCTCCATAAGGATGGTTTTTTTACTGTACTTCCATAATCTGCTGGCAGTACAAAAAAATAAGTTACAGATCTCCATAGGCTGAGTCATGGTGCTTTGGGGCAGGGACCATGCATATCATGGGAATATTTCACAGTTTCTGCTATGTTTTCAGTGTATGACACCAAAACACCCACCTGATGACATCCTTTCAAGAGCAAAGGCAGCAATTTACAGAATTCCGCTTCTTAGGGGAAGTGAGAAATTGCTGAGCTGACACCAAGTCCTGCAGTGTCCCTGTCACCTGCAGAGCCACCGCATCCTCGCCACGGTAGCGGGCATTGTGACAAAGGTTCTATGTCAGCTGGGTGTGGCAGCCAGGCGCCCCCTAGGGGATGGGGAGCCTGTCAGCCCCGGGCCTGTCACTGCCTGCTGGCCCTGCTGCCACCAGCCAGGCCTCTGAAAACTTGTCAAACCATGCCCAGACTTGCGGCCAGTTTGGCCCAAAGTCTGCAAGAGACAAGTCGGGAAGAAAGATATGGGACAGAGGGAGAAAGCGAAGGGAGCAGGAGAAAGGGAAGGAAGAATAAAAAGTAGTGTTGGGCTGCAGGAGTGAGATGGAGGAATTGCAAGAAAAGAGGCAGGAAGCAGGAGAGTGAGAGAAAAGGAAAGAAGAGACATGCAGCCAGACGAGGGCTTAGTGAGAGAGGATGGGACAGAGAACAGGATGAGAAGGAAAGAAGGCAAGGCTAGGACAGACAAGGACAGGCAAGGCAAGGCTAGGCTGCAGGACATGTTTTTGCTTTATAGTTTCTAGCACATTCGTCTTCAGACTAGGAGGAAAGCCATAAGACCATATGGATTAGGCCCAAGCAAAAACCCCAGCTACTTGAGACTCTTAGACTAAGCCTAAAATACCAAGATCTCTCCATAAGGATGGTTTTTATACTGTACTTCCACAATCTGCTGGCAGTACAAAAAAAGAAGCTGCAGATCTCCTTAGGCTGAGTCATGGTGCTTTGGGGCAGGGACCATGCATATCATGGGAATATTTCACAGTTTCTGCTCTGTTTTCAGTGTATGACACCAAAACACCCACCTGATGACATCCTTTCAAGAGCAAAGGCAGCAATTGGCGGAATTCCGCTTCTTAGGTGAAGTGAGAAATTGCTGAGCTGACACCAAGTCCTGCAGTGTCCCTGTCACCTGCAGAGCCACCGCATCCTCGCCACGGTAGCGGGCATTGTGACAAAGGTTCTATGTCAGCTGGGTGTGGCAGCCAGGCGCCCCCTAGGGGATGGGGAGCCTGTCAGCCCCGGGCCTGTCACTGCCTGCTGGCCCTGCTGCCACCAGCCAGGCCTCTGAAAACTTGTCAAACCATGCCCAGACTTGGGGCCAGTTTAGCCCAAAGTCTGCAAGAGACAAGTCGGGAAGAAAGATATGGGACAGAGGGAGAAAGCGAAGGGAGCAGGAGAAAGGGAAGGAAGAATAAAAAGTAGTGTTGGGCTGCAGGAGTGAGATGGAGGAATTGCAAGAAAAGAGGCAGGAAGCAGGAGAGTGAGAGAAAAGGAAAGAAGAGACATGCAGCCAGACGAGGGCTTAGTGAGAGAGGATGGGACAGAGAACAGGATGAGAAGGAAAGAAGGCAAGGCTAGGACAGGCAAGGACAGGCAAGGCAAGGCTAGGCTGCAGGACATGTTTTTGCTTTATAGTTTCTAGCACATTCGTCTTCAGACTAGGAGGAAAGCCATAAGACCGTATGGATTAGGCCCAAGGAAAAACCCCAGCTACTTGAGACTCTTAGACTAAGCCTAAAATACCAAGATCTCTCCATAAGGATGGTTTTTATACTGTACTTCCACAATCTGCTGGCAGTACCAAAAAATAAGCTGCAGATCTCCTTAGGCTGAGTCATGGTGCTTTGGGGCAGGGACCATGCATATCATGGGAATATTTCACAGTTTCTGCTCTGTTTTCAGTGTATGACACCAAAACACCCACCTGATGACATCCTTTCAAGAGCAAAGGCAGCAATTTGCAGAATTCCGCTTCTTAGGGGAAGTGAGAAATTGCTGAGCTGACACCAAGTCCTGCAGTGTCCCTGTCACCTGCAGAGCCACCGCATCCTCGCCACGGTAGCGGGCATTGTGACAAAGGTTCTATGTCAGCTGGGTGTGGCAGCCAGGCGCCCCCTAGGGGATGGGGAGCCTGTCAGCCCCGGGCCTGTCACTGCCTGCTGGCTCTGCTGCCACCAGCCAGGCCTCTGAAAACTTGTCAAACCATGCCCAGACTTGCGGCCAGTTTGGCCCAAAGTCTGCAAGAGACAAGTCGGGAAGAAAGATATGGGACAGAGGGAGAAAGCGAAGGGAGCAGGAGAAAGGGAAGGAAGAATAAAAAGTAGTGTTGGGCTGCAGGAGAGAGATGGAGGAATTTCAAGAAAAGAGGCAGGAAGCAGGAGAGTGAGAGAAAAGGAAAGAAGAGACATGCAGCCAGACGAGGGCTTAGTGAGAGAGGATGGGACAGAGAACAGGATGAGAAGGAAAGAAGGCAAGGCTAGGACAGGCAAGGACAGGCAAGGCAAGGCTAGGCTGCAGGACATGTTTTTGCTTTATAGTTTCTAGCACATTCGTCTTCAGACTAGGAGGAAAGCCATAAGACCATATGGATTAGGCCCAAGCAAAAACCCCAGCTACTTGAGACTCTTAGACTAAGCCTAAAATACGAAGATCTCTCCATAAGGATGGTTTTTATACTGTACTTCCACAATCTGCTGGCAGTACAAAAAAATAAGTTACAGATCTCCTTAGGCTGAGTCATGGTGCTTTGGGGCAGGGACCATGCATATCATGGGAATATTTCACAGTTTCTGCTCTGTTTTCAGTGTATGACACCAAAACACCCACCTGATGACATCCTTTCAAGAGCAAAGGCAGCAATTTGCAGAATTCCGCTTCTTAGGGGAAGTGAGAAATTGCTGAGCTGACACCAAGTCCTGCAGTGTCCCTGTCACCTGCAGAGCCACCGCATCCTCGCCACGGTAGCGGGCATTGTGACAAAGGTTCTATGTCAGCTGGGTGTGGCAGCCAGGCGCCCCCTAGGGGATGGGGAGCCTGTCAGCCCCGGGCCTGTCACTGCCTGCTGGCCCTGCTGCCACCAGCCAGGCCTCTGAAAACTTGTCAAACCATGCCCAGACTTGCGGCCAGTTTGGCCCAAAGTCTGCAAGAGACAAGTCGGGAAGAAAGATATGGGACAGAGGGAGAAAGCGAAGGGAGCAGGAGAAAGGGAAGGAAGAATAAAAAGTAGTGTTGGGCTGCAGGAGAGAGATGGAGGAATTTCAAGAAAAGAGGCAGGAAGCAGGAGAGTGAGAGAAAAGGAAAGAAGAGACATGCAGCCAGACGAGGGCTTAGTGAGAGAGGATGGGACAGAGAACAGGATGAGAAGGACAGAAGGCAAGGCTAGGACAGGCAAGGACAGGCAAGGCAAGGCTAGGCTGCAGGACATGTTTTTGCTTTATAGTTTCTAGCACATTCGTCTTCAGACTAGGAGGAAAGCCATAAGACCGTATGGATTAGGCCCAAGCAAAAACCCCAGCTACTTGAGACTCTTAGACTAAGCCTAAAATACGAAGATCTCTCCATAAGGATGGTTTTTATACTGTACTTCCACAATCTGCTGGCAGTACAAAAAAATAAGTTACAGATCTCCTTAGGCTGAGTCATGGTGCTTTGGGGCAGGGACCATGCATATCATGGGAATATTTCACAGTTTCTGCTCTGTTTTCAGTGTATGACACCAAAACACCCACCTGATGACATCCTTTCAAGAGCAAAGGCAGCAATTTGCAGAATTCCGCTTCTTAGGGGAAGTGAGAAATTGCTGAGCTGACACCAAGTCCTGCAGTGTCCCTGTCACCTGCAGAGCCACCGCATCCTCGCCACGGTAGCGGGCATTGTGACAAAGGTTCTATGTCAGCTGGGTGTGGCAGCCAGGCGCCCCCTAGGGGATGGGGAGCCTGTCAGCCCCGGGCCTGTCACTGCCTGCTGGCCCTGCTGCCACCAGCCAGGCCTCTGAAAACTTGTCAAACCATGCCCAGACTTGCGGCCAGTTTGGCCCAAAGTCTGCAAGAGACAAGTCGGGAAGAAAGATATGGGACAGAGGGAGAAAGCGAAGGGAGCAGGAGAAAGGGAAGGAAGAATAAAAAGTAGTGTTGGGCTGCAGGAGAGAGATGGAGGAATTTCAAGAAAAGAGGCAGGAAGCAGGAGAGTGAGAGAAAAGGAAAGAAGAGACATGCAGCCAGACGAGGGCTTAGTGAGAGAGGATGGGACAGAGAACAGGATGAGAAGGACAGAAGGCAAGGCTAGGACAGGCAAGGACAGGCAAGGCAAGGCTAGGCTGCAGGACATGTTTTTGCTTTATAGTTTCTAGCACATTCGTCTTCAGACTAGGAGGAAAGCCATAAGACCGTATGGATTAGGCCCAAGCAAAAACCCCAGCTACTTGAGACTCTTAGACTAAGCCTAAAATACGAAGATCTCTCCATAAGGATGGTTTTTATACTGTACTTCCACAATCTGCTGGCAGTACAAAAAAATAAGTTACAGATCTCCTTAGGCTGAGTCATGGTGCTTTGGGGCAGGGACCATGCATATCATGGGAATATTTCACAGTTTCTGCTCTGTTTTCAGTGTATGACACCAAAACACCCACCTGATGACATCCTTTCAAGAGCAAAGGCAGCAATTGGCAGAATTCCGCTTCTTAGGGGAAGTGAGAAATTGCTGAGCTGACACCAAGTCCTGCAGTGTCCCTGTCACCTGCAGAGCCACCGCATCCACGCCACGGTAGCGGGCATTGTGACAAAGGTTCTATGTCAGCTGGGTGTGGCAACCAGGCGCGCCCTAGGGGATGGGGAACCTGTCAGCCCCGGGCCTGTCACTGCCTGGTGTCCCTGCTGCCACCAGCCAGGCCTCTGAAAACTTGTCAAACCATGCCCAGACTTGGGGCCAGTTTGGCCCAAAGTCTGCAAGAGACAAGTCGGGAAGAAAGATATGGGACAGAGGGAGAAAGTGAAGGGAGCAGGAGAAAGGGAAGGAAGAATAAAAAGTAGTGTTGTGCTGCAGGAGTGAGATGGAGGAATTGCAAGAAAAGAGGCAGGAAGCAGAGAGTGAGAGAAAAGGAAAGAAGAGACATGCAGCCAGACGAGGGCTTAGTGAGAGAGGATGGGACAGAGAACAGGATGAGAAGGAAAGAAGGCAAGGCTAGGACAGGCAAGGACAGGCAAGGCAAGGCTAGGCTGCAGGACATGTTTTTGCTTTATAGTTTCTAGCACATTCGTCTTCAGACTAGGAGGAAATCCATAAGACCGTATGGATTAGGCCCAAGGAAAAACCCCAGCTACTTGAGACTCTTAGACTAAGCCTAAAATAGCAAGATCTCTCCATAAGGATGGTTTTTATACTGTACTTCCACAATCTGCTGGCAGTACAAAAAAATAAGCTGCAGATCTCCTTAGGCTGAGTCATGGTGCTTTGGGGCAGGGACCATGCATATCATGGGAATATTTCACAGTTTCTGCTCTGTTTTCAGTGTATGACACCAAAGCACCCACCTGATGACATCCTTTCAAGAGCAAAGGCAGCAATTTGCAGAATTCCGCTTCTTAGGAGAAGTGAGAAATTGCTGAGCTGACACCAAGTCCTGCAGTGTCCCTGTCACCTGCAGAGCCACCGCATCCTCGCCACGGTAGCGGGCATTGTGACAAAGGTTCTATGTCAGCTGGGTGTGGCAGCCAAGGGCCCCCTAGGGGATGGGGAGCCTGTCAGCCCTGGGCCTGTCACTGCCTGGTGTCCCTGCTGCCACCAGCCAGGCCTCTGAAAACTTGTCAAACCATGCCCAGACTTGGGACCAGTTTGGCCCAAAGTCTGCAAGAGACAAGTCGGGAAGAAAGATATGGGACAGAGGGAGAAAGCGAAGGGAGCAGGAGAAAGGGAAGGAAGAATAAAAAGTAGTGTTGGGCTGCAGGAGTGAGATGGAGGAATTTCAAGAAAAGAGGCAGGAAGCAGGAGAGTGAGAGAAAAGGAAAGAAGAGACATGCAGCCAGATGAGGGCTTAGTGAGAAAGGATGGGACAGAGAAAAGGATGAGAAGGACATAAGGCAAGGCTAGGACAGGCAAGGACAGGCAAGGCAAGGCTAGGCTGCAGGACATGTTTTTGCTTTATAGTTTCTAGCACATTCGTCTTCAGACTAGGAGGAAAGCCATAAGACCGTATGGATTAGGCCCAAGCAAAAACCCCAGCTACTTGAGACACTTAGACTAAGCCTAAAATACCAAGATCTCTCCATAAGGATGGTTTTTATACTGTACTTCCACAATCTGCTGGCAGTACAAAAAAATCAGCTGCAGATCTCCTTAAGCTGAGTCATGGTGCTTTGGGGCAGGGACCATGCATATCATGGGAATATTTCACAGTTTCTGCTCTGTTTTCAGTGTATGACACCAAAACACCCACCTGATGACATCCTTTCAAGAGCAAAGGCAGCAATTTGCAGAATTCCGCTTCTTAGGGGAAGTGAGAAATTGCTGAGCTGACACCAAGTCCTGCAGTGTCCCTGTCACCTGCAGAGCCACCGCATCCTCGCCACGGTAGCGGGCATTGTGACAAAGGTTCTATTTCAGCTGGGTGTGGCAGCCACGCGCCCCCTAGGGGATGGGGAGCCTGTCAGCCTCGGGCCTGTCACTGCCTGCTGGCCCTGCTGCCACCAGCCAGGCCTCTGAAAACTTGTCAAACCATGCCCAGACTTGGGGCCAGTTTGGCCCAAAGTCTGCAAGAGACAAGTCGGGAAGAAAGATATGGGACAGAGGGAGAAAGCGAAGGGAGCAGGAGAAAGGGAAGGAAGAATAAAAAGTAGTGTTGGGCTGCAGGAGTGAGATGGAGGAATTGCAAGAAAAGAGGCAGGAAGCAGGAGAGTGAGAGAAAAGGAAAGAAGAGACATGCAGCCAGACGAGGGCTTAGTGAGAGAGGATGGGACAGAGAACAGGATGAGAAGGACATAAGGCAAGGCTAGGACAGGCAAGGACAGGCAAGGCAAGGCTAGGCTGCAGGACATGTTTTTGCTTTATAGTTTCTAGCACATTCGTCTTCAGACTAGGAGGAAAGCCATAAGACCCTATGGATTAGGCCCAAGCAAAAACCCCAGCTACTTGAAACACTTAGACTAAGCCTAAAATAGCAAGATCTCTCCATAAGGATGGTTTTTATACTGTACTTCCACAATCTGCTGGCAGTACAAAAAAATAAGCTGCAGATCTCCTTAGGCTGAGTCATGGTGCTTTGGGGCAGGGACCATGCATATCATGGGAATATTTCACAGTTTCTGCTCTGTTTTCAGTGTATGACACCAAAACACCCACCTGATGACATCCTTTCAAGAGCAAAGGCAGCAATTTGCAGAATTCCGCTTCTTAGGGGAAGTGAGAAATTGCTGAGCTGACACCAAGTCCTGCAGTGTCCCTGTCACCTGCAGAGCCACCGCATCCTCGCCACGGTAGCGGGCATTGTGACAAAGGTTCTATGTCAGCTGGGTGTGGCAGCCAGGCGCCCCCTAGGGGATGGGGAGCCTGTCAGCCCCGGGCCTGTCACTGCCTGGTGTCCCTGCTGCCACCAGCCAGGCCTCTGAAAACTTGTCAAACCATGCCCAGACTTGGGGCCAGTTTGGCCCAAAGTCTCCAAGAGACAAGTCGGGAAGAAAGATATGGGACAGAGGGAGAAAGCGAAGGGAGCAGGAGAAAGGGAAGGAAGAATAAAAAGTAGTGTTGGGCTGCAGGAGTGAGATGGAGCAATTGCAAGAAAAGAGGCAGGAAGCAGGAGAGTGAGAGAAAAGGAAAGAAGAGACATGCAGCCAGACGAGGGCTTAGTGAGAGAGGATGGGACAGAGAACAGGATGAGAAGGAAAGAAGGCAAGGCTAGGACAGGCAAGGACAGGCAAGGCAAGGCTAGGCTGCAGGACATGTTTTTGCTTTATAGTTTCTAGCACATTCGTCTTCAGACTAGGAGGAAAGCCATAAGACCCTATGGATTAGGCCCAAGCAAAAACCCCAGCTACTTGAAACACTTAGACTAAGCCTAAAATAGCAAGATCTCTCCATAAGGATGGTTTTTATACTGTACTTCCACAATCTGCTGGCAGTACAAAAAAATAAGCTGCAGATCTCCTTAGGCTGAGTCATGGTGCTTTGGGGCAGGGACCATGCATATCATGGGAATATTTCACAGTTTCTGCTCTGTTTTCAGTGTATGACACCAAAACACCCACCTGATGACATCCTTTCAAGAGCAAAGGCAGCAATTTGAAGAATTCCGCTTCTTAGGGGAGGTGAGAAATTGCTGAGCTGACACCAAGTCCTGCAGTGTCCCTGTCACCTGCAGAGCCACCGCATCCTCGCCACGGTAGCGGGCATTGTGACAAAGGTTCTATGTCAGCTGGGTGTGGCAGCCACGCGCCCCCTAGGGGATGGGCAGCCTGTCAGCCCCGGGCCTGTCACTGCCTGGTGTCCCTGCTGCCACCAGCCAGGCCTCTGAAAACTTGTCAAACCATGCCCAGACTTGGGGCCAGTTTGGCCCAAAGTCTCCAAGAGACAAGTCGGGAAGAAAGATATGGGACAGAGGGAGAAAGCGAAGGGAGCAGGAGAAAGGGAAGGAAGAATAAAAAAGTAGTGTTCGGCTGCAGGAGTGGGATGGAGGAATTTCAAGAAAAGAGGCAGGAAGCAGGAGAGTGAGAGAAAAGGAAAGAAGAGACATGCAGCCAGACGTGGGCTTAGTGAGAGAGGATGGGACAGAGAACAGGATGAGAAGGAAAGAAGGCAAGGCTAGGACAGGCAAGGACAGGCAAGGCAAGGCTAGGCTGCAGGACATGTTTTTGCTTTATAGTTTCTAGCACATTCGTCTTCAGACTAGGAGGAAAGCCATAAGACCGTATGGATTAGGCCCAAGCAAAAACCCCAGCTACTTGAGACTCTTAGACTAAGCCTAAAATACCAAGATCTCTCCATAAGGATGTTTTTTTTACTGTACTTCCACAATCTGCTGGCAGTACAAAAAAATAAGTTACAGATCTCCATAGGCTGAGTCATGGTGCTTTGGGGCAGGGACCATGCATATCATGGGAATATTTCACAGTTTCTGCTCTGTTTTCAGTGTATGACACCAAAACACCCACCTGATGACATCCTTTCAAGAGCAAAGGCAGCAATTGGCAGAATTCCGCTTCTTAGGGGAAGTGAGAAATTGCTGAGCTGACACCAAGTCCTGCAGTGTCCCTGTCACCTGCAGAGCCACCGCATCCTCGCCACGGTAGCGGGCATTGTGACAAAGGTTCTATGTCAGCTGGGTGTGGCAGCCAGGCGCCCCCTAGGGGATGGGGAGCCTGTCAGCCCCGGGCCTGTCACTGCCTGCTGGCCCTGCTGCCACCAGCCAGGCCTCTGAAAACTTGTCAAACCATGCCCAGACTTGGGGCCAGTTTGGCCCAAAGTCTGCAAGAGACAAGTCGGGAAGAAAGATATGGGACAGAGGGAGAAAGCGAAGGGAGCAGGAGAAAGGGAAGGAAGAATAAAAAGTAGTGTTGGGCTGCAGGAGAGAGATGGAGGAATTTCAAGAAAAGAGGCAGGAAGCAGGAGAGTGAGAGAAAAGGAAAGAAGAGACATGCAGCCAGACGAGGGCTTAGTGAGAGAGGATGGGACAGAGAACAGGATGAGAAGGAAAGAAGGCAAGGCTAGGACAGGCAAGGACAGGCAAGGCAAGGCTAGGCTGCAGGACATGTTTTTGCTTTATAGTTTCTAGCACATTCGTCTTCAGACGAGGAGGAAAGCCATAAGACCGTATGGATTAGGCCCAAGCAAAAACCCCAGCTACTTGAGACTCTTAGACTAAGCCTAAAATACCAAGATCTCTCCATAAGGATGGTTTTTATACTGTACTTCCACAATCTGCTGGCAGTACAAAAAAATAAGTTACAGATCTCCTTAGGCTGAGTCATGGTGCTTTGGGGCAGGGACCATGCATATCATGGGAATATTTCACAGTTTCTGCTCTGTTTTCAGTGTATGACACCAAAACACCCACCTGATGACATCCTTTCAAGAGCAAAGGCAGCAATTTGCAGAATTCCGCTTCTTAGGGGAAGTGAGAAATTGCTGAGCTGACACCAAGTCCTGCAGTGTCCCTGTCACCTGCAGAGCCACCGCATCCTCGCCACGGTAGCGGGCATTGTGACAAAGGTTCTATGTCAGCTGGGTGTGGCAGCCAGGCGCCCCCTAGGGGATGGGGAGCCTGTCAGCCCCGGGCCTGTCACTGCCTGCTGGCCCTGCTGCCACCAGCCAGGCCTCTGAAAACTTGTCAAACCATGCCCAGACTTGGGGCCAGTTTGGCCCAAAGTCTGCAAGAGACAAGTCGGGAAGAAAGATAGGGGACAGAGGGAGAAAGCGAAGGGAGCAGGAGAAAGGGAAGGAAGAATAAAAAGTAGTGTTGGGCTGCAGGAGTGAGATGGAGGAATTGCAAGAAAAGAGGCAGGAAGCAGGAGAGTGAGAGAAAAGGAAAGAAGAGACATGCAGCCAGACGAGGGCTTAGTGAGAGAGGATGGGACAGAGAACAGGATGAAAAGGACATAAGGCAAGGCTAGGACAGGCAAGGACAGGCAAGGCAAGGCTAGGCTGCAGGACATGTTTTTGCTTTATAGTTCCTAGCACATTCGTCTTCAGACTAGGAGGAAAGCCATAAGACCGTATGGATTAGGCCCAAGCAAAAACCCCAGCTACTTGAGACTCTTAGACTAAGCCTAAAATACCAAGATTTCTCCATAAGGATGGTTTTTATACTGTACTTCCACAATCTGCTGGCAGTACAGAAAAATAAGCTACAGATCTCCTTAGGCTGAGTCATGGTGCTTTGGGGCAGGGACCATGCATATCATGGGAATATTTCACAGTTTCTGCTCTGTTTTCAGTGTATGACACCAAAACACCCACCTGATGACATCCTTTCAAGAGCAAAGGCAGCAATTTGCAGAATTCCGCTTCTTAGGAGAAGTGAGAAATTGCTGAGCTGACACCAAGTCCTGCAGTGTCCCTGTCACCTGCAGAGCCACCGCATCCTCGCCACGGTAGCGGGCATTGTGACAAAGGTTCTATGTCAGCTGGGTGTGGCAGCCAGGCGCCCCCTAGGGGATGGGGAGCCTGTCAGCCCCGGGCCTGTCACTGCCTGCTGGCCCTGCTGCCACCAGCCAGGCCTCTGAAAACTTGTCAAACCATGCCCAGACTTGGGACCAGTTTGGCCCAAAGTCTGCAAGAGACAAGTCGGGAAGAAAGATATGGGACAGAGGGAGAAAGCGAAGGGAGCAGCAGAAAGGGAAGGAAGAATAAAAAGTAGTGTTGGGCTGCAGGAGTGGGATGGAGGAATTGCAAGAAAAGAGGCAGGAAGCAGGAGAGTGAGAGAAAAGGAAAGAAGAGACATGCAGCCAGACGAGGGCTTAGTGAGAGAGGATGGGAGAGAGAACAGGATGAAAAGGAAAGAAGGCAAGGCTAGGACAGGCAAGGACAGGCAAGGCAAGGCTAGGCTGCAGGACATGTTTTTGCTTTATAGTTTCTAGCACATTCGTCTTCAGACTAGGAGGAAAGCCATAAGACCGTATGGATTAGGCCCAAGCAAAAACCCCAGCTACTTGAGACACTTAGACTAAGCCTAAAATACCAAGATCTCTCCATAAGGATGGTTTTTATACTGTACTTCCACAATCTGCTGGCAGTACAAAAAAATCAGCTGCAGATCTCCTTAGGCTGAGTCATGGTGCTTTGGGGCAGGGACCATGCATATCATGGGAATATTTCACAGTTTCTGCTCTGTTTTCAGTGTATGACACCAAAACACCCACCTGATGACATCCTTTCAAGAGCAAAGGCAGCAATTTGCAGCATTCCGCTTCTTAGGGGAAGTGAGAAATTGCTGAGCTGACACCAAGTCCTGCAGTGTCCCTGTCACCTGCAGAGCCACCGCATCCTCGCCACGGTAGCGGGCATTGTGACAAAGGTTCTATGTGAGCTGGGTGTGGCAGCCAGGCGCCCCCTAGGGGATGGGGAGCCTGTCAGCCCCGGGCCTGTCACTGCCTGGTGTCCCAGCTGCCACCAGCCAGGCCTCTGAAAACTTGTCAAACCATGCCCAGACTTGGGGCCAGTTTGGCCCAAAGTCTCCAAGAGACAAGTCGGGAAGAAAGATATGGGACAGAGGGAGAAAGCGAAGGGAGCAGGAGAAAGGGAAGGAAGAATAAAAAGTAGTGTTGGGCTGCAGGAGTGAGATGGAGCAATTGCAAGAAAAGAGGCAGGAAGCAGGAGAGTGAGAGAAAAGGAAAGAAGAGACATGCAGCCAGACGAGGGCTTAGTGAGAGAGGATGGGACAGAGAACAGGATGAGAAGGAAAGAAGGCAAGGCTAGGACAGGCAAGGACAGGCAAGGCAAGGCTAGGCTGCAGGACATTTTTTTGCTTTATAGTTTCTAGCACATTCGTCTTCAGACTAGGAGGAAAGCCATAAGACCGTATGGATTAGGCCCAAGCAAAAACCCCAGCTACTTGAAACACTTAGACTAAGCCTAAAATAGCAAGATCTCTCCATAAGGATGGTTTTTATACTGTACTTCCACAATCTGCTGGCAGTACAAAAAAATAAGCTGCAGATCTCCTTAGGCTGAGTCATGGTGCTTTGGGGCAGGGACCATGCATATCATGGGAATATTTCACAGTTTCTGCTCTGTTTTCAGTGTATGACACCAAAACACCCACCTGATGACATCCTTTCAAGAGCAAAGGCAGCAATTTGAAGAATTCCGCTTCTTAGGGGAAGTGAGAAATTGCTGAGCTGACACCAAGTCCTGCAGTGTCCCTGTCACCTGCAGAGCCACCGCATCCTCGCCACGGTAGCGGGCATTGTGACAAAGGTTCTATGTCAGCTGGGTGTGGCAGCCAGGCGCCCCCTAGGGGATGGGCAGCCTGTCAGCCCCGGGCCTGTCACTGCCTGGTGTCCCTGCTGCCACCAGCCAGGCCTCTGAAAACTTGTCAAACCATGCCCAGACTTGGGGCCAGTTTGGCCCAAAGTCTCCAAGAGACAAGTCGGGAAGAAAGATATGGGACAGAGGGAGAAAGCGAAGGGAGCAGGAGAAAGGGAAGGAAGAATAAAAAAGTAGTGTTCGGCTGCAGGAGTGGGATGGAGGAATTTCAAGAAAAGAGGCAGGAAGCAGGAGAGTGAGAGAAAAGGAAAGAAGAGGCATGCAGCCAGACGAGGGCTTAGTGAGAGAGGATGGGACAGAGAACAGGATGAGAAGGAAAGGAGGCAAGTCTAGGACAGGCAAGGACAGGCAAGGCAAATCTAGGCTGCAGACATGTTTTTGCTATATAGTTTCTAGCACATTCGTCTTCAGACTAGGAGGAAAGCCATAAGACCGTATGGATTAGGCCCAAGGAAAAACCCCAGCTACTTGAGACTCTTAGACTAAGCCTAAAATACCAAGATCTCTCCATAAGGATGGTTTTTATACTGTACTTCCACAATCTGCTGGCAGTACAAAAAAATAAGCTGCAGATCTCCTTAGGCTGAGTCATGGTGCTTTGGGGCAGGGACCATGCATATCATGGGAATATTTCACAGTTTCTGCTCTGTTTTCAGTGTATGACACCAAAACACCCACCTGACGACATCCTTTCAAGAGCAAAGGCAGCAATTTGCAGCATTCCGCTTCTTAGGGGAAGTGAGAAATTGCTGAGCTGACACCAAGTCCTGCAGTGTCCCTGTCACATGCAGAGCCACCGCATCCTCGCCACGGTAGCGGGCATTGTGACAAAGGTTCTATGTGAGCTGGGTGTGGCAGCCAGGCGCCCCCTAGGGGATGGGGAGCCTGTTAGCCCCGGGCCTGTCACTGCCTGGTGTCCCTGCTGCCACCAGCCAGGCCTCTGAAAACTTGTCAAACCATGCCCAGACTTGGGGCCAGTTTGGCCCAAAGTCTGCAAGAGACAAGTCGGGAAGAAAGATAGGGGACAGAGGGAGAAAGCGAAGGGAGCAGGAGAAAGGGAAGGAAGAATAAAAAGTAGTGTTGGGCTGCAGGAGTGAGATGGAGGAATTGCAAGAAAAGAGGCAGGAAGCAGGAGAGTGAGAGAAAAGGAAAGAAGAGACATGCAGCCAGACGAGGGCTTAGTGAGAGAGGATGGGACAGAGAACAGGATGAAAAGGACATAAGGCAAGGCTAGGACAGGCAAGGACAGGCAAGGCAAGGCTAGGCTGCAGGACATGTTTTTGCTTTATAGTTCCTAGCACATTCGTCTTCAGACTAGGAGGAAAGCCATAAGACCGTATGGATTAGGCCCAAGCAAAAACCCCAGCTACTTGAGACTCTTAGACTAAGCCTAAAATACCAAGATTTCTCCATAAGGATGGTTTTTATACTGTACTTCCACAATCTGCTGGCAGTACAGAAAAATAAGCTACAGATCTCCTTAGGCTGAGTCATGGTGCTTTGGGGCAGGGACCATGCATATCATGGGAATATTTCACAGTTTCTGCTCTGTTTTCAGTGTATGACACCAAAACACCCACCTGATGACATCCTTTCAAGAGCAAAGGCAGCAATTTGCAGAATTCCGCTTCTTAGGGGAAGTGAGAAATTTCTGAGCTGACACCAAGTCCTGCAGTGTCCCTGTCACCTGCAGAGCCACCGCATCCTCGAGACGGCAACGGGCATTGTGACAAAGGTTCTATGTCAGCTGGGTGTGGCAGCCAGGCTCCCCCTAGGGGATGGGGAGCCTGTCAGCCCCGGGCCTGTCACTGCCTGGTGTCCCTGCTGCCACCAGCCAGGCCTCTGAAAACTTGTCAAACCATGCCCAGACTTGGGGCCAGTTTGGCCCAAAGTCTGCAAGAGACAAGTCGGGAAGAAAGATATGGGACAGAGGGAGAAAGCGAAGGGAGCAGGAGAAAGGGAAGGAAGAATAAAAAGTAGTGTTGGGCTGCAGGAGTGAGATGGAGGAATTTCAAGAAAAGAGGCAGGAAGCAGGAGAGTGAGAGAAAAGGAAAGAAGAGACATGCAGCCAGACGAGGGGTTAGTGAGAGAGGATGGGACAGAGAACAGGATGAGAAGGAAAGAAGGCAAGGCTAGGACAGGCAAGGACAGGCAAGGCAAGGCTAGGCTGCAGGACATGTTTTTGCTTTATAGTTTCTAGCACATTCGTCTTCAGACTAGGAGGAAAGCCATAAGACCGTATGGATTAGGCCCAAGGAAAAACCCCAGCTACTTGAGACTCTTAGACTAAGCCTAAAATACCAAGATCTCTCCATAAGGATGGTTTTTATACTGTACTTCCACAATCTGCTGGCAGTACAAAAAAATAAGCTGCAGATCTCCTTAGGCTGAGTCATGGTGCTTTGGGGCAGGGACCATGCATATCATGGGAATATTTCACAGTTTCTGCTCTGTTTTCAGTGTATGACACCAAAACACCCACCTGATGACATCCTTTCAAGAGCAAAGGCAGCAATTTGCAGAATTCCGCTTCTTAGGGGAAGTGAGAAATTGCTGAGCTGACACCAAGTCCTGCAGTGTCCCTGTCACCTGCAGAGCCACCGCATCCTCGAGACGGCAACGGGCATTGTGACAAAGGTTCTATGTCAGCTGGGTGTGGCAGCCAGGCTCCCCCTAGGGGATGGGGAGCCTGTCAGCCCCGGGCCTGTCACTGCCTGGTGTCCCTGCTGCCACCAGCCAGGCCTCTGAAAACTTGTCAAACCATGCCCAGACTTGGGGCCAGTTTGGCCCAAAGTCTGCAAGAGACAAGTCGGGAAGAAAGATATGGGACAGAGGGAGAAAGCGAAGGGAGCAGGAGAAAGGGAAGGAAGAATAAAAAGTAGTGTTGGGCTGCAGGAGTGAGATGGAGGAATTTCAAGAAAAGAGGCAGGAAGCAGGAGAGTGAGAGAAAAGGAAAGAAGAGACATGCAGCCAGACGAGGGGTTAGTGAGAGAGGATGGGACAGAGAACAGGATGAGAAGGAAAGAAGGCAAGGCTAGGACAGGCAAGGACAGGCAAGGCAAGGCTAGGCTGCAGGACATGTTTTTGCTTTATAGTTTCTAGCACATTCGTCTTCAGACTAGGAGGAAAGCCATAAGACCGTATGGATTAGGCCCAAGGAAAAACCCCAGCTACTTGAGACTCTTAGACTAAGCCTAAAATACCAAGATCTCTCCATAAGGATGGTTTTTATACTGTACTTCCACAATCTGCTGGCAGTACAAAAAAATAAGCTGCAGATCTCCTTAGGCTGAGTCATGGTGCTTTGGGGCAGGGACCATGCATATCATGGGAATATTTCACAGTTTCTGCTCTGTTTTCAGTGTATGACACCAAAACACCCACCTGATGACATCCTTTCAAGAGCAAAGGCAGCAATTTGCAGAATTCCGCTTCTTAGGGGAAGTGAGAAATTGCTGAGCTGACACCAAGTCCTGCAGTGTCCCTCTCACCTGCAGAGCCACCGCATCCTCGCCACGGTAGCGGGCATTGTGACAAAGGTTCTATGTCAGCTGGGTGTGGCAGCCAGGCGCCCCCTAGGGGATGGGGAGCCTGTCAGCCCCGGGCCTGTCACTGCCTGGTGTCCCTGCTGCCACCAGCCAGGCCTCTGAAAACTTGTCAAACCATGCCCAGACTTGGGGCCAGTTTGGCCCAAAGTCTCCAAGAGACAAGTCGGGAAGAAAGATATGGGACAGAGGGAGAAAGCGAAGGGAGCAGGAGAAAGGGAAGGAAGAATAAAAAGTAGTGTTGGGCTGCAGGAGTGGGATGGAGGAATTTCAAGAAAAGAGGCAGGAAGCAGGAGAGTGAGAGAAAAGGAAAGAAGAGACATGCAGCCAGACGAGGGGTTAGTGAGAGAGGATGGGACAGAGAACAGGATGAGAAGGAAAGAAGGCAAGGCTAGGACAGGCAAGGACAGGCAAGGCAAGGCTAGGCTGCAGGACATGTTTTTGCTTTATAGTTCCTAGCACATTCGTCTTCAGACTAGGAGGAAAGCCATAAGACCGTATGGATTAGGCCCAAGCAAAAACCCCAGCTACTTGAGACTCTTAGACTAAGCCTAAAATACCAAGATTTCTCCATAAGGATGGTTTTTATACTGTACTTCCACAATCTGCTGGCAGTACAAAAAAATAAGCTACAGATCTCCTTAGGCTGAGTCATGGTGCTTTGGGGCAGGGACCATGCATATCATGGGAATATTTCACAGTTTCTGCTCTGTTTTCAGTGTATGACACCAAAACACCCACCTGATGACATCCTTTCAAGAGCAAAGGCAGCAATTTGCAGAATTCCGCTTCTTAGGGGAAGTGAGAAATTGCTGAGCTGACACCAAGTCCTGCAGTGTCCCTGTCACCTGCAGAGCCACCGCATCCTCGCCACGGTAGCAGGCATTGTGACAAAGGTTCTATGTCAGCTGGGTGTGGCAGCCAGGCGCCCCCTAGGGGATGGGGAGCCTGTCAGCCCCGGGCCTGTCACTGCCTGGTGTCCCTGCTGCCACCAGCCAGGCCTCTGAAAACTTGTCAAACCATGCCCAGACTTGGGGCCAGTTTGGCCCAAAGTCTGCAAGAGACAAGTCGGGAAGAAAGATATGGGACAGAGGGAGAAAGCGAAGGGAGCAGGAGAAAGGGAAGGAAGAATAAAAAGTAGTGTTGGGCTGCAGGAGTGAGATGGAGGAATTGCAAGAAAAGAGGCAGGAAGCAGGAGAGTGAGAGAAAAGGAAAGAAGAGACATGCAGCCAGACGAGGGCTTAGTGAGAGAGGATGGGACAGAGAACAGGATGAGAAGGACATAAGGCAAGGCTAGGACAGGCAAGGACAGGCAAGGCAAGGCTAGGCTGCAGGACATGTTTTTGCTTTATAGTTTCTAGCGCATTCGTCTTCAGACTAGGAGGAAAGCCATAAGACCCTATGGATTAGGCCCAAGCAAAAACCCCAGCTACTTGAGACTCTTAGACTAAGCCTAAAATACCAAGATCTCTCCATAAGGATGGTTTTTTTACTGTACTTCCACAATCTGCTGGCAGTACAAAAAAATAAGCTGCAGATCTCCTTAGGCTGAGTCATGGTGCTTTGGGGCAGGGACCATGCATATCATGGGAATATTTCACAGTTTCTGCTCTGTTTTCAGTGTATGACACCAAAACACCCACCTGATGACATCCTTTCAAGAGCAAAGGCAGCAATTTGCAGAATTCCGCTTCTTAGGGGAAGTGAGAAATTGCTGAGCTGACACCAAGTCCTGCAGTGTCCCTGTCACCTGCAGAGCCACCGCATCCTCGCCACGGTAGCGGGCATTGTGACAAAGGTTCTATGTCAGCTGGGTGTGGCAGCCAGGCGCCCCCTAGGGGATGGGCAGCCTGTCAGCCCCGGGCCTGTCACTGCCTGGTGTCCCTGCTGCCACCAGCCAGGCCTCTGAAAACTTGTCAAACCATGCCCAGACTTGGGGCCAGTTTGGCCCAAAGTCTGCAAGAGACAAGTCGGGAAGAAAGATATGGGACAGAGGGAGAAAGCGAAGGGAGCAGGAGAAAGGGAAGGAAGAATAAAAAGTAGTGTTGGGCTGCAGGAGTGAGATGGAGGAATTGCAAGAAAAGAGGCAGGAAGCAGGAGAGTGAGAGAAAAGGAAAGAAGAGACATGCAGCCAGACGAGGGCTTAGTGAGAGAGGATGGGACAGAGAACAGGATGAGAAGGACATAAGGCAAGGCTAGGACAGGCAAGGACAGGCAAGGCAAGGCTAGGCTGCAGGACATGTTTTTGCTTTATAGTTTCTAGCACATTCGTCTTCAGACGAGGAGGAAAGCCATAAGACCGTATGGATTAGGCCCAAGCAAAAACCCCAGCTACTTGAGACTCTTAGACTAAGCCTAAAATACCAAGATCTCTCCATAAGGATGGTTTTTATACTGTACTTCCACAATCTGCTGGCAGTACAAAAAAATAAGCTGCAGATCTCCTTAGGCTGAGTCATGGTGCTTTGGGGCAGGGACCATGCATATCATGGGAATATTTCACAGTTTCTGCTCTGTTTTCAGTGTATGACACCAAAACACCCACCTGATGACATCCTTTCAAGAGCAAAGGCAGCAATTTGCAGAATTCCGCTTCTTAGGGGAAGTGAGAAATTGCTGAGCTGACACCAAGTCCTGCAGTGTCCCTGTCACCTGCAGAGCCACCGCATCCTCGCCACGGTAGCGGGCATTGTGACAAAGGTTCTATGTCAGCTGGGTGTGGCAGCCAGGCGCCCCCTAGGGGATGGGCAGCCTGTCAGCCCCGGGCCTGTCACTGCCTGGTGTCCCTGCTGCCACCAGCCAGGCCTCTGAAAACTTGTCAAACCATGCCCAGACTTGGGGCCAGTTTGTCCCAAAGTCTGCAAGAGACAAGTCGGGAAGAAAGATATGGGACAGAGGGAGAAAGCGAAGGGAGCAGGAGAAAGGGAAGGAAGAATAAAAAGTAGTGTTGGGCTGCAGGAGTGAGATGGAGGAATTGCAAGAAAAGAGGCAGGAAGCAGGAGAGTGAGAGAAAAGGAAAGAAGAGACATGCAGCCAGACGAGGGCTTAGTGAGAGAGGATGGGACAGAGAACAGGATTGAGAAGGAAAGAAGGAAAGGCTGGGACAGGCAAGGACAGGCAAGGCAAGGCTAGGCTGCAGGACATGTTTTTGCTTTATAGTTTCTAGCACATTCGTCTTCAGACTAGGAGGAAAGCCATAAGACCGTATGGATTAGGCCCAAGGAAAAACCCCAGCTACTTGAGACTCTTAGACTAAGCCTAAAATACCAAGATCTCTCCATAAGGATGGTTTTTATACTGTACTTCCACAATCTGCTGGCAGTACAAAAAAATAAGCTGCAGATCTCCTTAGGCTGAGTCATGGTGCTTTGGGGCAGGGACCATGCATATCATGGGAATATTTCACAGTTTCTGCTCTGTTTTCAGTGTATGACACCAAAACACCCACCTGATGACATCCTTTCAAGAGCAAAGGCAGCAATTTGCAGAATTCCGCTTCTTAGGGGAAGTGAGAAATTGCTGAGCTGACACCAAGTCCTGCAGTGTCCCTGTCACCTGCAGAGCCACCGCATCCTCGCCACGGTAGCGGGCATTGTGACAAAGGTTCTATGTCAGCTGGGTGTGGCAGCCAGGCGCCCCCTAGGGGATGGGGAGCCTGTCAGCCCCGGGCCTGTCACTGCCTGGTGTCCCTGCTGCCACCAGCCAGGCCTCTGAAAACTTGTCAAACCATGCCCAGACTTGGGGCCAGTTTGGCCCAAAGTCTGCAAGAGACAAGTCGGGAAGAAAGATATGGGACAGAGGGAGAAAGCGAAGGGAGCAGGAGAAAGGGAAGGAAGAATAAAAAGTAGTGTTGGGCTGCAGGAGTGAGATGGAGGAATTGCAAGAAAAGAGGCAGGAAGCAGGAGAGTGAGAGAAAAGGAAAGAAGAGACATGCAGCCAGACGAGGGCTTAGTGAGAGAGGATGGGACAGAGAACAGGATGAGAAGGACATAAGGCAAGGCTAGGACAGGCAAGGACAGGCAAGGCAAGGCTAGGCTGCAGGACATGTTTTTGCTTTATAGTTTCTAGCACATTCGTCTTCAGACGAGGAGGAAAGCCATAAGACCGTATGGATTAGGCCCAAGCAAAAACCCCAGCTACTTGAGACTCTTAGACTAAGCCTAAAATACCAAGATCTCTCCATAAGGATGGTTTTTATACTGTACTTCCACAATCTGCTGGCAGTACAAAAAAATAAGCTGCAGATCTCCTTAGGCTGAGTCATGGTGCTTTGGGGCAGGGACCATGCATATCATGGGAATATTTCACAGTTTCTGCTCTGTTTTCAGTGTATGACACCAAAACACCCACCTGATGACATCCTTTCAAGAGCAAAGGCAGCAATTTGCAGAATTCCGCTTCTTAGGGGAAGTGAGAAATTGCTGAGCTGACACCAAGTCCTGCAGTGTCCCTGTCACCTGCAGAGCCACCGCATCCTCGCCACGGTAGCGGGCATTGTGACAAAGGTTCTATGTCAGCTGGGTGTGGCAGCCAGGCGCCCCCTAGGGGATGGGGAGCCTGTCAGCCCCGGGCCTGTCACTGCCTGGTGTCCCTGCTGCCACCAGCCAGGCCTCTGAAAACTTGTCAAACCATGCCCAGACTTGGGGCCAGTTTGGCCCAAAGTCTGCAAGAGACAAGTCGGGAAGAAAGATATGGGACAGAGGGAGAAAGCGAAGGGAGCAGGAGAAAGGGAAGGAAGAATAAAAAGTAGTGTTGGGCTGCAGGAGTGAGATGGAGGAATTGCAAGAAAAGAGGCAGGAAGCAGGAGAGTGAGAGAAAAGGAAAGAAGAGACATGCAGCCAGACGAGGGGTTAGTGAGAGAGGATGGGACAGAGAACAGGATGAGAAGGACATAAGGCAAGGCTAGGACAGGCAAGGACAGGCAAGGCAAGGCTAGGCTGCAGGACATGTTTTTGCTTTATAGTTTCTAGCGCATTCGTCTTCAGACTAGGAGGAAAGCCATAAGACCGTATGGATTAGGCCCAAGCAAAAACCCCAGCTACTTGAGACCCTTAGACTAAGCCTAAAATACCAAGATCTCTCCATAAGGATGGTTTTTTTACTGTACTTCCACAATCTGCTGGCAGTACAAAAAAATAAGTTACAGATCTCCATAGGCTGAGTCATGGTGCTTTGGGGCAGGGACCATGCATATCATGGGAATATTTCACAGTTTCTGCTCTGTTTTCAGTGTATGACACCAAAACACCCACCTGATGACATCCTTTCAAGAGCAAAGGCAGCAATTTGCAGAATTCCGCTTCTTAGGGGAAGTGAGAAATTGCTGAGCTGACACCAAGTCCTGCAGTGTCCCTGTCACCTGCAGAGCCACCGCATCCTCGCCACGGCAGCGGGCATTGTGACAAAGGTTCTATGTCAGCTGGGTGTGGCAGCCAGGCGCCCCCTAGGGGATGGGGAGCCTGTCAGACCCGGGCCTGTCACTGCCTGGTGTCCCTGCTGCCACCAGCCAGGCCTCTGAAAACTTGTCAAACCATGCCCAGACTTGCGGCCAGTTTGGCCCAAAGTCTGCAAGAGACAAGTCGGGAAGAAAGATATGGGACAGAGGGAGAAAGCGAAGGGAGCAGGAGAAAGGGAATGAAGAATAAAAAGTAGTGTTGGGCTGCAGGAGTGGGATGGAGGAATTTCAAGAAAAGAGGCAGGAAGCAGGAGAGTGAGAGAAAAGGAAAGAAGAGACATGCAGCCAGACGAGGGGTTAGTGAGAGAGGATGGGACAGAGAACAGGATGAGAAGGAAAGAAGGCAAGGCTAGGACAGGCAAGGACAGGCAAGGCAAGGCTAGGCTGCAGGACATGTTTTTGCTTTATAGTTTCTAGCACGTTCGTCTTCAGACTAGGAGGAAAGCCATAAGACCGTATGGATTAGGCCCAAGGAAAAACCCCAGCTACTTGAGACTCTTAGACTAAGCCTAAAATACCAAGATCTCTCCATAAGGATGGTTTTTATACTGTACTTCCACAATCTGCTGGCAGTACAAAAAAATAAGCTGCAGATCTCCTTAGGCTGAGTCATGGTGCTTTGGGGCAGGGACCATGCATATCATGGGAATATTTCACAGTTTCTGCTCTGTTTTCAGTGTATGACACCAAAACACCCACCTGATGACATCCTTTCAAGAGCAAAGGCAGCAATTTGCAGAATTCCGCTTCTTAGGGGAAGTGAGAAATTGCTGAGCTGACACCAAGTCCTGCAGTGTCCCTGTCACATGCAGAGCCACCGCATCCTCGCCACGGTAACGGGCATTGTGACAAAGGTTCTATGTCAGCTGGGTGTGGCAGCCAGGCGCCCCCTAGGGGATGGGGAGCCTGTCAGCCCCGGGCCTGTCACTGCCTGGTGTCCCTGCTGCCACCAGCCAGGCCTCTGAAAACTTGTCAAACCATGCCCAGACTTGGGGCCAGTTTGGCCCAAAGTCTCCAAGAGACAAGTCGGGAAGAAAGATAGGGGACAGAGGGAGAAAGCGAAGGGAGCAGGAGAAAGGGAAGGAAGAATAAAAAGTAGTGTTGTGCTGCAGGAGTGAGATGGAGGAATTGCAAGAAAAGAGGCAGGAAGCAGGAGAGTGAGAGAAAAGGAAAGAAGAGACATGCAGCCAGACGAGGGCTTAGTGAGAGAGGATGGGACAGAGAACAGGATTGAGAAGGACATAAGGCAAGGCTGGGACAGGCAAGGACAGGCAAGGCAAGGCTAGGCTGCAGGACATGTTTTTGCTTTATAGTTTCTAGCACATTCGTCTTCAGACTAGGTGGAAAGCCATAAGACCGTATGGATTAGGCCCAAGCAAAAACCCCAGCTACTTGAGACTCTTAGACTAAGCCTAAAATACCAAGATCTCTCCATAAGGATGGTTTTTTTACTGTACTTCCACAATCTGCTGGCAGTACAAAAAAATAAGCTGCAGATCTCCTTAGGCTGAGTCATGGTGCTTTGGGGCAGGGACCATGCATATCATGGGAATATTTCACAGTTTCTGCTCTGTTTTCAGTGTATGACACCAAAACACCCACCTGATGACATCCTTTCAAGAGCAAAGGCAGCAATTTGCAGAATTCCGCTTCTTAGGGGAAGTGAGAAATTGCTGAGCTGACACCAAGTCCTGCAGTGTCCCTGTCACCTGCAGAGCCACCGCATCCTCGCCACGGTAGCGGGCATTGTGACAAAGGTTCTATGTCAGCTGGGTGTGGCAGCCAGGCGCCCCCTAGGGGATGGGGAGCCTGTCAGCCCCGGGCCTGTCACTGCCTGGTGTCCCTGCTGCCACCAGCCAGGCCTCTGAAAACTTGTCAAACCATGCCCAGACTTGGGGCCAGTTTGGCCCAAAGTCTGCAAGAGACAAGTCGGGAAGAAAGATATGGGACAGAGGGAGAAAGCGAAGGGAGCAGGAGAAAGGGAAGGAAGAATAAAAAGTAGTGTTGGGCTGCAGGAGAGAGGTGGAGGAATTGCAAGCAAAGAGGCAGGAAGCAGGAGAGTGAGAGAAAAGGAAAGAAGAGACATGCAGCCAGACGAGGGGTTAGTGAGAGAGGATGGGACAGAGAACAGGATGAGAAGGACATAAGGCAAGGCTAGGACAGGCAAGGACAGGGAAGGCAAGGCTAGGCTGCAGGACATGTTTTTGCTTTATAATTTCTAGCACATTCATCTTCAGACTAGGAGGAAAGCCATAAGACCATATGGATTAGGCCCAAGGAAAAACCCCAGCTACTTGAGACTCTTAGACTAAGCCTAAAATACCAAGATCTCTCCATAAGGATGGTTTTTATACTGTACTTCCACAATCTGCTGGCAGTACAAAAAAATAAGCTACAGATCTCCTTAGGCTGAGTCATGGTGCTTTGGGGCAGGGACCATGCATATCATGGGAATATTTCACAGTTTCTGCTCTGTTTTCAGTGTATGACACCAAAACACCCACCTGATGACATCCTTTCAAGAGCAAAGGCAGCAATTTGCAGAATTCCGCTTCTTAGGGGAAGTGAGAAATTGCTGAGCTGACACCAAGTCCTGCAGTGTCCCTCTCACCTGCAGAGCCACCGCATCCTCGCCACGGTAGCGGGCATTGTGACAAAGGTTCTATGTCAGCTGGGTGTGGCAGCAAGGCGCCCCCTAGGGGATGGGGAGCCTGTCAGCCCCGGGCCTGTCACTGCCTGGTGTCCCTGCTGCCACCAGCCAGGCCTCTGAAAACTTGTCAAAACATGCCCAGACTTGGGGCCAGTTTGGCCCAAAGTCTGCAAGAGACAAGTCGGGAAGAAAGATATGGGACAGAGGGAGAAAGCGAAGGGAGCAGGAGAAAGGGAAGGAAGAATAAAAAGTAGTGTTGGGCTGCAGGAGTGAGATGGAGGAATTGCAAGAAAAGAGGCAGGAAGCAGGAGAGTGAGAGAAAAGGAAAGAAGAGACATGCAGCCTGACGAGGGCTTAGTGAGAGAGGATGGGACAGAGAACAGGATTGAGAATTAAAGAAGGCAAGGCTGGGACAGGCAAGGACAGGCAAGGCAAGGCTAGGCTGCAGGACATGTTTTTGCTTTATAGTTTCTAGCACATTCGTCTTCAGACTAGGAGGAAAGCCATAAGACCGTATGGATTAGGCCCAAGCAAAAACCCCAGCTACTTGAGACTCTTAGACTAAGCCTAAAATACCAAGATCTCTCCATAAGGATGGTTTTTATACTGTACTTCCACAATCTGCTGGCAGTACAAAAAAATAAGCTGCAGATCTCCTTAGGCTGAGTCATGGTGCTTTGGGGCAGGGACCATGCATATCATGGGAATATTTCACAGTTTCTGCTCTGTTTTCAGTGTATGACACCAAAACACCCACCTGATGACATCCTTTCAAGAGCAAAGGCAGCAATTTGCAGAATTCCGCTTCTTAGGGGAAGTGAGAAATTGCTGAGCTGAAAACAAGTCCTGCAGTATCCCTCTCACCTGCAGAGCCACCGCATCCTCGCCTCGGTAGCGGGCATTGTGACAAAGGTTCTATGTCAGCTGGGTGTGGCAGCCAGGCGCCCCCTAGGGGATGGGCAGCCTGTCAGCCCCGGGCCTGTCACTGCCTGGTGTCCCTGCTGCCACCAGCCAGGCCTCTGAAAACTTGTCAAACCATGCCCAGACTTGGGGCCAGTTTGGCCCAAAGTTTGCAAGAGACAAGTCGGGAAGAAAGATATGGGACAGAGGGAGAAAGCGAAGGGAGCAGGAGAAAGGGAAGCAAGAATAAAAAGTAGTGTTGGGCTGCAGGAGAGAGATGGAGGAATTTCAAGAAAAGAGGCAGGAAGCAGGAGAGTGAGAGAAAAGGAAAGAAGAGACATGCAGCCAGACGAGGGCTTAGTGAGAGAGGATGGGACAGAGAACAGGATGAGAAGGACATAAGGCAAGGCTAGGACAGGCAAGGACAGGCAAGGCAAGGCTAGGCTGCAGGACATGTTTTTGCTTTATAGTTTCTAGCACATTCGTCTTCAGACTAGGAGGAAAGCCATAAGACCGTATGGATTAGGCCCAAGCAAAAACCCCAGCTACTTGAGACACTTAGACTAAGCCTAAAATACCAAGATCTCTCCATAAGGATGGTTTTTATACTGTACTTCCACAATCTGCTTGCAGTACAAAAAAATAAGCTACAGATCTCCTTAGGCTGAGTCATGGTGCTTTGGGGTAGGGACCATGCATGTCATGGGAATATTTCACAGTTTCTGCTCTGTTTTCAGTGTATGACACCAAAACACCCACCTGATGGCATCCTTTCAAGAGCAAAGGCAGCAATTTGCACAATTCCGCTTCTTAGGGAAAGTGAGAAATTGCTGAGCTGACACCAAGTCCTGCAGTGTCCCTGTCACCTGCAGAGCCACCGCATCCTCGCCACGGTAGCGGGCATTGTGACAAAGGTTCTATGTCAGCTGGGTGTGGCAGCCAGGCGCCCCCTAGGGGATGGGGAGCCTGTCAGCCCCGGGCCTGTCACTGCCTGGTGTCCCTACTGCCACCAGCCAGGCCTTTGAAAACTTGTCAAACCATGCCCAGACTTGGGGCCAGTTTGGCCCAAAGTCTGCAAGAGACAAGTCGGGAAGAAAGATATGGGACAGAGGGAGAAAGCGAAGGGAGCAGGAGAAAGGGAAGGAAGAATAAAAAGTAGTGTTGGGCTGCAGGAGAGAGATGGAGGAATTGCAAGAAAAGAGGCAGGAAGCAGGAGAGTGAGAGAAAAGGAAAGAAGAGACATGCAGCCTGACGAGGGCTTAGTGAGAGAGGATGGGACAGAGAACAGGATGAGAAGGAAAGAAGGCAAGGCTAGGACAGGCAAGGACAGGCAAGGCAAGGCTAGGCTGCAGGACATGTTTTTGCTTTATAGTTTCTAGCACATTTGTCTTCAGACTAGGAGGAAAGCCATAAGACCGTATGGATTAGGCCCAAGCAAAAACCCCAGCTACTTGAGACTCTTAGACTAAGCCTAAAATACCAAGATCTCTCCATAAGGATGGTTTTTATACTGTACTTCCACAATCTGCTGGCAGTACAAAAAAATAAGCTGCAGATCTCCTTAGGCTGAGTCATGGTGCTTTGGGGCAGGGACCATGCATATCATGGGAATATTTCACAGTTTCTGCTCTGTTTTCAGTGTATGACACCAAAACACCCACCTGATGACATCCTTTCAAGAGCAAAGGCAGCAATTTGAAGAATTCCGCTTCTTAGGGGAAGTGAGAAATTGCTGAGCTGACACCAAGTCCTGCAGTGTCCCTCTCACCTGCAGAGCCACCGCATCCTCGCCACGGTAGCGGGCATTGTGACAAAGGTTCTATGTCAGCTGGGTGTGGCAGCCAGGCGCCCCCTAGGGGATGGGGAGCCTGTCAGCCCCGGGCCTGTCACTGCCTGGTGTCCCTGCTGCCACCAGCCAGGCCTCTGAAAACTTGTCAAACCATGCCCAGACTTGGGGCCAGTTTGGCCCAAAGTCTGCAAGAGACAAGTCGGGAAGAAAGATATGGGACAGAGGGAGAAAGCGAAGGGAGCAGGAGAAAGGGAAGGAAGAATAAAAAGTAGTGTTGGGCTGCAGGAGTGAGATGGAGGAATTGCAAGAAAAGAGGCAGGAAGCAGGAGAGTGAGAGAAAAGGAAAGAAGAGACATGCAGCCAGACGAGGGCTTAGTGAGAGAGGATGGGACAGAGAACAGGATGAGAAGGAAAGAAGGCAAGGCTAGGACAGGCAAGGACAGGCAAGGCAAGGCTAGGCTGCAGGACATGTTTTTGCTTTATAGTTTCTAGCACATTCGTCTTCAGATGAGGAGGAAAGCCATAAGACCGTATGGATTAGGCCCAAGCAAAAACCCCAGCTACTTGAGACACTTAGACCAAGCCTAAAATACCAAGATCTCTCCATAAGGATGGTTTTTATACTATACTTCCACAATCTGCTGGCAGTACAAAAAAATAAGCTGCAGATCTCCTTAGGCTGAGTCATGGTGCTTTGGGGCAGGGACCGTGCATATCATGGGAATATTTCACAGTTTCTGCTCTGTTTTCAGTGTATGACACCAAAACACCCACCTGATGACATCCTTTCAAGAGCAAAGGCAGCAATTTGCAGAATTCCGCTTCTTAGGGGAAGTGAGAAATTGCTGAGCTGACACCAAGTCCTGCAGTGTCCCTGTCACCTGCAGAGCCACCGCATCCTTGCCACGGTAGCGGGCATTGTGACAAAGGTTCTATGTCAGCTGGGTGTGGCAGCCAGGCGCCCCCTAGGGGATGGGGAGCCTGTCAGCCCCGGGCCTGTCACTGCCTGGTGTCCCTGCTGCCACCAGCCAGGCCTCTGAAAACTTGTCAAACCATGCCCAGACTTGGGGCCAGTTTGGCCCAAAGTCTGCAAGAGACAAGTCGGGAAGAAAGATATGGGACAGAGGGAGAAAGCGAAGGGAGCAGGAGAAAGGGAAGGAAGAATAAAAAGTAGTGTTGGGCTGCAGGAGTGAGATGGAGGAATTGCAAGAAAAGAGGCAGGAAGCAGGAGAGTGAGAGAAAAGGAAAGAAGAGACATGCAGCCAGACGAGGGGTTAGTGAGAGAGGATGGGACAGAGAACAGGATGAGAAGGAAAGAAGGCAAGGCTAGGACAGGCAAGGACAGGCAAGGCAAGGCTAGGCTGCAGGACATGTTTTTGCTTTATAGTTTCTAGCACATTCGTCTTCAGATGAGGAGGAAAGCCATAAGACCGTATGGATTAGGCCCAAGCAAAAACCCCAGCTACTTGAGACACTTAGACCAAGCCTAAAATACCAAGATCTCTCCATAAGGATGGTTTTTATACTATACTTCCACAATCTGCTGGCAGTACAAAAAAATAAGCTGCAGATCTCCTTAGGCTGAGTCATGGTGCTTTGGGGCAGGGACCGTGCATATCATGGGAATATTTCACAGTTTCTGCTCTGTTTTCAGTGTATGACACCAAAACACCCACCTGATGACATCCTTTCAAGAGCAAAGGCAGCAATTTGCAGAATTCCGCTTCTTAGGGGAAGTGAGAAATTGCTGAGCTGACACCAAGTCCTGCAGTGTCCCTGTCACCTGCAGAGCCACCGCATCCTTGCCACGGTAGCGGGCATTGTGACAAAGGTTCTATGTCAGCTGGGTGTGGCAGCCAGGCGCCCCCTAGGGGATGGGGAGCCTGTCAGCCCCGGGCCTGTCACTGCCTGGTGTCCCAGCTGCCACCAGCCAGGCCTCTGAAAACTTGTCAAACCATGCCCAGACTTGGGGCCAGTTTGGCCCAAAGTCTCCAAGAGACAAGTCGGGAAGAAAGATATGGGACAGAGGGAGAAAGCGAAGGGAGCAGGAGAAAGGGAAGGAAGAATAAAAAGTAGTGTTGGGCTGCAGGAGTGAGATGGAGGAATTGCAAGAAAAGAGGCAGGAAGCAGGAGAGTGAGAGAAAAGGAAAGAAGAGACATGCAGCCAGACGAGGGCTTAGTGAGAGAGGATGGGACAGAGAACAGGATGAGAAGGAAAGAAGGCAAGGCTAGGACAGGCAAGGACAGGCAAGGCAAGGCTAGGCTGCAGGACATGTTTTTGCTTTATAGTTTCTAGCACATTCGTCTTCAGACTAGGAGGAAAGCCATAAGACCGTATGGATTAGGCCCAAGCAAAAACCCCAGCTACTTGAGACTCTTAGACTAAGCCTAAAATACCAAGATATCTCCATAAGGATGGTTTTTATACTGTACTTCCACAATCTGCTGGCAGTACCAAAAAATAAGCTGCAGATCTCCTTAGGCTGAGTCATGGTGCTTTGGGGCAGGGACCATGCATATCATGGGAATATTTCACAGTTTCTGCTCTGTTTTCAGTGTATGACACCAAAACACCCACCTGATGACATCCTTTCAAGAGCAAAGGCAGCAATTTGCAGAATTCCGCTTCTTAGGGGAAGTGAGAAATTGCTGAGCTGACACCAAGTCCTGCAGTGTCCCTGTCACCTGCAGAGCCACCGCATCCTCGCCACGGCAGCGGGCATTGTGACAAAGGTTCTATGTCAGCTGGGTGTGGCAGCCAGGCGCCCCCTAGGGGATGGGGAGCCTGTCAGCCCCGGGCCTGTCACTGCCTGCTGGCCCTGCTGCCACCAGCCAGGCCTCTGAAAACTTGTCAAACCATGCCCAGACTTGGGGCCAGTTTGGCCCAAAGTCTGCAAGAGACAAGTCGGGAAGAAAGATATGGGACAGAGGGAGAAAGCGAAGGGAGCAGGAGAAAGGGAAGGAAGAATAAAAAGTAGTGTTGGGCTGCAGGAGTGAGATGGAGGAATTGCAAGAAAAGAGGCAGGAAGCAGGAGAGTGAGAGAAAAGGAAAGAAGAGACATGCAGCCAGACGAGGGCTTAGTGAGAGAGGATGGGACAGAGAACAGGATGAGAAGGAAAGAAGGCAAGGCTAGGACAGGCAAGGACAGGCAAGGCAAGGCTAGGCTGCAGGACATGTTTTTGCTTTATAGTTTCTAGCACATTCGTCTTCAGACTAGGAGGAAAGCCATAAGACCGTATGGATTAGGCCCAAGCAAAAACCCCAGCTACTTGAGACACTTAGACTAAGCCTAAAATACCAAGATCTCTCCATAAGGATGGTTTTTATACTGTACTTCCACAATCTGCTGGCAGTACAAAAAAATAAGCTACAGATCTCCTTAGGCTGAGTCATGGTGCTTTGGGGTAGGGACCATGCATATCATGTGAATATTTCACAGTTTCTGCTCTGTTTTCAGTGTATGACACCAAAACACCCACCTGATGGCATCCTTTCAAGAGCAAAGGCAGCAATTTGCACAATTCCGCTTCTTAGGGAAAGTGAGAAATTGCTGAGCTGACACCAAGTCCTGCAGTGTCCCTGTCACCTGCAGAGCCACCGCATCCTCGCCACGGTAGCGGGCATTGTGACAAAGGTTCTATGTCAGCTGGGTGTGGCAGCCAGGCGCCCCCTAGGGGATGGGGAGCCTGTCAGCCCCGGGCCTGTCACTGCCTGGTGTCCCTACTGCCACCAGCCAGGCCTTTGAAAACTTGTCAAACCATGCCCAGACTTGGGGCCAGTTTGGCCCAAAGTCTGCAAGAGACAAGTCGGGAAGAAAGATATGGGACAGAGGGAGAAAGCGAAGGGAGCAGGAGAAAGGGAAGGAAGAATAAAAAGTAGTGTTGGGCTGCAGGAGAGAGATGGAGGAATTGCAAGAAAAGAGGCAGGAAGCAGGAGAGTGAGAGAAAAGGAAAGAAGAGACATGCAGCCAGACGAGGGGTTAGTGAGAGAGGATGGGACAGAGAACAGGATGAGAAGGACATAAGGCAAGGCTAGGACAGGCAAGGACAGGCAAGGCAAGGCTAGGCTGCAGGACATGTTTTTGCTTTATAGTTTCTAGCACATTTGTCTTCAGACTAGGAGGAAAGCCATAAGACCGTATGGATTAGGCCCAAGCAAAAACCCCAGCTACTTGAGACTCTTAGACTAAGCCTAAAATACCAAGATCTCTCCATAAGGATGGTTTTTATACTGTACTTCCACAATCTGCTGGCAGTACAAAAAAATAAGCTACAGATCTCCTTAGGCTGAGTCATGGTGCTTTGGGGCAGGGACCATGCATATCATGGGAATATTTCACAGTTTCTGCTCTGTTTTCAGTGTATGACACCAAAACACCCACCTGATGACATCCTTTCAAGAGCAAAGGCAGCAATTTGAAGAATTCCGCTTCTTAGGGGAAGTGAGAAATTGCTGAGCTGACACCAAGTCCTGCAGTGTCCCTCTCACCTGCAGAGCCACCGCATCCTCGCCACGGTAGCGGGCATTGTGACAAAGGTTCTATGTCAGCTGGGTGTGGCAGCCAGGCGCCCCCTAGGGGATGGGGAGCCTGTCAGCCCCGGGCCTGTCACTGCCTGGTGTCCCTGCTGCCACCAGCCAGGCCTCTGAAAACTTGTCAAACCATGCCCAGACTTGGGGCCAGTTTGGCCCAAAGTCTGCAAGAGACAAGTCGGGAAGAAAGATATGGGACAGAGGGAGAAAGCGAAGGGAGCAGGAGAAAGGGAAGGAAGAATAAAAAGTAGTGTTGGGCTGCAGGAGTGAGATGGAGGAATTGCAAGAAAAGAGGCAGGAAGCAGGAGAGTGAGAGAAAAGGAAAGAAGAGACATGCAGCCAGACGAGGGCTTAGTGAGAGAGGATGGGACAGAGAACAGGATGAGAAGGAAAGAAGGCAAGGCTAGGACAGGCAAGGACAGGCAAGGCAAGGCTAGGCTGCAGGACATGTTTTTGCTTTATAGTTTCTAGCACATTCGTCTTCAGATGAGGAGGAAAGCCATAAGACCGTATGGATTAGGCCCAAGCAAAAACCCCAGCTACTTGAGACACTTAGACCAAGCCTAAAATACCAAGATCTCTCCATAAGGATGGTTTTTATACTATACTTCCACAATCTGCTGGCAGTACAAAAAAATAAGCTGCAGATCTCCTTAGGCTGAGTCATGGTGCTTTGGGGCAGGGACCGTGCATATCATGGGAATATTTCACAGTTTCTGCTCTGTTTTCAGTGTATGACACCAAAACACCCACCTGATGACATCCTTTCAAGAGCAAAGGCAGCAATTTGCAGAATTCCGCTTCTTAGGGGAAGTGAGAAATTGCTGAGCTGACACCAAGTCCTGCAGTGTCCCTGTCACCTGCAGAGCCACCGCATCCTCGCCACGGTAGCGGGCATTGTGACAAAGGTTCTATGTCAGCTGGGTGTGGCAGCCAGGCGCCCCCTAGGGGATGGGGAGCCTGTCAGCCCCGGGCCTGTCACTGCCTGGTGTCCCTACTGCCACCAGCCAGGCCTTTGAAAACTTGTCAAACCATGCCCAGACTTGGGGCCAGTTTGGCCCAAAGTCTGCAAGAGACAAGTCGGGAAGAAAGATATGGGACAGAGGGAGAAAGCGAAGGGAGCAGGAGAAAGGGAAGGAAGAATAAAAAGTAGTGTTGGGCTGCAGGAGAGAGATGGAGGAATTGCAAGAAAAGAGGCAGGAAGCAGGAGAGTGAGAGAAAAGGAAAGAAGAGACATGCAGCCAGACGAGGGGTTAGTGAGAGAGGATGGGACAGAGAACAGGATGAGAAGGACATAAGGCAAGGCTAGGACAGGCAAGGACAGGCAAGGCAAGGCTAGGCTGCAGGACATGTTTTTGCTTTATAGTTTCTAGCACATTTGTCTTCAGACTAGGAGGAAAGCCATAAGACCGTATGGATTAGGCCCAAGCAAAAACCCCAGCTACTTGAGACTCTTAGACTAAGCCTAAAATACCAAGATCTCTCCATAAGGATGGTTTTTATACTGTACTTCCACAATCTGCTGGCAGTACAAAAAAATAAGCTACAGATCTCCTTAGGCTGAGTCATGGTGCTTTGGGGCAGGGACCATGCATATCATGGGAATATTTCACAGTTTCTGCTCTGTTTTCAGTGTATGACACCAAAACACCCACCTGATGACATCCTTTCAAGAGCAAAGGCAGCAATTTGAAGAATTCCGCTTCTTAGGGGAAGTGAGAAATTGCTGAGCTGACACCAAGTCCTGCAGTGTCCCTCTCACCTGCAGAGCCACCGCATCCTCGCCACGGTAGCGGGCATTGTGACAAAGGTTCTATGTCAGCTGGGTGTGGCAGCCAGGCGCCCCCTAGGGGATGGGGAGCCTGTCAGCCCCGGGCCTGTCACTGCCTGGTGTCCCTGCTGCCACCAGCCAGGCCTCTGAAAACTTGTCAAACCATGCCCAGACTTGGGGCCAGTTTGGCCCAAAGTCTGCAAGAGACAAGTCGGGAAGAAAGATATGGGACAGAGGGAGAAAGCGAAGGGAGCAGGAGAAAGGGAAGGAAGAATAAAAAGTAGTGTTGGGCTGCAGGAGTGAGATGGAGGAATTGCAAGAAAAGAGGCAGGAAGCAGGAGAGTGAGAGAAAAGGAAAGAAGAGACATGCAGCCAGACGAGGGCTTAGTGAGAGAGGATGGGACAGAGAACAGGATGAGAAGGAAAGAAGGCAAGGCTAGGACAGGCAAGGACAGGCAAGGCAAGGCTAGGCTGCAGGACATGTTTTTGCTTTATAGTTTCTAGCACATTCGTCTTCAGATGAGGAGGAAAGCCATAAGACCGTATGGATTAGGCCCAAGCAAAAACCCCAGCTACTTGAGACACTTAGACCAAGCCTAAAATACCAAGATCTCTCCATAAGGATGGTTTTTATACTATACTTCCACAATCTGCTGGCAGTACAAAAAAATAAGCTGCAGATCTCCTTAGGCTGAGTCATGGTGCTTTGGGGCAGGGACCGTGCATATCATGGGAATATTTCACAGTTTCTGCTCTGTTTTCAGTGTATGACACCAAAACACCCACCTGATGACATCCTTTCAAGAGCAAAGGCAGCAATTTGCAGAATTCCGCTTCTTAGGGGAAGTGAGAAATTGCTGAGCTGACACCAAGTCCTGCAGTGTCCCTGTCACCTGCAGAGCCACCGCATCCTTGCCACGGTAGCGGGCATTGTGACAAAGGTTCTATGTCAGCTGGGTGTGGCAGCCAGGCGCCCCCTAGGGGATGGGGAGCCTGTCAGCCCCGGGCCTGTCACTGCCTGGTGTCCCTGCTGCCACCAGCCAGGCCTCTGAAAACTTGTCAAACCATGCCCAGACTTGGGGCCAGTTTGGCCCAAAGTCTGCAAGAGACAAGTCGGGAAGAAAGATATGGGACAGAGGGAGAAAGCGAAGGGAGCAGGAGAAAGGGAAGGAAGAATAAAAAGTAGTGTTGGGCTGCAGGAGTGAGATGGAGGAATTGCAAGAAAAGAGGCAGGAAGCAGGAGAGTGAGAGAAAAGGAAAGAAGAGACATGCAGCCAGACGAGGGGTTAGTGAGAGAGGATGGGACAGAGAACAGGATGAGAAGGAAAGAAGGCAAGGCTAGGACAGGCAAGGACAGGCAAGGCAAGGCTAGGCTGCAGGACATGTTTTTGCTTTATAGTTTCTAGCACATTTGTCTTCAGACTAGGAGGAAAGCCATAAGACCGTATGGATTAGGCCCAAGCAAAAACCCCAGCTACTTGAGACACTTAGACTAAGCCTAAAATACCAAGATCTCTCCATAAGGATGGTTTTTATACTGTACTTCCACAATCTGCTGGCATTACAAAAAAATAAGCTACAGATCTCCTTAGGCTGAGTCATGGTGCTTTGGGGCAGGGACCATGCATATCATGGGAATATTTCACAGTTTCTGCTCTGTTTTCAGTGTATGACACCAAAACACCCACCTGATGACATCCTTTCAAGAGCAAAGGCAGCAATTTGCAGAATTCCGCTTCTTAGGGGAAGTGAGAAATTGCTGAGCTGACACCAAGTCCTGCAGTGTCCCTGTCACCTGCAGAGCCACCGCATCCTCGAGACGGCAACGGGCATTGTGACAAAGGTTCTATGTCAGCTGGGTGTGGCAGCCAGGCGCCCCCTAGGGGATGGGGAGCCTGTCAGCCCCGGGCCTGTCACTGCCTGGTGTCCCAGCTGCCACCAGCCAGGCCTCTGAAAACTTGTCAAACCATGCCCAGACTTGGGGCCAGTTTGGCCCAAAGTCTGCAAGAGACAAGTCGGGAAGAAAGATATGGGACAGAGGGAGAAAGCGAAGGGAGCAGGAGAAAGGGAAGGAAGAATAAAAAGTAGTGTTGGGCTGCAGGAGTGAGATGGAGGAATTGCAAGAAAAGAGGCAGGAAGCAGGAGAGTGAGAGAAAAGGAAAGAAGAGACATGCAGCCAGACGAGGGCTTAGTGAGAGAGGATGGGACAGAGAACAGGATGAGAAGGAAAGAAGGCAAGGCTAGGACAGGCAAGGACAGGCAAGGCAAGGCTAGGCTGCAGGACATGTTTTTGCTTTATAGTTTCTAGCACATTCGTCTTCAGACTAGGAGGAAAGCCATAAGACCGTATGGATTAGGCCCAAGCAAAAACCCCAGCTACTTGAGACTCTTAGACTAAGCCTAAAATACCAAGATATCTCCATAAGGATGGTTTTTATACTGTACTTCCATAATCTGCTGGCAGTACCAAAAAATAAGCTGCAGATCTCCTTAGGCTGAGTCATGGTGCTTTGGGGCAGGGACCATGCATATCATGGGAATATTTCACAGTTTCTGCTCTGTTTTCAGTGTATGACACCAAAACACCCACCTGATGACATCCTTTCAAGAGCAAAGGCAGCAATTTGCAGAATTCCGCTTCTTAGGGGAAGTGAGAAATTGCTGAGCTGACACCAAGTCCTGCAGTGTCCCTGTCACCTGCAGAGCCACCGCATCCTCGCCACGGCAGCGGGCATTGTGACAAAGGTTCTATGTCAGCTGGGTGTGGCAGCCAGGCGCCCCCTAGGGGATGGGGAGCCTGTCAGCCCCGGGCCTGTCACTGCCTGCTGGCCCTGCTGCCACCAGCCAGGCCTCTGAAAACTTGTCAAACCATGCCCAGACTTGGGGCCAGTTTGGCCCAAAGTCTCCAAGAGACAAGTCGGGAAGAAAGATATGGGACAGAGGGAGAAAGCGAAGGGAGCAGGAGAAAGGGAAGGAAGAATAAAAAGTAGTGTTGGGCTGCAGGAGTGAGATGGAGGAATTGCAAGAAAAGAGGCAGGAAGCAGGAGAGTGAGAGAAAAGGAAAGAAGAGACATGCAGCCAGACGAGGGCTTAGTGAGAGAGGATGGGACAGAGAACAGGATGAGAAGGAAAGAAGGCAAGGCTAGGACAGGCAAGGACAGGCAAGGCAAGGCTAGGCTGCAGGACATGTTTTTGCTTTATAGTTTCTAGCACATTCGTCTTCAGATGAGGAGGAAAGCCATAAGACCGTATGGATTAGGCCCAAGCAAAAACCCCAGCTACTTGAGACACTTAGACTAAGCCTAAAATACCAAGATCTCTCTATAAGGATGGTTTTTATACTATACTTCCAGAATCTGCTGGCAGTACAAAAAAATAAGCTGCAGATCTCCTTAGGCTGAGTCATGGTGCTTTGGGGCAGGGACCGTGCATATCATGGGAATATTTCACAGTTTCTGCTCTGTTTTCAGTGTATGACACCAAAACACCCACCTGATGACATCCTTTCAAGAGCAAAGGCAGCAATTTGCAGAATTCCGCTTCTTAGGGGAAGTGAGAAATTGCTGAGCTGACACCAAGTCCTGCAGTGTCCCTGTCACCTGCAGAGCCACCGCATCCTCGCCACGGTAGCGGGCATTGTGACAAAGGTTCTATGTCAGCTGGGTGTGGCAGCCAGGCGCCCCCTAGGGGATGGGGAGCCTGTCAGCCCCGGGCCTGTCACTGCCTGGTGTCCCTGCTGCCACCAGCCAGGCCTCTGAAAACTTGTCAAACCATGCCCAGACTTGGGGCCAGTTTGGCCCAAAGTCTGCAAGAGACAAGTCGGGAAGAAAGATATGGGACAGAGGGAGAAAGCAAAGGGAGCAGGAGAAAGGGAAGGAAGAATAAAAAGTAGTGTTGGGCTGCAGGAGTGAGATGGAGGAATTGCAAGAAAAGAGGCAGGAAGCAGGAGAGTGAGAGAAAAGGAAAGAAGAGACATGCAGCCAGACGAGGGCTTAGTGAGAGAGGATGGGACAGAGAACAGGATGAGAAGGAAAGAAGGCAAGGCTAGGACAGGCAAGGACAGGCAAGGCAAGGCTAGGCTGCAGGACATGTTTTTGCTTTATAGTTTCTAGCACATTCGTCTTCAGACTAGGAGGAAAGCCATAAGACCGTATGGATTAGGCCCAAGCAAAAACCCCAGCTACTTGAGACTCTTAGACTAAGCCTAAAATACCAAGATCTCTCCATAAGGATGGTTTTTATACTGTACTTCCACAATCTGCTGGCAGTACAAAAAAATAAGCTGCAGATCTCCTTAGGCTGAGTCATGGTGCTTTGGGGCAGGGACCATGCATATCATGGGAATATTTCACAGTTTCTGCTCTGTTTTCAGTGTATGACACCAAAACACCCACCTGATGACATCCTTTCAAGAGCAAAGGCAGCAATTTGCAGAATTCCGCTTCTTAGGGGAAGTGAGAAATTGCTGAGCTGACACCAAGTCCTGCAGTGTCCCTGTCACCTGCAGAGCCACCGCATCCTCGAGACGGCAACGGGCATTGTGACAAAGGTTCTATGTCAGCTGGGTGTGGCAGCCAGGCTCCCCCTAGGGGATGGGGAGCCTGTCAGCCCCGGGCCTGTCACTGCCTGCTGGCCCTGCTGCCACCAGCCAGGCCTCTGAAAACTTGTCAAACCATGCCCAGACTTGGGGCCAGTTTGGCCCAAAGTCTGCAAGAGACAAGTCGGGAAGAAAGATATGGGACAGAGGGAGAAAGCGAAGGGAGCAGGAGAAAGGGAAGGAAGAATAAAAAGTAGTGTTGTGCTGCAGGAGTGAGATGGAGGAATTGCAAGAAAAGAGGCAGGAAGCAGGAGAGTGAGAGAAAAGGAAAGTAGAGACATGCAGCCAGACGAGGGCTTAGTGAGAGAGGATGGGACAGAGAACAGGATGAGAAGGAAAGAAGGCAAGGCTAGGACAGGCAAGGACAGGCAAGGCAAGGCTAGGCTGCAGGACATGTTTTTGCTTTATAGTTTCTAGCACATTCGTCTTCAGACTAGGAGGAAAGCCATAAGACCGTATGGATTAGGCCCAAGCAAAAACCCCAGCTACTTGAGACTCTTAGACTAAGCCTAAAATACCAAGATCTCTCCATAAGGATGGTTTTTATACTGTACTTCCACAATCTGCTGGCAGTACCAAAAAATAAGCTACAGATCTCCTTAGGCTGAGTCATGGTGCTTTGGGGCAGGGACCATGCATATCATGGGAATATTTCACAGTTTCTGCTCTGTTTTCAGTGTATGACACCAAAACACCCACCTGATGACATCCTTTCAAGAGCAAAGGCAGCAATTTGCAGAATTCCGCTTCTTAGGGGAAGTGAGAAATTGCTGAGCTGACACCAAGTCCTGCAGTATCCCTGTCACCTGCAGAGCCACCGCATCCTCGCCACGGTAGCGGGCATTGTGACAAAGGTTCTATGTCAGCTGGGTGTGGCAGCCAGGCGCTCCCTAGGGGATGGGGAGCCTGTCAGCCCCGGGCCTGTCACTGCCTGGTGTCCCTGCTGCCACCAGCCAGGCCTCTGAATACTTGTCAAACCATGCCCAGACTTGGGGCCAGTTTGGCCCAAAGTCTGCAAGAGACAAGTCGGGAAGAAAGATATGGGACAGAGGGAGAAAGCGAAGGGAGCAGGAGAAAGGGAAGGAAGAATAAAAAAGTAGTGTTGGGCTGCAGGAGTGAGATGGAGGAATTGCAAGAAAAGAGGCAGGAAGCAGGAGAGTGAGAGAAAAGGAAAGAAGAGACATGCAGCCAGACGAGGGCTTAGTGAGAGAGGATGGGACAGAGAACAGGATGAGAAGGACATAAGGCAAGGCTAGGACAGGCAAGGACAGGCAAGGCAAGGCTAGGCTGCAGGACATGTTTTTGCTTTATAGTTTCTAGCACATTCGTCTTCAGACTAGGAGGAAAGCCATAAGACCGTATGGATTAGGCCCAAGCAAAAACCCCAGCTACTTGAGACACTTAGACTAAGCCTAAAATACCAAGATCTCTCCATAAGGATGATTTTTATACTGTACTTCCACAATCTGATTGCAGTACTAAAAAAATCAGCTGCAGATCTCCTTAGGCTGAGTCATGGTGCTTTGGGGCAGGGACCATGCATATCATGGGAATATTTCACAGTTTTTGCTCTGTTTTCAGTGTATGACACCAAAACACCCACCTGATGACATCCTTTCAAGAGCAAAGGCAGCAATTTGCAGAATTCCGCTTCTTAGGGGAAGTGAGAAATTGCTGAGCTGACACCAAGTCCTGCAGTGTCCCTGTCACCTGCAGAGCCACCGCATCCTCGCCACGGTAGCGGGCATTGTGACAAAGGTTCTATGTCAGCTGGGTGTGGCAGCCAGGCGCCCCCTAGGGGATGGGGAGCCTGTCAGCCCCGGGCCTGTCACTGCCTGGTGTCCCAGCTGCCACCAGCCAGGCCTCTGAAAACTTGTCAAACCATGCCCAGACTTGGGGCCAGTTTGGCCCAAAGTCTGCAAGAGACAAGTCGGGAAGAAAGATATGGGACAGAGGGAGAAAGCGAAGGGAGCAGGAGAAAGGGAAGGAAGAATAAAAAGTAGTGTTGGGCTGCAGGAGTGAGATGGAGGAATTGCAAGAAAAGAGGCAGGAAGCAGGAGAGTGAGAGAAAAGGAAAGAAGAGACATGCAGCCAGACGAGGGCTTAGTGAGAGAGGATGGGAGAGAGAAGAGGATGAGAAGGAAAGAAGGCAAGGCTAGGACAGGCAAGGACAGGCAAGGCAAGGCTAGGCTGCAGGACATGTTTTTGCTTTATAGTTTCTAGCACATTCGTCTTCAGACTAGGAGGAAAGCCGTAAGACCGTATGGATTAGGCCCAAGCAAAAACCCCAGCTACTTGAGACTCTTAGACTAAGCCTAAAATACCAAGATCTCTCCATAAGGATGGTTTTTATACTGTACTTCCACAATCTGCTGGCAGTACAAAAAAATAAGCTGCAGATCTCCTTAGGCTGAGTCATGGTGCTTTGGGGCAGGGACCATGCATATCATGGGAATATTTCACAGTTTCTGCTCTGTTTTCAGTGTATGACACCAAAACACCCACCTGATGACATCCTTTCAAGAGCAAAGGCAGCAATTTGCAGAATTCCGCTTCTTAGGGGAAGTGAGAAATTGCTGAGCTGACACCAAGTCCTGCAGTATCCCTCTCACCTGCAGAGGCACCGCATCCTCGCCACGGTAGCGGGCATTGTGACAAAGGTTCTATGTCAGCTGGGTGTGGCAGCCAGGCGCCCCCTAGGGGATGGGCAGCCTGTCAGCCCCGGGCCTGTCACTGCCTGGTGTCCCTGCTGCCACCAGCCAGGCCTCTGAAAACTTGTCAAACCATGCCCAGACTTGGGGCCAGTTTGGCCCAAAGTCTGCAAGAGACAAGTCGGGAAGAAAGATATGGGACAGAGGGAGAAAGCGAAGGGAGCAGGAGAAAGGGAAGGAAGAATAAAAAGTAGTGTTGTGCTGCAGGAGTGAGATGGAGGAATTGCAAGAAAAGAGGCAGGAAGCAGGAGAGTGAGAGAAAAGGAAAGAAGAGACATGCAGCCAGACGAGGGCTTAGTGAGAGAGGATGGGACAGAGAACAGGATGAGAAGGAAAGAAGGCAAGGCTAGGACAGGCAAGGACAGGCAAGGCAAGGCTAGGCTGCAGGACATGTTTTTGCTTTATAGTTTCTAGCACATTCGTCTTCAGACTAGGAGGAAAGCCATAAGACCATATGGATTAGGCCCAAGCAAAAACCCCAGCTACTTGAGACTCTTAGACTAAGCCTAAAATACCAAGATCTCTCCATAAGGATGATTTTTATACTGTACTTCCACAATCTGCTGGCAGTACAAAAAAATAAGCTACAGATCTCCTTAGGCTGAGTCATGGTGCTTTGGGGCAGGGACCATGCATATCATGGGAATATTTCACAGTTTCTGCTCTGTTTTCAGTGTATGACACCAAAACACCCACCTGATGACATCCTTTCAAGAGCAAAGGCAGCAATTTGCAGAATTCCGCTTCTTAGGGGAAGTGAGAAATTGCTGAGCTGACACCAAGTCCTGCAGTGTCCCTGTCACCTGCAGAGCCACCGCATCCTCGCCACGGCAGCGGGCATTGTGACAAAGGTTCTATGTCAGCTGGGTGTGGCAGCCAGGCGCCCCCTAGGGGATGGGGAGCCTGTCAGCCCCGGGCCTGTCACTGCCTGGTGTCCCAGCTGCCACCAGCCAGGCCTCTGAAAACTTGTCAAACCATGCCCAGACTTGGGGCCAGTTTGGCCCAAAGTCTGCAAGAGACAAGTCGGGAAGAAAGATATGGGACAGAGGGAGAAAGCGAAGGGAGCAGGAGAAAGGGAAGGAAGAATAAAAAGTAGTGTTGGGCTGCAGGAGTGAGATGGAGGAATTGCAAGAAAAGAGGCAGGAAGCAGGAGAGTGAGAGAAAAGGAAAGAAGAGACATGCAGCCAGACGAGGGCTTAGTGAGAGAGGATGGGACAGAGAACAGGATGAGAAGGAAAGAAGGCAAGGCTAGGACAGGCAAGGACAGGCAAGGCAAGGCTAGGCTGCAGGACATGTTTTTGCTTTATAGTTTCTAGCACATTCGTCTTCAGATGAGGAGGAAAGCCATAAGACCGTATGGATTAGGCCCAAGCAAAAACCCCAGCTACTTGAGACACTTAGACTAAGCCTAAAATACCAAGATCTCTCCATAAGGATGGTTTTTATACTATACTTCCACAATCTGCTGGCAGTACAAAGAAAAAAGCTGCAGATCTCCTTAGGCTGAGTCATGGTGCTTTGGGGCAGGGACCGTGCATATCATGGGAATATTTCACAGTTTCTGCTCTGTTTTCAGTGTATGACACCAAAACACCCACCTGATGACATCCTTTCAAGAGCAAAGGCAGCAATTTGCAGAATTCCGCTTCTTAAAGGAAAGTGAGAAATTGCTGAGCTGACACCAAGTCCTGCAGTGTCCCTGTCACTTGCAGAGCCACCGCATCCTCGCCACGGTAGCGGGCATTGTGACAAAGGTTCTATGTCAGCTGGGTGTGGCAGCCAGGCGCCCCCTAGGGGATGGGCAGCCTGTCAGCCCCGGGCCTGTCACTGCCTGGTGTCCCAGCTGCCACCAGCCAGGCCTCTGAAAACTTGTCAAACCATGCCCAGACTTGGGGCCAGTTTGGCCCAAAGTCTGCAAGAGACAAGTCGGGAAGAAAGATATGGGACAGAGGGAGAAAGCGAAGGGAGCAGGAGAAAGGGAAGGAAGAATAAAAAGTAGTGTTGGGCTGCAGGAGTGAGATGGAGGAATTGCAAGAAAAGAGGCAGGAAGCAGGAGAGTGAGAGAAAAGGAAAGAAGAGACATGCAGCCAGACGAGGGCTTAGTGAGAGAGGATGGGAGAGAGAAGAGGATGAGAAGGAAAGAAGGCAAGGCTAGGACAGGCAAGGACAGGCAAGGCAAGGCTAGGCTGCAGGACATGTTTTTGCTTTATAGTTTCTAGCACATTTGTCTTCAGACTAGGAGGAAAGCCATAAGACCGTATGGATTAGGCCCAAGCAAAAACCCCAGCTACTTGAGACTCTTAGACTAAGCCTAAAATACCAAGATCTCTCCATAAGGATGGTTTTTATACTGTACTTCCACAATCTGCTGGCAGTACAAAAAAATAAGCTGCAGATCTCCTTAGGCTGAGTCATGGTGCTTTGGGGCAGGGACCATGCATATCATGGGAATATTTCACAGTTTCTGCTCTGTTTTCAGTGTATGACACCAAAACACCCACCTGATGACATCCTTTCAAGAGCAAAGGCAGCAATTTGCAGAATTCCGCTTCTTAGGGGAAGTGAGAAATTGCTGAGCTGACACCAAGTCCTGCAGTATCCCTCTCACCTGCAGAGCCACCGCATCCTCGCCACGGTAGCGGGCATTGTGACAAAGGTTCTATGTCAGCTGGGTGTGGCAGCCAGGCGCCCCCTAGGGGATGGGCAGCCTGTCAGCCCCGGGCCTGTCACTGCCTGGTGTCCCTGCTGCCACCAGCCAGGCCTCTGAAAACTTGTCAAACCATGCCCAGACTTGGGGCCAGTTTGGCCCAAAGTCTGCAAGAGACAAGTCGGGAAGAAAGATATGGGACAGAGGGAGAAAGCGAAGGGAGCAGGAGAAAGGGAAGGAAGAATAAAAAGTAGTGTTGTGCTGCAGGAGTGAGATGGAGGAATTGCAAGAAAACAGGCAGGAAGCAGGAGAGTGAGAGAAAAGGAAAGAAGAGACATGCAGCCAGACGAGGGCTTAGTGAGAGAGGATGGGACAGAGAACAGGATGAGAAGGAAAGAAGGCAAGGCTAGGACAGGCAAGGACAGGCAAGGCAAGGCTAGGCTGCAGGACATGTTTTTGCTTTATAGTTTCTAGCACATTCGTCTTCAGACTAGGAGGAAAGCCATAAGACCGTATGGATTAGGCCCAAGCAAAAACCCCAGCTACTTGAGACTCTTAGACTAAGCCTAAAATACCAAGATCTCTCCATAAGGATGGTTTTTATACTGTACTTCCACAATCTGCTGGCAGTACAAAAAAATAAGCTGCAGATCTCCTTACGCTGAGTCATGGTGCTTTGGGGCAGGGACCATGCATATCATGGGAATATTTCACAGTTTCTGCTCTGTTTTCAGTGTATGACACCAAAACACCCACCTGATGACATCCTTTCAAGAGCAAAGGCAGCAATTTGCAGAATTCCGCTTCTTAGGGGAAGTGAGAAATTGCTGAGCTGACACCAAGTCCTGCAGTATCCCTCTCACCTGCAGAGCCACCGCATCCTCGCCATGGTAGCGGGCATTGTGACAAAGGTTCTATGTCAGCTGGGTGTGGCAGCCAGGCGCCCCCTAGGGGATGGGCAGCCTGTCAGCCCCGGGCCTGTCACTGCCTGGTGTCCCTGCTGCCACCAGCCAGGCCTCTGAAAACTTGTCAAACCATGCCCAGACTTGGGGCCAGTTTGGCCCAAAGTCTGCAAGAGACAAGTCGGGAAGAAAGATATGGGACAGAGGGAGAAAGCGAAGGGAGCAGGAGAAAGGGAAGGAAGAATAAAAAGTAGTGTTGTGCTGCAGGAGTGAGATGGAGGAATTGCAAGAAAAGAGGCAGGAAGCAGGAGAGTGAGAGAAAAGGAAAGAAGAGACATGCAGCCAGACGAGGGCTTAGTGAGAGAGGATGGGACAGAGAACAGGATGAGAAGGAAAGAAGGCAAGGCTAGGACAGGCAAGGACAGGCAAGGCAAGGCTAGGCTGCAGGACATGTTTTTGCTTTATAGTTTCTAGCACATTCGTCTTCAGACTAGGAGGAAAGCCATAAGACCGTATGGATTAGGCCCAAGCAAAAACCCCAGCTACTTGAGACTCTTAGACTAAGCCTAAAATACCAAGATCTCTCCATAAGGATGATTTTTATACTGTACTTCCACAATCTGCTTGCAGTACTAAAAAAATCAGCTGCAGATCTCCTTAGGCTGAGTCATGGTGCTTTGGGGCAGGGACCGTGCATATCATGGGAATATTTCACAGTTTCTGCTCTGTTTTCAGTGTATGACACCAAAACACCCACCTGATGACATCCTTTCAAGAGCAAAGGCAGCAATTTGCAGAATTCCGCTTCTTAGGGGAAGTGAGAAATTGCTGAGCTGACACCAAGTCCTGCAGTGTCCCTGTCACCTGCAGAGCCACCGCATCCTTGCCACGGTAGCGGGCATTGTGACAAAGGTTCTATGTCAGCTGGGTGTGGCAGCCAGGCGCCCCCTAGGGGATGGGGAGCCTGTCAGCCCCGGGCCTGTCACTGCCTGCTGGCCCTGCTGCCACCAGCCAGGCCTCTGAAAACTTGTCAAACCATGCCCAGACTTGGGGCCAGTTTGGCCCAAAGTCTGCAAGAGACAAGTCGGGAAGAAAGATATGGGACAGAGGGAGAAAGCGAAGGGAGCAGGAGAAAGGGAAGGAAGAATAAAAAGTAGTGTTGGGCTGCAGGAGTGAGATGGAGGAATTGCAAGAAAAGAGGCAGGAAGCAGGAGAGTGAGAGAAAAGGAAAGAAGAGACATGCAGCCAGACGAGGGCTTAGTGAGAGAGGATGGGAGAGAGAAGAGGATGAGAAGGAAAGAAGGCAAGGTTAGGACAGGCAAGGACAGGGAAGGCAAGGCTAGGCTGCAGGACATGTTTTTGCTTTATAGTTTCTAGCACATTCGTCTTCAGACTAGGAGGAAAGCCATAAGACCGTATGGATTAGGCCCAAGCAAAAACCCCAGCTACTTGAGACCCTTAGACTAAGCCTAAAATACCAAGATCTCTCCATAAGGATGGTTTTTATACTGTACTTCCACAATCTGCTGGCACTACAAAAAAATAAGCTGCAGATCTCCTTAGGCTGAGTCATGGTGCTTTGGGGCAGGGACCATGCATATCATGGGAATATTTCACAGTTTCTGCTCTGTTTTCAGTGTATGACACCAAAACACCCACCTGATGACATCCTTTCAAGAGCAAAGGCAGCAATTTGCAGAATTCCGCTTCTTAAAGGAAAGTGAGAAATTGCTGAGCTGACACCAAGTCCTGCAGTGTCCCTGTCACTTGCAGAGCCACCGCATCCTCGCCACGGTAGCGGGCATTGTGACAAAGGTTCTATGTCAGCTGGGTGTGGCAGCCAGGCGCCCCCTAGGGGATGGGCAGCCTGTCAGCCCCGGGCCTGTCACTGCCTGGTGTCCCAGCTGCCACCAGCCAGGCCTCTGAAAACTTGTCAAACCATGCCCAGACTTGGGGCCAGTTTGGCCCAAAGTCTGCAAGAGACAAGTCGGGAAGAAAGATATGGGACAGAGGGAGAAAGCGAAGGGAGCAGGAGAAAGGGAAGGAAGAATAAAAAGTAGTGTTGTGCTGCAGGAGTGAGATGGAGGAATTGCAAGAAAAGAGGCAGGAAGCAGGAGAGTGAGAGAAAAGGAAAGAAGAGACATGCAGCCAGACGAGGGCTTAGTGAGAGAGGATGGGACAGAGAACAGGATGAGAAGGAAAGAAGGCAAGGCTGGGACAGGCAAGGACAGGCAAGGCAAGGCTAGGCTGCAGGACATGTTTTTGCTTTATAGTTTCTAGCACATTCGTCTTCAGACTAGGAGGAAAGCCATAAGACCGTATGGATTAGGCCCAAGCAAAAACCCCAGCTACTTGAGACTCTTAGACTAAGCCTAAAATACCAAGATCTCTCCATAAGGATGGTTTTTATACTGTACTTCCACAATCTGCTGGCAGTACAAAAAAATAAGCTGCAGATCTCCTTACGCTGAGTCATGGTGCTTTGGGGCAGGGACCATTCATATCATGGGAATATTTCACAGTTTCTGCTCTGTTTTCAGTGTATGACACCAAAACACCCACCTGATGACATCCTTTCAAGAGCAAAGGCAGCAATTTGCAGAATTCCGCTTCTTAGGGGAAGTGAGAAATTGCTGAGCTGACACCAAGTCCTGCAGTATCCCTCTCACCTGCAGAGCCACCGCATCCTCGCCATGGTAGCGGGCATTGTGACAAAGGTTCTATGTCAGCTGGGTGTGGCAGCCAGGCGCCCCCTAGGGGATGGGCAGCCTGTCATCCCCAGGCCTGTCACTGCCTGGTGTCCCTGCTGCCACCAGCCAGGCCTCTGAATACTTGTCAAACCATGCCCAGACTTGGGGCCAGTTTGGCCCAAAGTCTGCAAGAGACAAGTCGGGAAGAAAGATATGGGACAGAGGGAGAAAGCGAAGGGAGCAGGAGAAAGGGAAGGAAGAATAAAAAGTAGTGTTGTGCTGCAGGAGTGAGATGGAGGAATTGCAAGAAAAGAGGCAGGAAGCAGGAGAGTGAGAGAAAAGGAAAGAAGAGACATGCAGCCAGACGAGGGCTTAGTGAGAGAGGATGGGACAGAGAACAGGATGAGAAGGAAAGAAGGCAAGGCTAGGACAGGCAAGGACAGGCAAGGCAAGGCTAGGCTGCAGGACATGTTTTTGCTTTATAGTTTCTAGCACATTCGTCTTCAGACTAGGAGGAAAGCCATAAGACCGTATGGATTAGGCCCAAGCAAAAACCCCAGCTACTTGAGACTCTTAGACTAAGCCTAAAATACCAAGATCTCTCCATAAGGATGATTTTTATACTGTACTTCCACAATCTGCTTGCAGTACTAAAAAAATCAGCTGCAGATCTCCTTAGGCTGAGTCATGGTGCTTTGGGGCAGGGACCATGCATATCATGGGAATATTTCACAGTTTTTGCTCTGTTTTCAGTGTATGACACCAAAACACCCACCTGATGACATCCTTTCAAGAGCAAAGGCAGCAATTTGCAGAATTCCGCTTCTTAGGGGAAGTGAGAAATTGCTGAGCTGACACCAAGTCCTGCAGTGTCCCTGTCACCTGCAGAGCCACCGCATCCTCGCCACGGTAGCGGGCATTGTGACAAAGGTTCTATGTCAGCTGGGTGTGGCAGCCAGGCGCCCCCTAGGGGATGGGGAGCCTGTCAGCCCCGGGCCTGTCACTGCCTGGTGTCCCAGCTGCCACCAGCCAGGCCTCTGAAAACTTGTCAAACCATGCCCAGACTTGGGGCCAGTTTGGCCCAAAGTCTGCAAGAGACAAGTCGGGAAGAAAGATATGGGACAGAGGGAGAAAGCGAAGGGAGCAGGAGAAAGGGAAGGAAGAATAAAAAGTAGTGTTGGGCTGCAGGAGTGAGATGGAGGAATTGCAAGAAAAGAGGCAGGAAGCAGGAGAGTGAGAGAAAAGGAAAGAAGAGACATGCAGCCAGACGAGGGCTTAGTGAGAGAGGATGGGAGAGAGAAGAGGATGAGAAGGAAAGAAGGCAAGGTTAGGACAGGCAAGGACAGGGAAGGCAAGGCTAGGCTGCAGGACATGTTTTTGCTTTATAGTTTCTAGCACATTCGTCTTCAGACTAGGAGGAAAGCCATAAGACCGTATGGATTAGGCCCAAGCAAAAACCCCAGCTACTTGAGACCCTTAGACTAAGCCTAAAATACCAAGATCTCTCCATAAGGATGGTTTTTATACTGTACTTCCACAATCTGCTGGCAGTACAAAAAAATAAGCTGCAGATCTCCTTAGGCTGAGTCATGGTGCTTTGGGGCAGGGACCATGCATATCATGGGAATATTTCACAGTTTCTGCTCTGTTTTCAGTGTATGACACCAAAACACCCACCTGATGACATCCTTTCAAGAGCAAAGGCAGCAATTTGCAGAATTCCGCTTCTTAGGGGAAGTGAGAAATTGCTGAGCTGACACCAAGTCCTGCAGTATCCCTCTCACCTGCAGAGCCACCGCATCCTCGCCACGGTAGCGGGCATTGTGACAAAGGTTCTATGTCAGCTGGGTGTGGCAGCCAGGCGCCCCCTAGGGGATGGGGAGCCTGTCAGCCCCGGGCCTGTCACTGCCTGGTGTCCCTGCTGCCACCAGCCAGGCCTCTGAATACTTGTCAAACCATGCCCAGACTTAGGGCCAGTTTGGCCCAAAGTCTGCAAGAGACAAGTCGGGAAGAAAGATATGGGACAGAGGGAGAAAGCGAAGGGAGCAGGAGAAAGGGAAGGAAGAATAAAAAGTAGTGTTGGGCTGCAGGAGTGAGATGGAGGAATTGCAAGAAAAGAGGCAGGAAGCAGGAGAGTGAGAGAAAAGGAAAGAAGAGACATGCAGCCAGACGAGGGCTTAGTGAGAGAGGATGGGACAGAGAACAGGATGAGAAGGAAAGAAGGCAAGGCTAGGACAGGCAAGGACAGGCAAGGCAAGGCTAGGCTGCAGGACATGTTTTTGCTTTATAGTTTCTAGCACATTCGTCTTCAGATGAGGAGGAAAGCCATAAGACCGTATGGATTAGGCCCAAGCAAAAACCCCAGCTACTTGAGACACTTAGACTAAGCCTAAAATACCAAGATCTCTCCATAAGGATGGTTTTTATACTGTACTTCCACAATCTGCTGGCAGTACAAAAAAATAAGCTGCAGATCTCCTTAGGCTGAGTCATGGTGCTTTGGGGCAGGGACCATGCATATCATGGGAATATTTCACAGTTTCTGCTCTGTTTTCAGTGTATGACACCAAAACACCCACCTGATGACATCCTTTCAAGAGCAAAGGCAGCAATTGGCAGAATTCCGCTTCTTAGGGGAAGTGAGAAATTGCTGAGCTGACACCAAGTCCTGCAGTGTCCCTGTCACCTGCAGAGCCACCGCATCCTCGAGACGGCAACGGGCATTGTGACAAAGGTTCTATGTCAGCTGGGTGTGGCAGCCAGGCGCCCCCTAGGGGATGGGGAGCCTGTCAGCCCCGGGCCTGTCACTGCCTGGTGTCCCTGCTGCCACCAGCCCGGCCTCTGAAAACTTGTCAAACCATGCCCAGACTTGGGGCCAGTTTGGCCCAAAGTCTCCAAGAGACAAGTCGGGAAGAAAGATAGGGGACAGAGGGAGAAAGCGAAGGGAGCAGGAGAAAGGGAAGGAAGAATAAAAAGTAGTGTTGGGCTGCAGGAGTGAGATGGAGGAATTGCAAGAAAAGAGGCAGGAAGCAGGATAGTGAGAGAAAAGGAAAGAAGAGACATGCAGCCAGACGAGGGCTTAGTGAGAGAGGATGGGACAGAGAACAGGATGAGAAGGAAAGAAGGCAAGGCTAGGACAGGCAAGGACAGGCAAGGCAAGGCTAGGCTGCAGGACATGTTTTTGCTTTATAGTTTCTAGCACATTCGTCTTCAGACTAGGAGGAAAGCCATAAGACCGTATGGATTAGGCCCAAGCAAAAACCCCAGCTACTTGAGACACTTAGACTAAGCCTAAAATACCAAGATCTCTCCATAAGGATGATTTTTATACTGTACTTCCACAATCTGCTTGCAGTACTAAAAAAATCAGCTGCAGATCTCCTTAGGCTGAGTCATGGTGCTTTGGGGCAGGGACCATGCATATCATGGGAATATTTCACAGTTTATGCTCTGTTTTCAGTGTATGACACCAAAACACCCACCTGATGACATCCTTTCAAGAGCAAAGGCAGCAATTTGCAGAATTCCGCTTCTTAGGGGAAGTGAGAAATTGCTGAGCTAACACCAAGTCCTGCAGTGTCCCTGTCACCTGCAGAGCCACCGCATCCTCGCCACGGTAGCGGGCATTGTGACAAAGGTTCTATGTCAGCTAGGTGTGGCAGCCAGGCGCCCCCTAGGGGATGGGAAGCCTGTCAGCCCCGGGCCTGTCACTGCCTGGTGTCCCTGCTGCCACCAGCCAGGCCTCTGAAAACTTGTCAAACCATGCCCAGACTTGGGGCCAGTTTGGCCCAAAGTCTGCAAGAGACAAGTCGGGAAGAAAGATATGGGACAGAGGGAGAAAGCGAAGGGAGCAGGAGAAAGGGAAGGAAGAATAAAAAGTAGTGTTGGGCTGCAGGAGTGGGATGGAGCAATTGCAAGAAAAGAGGCAGGAAGCAGGAGAGTGAGAGAAAAGGAAAGAAGAGACATGCAGCCAGACGAGGGCTTAGTGAGAGAGGATGGGACAGAGAACAGGATGAGAAGGAAAGAAGGCAAGGTTAGGACAGGCAAGGACAGGGAAGGCAAGGCTAGGCTGCAGGACATGTTTTTGCTTTATAGTTTCTAGCACATTCGTCTTCAGACTAGGAGGAAAGCCATAAGACCGTATGGATTAGGCCCAAGCAAAAACCCCAGCTACTTGAGACCCTTAGACTAAGCCTAAAATACCAAGATCTCTCCATAAGGATGGTTTTTATACTGTACTTCCACAATCTGCTGGCAGTACAAAAAAATAAGCTGCAGATCTCCTTAGGCTGAGTCATGGTGCTTTGGGGCAGGGACCATGCATATCATGGGAATATTTCACAGTTTCTGCTCTGTTTTCAGTGTATGACACCAAAACACCCACCTGATGACATCCTTTCAAGAGCAAAGGCAGCAATTTGCAGAATTCCGCTTCTTAGGGGAAGTGAGAAATTGCTGAGCTGACACCAAGTCCTGCAGTATCCCTCTCACCTGCAGAGCCACCGCATCCTCGCCACGGTAGCGGGCATTGTGACAAAGGTTCTATGTCAGCTGGGTGTGGCAGCCAGGCGCCCCCTAGGGGATGGGGAGCCTGTCAGCCCCGGGCCTGTCACTGCCTGGTGTCCCTGCTGCCACCAGCCAGGCCTCTGAATACTTGTCAAACCATGCCCAGACTTAGGGCCAGTTTGGCCCAAAGTCTGCAAGAGACAAGTCGGGAAGAAAGATATGGGACAGAGGGAGAAAGCGAAGGGAGCAGGAGAAAGGGAAGGAAGAATAAAAAGTAGTGTTGGGCTGCAGGAGTGAGATGGAGGAATTGCAAGAAAAGAGGCAGGAAGCAGGAGAGTGAGAGAAAAGGAAAGAAGAGACATGCAGCCAGACGAGGGCTTAGTGAGAGAGGATGGGACAGAGAACAGGATGAGAAGGAAAGAAGGCAAGGCTAGGACAGGCAAGGACAGGCAAGGCAAGGCTAGGCTGCAGGACATGTTTTTGCTTTATAGTTTCTAGCACATTCGTCTTCAGATGAGGAGGAAAGCCATAAGACCGTATGGATTAGGCCCAAGCAAAAACCCCAGCTACTTGAGACACTTAGACTAAGCCTAAAATACCAAGATCTCTCCATAAGGATGGTTTTTATACTGTACTTCCACAATCTGCTGGCAGTACAAAAAAATAAGCTGCAGATCTCCTTAGGCTGAGTCATGGTGCTTTGGGGCAGGGACCATGCATATCATGGGAATATTTCACAGTTTCTGCTCTGTTTTCAGTGTATGACACCAAAACACCCACCTGATGACATCCTTTCAAGAGCAAAGGCAGCAATTGGCAGAATTCCGCTTCTTAGGGGAAGTGAGAAATTGCTGAGCTGACACCAAGTCCTGCAGTGTCCCTGTCACCTGCAGAGCCACCGCATCCTCGAGACGGCAACGGGCATTGTGACAAAGGTTCTATGTCAGCTGGGTGTGGCAGCCAGGCGCCCCCTAGGGGATGGGGAGCCTGTCAGCCCCGGGCCTGTCACTGCCTGGTGTCCCTGCTGCCACCAGCCCGGCCTCTGAAAACTTGTCAAACCATGCCCAGACTTGGGGCCAGTTTGGCCCAAAGTCTGCAAGAGACAAGTCGGGAAGAAAGATATGGGACAGAGGGAGAAAGCGAAGGGAGCAGGAGAAAGGGAAGGAAGAATAAAAAGTAGTGTTGGGCTGCAGGAGTGAGATGGAGGAATTGCAAGAAAAGAGGCAGGAAGCAGGATAGTGAGAGAAAAGGAAAGAAGAGACATGCAGCCAGACGAGGGCTTAGTGAGAGAGGATGGGACAGAGAACAGGATGAGAAGGAAAGAAGGCAAGGCTAGGACAGGCAAGGACAGGCAAGGCAAGGCTAGGCTGCAGGACATGTTTTTGCTTTATAGTTTCTAGCACATTCGTCTTCAGACTAGGAGGAAAGCCATAAGACCGTATGGATTAGGCCCAAGCAAAAACCCCAGCTACTTGAGACACTTAGACTAAGCCTAAAATACCAAGATCTCTCCATAAGGATGATTTTTATACTGTACTTCCACAATCTGCTTGCAGTACTAAAAAAATCAGCTGCAGATCTCCTTAGGCTGAGTCATGGTGCTTTGGGGCAGGGACCATGCATATCATGGGAATATTTCACAGTTTATGCTCTGTTTTCAGTGTATGACACCAAAACACCCACCTGATGACATCCTTTCAAGAGCAAAGGCAGCAATTTGCAGAATTCCGCTTCTTAGGGGAAGTGAGAAATTGCTGAGCTAACACCAAGTCCTGCAGTGTCCCTGTCACCTGCAGAGCCACCGCATCCTCGCCACGGTAGCGGGCATTGTGACAAAGGTTCTATGTCAGCTAGGTGTGGCAGCCAGGCGCCCCCTAGGGGATGGGAAGCCTGTCAGCCCCGGGCCTGTCACTGCCTGGTGTCCCTGCTGCCACCAGCCAGGCCTCTGAAAACTTGTCAAACCATGCCCAGACTTGGGGCCAGTTTGGCCCAAAGTCTGCAAGAGACAAGTCGGGAAGAAAGATATGGGACAGAGGGAGAAAGCGAAGGGAGCAGGAGAAAGGGAAGGAAGAATAAAAAGTAGTGTTGGGCTGCAGGAGTGGGATGGAGCAATTGCAAGAAAAGAGGCAGGAAGCAGGAGAGTGAGAGAAAAGGAAAGAAGAGACATGCAGCCAGACGAGGGCTTAGTGAGAGAGGATGGGACAGAGAACAGGATGAGAAGGAAAGAAGGCAAGGCTAGGACAGGCAAGGACAGGCAAGGCAAGGCTAGGCTGCAGGACATGTATTTGCTTTATAGTTTCTAGCACATTCGTCTTCAGACTAGGAGGAAAGCCATAAGACTGTATGGATTAGGCCCAAGCAAAAACCCCAGCTACTTGAGACTCTTAGACTAAGCCTAAAATACCAAGATCTCTCCATAAGGATGGTTTTTATACTGTACTTCCACAATCTGCTGGCAGTACAAAAAAATCAGCTGCAGATCTCCTTAGGCTGAGTCATGGTGCTTTGGGGCAGGGACCATGCATATCATGGGAATATTTCACAGTTTCTGCTCTGTTTTCAGTGTATGACACCAAAACACCCACCTGATGACATCCTTTCAAGAGCAAAGGCAGCAATTTGCAGAATTCCGCTTCTTAGGGGAAGTGAGAAATTGCTGAGCTGACACCAAGTCCTGCAGTGTCCCTGTCACCTGCAGAGGCACCGCATCCTCGCCACGGTAGCGGGCATTGTGACAAAGGTTCTATGTCAGCTGGGTGTGTCAGCCAGGCGCCCCCTAGGGGATGGGGAGCCTGTCAGCCCCGGGCCTGTCACTGCCTGGTGTCCCTGCTGCCACCAGCCAGGCCTCTGAAAACTTGTCAAACCATGCCCAGACTTGGGGCCAGTTTGGCCCAAAGTCTGCAAGAGACAAGTCGGGAAGAAAGATATGGGACAGAGGGAGAAAACGAAGGGAGCAGGAGAAAGGGAAGGAAGAATAAAAAAGTAGTGTTGGGCTGCAGGAGTGAGATGGAGGAATTGCAAGAAAAGAGGCAGGAAGCAGGAGAGTGAGAGAAAAGGAAAGAAGAGACATGCAGCCAGACGAGGGCTTAGTGAGAGAGGATGGGACAGAGAACAGGATGAGAAGGAAAGAAGGCAAGGCTAGGACAGGCAAGGACAGGCAAGGCAAGGCTAGGCTGCAGGACATGTATTTGCTTTATAGTTTCTAGCACATTCGTCTTCAGACTAGGAGGAAAGCCATAAGACCGTATGGATTAGGCCCAAGCAAAAACCCCAGCTACTTGAGACACTTAGACTAAGCCTAAAATACCAAGATCTCTCCATAAGGATGATTTTTATACTGTACTTCCACAATCTGCTTGCAGTACTAAAAAAATCAGCTGCAGATCTCCTTAGGCTGAGTCATGGTGCTTTGGGGCAGGGACCGTGCATATCATGGGAATATTTCACAGTTTCTGCTCTGTTTTCAGTGTATGACACCAAAACACCCACCTGATGACATCCTTTCAAGAGCAAAGGCAGCAATTTGCAGAATTCCGCTTCTTAGGGGAAGTGAGAAATTGCTGAGCTGACACCAAGTCCTGCAGTGTCCCTGTCACCTGCAGAGCCACCGCATCCTTGCCACGGTAGCGGGCATTGTGACAAAGGTTCTATGTCAGCTGGGTGTGGCAGCCAGGCGCCCCCTAGAGGATGGGGAGCCTGTCAGCCCCGGGCCTGTCACTGCCTGGTGTCCCTGCTGCCACCAGCCAGGCCTCTGAAAACTTGTCAAACCATGCCCAGACTTGGGGCCAGTTTGGCCCAAAGTCTGCAAGAGACAAGTCGGGAAGAAAGATAGGGGACAGAGGGAGAAAGCGAAGGGAGCAGGAGAAAGGGAAGGAAGAATAAAAAGTAGTGTTGGGCTGCAGGAGTGAGATGGAGGAATTGCAAGAAAAGAGGCAGGAAGCAGGAGAGTGAGAGAAAAGGAAAGAAGAGACATGCAGCCAGACGAGGGCTTAGTGAGAAAGGATGGGACAGAGAACAGGATGAGAAGGACATAAGGCAAGGCTAGGACAGGCAAGGACAGGCAAGGCAAGGCTAGGCTGCAGGACATGTTTTTGCTTTATAGTTTCTAGCACATTCGTCTTCAGACTAGGAGGAAAGCCATAAGACCATATGGATTAGGCCCAATCAAAAACCCCAGCTACTTGAGACTCTTAGACTAAGCCTAAAATACCAAGATCTCTCCATAAGGATGGTTTTTATACTGTACTTCCACAATCTGCTTGCAGTACAAAAAAATAAGCTACAGATCTCCTTAGGCTGAGTCATGGTGCTTTGGGGCAGGGACCATGCATATCATGGGAATATTTCACAGTTTCTGCTCTGTTTTCAGTGTATGACACCAAAACACCCACCTGATGACATCCTTTCAAGAGCAAAGGCAGCAATTTGCAGAATTCCGCTTCTTAGGGGAAGTGAGAAATTGCTGAGCTGACACCAAGTCCTGCAGTGTCCCTGTCACCTGCAGAGCCACCGCATCCTCGCCACGGCAGCGGGCATTGTGACAAAGGTTCTATGTCAGCTGGGTGTGGCAGCCAGGCGCCCCCTAGGGGATGGGGAGCCTGTCAGCCCCAGGCCTGTCACTGCCTGGTGTCCCTGCTGCCACCAGCCAGGCCTCTGAAAACTTGTCAAACCATGCCCAGACTTGGGGCCAGTTCGGCCCAAAGTCTGCAAGAGACAAGTCGGGAAGAAAGATATGGGACAGAGGGAGAAAGCGAAGGGAGCAGGAGAAAGGGAAGGAAGAATAAAAAGTAGCGTTGGGCTGCAGGAGTGGGATGGAGCAATTGCAAGAAAAGAGGCAGGAAGCAGGAGAGTGAGAGAAAAGGAAAGAAGAGACATGCAGCCAGACGAGGGCTTAGTGAGAGAGGATGGGACAAAGAACAGGATGAGAAGGACATAAGGCAAGGCTAGGACAGGCAAGGACAGGCAAGGCAAGGCTAGGCTGCAGGACATGTTTTTGCTTTATAGTTTCTAGCACATTCGTCTTCAGATGAGGAGGAAAGCCATAAGACCGTATGGATTAGGCCCAAGCAGAAACCCCAGCTACTTGAAACACTTAGACTAAGCCTAAAATACCAAGATCTCTCCATAAGGATGGTTTTTATACTGTACTTCCACAATCTGCTGGCAGTACAAAAAAATAAGCTGCAGATCTCCTTAGGCTGAGTCATGGTGCTTTGGGGCAGGGACCATGCATATCATGGGAATATTTCACAGTTTCTGCTCTGTTTTCAGTGTATGACACCAAAACACCCACCTGATGACATCCTTTCAAGAGCAAATGCAGCAATTTGCAGAATTCCGCTTCTTAGGGAAAGTGAGAAATTGCTGAGCTGACACCAAGTCCTGCAGTGTCCCTGTCACCTGCAGAGCCACCGCATCCTCACCACGGTAGCGGGCATTGTGACAAAGGTTCTATGTCAGCTGGGTGTGGCAGCCAGGCGCCCCCTAGGGGATGGGGAGCCTGTCAGCCCCGGGCCTGTCACTGCCTGGTGTCCCTGCTGCCACCAGCCAGGCCTCTGAAAACTTGTCAAACCATGCCCAGACTTGGGGCCAGTTTGGCCCAAAGTCTGCAAGAGACAAGTCGGGAAGAAAGATATGGGACAGAGGGAGAAAGCGAAGGGAGCAGGAGAAAGGGAAGGAAGAATAAAAAGTAGTGTTGGGCTGCAGGAGTGAGATGGAGGAATTGCAAGAAAAGAGGCAGGAAGCAGGAGAGTGAGAGAAAAGGAAAGAAGAGACATGCAGCCAGACGAGGGCTTAGTGAGAGAGGATGGGACAGAGAACAGGATGAGAAGGAAAGGAGGCAAGGCTAGGACAGGCAAGGACAGGCAAGGCAAGGCTAGGCTGCATTACATGTTTTTGCTTTATAGTTTCTAGCACATTCGTCTTCAGACTAGGAGGAAAGCCATAAGACCGTATGGATTAGGCCCAAGCAAAAACCCCAGCTACTTGAGACACTTAGACTAAGCCTAAAATACCAAGATCTCTCCATAAGGATGGTTTTTATACTGTACTTCCACAATCTGCTGGCAGTACAAAAAAATCAGCTGCAGATCTCCTTAGGCTGAGTCATGGTGCTTTGGGGCAGGGACCGTGCATATCATGGGAATATTTCACAGTTTCTGCTCTGTTTTCTGTGTATGACACCAAAACACCCACCTGATGACATCCTTTCAAGAGCAAAGGCAGCAATTTGCAGAATTCCGCTTCTTAGGGAAAGTGAGAAATTGCTGAGCTGACACCAAGTCCTGCAGTGTCCCTGTCACCTGCAGAGCCACCGCATCCTCGCCACGGCAGCGGGCATTGTGACAAAGGTTCTATGTCAGCTGGGTGTGGCAGCCAGGCGCCCCCTAGGGGATGGGCAGCCTGTCAGCCCCGGGCCTGTCACTGCCTGGTGTCCCTGCTGCCACCAGCCAGGCCTCTGAAAACTTGTCAAACCATGCCCAGACCTGGGGCCAGTTTGGCCCAAAGTCTGCAAGAGACAAGTCGGGAAGAAAGATATGGGACAGAGGGAGAAAGCGAAGGGAGCAGGAGAAAGGGAAGGAAGAATAAAAAGTAGTGTTGGGCTGCAGGAGTGAGATGGAGGAATTGCAAGAAAAGAGGCAGGAAGCAGGAGAGTGAGAGAAAAGGAAAGAAGAGACATGCAGCCAGACGAGGGCTTAGTGAGAGAGGATGGGACAGAGAACAGGATGAGAAGGACATAAGGCAAGGCTAGGACAGGCAAGGACAGGCAAGGCAAGGCTAGGCTGCAGGACATGTATTTGCTTTATAGTTTCTAGCACATTCGTCTTCAGACTAGGAGGAAAGCCATAAGACCGTATGGATTAGGCCCAAGCAAAAACCCCAGCTACTTGAGACACTTAGACTAAGCCTAAAATACCAAGATCTCTCCATAAGGATGGTTTTTATACTGTACTTCCACAATCTGCTGGCAGTACAAAAAAATAAGCTGCAGATCTCCTTAGGCTGAGTCATGGTGCTTTGGGGCAGGGACCATGCATATCATGGGAATATTTCAGTTTCTGCTCTGTTTTCAGTGTATGACACCAAAACACCCACCTGATGACATCCTTTCAAGAGCAAAGGCAGCAATTTGCAGAATTCCGCTTCTTAGGGGAAGTGAGAAATTGCTGAGCTGACACCAAGTCCTGCAGTGTCCCTGTCACCTGCAGAGCCACCCCATCCTCGCCACGGCAGCGGGCATTGTGACAAAGGTTCTATGTCAGCTGGGTGTGGCAGCCAGGTGCCCCCAAGGGGATGGGGAGCCTGTCAGCCCTGGGCCTGTCACTGCCTGGTGTCCCTGCTGCCACCAGCCAGGCCTCTGAAAACTTGTCAAACCATGCCCAGACTTGGGGCCAGTTTGGCCCAAAGTCTGCAAGAGACAAGTCGGGAAGAAAGATATGGGACAGAGGGAGAAAGCGAAGGGAGCAGGAGAAAGGGAAGGAAGAATAAAAAGTAGTGTTGGGCTGCAGGAGTGAGATGGAGGAATTGCAAGAAAAGAGGCAGGAAGCAGGAGAGTGAGAGAAAAGGAAAGAAGAGACATGCAGCCAGACGAGGGCTTAGTGAGAGAGGATGGGACAGAGAACAGGATGAGAAGGAAATAAGGCAAGGCTAGTACAGGCAAGGACAGGCAAGGCAAGGCTAGGCTGCAGGACATGTATTTGCTTTATAGTTTCTAGCACATTCGTCTTCAGACTAGGAGGAAAGCCATAAGACCGTATGGATTAGGCCCAAGCAAAAACCCCAGCTACTTGAGACACATAGACTAAGCCTAAAATACCAAGATCTCTCCATAAGGATGGTTTTTATACTGTACTTCCACAATCTGCTGGCAGTACAAAAAAATAAGCTGCAGATCTCCTTAGGCTGAGTCATGGTGCTTTGGGGCAGGGACCGTGCATATCATGGGAATATTTCACAGTTTCTGCTCTGTTTTCAGTGTATGACACCAAAACACCCACCTGATGACATCCTTTCAAGAGCAAAGGCAGCAATTTGCAGAATTCCGCTTCTTAGGGAAAGTGAGAAATTGCTGAGCTGACACCAAGTCCTGCAGTGTCCCTGTCACCTGCAGAGCCACCGCATCCTCGCCACGGCAGCGGGCATTGTGACAAAGGTTCTATGTCAGCTGGGTGTGGCAGCCAGGCGCCCCCTAGGTGATGGGGAGCCTGTCAGCCCCGGGCCTGTTACTGCCTGGTGTCCCTGCTGACACCAGCCAGGCCTCTGAAAACTTGTCAAACCATGCCCAGACTTGGGGCCAGTTTGGCCCAAAGTCTGCAAGAGACAAGTCGGGAAGAAAGATATGGGACAGAGGGAGAAAGCGAAGGGAGCAGGAGAAAGGGAAGGAAGAATAAAAAGTAGTGTTGGGCTGCAGGAGTGAGATGGAGGAATTGCAAGAAAAGAGGCAGGAAGCAGGAGAGTGAGTGAAAAGGAAAGAAGAGACATGCAGCCAGACGAGGGCTTAGTGAGAGAGGATGGGACAGAGAACAGGATGAGAAGGAAATAAGGCAAGGCTAGTACAGGCAAGGACAGGCAAGGCAAGGCTAGGCTGCAGGACATGTTTTTGCTTTATAGTTTCTAGCACATTCGTCTTCAGACTAGGAGGAAAGCCATAAGACCGTATGGATTAGGCCCAAGCAAAAACCCCAGCTACTTGAGACACTTAGACTAAGCCTAAAATACCAAGATCTCTCCATAAGGATGGTTTTTATACTGTACTTCCACAATCTGCTGGCAGTACCAAAAAATAAGCTGCAGATCTCCTTAGGCTGAGTCATGGTGCTTTGGGGCAGGGACCGTGCATATCATGGGAATATTTCACAGTTTCTGCTCTGTTTTCAGTGTATGACACCAAAACACCCACCTGATGACATCCTTTCAAGAGCAAAGGCAGCAATTTGCAGAATTCCGCTTCTTAGGGGAAGTGAGAAATTGCTGAGCTGACACCAAGTCCTGCAGTGTCCCTGTCACCTGCAGAGCCACCGCATCCTCGCCACGGCAGCGGGCATTGTGACAAAGGTTCTATGTCAGCTGGGTGTGGCAGCCAGGCTCCCCCTAGGGGATGGGGAGCCTGTCAGCCCCGGGCCTGTCACTGCCTGGTGTCCCTGCTGCCACCAGCCAGGCCTCTGAAAACTTGTCAAACCATGCCCAGACTTGGGGCCAGTTTGGCCCAAAGTCTGCAAGAGACAAGTCGGGAAGAAAGATATGGGACAGAGGGAGAAAGCGAAGGGAGCAGGAGAAAGGGAAGGAAGAATAAAAAGTAGTGTTGGGCTGCAGGAGTGAGATGGAGGAATTGCAAGAAAAGAGGCAGGAAGCAGGAGAGTGAGAGAAAAGGAAAGAAGAGACATGCAGCCAGACGAGGGCTTAGTGAGAGAGGATGGGACAGAGAACAGGATGAGAAGGAAATAAGGCAAGGCTAGTACAGGCAAGGACAGGCAAGGCAAGGCTAGGCTGCAGGACATGTATTTGCTTTATAGTTTCTAGCACGTTCGTCTTCAGACTAGGAGGAAAGCCATAAGACCGTATGGATTAGGCCCAAGCAAAAACCCCAGCTACTTGAGACACTTAGACTAAGCCTAAAATACCAAGATCTCTCCATAAGGATGGTTTTTATACTGTACTTCCACAATCTGCTGGCAGTACAAAAAAATAAGCTGCAGATCTCCTTAGGCTGAGTCATGGTGCTTTGGGGCAGGGACCGTGCATATCATGGGAATATTTCACAGTTTCTGCTCTGTTTTCAGTGTATGACACCAAAACACCCACCTGATGACATCCTTTCAAGAGCAAAGGCAGCAATTTGCAGAATTCCGCTTCTTAGGGGAAGTGAGAAATTGCTGAGCTGACACCAAGTCCTGCAGTGTCCCTGTCACCTGCAGAGCCACCGCATCCTCGCCACGGTAGCGGGCATTGTGACAAAGGTTCTATGTCAGCTGGGTGTGGCAGCCAGGCGCCCCCTAGGGGATGGGGAGCCTGTCAGCCCCGGGCCTGTCACTGCCTGGTGTCCCTGCTGCCACCAGCCAGGCCTCTGAAAACTTGTCAAACCATGCCCAGACTTGGGGCCAGTTTGGCCCAAAGTCTGCAAGAGACAAGTCGGGAAGAAAGATATGGGACAGAGGGAGAAAGCAAAGGGAGCAGGAGAAAGGGAAGGAAGAATAAAAAGTAGTGTTGGGCTGCAGGAGTGAGATGGAGGAATTGCAAGAAAAGAGGCAGGAAGCAGGAGAGTGAGAGAAAAGGAAAGAAGAGACATGCAGCCAGACGAGGGCTTAGTGAGAGAGGATGGGACAGAGAACAGGATGAGAAGGACATAAGGCAAGGCTAGGACAGGCAAGGACAGGCAAGGCAAGGCTAGGCTGCAGGACATGTATTTGCTTTATAGTTTCTAGCACATTCGTCTTCAGACTAGGAGGAAAGCCATAAGACCGTATGGATTAGGCCCAAGCAAAAACCCCAGCTACTTGAGACACTTAGACTAAGCCTAAAATACCAAGATCTCTCCATAAGGATGGTTTTTATACTGTACTTCCACAATCTGCTGGCAGTACCAAAAAATAAGCTGCAGATCTCCTTAGGCTGAGTCATGGTGCTTTGGGGCAGGGACCATGCATATCATGGGAATATTTCAGTTTCTGCTCTGTTTTCAGTGTATGACACCAAAACACCCACCTGATGACATCCTTTCAAGAGCAAAGGCAGCAATTTGCAGAATTCCGCTTCTTAGGGGAAGTGAGAAATTGCTGAGCTGACACCAAGTCCTGCAGTGTCCCTGTCACCTGCAGAGCCACCGCATCCTCGCCACGGTAGCGGGCATGGTGACAAAGGTTCTATGTCAGCTGGGTGTGGCAGCCAGGCGCCCCCTAGGGGATGGGGAGCCTGTCAGCCCCGGGCCTGTCACTGCCTGGTGTCCCTGCTGCCACCAGCCAGGCCTCTGAAAACTTGTCAAACCATGCCCAGACTTGGGGCCAGTTTGGCCCAAAGTCTGCAAGAGACAAGTCGGGAAGAAAGATATGGGACAGAGGGAGAAAGCGAAGGGAGCAGGAGAAAGGGAAGGAAGAATAAAAAGTAGTGTTGGGCTGCAGGAGTGAGATGGAGGAATTGCAAGAAAAGAGGCAGGAAGCAGGAGAGTGAGAGAAAAGGAAAGAAGAGACATGCAGCCAGACGAGGGCTTAGTGAGAGAGGATGGGACAGAGAACAGGATGAGAAGGACATAAGGCAAGGCTAGGACAGGCAAGGACAGGCAAGGCAAGGCTAGGCTGCAGGACATGTATTTGCTTTATAGTTTCTAGCACATTCGTCTTCAGACTAGGAGGAAAGCCATAAGACCGTATGGATTAGGCCCAAGCAAAAACCCCAGCTACTTGAGACACTTAGACTAAGCCTAAAATACCAAGATCTCTCCATAAGGATGGTTTTTATACTGTACTTCCACAATCTGCTGGCAGTACCAAAAAATAAGCTGCAGATCTCCTTAGGCTGAGTCATGGTGCTTTGGGGCAGGGACCATGCATATCATGGGAATATTTCAGTTTCTGCTCTGTTTTCAGTGTATGACACCAAAACACCCACCTGATGACATCCTTTCAAGAGCAAAGGCAGCAATTTGCAGAATTCCGCTTCTTAGGGGAAGTGAGAAATTGCTGAGCTGACACCAAGTCCTGCAGTGTCCCTGTCACCTGCAGAGCCACCGCATCCTCGCCACGGTAGCGGGCATGGTGACAAAGGTTCTATGTCAGCTGGGTGTGGCAGCCAGGCGCCCCCTAGGGGATGGGGAGCCTGTCAGCCCCGGGCCTGTCACTGCCTGGTGTCCCTGCTGCCACCAGCCAGGCCTCTGAAAACTTGTCAAACCATGCCCAGACTTGGGGCCAGTTTGGCCCAAAGTCTGCAAGAGACAAGTCGGGAAGAAAGATATGGGACAGAGGGAGAAAGCAAAGGGAGCAGGAGAAAGGGAAGGAAGAATAAAAAGTAGTGTTGGGCTGCAGGAGTGAGATGGAGGAATTGCAAGAAAAGAGGCAGGAAGCAGGAGAGTGAGAGAAAAGGAAAGAAGAGACATGCAGCCAGACGAGGGCTTAGTGAGAGAGGATGGGACAGAGAACAGGATGAGAAGGACATAAGGCAAGGCTAGGACAGGCAAGGACAGGCAAGGCAAGGCTAGGCTGCAGGACATGTATTTGCTTTATAGTTTCTAGCACATTCGTCTTCAGACTAGGAGGAAAGCCATAAGACCGTATGGATTAGGCCCAAGCAAAAACCCCAGGTACATGAAACACTTAGACTAAGCCTAAAATACCAAGATCTCTCCATAAGGATGGTTTTTATACTGTACTTCCACAATCTGCTGGCAGTACAAAAAAATAAGCTGCAGATCTCCTTAGGCTGAGTCATGGTGCTTTGGGGCAGGGACCATGCATATCATGGGAATATTTCAGTTTCTGCTCTGTTTTCAGTGTATGACACCAAAACACCCACCTGATGACATCCTTTCAAGAGCAAAGGCAGCAATTTGCAGAATTCCGCTTCTTAGGGGAAGTGAGAAATTGCTGAGCTGACACCAAGTCCTGCAGTGTCCCTGTCACCTGCAGAGCCACCGCATCCTCGCCACGGTAGCGGGCATTGTGACAAAGGTTCTATGTCAGCTGGGTGTGGCAGCCAGGCGCCCCCTAGGGGATGGGGAGCCTGTCAGCCCCGGGCCTGTCACTGCCTGGTGTCCCTGCTGCCACCAGCCAGGCCTCTGAAAACTTGTCAAACCATGCCCAGACTTGGGGCCAGTTTGGCCCAAAGTCTGCAAGAGACAAGTCGGGAAGAAAGATATGGGACAGAGGGAGAAAGCAAAGGGAGCAGGAGAAAGGGAAGGAAGAATAAAAAGTAGTGTTGGGCTGCAGGAGTGAGATGGAGGAATTGCAAGAAAAGAGGCAGGAAGCAGGAGAGTGAGAGAAAAGGAAAGAAGAGACATGCAGCCAGACGAGGGCTTAGTGAGAGAGGATGGGACAGAGAACAGGATGAGAAGGACATAAGGCAAGGCTAGGACAGGCAAGGACAGGCAAGGCAAGGCTAGGCTGCAGGACATGTATTTGCTTTATAGTTTCTAGCACATTCGTCTTCAGACTAGGAGGAAAGCCATAAGACCGTATGGATTAGGCCCAAGCAAAAACCCCAGCTACTTGAGACACTTAGACTAAGCCTAAAATACCAAGATCTCTCCATAAGGATGGTTTTTATACTGTACTTCCACAATCTGCTGGCAGTACAAAAAAATAAGCTGCAGATCTCCTTAGGCTGAGTCATGGTGCTTTGGGGCAGGGACCGTGCATATCATGGGAATATTTCACAGTTTCTGCTCTGTTTTCAGTGTATGACACCAAAACACCCACCTGATGACATCCTTTCAAGAGCAAAGGCAGCAATTTGCAGAATTCCGCTTCTTAGGGAAAGTGAGAAATTGCTGAGCTGACACCAAGTCCTGCAGTGTCCCTGTCACCTGCAGAGCCTCCGCATCCTCGCCACAGCAGCGGGCATTGTGACAAAGGTTCTATGTCAGCTGGGTGTGGCAGCCAGGCTCCCCCTAGGGGATGGGGAGCCTGTCAGCCCCGGGCCTGTCACTGCCTGGTGTCCCTGCTGCCACCAGCCAGGCCTCTGAAAACTTGTCAAACCATGCCCAGACTTGGGGCCAGTTTGGCCCAAAGTCTGCAAGAGACAAGTCGGGAAGAAAGATATGGGACAGAGGGAGAAAGCGAAGGGAGCAGGAGAAAGGGAAGGAAGAATAAAAAGTAGTGTTGGGCTGCAGGAGTGAGATGGAGGAATTGCAAGAAAAGAGGCAGGAAGCAGGAGAGTGAGAGAAAAGGAAAGAAGAGACATGCAGCCAGACGAGGGCTTAGTGAGAGAGGATGGGACAGAGAACAGGATGAGAAGGAAAGAAGGCAAGGCTAGGACAGGCAAGGACAGGCAAGGCAAGGCTAGGCTGCAGGACATGTATTTGCTTTATAGTTTCTAGCACATTCGTCTTCAGACTAGGAGGAAAGCCATAAGACCGTATGGATTAGGCCCAAGCAAAAACCCCAGCTACTTGAGACACTTAGACTAAGCCTAAAATACCAAGATCTCTCCATAAGGATGGTTTTTATACTGTACCTCCACAATCTGCTGGCAGTACCAAAAAATAAGCTGCAGATCTCCTTAGGCTGAGTCATGGTGCTTTGGTGCAGGGACCGTGCATATCATGGGAATATTTCACAGTTTCTGCTCTGTTTTCAGTGTATGACACCAAAACACCCACCTGATGACATCCTTTCAAGAGCAAAGGCAGCAATTTGCACAATTCCGCTTCTTAGGGAAAGTGAGAAATTGCTGAGCTGACACCAAGTCCTGCAGTGTCCCTGTCACCTGCAGAGCCACCGCATCCTCGCCACGGCAGCGGGCATTGTGACAAAGGTTCTATGTCAGCTGGGTGTGGCAGCCAGGCTCCCCCTAGGGGATGGGGAGCCTGTCAGCCCCGGGCCTGTCACTGCCTGGTGTCCCTGCTGCCACCAGCCAGGCCTCTGAAAACTTGTCAAACCATGCCCAGACTTGGGGCCAGTTTGGCCCAAAGTCTGCAAGAGACAAGTCGGGAAGAAAGATATGGGACAGAGGGAGAAAGCAAAGGGAGCAGGAGAAAGGGAAGGAAGAATAAAAAGTAGTGTTGGGCTGCAGGAGTGAGATGGAGGAATTGCAAGAAAAGAGGCAGGAAGCAGGAGAGTGAGAGAAAAGGAAAGAAGAGACATGCAGCCAGACGAGGGCTTAGTGAGAGAGGATGGGACAGAGAACAGGATGAGAAGGACATAAGGCAAGGCTAGGACAGGCAAGGACAGGCAAGGCAAGGCTAGGCTGCAGGACATGTATTTGCTTTATAGTTTCTAGCACATTCGTCTTCAGACTAGGAGGAAAGCCATAAGACCGTATGGATTAGGCCCAAGCAAAAACCCCAGCTACTTGAGACACTTAGACTAAGCCTAAAATACCAAGATCTCTCCATAAGGATGGTTTTTATACTGTACTTCCACAATCTGCTGGCAGTACCAAAAAATAAGCTGCAGATCTCCTTAGGCTGAGTCATGGTGCTTTGGGGCAGGGACCATGCATATCATGGGAATATTTCAGTTTCTGCTCTGTTTTCAGTGTATGACACCAAAACACCCACCTGATGACATCCTTTCAAGAGCAAAGGCAGCAATTTGCAGAATTCCGCTTCTTAGGGGAAGTGAGAAATTGCTGAGCTGACACCAAGTCCTGCAGTGTCAATGTCACCTGCAGAGCCACCGCATCCTCGCCACGGCAGCGGGCATTGTGACAAAGGTTCTATGTCAGCTGGGTGTGGCAGCCAGGCTCCCCCTAGGGGATGGGGAGCCTGTCAGCCCCGGGCCTGTCGCTGCCTGGTGTCCCTGCTGCCACCAGCCAGGCCTCTGAAAACTTGTCAAACCATGCCCAGACTTGGGGCCAGTTTGGCCCAAAGTCTGCAAGAGACAAGTCGGGAAGAAAGATATGGGACAGAGGGAGAAAGCGAAGGGAGCAGGAGAAAGGGAAGGAAGAATAAAAAGTAGTGTTGGGCTGCAGGAGTGAGATGGAGGAATTGCAAGAAAAGAGGCAGGAAGCAGGAGAGTGAGAGAAAAGGAAAGAAGAGACATGCAGCCAGACGAGGGCTTAGTGAGAGAGGATGGGACAGAGAACAGGATGAGAAGGACATAAGGCAAGGCTAGGACAGGCAAGGACAGGCAAGGCAAGGCTAGGCTGCAGGACATGTTTTTGCTTTATAGTTTCTAGCACATTCGTCTTCAGACTAGGAGGAAAGCCATAAGACCGTATGGATTAGGCCCAAGCAAAAACCCCAGGTACATGAAACACTTAGACTAAGCCTAAAATACCAAGATCTCTCCATAAGGATGGTTTTTATACTGTACTTCCACAATCTGCTGGCAGTACAAAAAAATAAGCTGCAGATCTCCTTAGGCTGAGTCATGGTGCTTTGGTGCAGGGACCGTGCATATCATGGGAATATTTCACAGTTTCTGCTCTGTTTTCAGTGTATGACACCAAAACACCCACCTGATGACATCCTTTCAAGAGCAAAGGCAGCAATTTGCAGAATTCCGCTTCTTAGGGGAAGTAAGAAATTGCTGAGCTGACACCAAGTCCTGCAGTGTCCCTGTCACCTGCAGAGCCACCGCATCCTCTCCACGGCAGCGGGCATTGTGACAAAGGTTCTATGTCAGCTGGGTGTGGCAGCCAGGCTCCCCCTAGGGGATGGGGAGCCTGTCAGCCCCGGGCCTGTCACTGCCTGGTGTCCCTGCTGCCACCAGCCAGGCCTCTGAAAACTTGTCAAACCATGCCCAGACTTGGGGCCAGTTTGGCCCAAAGTCTGCAAGAGACAAGTCGGGAAGAAAGATACGGGACAGAGGGAGAAAGCGAAGGGAGCAGGAGAAAGGGAAGGAAGAATAAAAAGTAGTGTTGGGCTGCAGGAGTGAGATGGAGGAATTGCAAGAAAAAAGGCAGGAAGCAGGAGAGTGAGAGAAAAGGAAAGAAGAGACATGCAGCCAGACGAGGGCTTAGTGAGAGAGGATGGGACAGAGAACAGGATGAGAAGGACATAAGGCAAGGCTAGGACAGGCAAGGACAGGCAAGGCAAGGCTAGGCTGCAGGACATGTATTTGCTTTATAGTTTCTAGCACATTCGTCTTCAGACTAGGAGGAAAGCCATAAGACCGTATGGATTAGGCCCAAGCAAAAACCCCAGCTACATGAAACACTTAGACTAAGCCTAAAATACCAAGATCTCTCCATAAGGATGGTTTTTATACTGTACTTCCACAATCTGCTGGCAGTACAAAAAAATAAGCTGCAGATCTCCTTAGGCTGAGTCATGGTGCTTTGGGGCAGGGACCATGCATATCATGGGAATATTTCACAGTTTCTGCTCTGTTTTCAGTGTATGACACCAAAACACCCACCTGATGACATCCTTTCAAGAGCAAAGGCAGCAATTTGCAGAATTCCGCTTCTTAGGGGAAGTGAGAAATTGCTGAGCTGACACCAAGTCCTGCAGTATCCCTCTCACCTGCAGAGCCACCGCATCCTCGCCACGGTAGCGGGCATTGTGACAAAGGTTCTATGTCAGCTGGGTGTGGCAGCCAGGCGCCCCCTAGGGGATGGGGAGCCTGTCAGCCCCGGGCCTGTCACTGCCTGGTGTCCCTGCTGCCACCAGCCAGGCCTCTGAAAACTTGTCAAACCATGCCCAGACTTGGGGCCAGTTTGGCCCAAAGTCTGCAAGAGACAAGTCGGGAAGAAAGATATGGGACAGAGGGAGAAAGCAAAGGGAGCAGGAGAAAGGGAAGGAAGAATAAAAAGTAGTGTTGGGCTGCAGGAGTGAGATGGAGGAATTGCAAGAAAAGAGGCAGGAAGCAGGAGAGTGAGAGAAAAGGAAAGAAGAGACATGCAGCCAGACGAGGGCTTAGTGAGAGAGGATGGGACAGAGAACAGGATGAGAAGGACATAAGGCAAGGCTAGGACAGGCAAGGACAGGCAAGGCAAGGCTAGGCTGCAGGACATGTATTTGCTTTATAGTTTCTAGCACATTCGTCTTCAGACTAGGAGGAAAGCCATAAGACCGTATGGATTAGGCCCAAGCAAAAACCCCAGCTACTTGAGACACTTAGACTAAGCCTAAAATACCAAGATCTCTCCATAAGGATGGTTTTTATACTGTACCTCCACAATCTGCTGGCAGTACCAAAAAATAAGCTGCAGATCTCCTTAGGCTGAGTCATGGTGCTTTGGGGCAGGGACCATGCATATCATGGGAATATTTCAGTTTCTGCTCTGTTTTCAGTGTATGACACCAAAACACCCACCTGATGACATCCTTTCAAGAGCAAAGGCAGCAATTTGCAGAATTCCGCTTCTTAGGGGAAGTGAGAAATTGCTGAGCTGACACCAAGTCCTGCAGTGTCCCTGTCACCTGCAGAGCCACCGCATCCTCGCCACGGTAGCGGGCATGGTGACAAAGGTTCTATGTCAGCTGGGTGTGGCAGCCAGGCGCCCCCTAGGGGATGGGGAGCCTGTCAGCCCCGGGCCTGTCACTGCCTGGTGTCCCTGCTGCCACCAGCCAGGCCTCTGAAAACTTGTCAAACCATGCCCAGACTTGGGGCCAGTTTGGCCCAAAGTCTGCAAGAGACAAGTCGGGAAGAAAGATATGGGACAGAGGGAGAAAGCAAAGGGAGCAGGAGAAAGGGAAGGAAGAATAAAAAGTAGTGTTGGGCTGCAGGAGTGAGATGGAGGAATTGCAAGAAAAGAGGCAGGAAGCAGGAGAGTGAGAGAAAAGGAAAGAAGAGACATGCAGCCAGACGAGGGCTTAGTGAGAGAGGATGGGACAGAGAACAGGATGAGAAGGACATAAGGCAAGGCTAGGACAGGCAAGGACAGGCAAGGCAAGGCTAGGCTGCAGGACATGTATTTGCTTTATAGTTTCTAGCACATTCGTCTTCAGACTAGGAGGAAAGCCATAAGACCGTATGGATTAGGCCCAAGCAAAAACCCCAGCTACTTGAGACACTTAGACTAAGCCTAAAATACCAAGATCTCTCCATAAGGATGGTTTTTATACTGTACCTCCACAATCTGCTGGCAGTACCAAAAAATAAGCTGCAGATCTCCTTAGGCTGAGTCATGGTGCTTTGGTGCAGGGACCGTGCATATCATGGGAATATTTCACAGTTTCTGCTCTGTTTTCAGTGTATGACACCAAAACACCCACCTGATGACATCCTTTCAAGAGCAAAGGCAGCAATTTGCACAATTCCACTTCTTAGGGAAAGTGAGAAATTGCTGAGCTGACACCAAGTCCTGCAGTGTCCCTGTCACCTGCAGAGCCACCGCATCCTCGCCACGGCAGCGGGCATTGTGACAAAGGTTCTATGTCAGCTGGGTGTGGCAGCCAGGCTCCCCCTAGGGGATGGGGAGCCTGTCAGCCCCGGGCCTGTCACTGCCTGGTGTCCCTGCTGCCACCAGCCAGGCCTCTGAAAACTTGTCAAACCATGCCCAGACTTGGGGCCAGTTTGGCCCAAAGTCTGCAAGAGACAAGTCGGGAAGAAAGATATGGGACAGAGGGAGAAAGCAAAGGGAGCAGGAGAAAGGGAAGGAAGAATAAAAAGTAGTGTTGGGCTGCAGGAGTGAGATGGAGGAATTGCAAGAAAAGAGGCAGGAAGCAGGAGAGTGAGAGAAAAGGAAAGAAGAGACATGCAGCCAGACGAGGGCTTAGTGAGAGAGGATGGGACAGAGAACAGGATGAGAAGGACATAAGGCAAGGCTAGGACAGGCAAGGACAGGCAAGGCAAGGCTAGGCTGCAGGACATGTATTTGCTTTATAGTTTCTAGCACATTCGTCTTCAGACTAGGAGGAAAGCCATAAGACCGTATGGATTAGGCCCAAGCAAAAACCCCAGCTACTTGAGACACTTAGACTAAGCCTAAAATACCAAGATCTCTCCATAAGGATGGTTTTTATACTGTACTTCCACAATCTGCTGGCAGTACCAAAAAATAAGCTGCAGATCTCCTTAGGCTGAGTCATGGTGCTTTGGGGCAGGGACCATGCATATCATGGGAATATTTCAGTTTCTGCTCTGTTTTCAGTGTATGACACCAAAACACCCACCTGATGACATCCTTTCAAGAGCAAAGGCAGCAATTTGCAGAATTCCGCTTCTTAGGGGAAGTGAGAAATTGCTGAGCTGACACCAAGTCCTGCAGTGTCCCTGTCACCTGCAGAGCCACCGCATCCTCGCCACGGCAGCGGGCATTGTGACAAAGGTTCTATGTCAGCTGGGTGTGGCAGCCAGGCTCCCCCTAGGGGATGGGGAGCCTGTCAGCCCCGGGCCTGTCGCTGCCTGGTGTCCCTGCTGCCACCAGCCAGGCCTCTGAAAACTTGTCAAACCATGCCCAGACTTGGGGCCAGTTTGGCCCAAAGTCTGCAAGAGACAAGTCGGGAAGAAAGATATGGGACAGAGGGAGAAAGCGAAGGGAGCAGGAGAAAGGGAAGGAAGAATAAAAAGTAGTGTTGGGCTGCAGGAGTGAGATGGAGGAATTGCAAGAAAAGAGGCAGGAAGCAGGAGAGTGAGAGAAAAGGAAAGAAGAGACATGCAGCCAGACGAGGGCTTAGTGAGAGAGGATGGGACAGAGAACAGGATGAGAAGGACATAAGGCAAGGCTAGGACAGGCAAGGACAGGCAAGGCAAGGCTAGGCTGCAGGACATGTATTTGCTTTATAGTTTCTAGCACATTCGTCTTCAGACTAGGAGGAAAGCCATAAGACCGTATGGATTAGGCCCAAGCAAAAACCCCAGGTACATGAAACACTTAGACTAAGCCTAAAATACCAAGATCTCTCCATAAGGATGGTTTTTATACTATACTTCCACAATCTGCTGGCAGTACAAAAAAATAAGCTGCAGATCTCCTTAGGCTGAGTCATGGTGCTTTGGGGCAGGGACCGTGCATATCATGGGAATATTTCACAGTTTCTGCTCTGTTTTCAGTGTATGACACCAAAACACCCACCTGATGACATCCTTTCAAGAGCAAAGGCAGCAATTTGCAGAATTCCGCTTCTTAGGGGAAGTAAGAAATTGCTGAGCTGACACCAAGTCCTGCAGTGTCCCTGTCACCTGCAGAGCCACCGCATCCTCGCCACGGCAGCGGGCATTGTGACAAAGGTTCTATGTCAGCTGGGTGTGGCAGCCAGGCTCCCCCTAGGGGATGGGGAGCCTGTCAGCCCCGGGCCTGTCACTGCCTGGTGTCCCTGCTGCCACCAGCCAGGCCTCTGAAAACTTGTCAAACCATGCCCAGACTTGGGGCCAGTTTGGCCCAAAGTCTGCAAGAGACAAGTCGGGAAGAAAGATATGGGACAGAGGGAGAAAGCAAAGGGAGCAGGAGAAAGGGAAGGAAGAATAAAAAGTAGTGTTGGGCTGCAGGAGTGAGATGGAGGAATTGCAAGAAAAGAGGCAGGAAGCAGGAGAGTGAGAGAAAAGGAAAGAAGAGACATGCAGCCAGACGAGGGCTTAGTGAGAGAGGATGGGACAGAGAACAGGATGAGAAGGACATAAGGCAAGGCTAGGACAGGCAAGGACAGGCAAGGCAAGGCTAGGCTGCAGGACATGTATTTGCTTTATAGTTTCTAGCACATTCGTCTTCAGACTAGGAGGAAAGCCATAAGACCGTATGGATTAGGCCCAAGCAAAAACCCCAGCTACTTGAGACACTTAGACTAAGCCTAAAATACCAAGATCTCTCCATAAGGATGGTTTTTATACTGTACTTCCACAATCTGCTGGCAGTACCAAAAAATAAGCTGCAGATCTCCTTAGGCTGAGTCATGGTGCTTTGGGGCAGGGACCATGCATATCATGGGAATATTTCAGTTTCTGCTCTGTTTTCAGTGTATGACACCAAAACACCCACCTGATGACATCCTTTCAAGAGCAAAGGCAGCAATTTGCAGAATTCCGCTTCTTAGGGGAAGTGAGAAATTGCTGAGCTGACACCAAGTCCTGCAGTGTCCCTGTCACCTGCAGAGCCACCGCATCCTCGCCACGGCAGCGGGCATTGTGACAAAGGTTCTATGTCAGCTGGGTGTGGCAGCCAGGCTCCCCCTAGGGGATGGGGAGCCTGTCAGCCCCGGGCCTGTCGCTGCCTGGTGTCCCTGCTGCCACCAGCCAGGCCTCTGAAAACTTGTCAAACCATGCCCAGACTTGGGGCCAGTTTGGCCCAAAGTCTGCAAGAGACAAGTCGGGAAGAAAGATATGGGACAGAGGGAGAAAGCGAAGGGAGCAGGAGAAAGGGAAGGAAGAATAAAAAGTAGTGTTGGGCTGCAGGAGTGAGATGGAGGAATTGCAAGAAAAGAGGCAGGAAGCAGGAGAGTGAGAGAAAAGGAAAGAAGAGACATGCAGCCAGACGAGGGCTTAGTGAGAGAGGATGGGACAGAGAACAGGATGAGAAGGACATAAGGCAAGGCTAGGACAGGCAAGGACAGGCAAGGCAAGGCTAGGCTGCAGGACATGTTTTTGCTTTATAGTTTCTAGCACATTCGTCTTCAGACTAGGAGGAAAGCCATAAGACCGTATGGATTAGGCCCAAGCAAAAACCCCAGGTACATGAAACACTTAGACTAAGCCTAAAATACCAAGATCTCTCCATAAGGATGGTTTTTATACTATACTTCCACAATCTGCTGGCAGTACAAAAAAATAAGCTGCAGATCTCCTTAGGCTGAGTCATGGTGCTTTGGTGCAGGGACCGTGCATATCATGGGAATATTTCACAGTTTCTGCTCTGTTTTCAGTGTATGACACCAAAACACCCACCTGATGACATCCTTTCAAGAGCAAAGGCAGCAATTTGCAGAATTCCGCTTCTTAGGGGAAGTAAGAAATTGCTGAGCTGACACCAAGTCCTGCAGTGTCCCTGTCACCTGCAGAGCCACCGCATCCTCTCCACGGCAGCGGGCATTGTGACAAAGGTTCTATGTCAGCTGGGTGTGGCAGCCAGGCTCCCCCTAGGGGATGGGGAGCCTGTCAGCCCCGGGCCTGTCACTGCCTGGTGTCCCTGCTGCCACCAGCCAGGCCTCTGAAAACTTGTCAAACCATGCCCAGACTTGGGGCCAGTTTGGCCCAAAGTCTGCAAGAGACAAGTCGGGAAGAAAGATACGGGACAGAGGGAGAAAGCGAAGGGAGCAGGAGAAAGGGAAGGAAGAATAAAAAGTAGTGTTGGGCTGCAGGAGTGAGATGGAGGAATTGCAAGAAAAAAGGCAGGAAGCAGGAGAGTGAGAGAAAAGGAAAGAAGAGACATGCAGCCAGACGAGGGCTTAGTGAGAGAGGATGGGACAGAGAACAGGATGAGAAGGACATAAGGCAAGGCTAGGACAGGCAAGGACAGGCAAGGCAAGGCTAGGCTGCAGGACATGTATTTGCTTTATAGTTTCTAGCACATTCGTCTTCAGACTAGGAGGAAAGCCATAAGACCGTATGGATTAGGCCCAAGCAAAAACCCCAGCTACATGAAACACTTAGACTAAGCCTAAAATACCAAGATCTCTCCATAAGGATGGTTTTTATACTGTACTTCCAAAATCTGCTGGCAGTACAAAAAAATAAGCTGCAGATCTCCTTAGGCTGAGTCATGGTGCTTTGGGGCAGGGACCATGCATATCATGGGAATATTTCACAGTTTCTGCTCTGTTTTCAGTGTATGACACCAAAACACCCACCTGATGACATCCTTTCAAGAGCAAAGGCAGCAATTTGCAGAATTCCGCTTCTTAGGGGAAGTGAGAAATTGCTGAGCTGACACCAAGTCCTGCAGTGTCCCTGTCACCTGCAGAGCCACCGCATCCTCGCCACGGCAGCGGGCATTGTGACAAAGGTTCTATGTCAGCTGGGTGTGGCAGCCAGGCGCCCCCTAGGGGATGGGGAGCCTGTCAGCCCCGGGCCTGTCACTGCCTGGTGTCCCTGCTGCCACCAGCCAGGCCTCTGAAAACTTGTCAAACCATGCCCAGACTTGGGGCCAGTTTGGCCCAAAGTCTGCAAGAGACAAGTCGGGAAGAAAGATATGGGACAGAGGGAGAAAGCGAAGGGAGCAGGAGAAAGGGAAGGAAGAATAAAAAGTAGTGTTGGGCTGCAGGAGTGAGATGGAGGAATTGCAAGAAAAGAGGCAGGAAGCAGGAGAGTGAGAGAAAAGGAAAGAAGAGACATGCAGCCAGACGAGGGCTTAGTGAGAGAGGATGGGACAGAGAACAGGATGAGAAGGACATAAGGCAAGGCTAGGACAGGCAAGGACAGGCAAGGCAAGGCTAGGCTGCAGGACATGTATTTGCTTTATAGTTTCTAGCACATTCGTCTTCAGACTAGGAGGAAAGCCATAAGACCGTATGGATTAGGCCCAAGCAAAAACCCCAGCTACTTGAGACACTTAGACTAAGCCTAAAATACCAAGATCTCTCCATAAGGATGGTTTTTATACTGTACTTCCACAATCTGCTGGCAGTACCAAAAAATAAGCTGCAGATCTCCTTAGGCTGAGTCATGGTGCTTTGGGGCAGGGACCAACATATCATGGGAATATTTCAGTTTCTGCTCTGTTTTCAGTGTATGACACCAAAACACCCACCTGATGACATCCTTTCAAGAGCAAAGGCAGCAATTTGCAGAATTCCGCTTCTTAGGGGAAGTGAGAAATTGCTGAGCTGACACCAAGTCCTGCAGTGTCCCTGTCACCTGCAGAGCCACCGCATCCTCGCCACGGTAGCGGGCATTGTGACAAAGGTTCTATGTCAGCTGGGTGTGGCAGCCAGGCGCCCCCTAGGGGATGGGGAGCCTGTCAGCCCCGGGCCTGTCACTGCCTGGTGTCCCTGCTGCCACCAGCCAGGCCTCTGAAAACTTGTCAAACCATGCCCAGACTTGGGGCCAGTTTGGCCCAAAGTCTGCAAGAGACAAGTCGGGAAGAAAGATATGGGACAGAGGGAGAAAGCAAAGGGAGCAGGAGAAAGGGAAGGAAGAATAAAAAGTAGTGTTGGGCTGCAGGAGTGAGATGGAGGAATTGCAAGAAAAGAGGCAGGAAGCAGGAGAGTGAGAGAAAAGGAAAGAAGAGACATGCAGCCAGACGAGGGCTTAGTGAGAGAGGATGGGACAGAGAACAGGATGAGAAGGACATAAGGCAAGGCTAGGACAGGCAAGGACAGGCAAGGCAAGGCTAGGCTGCAGGACATGTATTTGCTTTATAGTTTCTAGCACATTCGTCTTCAGACTAGGAGGAAAGCCATAAGACCTTATGGATTAGGCCCAAGCAAAATCCCCAGCAACTTGAGACACTTAGACTAAGCCTAAAATACCAAGATCTCTCCATAAGGATGGTTTTTATACTGTACTTCCACAATCTGCTGGCAGTACCAAAAAATAAGCTGCAGATCTCCTTAGGCTGAGTCATGGTGCTTTGGGGCAGGGACCATGCATATCATGGGAATATTTCAGTTTCTGCTCTGTTTTCAGTGTATGACACCAAAACACCCACCTGATGACATCCTTTCAAGAGCAAAGGCAGCAATTTGCAGAATTCCGCTTCTTAGGGGAAGTGAGAAATTGCTGAGCTGACACCAAGTCCTGCAGTGTCCCTGTCACCTGCAGAGCCACCGCATCCTCGCCACGGTAGCGGGCATGGTGACAAAGGTTCTATGTCAGCTGGGTGTGGCAGCCAGGCGCCCCCTAGGGGATGGGGAGCCTGTCAGCCCCGGGCCTGTCACTGCCTGGTGTCCCTGCTGCCACCAGCCAGGCCTCTGAAAACTTGTCAAACCATGCCCAGACTTGGGGCCAGTTTGGCCCAAAGTCTGCAAGAGACAAGTCGGGAAGAAAGATATGGGACAGAGGGAGAAAGCAAAGGGAGCAGGAGAAAGGGAAGGAAGAATAAAAAGTAGTGTTGGGCTGCAGGAGTGAGATGGAGGAATTGCAAGAAAAGAGGCAGGAAGCAGGAGAGTGAGAGAAAAGGAAAGAAGAGACATGCAGCCAGACGAGGGCTTAGTGAGAGAGGATGGGACAGAGAACAGGATGAGAAGGACATAAGGCAAGGCTAGGACAGGCAAGGACAGGCAAGGCAAGGCTAGGCTGCAGGACATGTTTTTGCTTTATAGTTTCTAGCACATTCGTCTTCAGACTAGGAGGAAAGCCATAAGACCGTATGGATTAGGCCCAAGCAAAAACCCCAGCTACTTGAGACACTTAGACTAAGCCTAAAATACCAAGATCTCTCCATAAGGATGGTTTTTATACTGTACCTCCACAATCTGCTGGCAGTACCAAAAAATAAGCTGCAGATCTCCTTAGGCTGAGTCATGGTGCTTTGGTGCAGGGACCGTGCATATCATGGGAATATTTCACAGTTTCTGCTCTGTTTTCAGTGTATGACACCAAAACACCCACCTGATGACATCCTTTCAAGAGCAAAGGCAGCAATTTGCAGAATTCCGCTTCTTAGGGAAAGTGAGAAATTGCTGAGCTGACACCAAGTCCTGCAGTGTCCCTGTCACCTGCAGAGCCTCCGCATCCTCGCCACAGCAGCGGGCATTGTGACAAAGGTTCTATGTCAGCTGGGTGTGGCAGCCAGGCTCCCTCTAGGGGATGGGGAGCCTGTCAGCCCCGGGCCTGTCACTGCCTGGTGTCCCTGCTGCCACCAGCCAGGCCTCTGAAAACTTGTCAAACCATGCCCAGACTTGGGGCCAGTTTGGCCCAAAGTCTGCAAGAGACAAGTCGGGAAGAAAGATATGGGACAGAGGGAGAAAGCGAAGGGAGCAGGAGAAAGGGAAGGAAGAATAAAAAGTAGTGTTGGGCTGCAGGAGTGAGATGGAGGAATTGCAAGAAAAGAGGCAGGAAGCAGGAGAGTGAGAGAAAAGGAAAGAAGAGACATGCAGCCAGACGAGGGCTTAGTGAGAGAGGATGGGACAGAGAACAGGATGAGAAGGACATAAGGCAAGGCTAGGACAGGCAAGGACAGGCAAGGCAAGGCTAGGCTGCAGGACATGTATTTGCTTTATAGTTTCTAGCACATTCGTCTTCAGACTAGGAGGAAAGCCATAAGACCGTATGGATTAGGCCCAAGCAAAAACCCCAGCTACTTGAGACACTTAGACTAAGCCTAAAATACCAAGATCTCTCCATAAGGATGGTTTTTATACTGTACCTCCACAATCTGCTGGCAGTACCAAAAAATAAGCTGCAGATCTCCTTAGGCTGAGTCATGGTGCTTTGGTGCAGGGACCGTGCATATCATGGGAATATTTCACAGTTTCTGCTCTGTTTTCAGTGTATGACACCAAAACACCCACCTGATGACATCCTTTCAAGAGCAAAGGCAGCAATTTGCACAATTCCGCTTCTTAGGGAAAGTGAGAAATTGCTGAGCTGACACCAAGTCCTGCAGTGTCCCTGTCACCTGCAGAGCCACCGCATCCTCGCCACGGCAGCGGGCATTGTGACAAAGGTTCTATGTCAGCTGGGTGTGGCAGCCAGGCTCCCCCTAGGGGATGGGGAGCCTGTCAGCCCCGGGCCTGTCACTGCCTGGTGTCCCTGCTGCCACCAGCCAGGCCTCTGAAAACTTGTCAAACCATGCCCAGACTTGGGGCCAGTTTGGCCCAAAGTCTGCAAGAGACAAGTCGGGAAGAAAGATATGGGACAGAGGGAGAAAGCAAAGGGAGCAGGAGAAAGGGAAGGAAGAATAAAAAGTAGTGTTGGGCTGCAGGAGTGAGATGGAGGAATTGCAAGAAAAGAGGCAGGAAGCAGGAGAGTGAGAGAAAAGGAAAGAAGAGACATGCAGCCAGACGAGGGCTTAGTGAGAGAGGATGGGACAGAGAACAGGATGAGAAGGACATAAGGCAAGGCTAGGACAGGCAAGGACAGGCAAGGCAAGGCTAGGCTGCAGGACATGTATTTGCTTTATAGTTTCTAGCACATTCGTCTTCAGACTAGGAGGAAAGCCATAAGACCGTATGGATTAGGCCCAAGCAAAAACCCCAGCTACTTGAGACACTTAGACTAAGCCTAAAATACCAAGATCTCTCCATAAGGATGGTTTTTATACTGTACTTCCACAATCTGCTGGCAGTACCAAAAAATAAGCTGCAGATCTCCTTAGGCTGAGTCATGGTGCTTTGGGGCAGGGACCGTGCATATCATGGGAATATTTCACAGTTTCTGCTCTGTTTTCAGTGTATGACACCAAAACACCCACCTGATGACATCCTTTCAAGAGCAAAGGCAGCAATTTGCAGAATTCCGCTTCTTAGGGAAAGTGAGAAATTGCTGAGCTGACACCAAGTCCTGCAGTGTCCCTGTCACCTGCAGAGCCTCCGCATCCTCGCCACAGCAGCGGGCATTGTGACAAAGGTTCTATGTCAGCTGGGTGTGGCAGCCAGGCTCCCTCTAGGGGATGGGGAGCCTGTCAGCCCCGGGCCTGTCACTGCCTGGTGTCCCTGCTGCCACCAGCCAGGCCTCTGAAAACTTGTCAAACCATGCCCAGACTTGGGGCCAGTTTGGCCCAAAGTCTGCAAGAGACAAGTCGGGAAGAAAGATATGGGACAGAGGGAGAAAGCAAAGGGAGCAGGAGAAAGGGAAGGAAGAATAAAAAGTAGTGTTGGGCTGCAGGAGTGAGATGGAGGAATTGCAAGAAAAGAGGCAGGAAGCAGGAGAGTGAGAGAAAAGGAAAGAAGAGACATGCAGCCAGACGAGGGCTTAGTGAGAGAGGATGGGACAGAGAACAGGATGAGAAGGACATAAGGCAAGGCTAGGACAGGCAAGGACAGGCAAGGCAAGGCTAGGCTGCAGGACATGTATTTGCTTTATAGTTTCTAGCACATTCGTCTTCAGACTAGGAGGAAAGCCATAAGACCGTATGGATTAGGCCCAAGCAAAAACCCCAGCTACTTGAGACACTTAGACTAAGCCTAAAATACCAAGATCTCTCCATAAGGATGGTTTTTATACTGTACCTCCACAATCTGCTGGCAGTACCAAAAAATAAGCTGCAGATCTCCTTAGGCTGAGTCATGGTGCTTTGGTGCAGGGACCGTGCATATCATGGGAATATTTCACAGTTTCTGCTCTGTTTTCAGTGTATGACACCAAAACACCCACCTGATGACATCCTTTCAAGAGCAAAGGCAGCAATTTGCACAATTCCGCTTCTTAGGGAAAGTGAGAAATTGCTGAGCTGACACCAAGTCCTGCAGTGTCCCTGTCACCTGCAGAGCCACCGCATCCTCGCCACGGCAGCGGGCATTGTGACAAAGGTTCTATGTCAGCTGGGTGTGGCAGCCAGGCTCCCCCTAGGGGATGGGGAGCCTGTCAGCCCCGGGCCTGTCACTGCCTGGTGTCCCTGCTGCCACCAGCCAGGCCTCTGAAAACTTGTCAAACCATGCCCAGACTTGGGGCCAGTTTGGCCCAAAGTCTGCAAGAGACAAGTCGGGAAGAAAGATATGGGACAGAGGGAGAAAGCAAAGGGAGCAGGAGAAAGGGAAGGAAGAATAAAAAGTAGTGTTGGGCTGCAGGAGTGAGATGGAGGAATTGCAAGAAAAGAGGCAGGAAGCAGGAGAGTGAGAGAAAAGGAAAGAAGAGACATGCAGCCAGACGAGGGCTTAGTGAGAGAGGATGGGACAGAGAACAGGATGAGAAGGACATAAGGCAAGGCTAGGACAGGCAAGGACAGGCAAGGCAAGGCTAGGCTGCAGGACATGTATTTGCTTTATAGTTTCTAGCACATTCGTCTTCAGACTAGGAGGAAAGCCATAAGACCGTATGGATTAGGCCCAAGCAAAAACCCCAGCTACTTGAGACACTTAGACTAAGCCTAAAATACCAAGATCTCTCCATAAGGATGGTTTTTATACTGTACTTCCACAATCTGCTGGCAGTACCAAAAAATAAGCTGCAGATCTCCTTAGGCTGAGTCATGGTGCTTTGGGGCAGGGACCATGCATATCATGGGAATATTTCAGTTTCTGCTCTGTTTTCAGTGTATGACACCAAAACACCCACCTGATGACATCCTTTCAAGAGCAAAGGCAGCAATTTGCAGAATTCCGCTTCTTAGGGGAAGTGAGAAATTGCTGAGCTGACACCAAGTCCTGCAGTGTCCCTGTCACCTGCAGAGCCACCGCATCCTCGCCACGGCAGCGGGCATTGTGACAAAGGTTCTATGTCAGCTGGGTGTGGCAGCCAGGCTCCCCCTAGGGGATGGGCAGCCTGTCAGCCCCGGGCCTGTCGCTGCCTGGTGTCCCTGCTGCCACCAGCCAGGCCTCTGAAAACTTGTCAAACCATGCCCAGACTTGGGGCCAGTTTGGCCCAAAGTCTGCAAGAGACAAGTCGGGAAGAAAGATATGGGACAGAGGGAGAAAGCGAAGGGAGCAGGAGAAAGGGAAGGAAGAATAAAAAGTAGTGTTGGGCTGCAGGAGTGAGATGGAGGAATTGCAAGAAAAGAGGCAGGAAGCAGGAGAGTGAGAGAAAAGGAAAGAAGAGACATGCAGCCAGACGAGGGCTTAGTGAGAGAGGATGGGACAGAGAACAGGATGAGAAGGACATAAGGCAAGGCTAGGACAGGCAAGGACAGGCAAGGCAAGGCTAGGCTGCAGGACATGTATTTGCTTTATAGTTTCTAGCACATTCGTCTTCAGACTAGGAGGAAAGCCATAAGACCGTATGGATTAGGCCCAAGCAAAAACCCCAGCTACATGAAACACTTAGACTAAGCCTAAAATACCAAGATCTCTCCATAAGGATGGTTTTTATACTGTACTTCCAAAATCTGCTGGCAGTACAAAAAAATAAGCTGCAGATCTCCTTAGGCTGAGTCATGGTGCTTTGGGGCAGGGACCATGCATATCATGGGAATATTTCACAGTTTCTGCTCTGTTTTCAGTGTATGACACCAAAACACCCACCTGATGACATCCTTTCAAGAGCAAAGGCAGCAATTTGCAGAATTCCGCTTCTTAGGGGAAGTGAGAAATTGCTGAGCTGACACCAAGTCCTGCAGTGTCCCTGTCACCTGCAGAGCCACCGCATCCCCACCACGGTAGCGGGCATTGTGACAAAGGTTCTATGTCAGCTGGGTGTGGCAGCCAGGCGCCCCCTAGGGGATGGGGAGCCTGTCAGCCCCGGGCCTGTCACTGCCTGGTGTCCCTGCTGCCACCAGCCAGGCCTCTGAAAACTTGTCAAACCATGCCCAGACTTGGGGCCAGTTTGGCCCAAAGTCTGCAAGAGACAAGTCGGGAAGAAAGATATGGGACAGAGGGAGAAAGCAAAGGGAGCAGGAGAAAGGGAAGGAAGAATAAAAAGTAGTGTTGGGCTGCAGGAGTGAGATGGAGGAATTGCAAGAAAAGAGGCAGGAAGCAGGAGAGTGAGAGAAAAGGAAAGAAGAGTCATGCAGCCAGACGAGGGCTTAGTGAGAGAGGATGGGACAGAGAACAGGATGAGAAGGAAATAAGGCAAGGCTAGTACAGGCAAGGACAGGCAAGGCAAGGCTAGGCTGCAGGACATGTATTTGCTTTATAGTTTCTAGCACATTCGTCTTCAGACTAGGAGGAAAGCCATAAGACCGTATGGATTAGGCCCAAGCAAAAACCCCAGCTACTTGAGACACTTAGACTAAGCCTAAAATACCAAGATCTCTCCATAAGGATGGTTTTTATACTGTACTTCCACAATCTGCTGGCAGTACAAAAAAATAAGCTGCAGATCTCCTTAGGCTGAGTCATGGTGCTTTGGGGCAGGGACCATGCATATCATGAGAATATTTCAGTTTCTGCTCTGTTTTCAGTGTATGACACCAAAACACCCACCTGATGACATCCTTTCAAGAGCAAAGGCAGCAATTTGCAGAATTCCGCTTATAGGGGAAGTGAGAAATTGCTGAGCTCACACCAAGTCCTGCAGTGTCCCTGTCACCTGCAGAGCCACCGCATCCTCGCCACGGCAGCGGGCATTGTGACAAAGGTTCTATGTCAGCTGGGTGTGGCAGCCAGGTGCCCCCTAGGGGATGGGGAGCCTGTCAGCCCCGGGCCTGTCGCTGCCTGGTGTCCCTGCTGCCACCAGCCAGGCCTCTGAAAACTTGTCAAACCATGCCCAGACTTGGGGCCAGTTTGGCCCAAAGTCTGCAAGAGACAAGTCGGGAAGAAAGATATGGGACAGAGGGAGAAAGCGAAGGGAGCAGGAGAAAGGGAAGGAAGAATAAAAAGTAGTGTTGGGCTGCAGGAGTGAGATGGAGGAATTGCAAGAAAAGAGGCAGGAAGCAGGAGAGTGAGAGAAAAGGAAAGAAGAGACATGCAGCCAGACGAGGGCTTAGTGAGAGAGGATGGGACAGAGAACAGGATGAGAAGGACATAAGGCAAGGCTAGGACAGGCAAGGACAGGCAAGGCAAGGCTAGGCTGCAGGACATGTATTTGCTTTATAGTTTCTAGCACATTCGTCTTCAGACTAGGAGGAAAGCCATAAGACCGTATGGATTAGGCCCAAGCAAAAACCCCAGCTACTTGAGACACTTAGACTAAGCCTAAAATACCAAGATCTCTCCATAAGGATGGTTTTTATACTGTACTTCCACAATCTGCTGGCAGTACCAAAAAATAAGCTGCAGATCTCCTTAGGCTGAGTCATGGTGCTTTGGGGCAGGGACCGTGCATATCATGGGAATATTTCACAGTTTCTGCTCTGTTTTCAGTGTATGACACCAAAACACCCACCTGATGACATCCTTTCAAGAGCAAAGGCAGCAATTTGCAGAATTCCGCTTCTTAGGGAAAGTGAGAAATTGCTGAGCTGACACCAAGTCCTGCAGTGTCCCTGTCACCTGCAGAGCCTCCGCATCCTCGCCACAGCAGCGGGCATTGTGACAAAGGTTCTATGTCAGCTGGGTGTGGCAGCCAGGCTCCCTCTAGGGGATGGGGAGCCTGTCAGCCCCGGGCCTGTCACTGCCTGGTGTCCCTGCTGCCACCAGCCAGGCCTCTGAAAACTTGTCAAACCATGCCCAGACTTGGGGCCAGTTTGGCCCAAAGTCTGCAAGAGACAAGTCGGGAAGAAAGATATGGGACAGAGGGAGAAAGCAAAGGGAGCAGGAGAAAGGGAAGGAAGAATAAAAAGTAGTGTTGGGCTGCAGGAGTGAGATGGAGGAATTGCAAGAAAAGAGGCAGGAAGCAGGAGAGTGAGAGAAAAGGAAAGAAGAGACATGCAGCCAGACGAGGGCTTAGTGAGAGAGGATGGGACAGAGAACAGGATGAGAAGGAAAGAAGGCAAGGCTAGGACAGGCAAGGACAGGCAAGGCAAGGCTAGGCTGCAGGACATGTATTTGCTTTATAGTTTCTAGCACATTCGTCTTCAGACTAGGAGGAAAGCCATAAGACCGTATGGATTAGGCCCAAGCAAAAACCCCAGCTACTTGAGACACTTAGACTAAGCCTAAAATACCAAGATCTCTCCATAAGGATGGTTTTTATACTGTACCTCCACAATCTGCTGGCAGTACCAAAAAATAAGCTGCAGATCTCCTTAGGCTGAGTCATGGTGCTTTGGTGCAGGGACCGTGCATATCATGGGAATATTTCACAGTTTCTGCTCTGTTTTCAGTGTATGACACCAAAACACCCACCTGATGACATCCTTTCAAGAGCAAAGGCAGCAATTTGCACAATTCCGCTTCTTAGGGAAAGTGAGAAATTGCTGAGCTGACACCAAGTCCTGCAGTGTCCCTGTCACCTGCAGAGCCACCGCATCCTCGCCACGGCAGCGGGCATTGTGACAAAGGTTCTATGTCAGCTGGGTGTGGCAGCCAGGCTCCCCCTAGGGGATGGGGAGCCTGTCAGCCCCGGGCCTGTCACTGCCTGGTGTCCCTGCTGCCACCAGCCAGGCCTCTGAAAACTTGTCAAACCATGCCCAGACTTGGGGGCAGTTTGGCCCAAAGTCTGCAAGAGACAAGTCGGGAAGAAAGATATGGGACAGAGGGAGAAAGCAAAGGGAGCAGGAGAAAGGGAAGGAAGAATAAAAAGTAGTGTTGGGCTGCAGGAGTGAGATGGAGGAATTGCAAGAAAAGAGGCAGGAAGCAGGAGAGTGAGAGAAAAGGAAAGAAGAGACATGCAGCCAGACGAGGGCTTAGTGAGAGAGGATGGGACAGAGAACAGGATGAGAAGGACATAAGGCAAGGCTAGGACAGGCAAGGACAGGCAAGGCAAGGCTAGGCTGCAGGACATGTATTTGCTTTATAGTTTCTAGCACATTCGTCTTCAGACTAGGAGGAAAGCCATAAGACCGTATGGATTAGGCCCAAGCAAAAACCCCAGCTACTTGAGACACTTAGACTAAGCCTAAAATACCAAGATCTCTCCATAAGGATGGTTTTTATACTGTACTTCCACAATCTGCTGGCAGTACCAAAAAATAAGCTGCAGATCTCCTTAGGCTGAGTCATGGTGCTTTGGGGCAGGGACCATGCATATCATGGGAATATTTCAGTTTCTGCTCTGTTTTCAGTGTATGACACCAAAACACCCACCTGATGACATCCTTTCAAGAGCAAAGGCAGCAATTTGCAGAATTCCGCTTCTTAGGGGAAGTGAGAAATTGCTGAGCTGACACCAAGTCCTGCAGTGTCCCTGTCACCTGCAGAGCCACCGCATCCTCGCCACGGCAGCGGGCATTGTGACAAAGGTTCTATGTCAGCTGGGTGTGGCAGCCAGGCTCCCCCTAGGGGATGGGCAGCCTGTCAGCCCCGGGCCTGTCGCTGCCTGGTGTCCCTGCTGCCACCAGCCAGGCCTCTGAAAACTTGTCAAACCATGCCCAGACTTGGGGCCAGTTTGGCCCAAAGTCTGCAAGAGACAAGTCGGGAAGAAAGATATGGGACAGAGGGAGAAAGCGAAGGGAGCAGGAGAAAGGGAAGGAAGAATAAAAAGTAGTGTTGGGCTGCAGGAGTGAGATGGAGGAATTGCAAGAAAAGAGGCAGGAAGCAGGAGAGTGAGAGAAAAGGAAAGAAGAGACATGCAGCCAGACGAGGGCTTAGTGAGAGAGGATGGGACAGAGAACAGGATGAGAAGGACATAAGGCAAGGCTAGGACAGGCAAGGACAGGCAAGGCAAGGCTAGGCTGCAGGACATGTATTTGCTTTATAGTTTCTAGCACATTCGTCTTCAGACTAGGAGGAAAGCCATAAGACCGTATGGATTAGGCCCAAGCAAAAACCCCAGCTACATGAAACACTTAGAATAAGCCTAAAATACCAAGATCTCTCCATAAGGATGGTTTTTATACTGTACTTCCAAAATCTGCTGGCAGTACAAAAAAATAAGCTGCAGATCTCCTTAGGCTGAGTCATGGTGCTTTGGGGCAGGGACCATGCATATCATGGGAATATTTCACAGTTTCTGCTCTGTTTTCAGTGTATGACACCAAAACACCCACCTGATGACATCCTTTCAAGAGCAAAGGCAGCAATTTGCAGAATTCCGCTTCTTAGGGGAAGTGAGAAATTGCTGAGCTGACACCAAGTCCTGCAGTGTCCCTGTCACCTGCAGAGCCACCGCATCCCCACCACGGTAGCGGGCATTGTGACAAAGGTTCTATGTCAGCTGGGTGTGGCAGCCAGGCGCCCCCTAGGGGATGGGGAGCCTGTCAGCCCCGGGCCTGTCACTGCCTGGTGTCCCTGCTGCCACCAGCCAGGCCTCTGAAAACTTGTCAAACCATGCCCAGACTTGGGGCCAGTTTGGCCCAAAGTCTGCAAGAGACAAGTCGGGAAGAAAGATATGGGACAGAGGGAGAAAGCAAAGGGAGCAGGAGAAAGGGAAGGAAGAATAAAAAGTAGTGTTGGGCTGCAGGAGTGAGATGGAGGAATTGCAAGAAAAGAGGCAGGAAGCAGGAGAGTGAGAGAAAAGGAAAGAAGAGACATGCAGCCAGACGAGGGCTTAGTGAGAGAGGATGGGACAGAGAACAGGATGAGAAGGAAATAAGGCAAGGCTAGTACAGGCAAGGACAGGCAAGGCAAGGCTAGGCTGCAGGACATGTATTTGCTTTATAGTTTCTAGCACATTCGTCTTCAGACTAGGAGGAAAGCCATAAGACCGTATGGATTAGGCCCAAGCAAAAACCCCAGCTACTTGAGACACTTAGACTAAGCCTAAAATACCAAGATCTCTCCATAAGGATGGTTTTTATACTGTACTTCCACAATCTGCTGGCAGTACAAAAAAATAAGCTGCAGATCTCCTTAGGCTGAGTCATGGTGCTTTGGGGCAGGGACCATGCATATCATGAGAATATTTCAGTTTCTGCTCTGTTTTCAGTGTATGACACCAAAACACCCACCTGATGACATCCTTTCAAGAGCAAAGGCAGCAATTTGCAGAATTCCGCTTATAGGGGAAGTGAGAAATTGCTGAGCTCACACCAAGTCCTGCAGTGTCCCTGTCACCTGCAGAGCCACCGCATCCTCGCCACGGCAGCGGGCATTGTGACAAAGGTTCTATGTCAGCTGGGTGTGGCAGCCAGGTGCCCCCTAGGGGATGGGGAGCCTGTCAGCCCCGGGCCTGTCGCTGCCTGGTGTCCCTGCTGCCACCAGCCAGGCCTCTGAAAACTTGTCAAACCATGCCCAGACTTGGGGCCAGTTTGGCCCAAAGTCTGCAAGAGACAAGTCGGGAAGAAAGATATGGGACAGAGGGAGAAAGCGAAGGGAGCAGGAGAAAGGGAAGGAAGAATAAAAAGTAGTGTTGGGCTGCAGGAGTGAGATGGAGGAATTGCAAGAAAAGAGGCAGGAAGCAGGAGAGTGAGAGAAAAGGAAAGAAGAGACATGCAGCCAGACGAGGGCTTAGTGAGAGAGGATGGGACAGAGAACAGGATGAGAAGGACATAAGGCAAGGCTAGGACAGGCAAGGACAGGCAAGGCAAGGCTAGGCTGCAGGACATGTTTTTGCTTTATAGTTTCTAGCACATTCGTCTTCAGACTAGGAGGAAAGCCATAAGACCGTATGGATTAGGCCCAAGCAAAAACCCCAGCTACTTGAGACACTTAGACTAAGCCTAAAATACCAAGATCTCTCCATAAGGATGCTTTTTATACTGTACTTCCAAAATCTGCTGGCAGTACAAAAAAATAAGCTGCAGATCTCCTTAGGCTGAGTCATGGTGCTTTGGGGCAGGGACCATGCATATCATGGGAATATTTCAGTTTCTGCTCTGTTTTCAGTGTATGACACCAAAACACCCACCTGATGACATCCTTTCAAGAGCAAAGGCAGCAATTTGCAGAATTCCGCTTATAGGGGAAGTGAGAAATTGCTGAGCTGACACCAAGTCCTGCAGAGTCCCTGTCACATGCAGAGCCACCGCATCCTCGCCACGGCAGCGGGCATTGTGACAAAGGTTCTATGTCAGCTGGGTGTGGCAGCCAGGCGCCCCCTAGGGGATGGGCAGCCTGTCAGCCCCGGGCCTGTCACTGCCTGGTGTCCCTGCTGCCACCAGCCAGGCCTCTGAAAACTTGTCAAACCATGCCCAGACCTGGGGCCAGTTTGGCCCAAAGTCTGCAAGAGACAAGTCGGGAAGAAAGATATGGGACAGAGGGAGAAAGCGAAGGGAGCAGGAGAAAGGGAAGGAAGAATAAAAAGTAGTGTTGGGCTGCAGGAGTGAGATGGAGGAATTGCAAGAAAAGAGGCAGGAAGCAGGAGAGTGAGAGAAAAGGAAAGAAGAGACATGCAGCCAGACGAGGGCTTAGTGAGAGAGGATGGGACAGAGAACAGGATGAGAAGGACATAAGGCAAGGCTAGGACAGGCAAGGACAGGCAAGGCAAGGCTAGGCTGCAGGACATGTATTTGCTTTATAGTTTCTAGCACATTCGTCTTCAGACTAGGAGGAAAGCCATAAGACCGTATGGATTAGGCCCAAGCAAAAACCCCAGCTACTTGAGACACTTAGACTAAGCCTAAAATACCAAGATCTCTCCATAAGGATGGTTTTTATACTGTACTTCCACAATCTGCTGGCAGTACAAAAAAATAAGCTACAGATCTCCTTAGGTTGAGTCATGGTGCTTTGGTGCAGGGACCGTGCATATCATGGGAATATTTCACAGTTTCTGCTCTGTTTTCAGTGTATGGCTCCAAAACACCCACCTGATGACATCCTTTCAAGAGCAAAGGCAGCAATTTGCAGAATTCCGCTTCTTAGGGGAAGTGAGAAATTGCTGAGCTGACACCAAGTCCTGCAGTGTCCCTGTCACCTGCAGAGCCACCCCATCCTCGCCACGGCAGCGGGCATTGTGACAAAGGTTCTATGTCAGCTGGGTGTGGCAGCCAGGCGCCCCCTAGGGGATGGGGAGCCTGTCAGCCCCGGGCCTGTCACTGCCTGGTGTCCCTGATGCCACCAGCCAGGCCTCTGAAAACTTGTCAAACCATGCCCAGACTTGGGGCCAGTTTGGCCCAAAGTCTGCAAGAGACAAGTCGGGAAGAAAGATATGGGACAGAGGGAGAAAGCGAAGGGAGCAGGAGTAAGGGAAGGAAGAATAAAAAGTAGTGTTGGGCTGCAGGAGTGAGATGGAGGAATTGCAAGAAAAGAGGCAGGAAGCAGGAGAGTGAGAGAAAAGGAAAGAAGAGACATGCAGCCAGACGAGGGGTTAGTGAGAGAGGATGGGACAGAGAACAGGATGAGAAGGAAAGAAGGCAAGGCTAGGACAGGCAAGGACAGGCAAGGCAAGGCTAGGCTGCAGGACATGTATTTGCTTTATAGTTTCTAGCACATTCGTCTTCAGACTAGGAGGAAAGCCATAAGACCGTATGGATTAGGCCCAAGCAAAAACCCCAGCTACTTGAGACACTTAGACTAAGCCTAAAATACCAAGATATCTCCATAAGGATGGTTTTTATACTGTACTTCCACAATCTGCTGGCAGTACAAAAAAATAAGCTGCAGATCTCCTTAGGCTGAGTCATGGTGCTTTGGTGCAGGGACCGTGCATATCATGGGAATATTTCACAGTTTCTGCTCTGTTTTCAGTGTATGACACCAAAACACCCACCTGATGACATCCTTTCAAGAGCAAAGGCAGCAATTTGCAGAATTCCGCTTCTTAGGGAAAGTGAGAAATTGCTGAGCTGACACCAAGTCCTGCAGTGTCCCTGTCACCTGCAGAGCCACCGCATCCTCGCCACGGCAGCGGGCATTGTGACAAAGGTTCTATGTCAGCTGGGTGTGGCAGCCAGGCGCCCCCTAGGGGATGAGCAGCCTGTCAGCCCCGGGCCTGTCACTGCCTGGTGTCCCTGCTGCCACCAGCCAGGCCTCTGAAAACTTGTCAAACCATGCCCAGACTTGGGGCCAGTTTGGCCCAAAGTCTGCAAGAGACAAGTCGGGAAGAAAGATATGGGACAGAGGGAGAAAGCGAAGGGAGCAGGAGAAAGGGAAGGAAGAATAAAAAGTAGTGTTGGGCTGCAGGAGTGAGATGGAGGAATTGCAAGAAAAGAGGCAGGAAGCAGGAGAGTGAGAGAAAAGGAAAGAAGAGACATGCAGCCAGACGAGGGCTTAGTGAGAGAGGATGGGACAGAGAACAGGATGAGAAGGACATAAGGCAAGGCTAGGACAGGCAAGGACAGGCAAGGCAAGGCTAGGCTGCAGGACATGTATTTGCTTTATAGTTTCTAGCACATTCGTCTTCAGACTAGGAGGAAAGCCATAAGACCGTATGGATTAGGCCCAAGCAAAAACCCCAGCTACTTGAGACACTTAGACTAAGCCTAAAATACCAAGATCTCTAAATAAGGATGGTTTTTATACTGTACTTCCACAATCTGCTGGCAGTACCAAAAAATAAGCTGCAGATCTCCTTAGGCTGAGTCATGGTGCTTTGGTGCAGGGACCGTGCATATCATGGGAATATTTCACAGTTTCTGCTCTGTTTTCAGTGTATGACACCAAAACACCCACCTGATGACATCCTTTCAAGAGCAAAGGCAGCAATTTGCAGAATTCCGCTTCTTAGGGAAAGTGAGAAATTGCTGAGCTGACACCAAGTCCTGCAGTGTCCCTGTCACCTGCAGAGCCACCGCATCCTCGCCACGGCAGCGGGCATTGTGACAAAGGTTCTATGTCAGCTGGGTGTGGCAGCCAGGCGCCCCCTAGGGGATGGGGAGCCTGTCAGCCCCGGGCCTGTCACTGCCTGGTGTCCCTGCTGCCACCAGCCAGGCCTCTGAAAACTTGTCAAACCATGCCCAGACTTGGGGCCAGTTTGGCCCAAAGTCTGCAAGAGACAAGTCGGGAAGAAAGATATGGGACAGAGGGAGAAAGCGAAGGGAGCAGGAGAAAGGGAAGGAAGAATAAAAAGTAGTGTTGGGCTGCAGGAGTGAGATGGAGGAATTGCAAGAAAAGAGGCAGGAAGCAGGAGAGTGAGAGAAAAGGAAAGAAGAGACATGCAGCCAGAGGAGGGCTTAGTGAGAGAGGATGGGACAGAGAACAGGATGAGAAGGACATAAGGCAAGGCTAGGACAGGCAAGGACAGGCAAGGCAAGGCTAGGCTGCAGGACATGTATTTGCTTTATAGTTTCTAGCACATTCGTCTTCAGACTAGGAGGAAAGCCATAAGACCGTATGGATTAGGCCAAAGCAAAAACCCCAGCTACTTGAGACACTTAGACTAAGCCTAAAATACCAAGATCTCTCCATAAGGATGCTTTTTATACTGTAATTCCACAATCTGCTGGCAGTACAAAAAAATAAGCTGCAGATCTCCTTAGGCTGAGTCATGGTGCTTTGGGGCAGGGACCATGCATATCATGGGAATATTTCAGTTTCTGCTCTGTTTTCAGTGTATGACACCAAAACACCCACCTGATGACATCCTTTCAAGAGCAAAGGCAGCAATTTGCAGAATTCCGCTTATAGGGGAAGTGAGAAATTGCTGAGCTGACACCAAGTCCTGCAGAGTCCCTGTCACATGCAGAGCCACCGCATCCTCGCCACGGCAGCGGGCATTGTGACAAAGGTTCTATGTCAGCTGGGTGTGGCAGCCAGGCGCCCCCTAGGGGATGGGCAGCCTGTCAGCCCCGGGCCTGTCACTGCCTGGTGTCCCTGCTGCCACCAGCCAGGCCTCTGAAAACTTGTCAAACCATGCCCAGACCTGGAGCCAGTTTGGCCCAAAGTCTGCAAGAGACAAGTCGGGAAGAAAGATATGGGACAGAGGGAGAAAGCGAAGGGAGCAGGAGAAAGGGAAGGAAGAATAAAAAGTAGTGTTGGGCTGCAGGAGTGAGATGGAGGAATTGCAAGAAAAGAGGCAGGAAGCAGGAGAGTGAGAGAAAAGGAAAGAAGAGACATGCAGCCAGACGAGGGCTTAGTGAGAGAGGATGGGACAGAGAACAGGATGAGAAGGACATAAGGCAAGGCTAGGACAGGCAAGGACAGGCAAGGCAAGGCTAGGCTGCAGGACATGTATTTGCTTTATAGTTTCTAGCACATTCGTCTTCAGACTAGGAGGAAAGCCATAAGACCGTATGGATTAGGCCCAAGCAAAAACCCCAGCTACTTGAGACACTTAGACTAAGCCTAAAATACCAAGATCTCTCCATAAGGATGGTTTTTATACTGTACTTCCACAATCTGCTGGCAGTACAAAAAAATAAGCTACAGATCTCCTTAGGTTGAGTCATGGTGCTTTGGTGCAGGGACCGTGCATATCATGGGAATATTTCACAGTTTCTGCTCTGTTTTCAGTGTATGGCACCAAAACACCCACCTGATGACATCCTTTCAAGAGCAAAGGCAGCAATTTGCAGAATTCCGCTTCTTAGGGGAAGTGAGAAATTGCTGAGCTGACACCAAGTCCTGCAGTGTCCCTGTCACCTGCAGAGCCACCCCATCCTCGCCACGGCAGCGGGCATTGTGACAAAGGTTCTATGTCAGCTGGGTGTGGCAGCCAGGCGCCCCCTAGGGGATGGGGAGCCTGTCAGCCCCGGGCCTGTCACTGCCTGGTGTCCCTGCTGCCACCAGCCAGGCCTCTGAAAACTTGTCAAACCATGCCCAGACTTGGGGCCAGTTTGGCCCAAAGTCTGCAAGAGACAAGTCGGGAAGAAAGATACGGGACAGAGGGAGAAAGCGAAGGGAGCAGGAGAAAGGGAAGGAAGAATAAAAAGTAGTGTTGGGCTGCAGGAGTGAGATGGAGGAATTGCAAGAAAAAAGGCAGGAAGCAGGAGAGTGAGAGAAAAGGAAAGAAGAGACATGCAGCCAGACGAGGGCTTAGTGAGAGAGGATGGGACAGAGAACAGGATGAGAAGGACATAAGGCAAGGCTAGGACAGGCAAGGACAGGCAAGGCAAGGCTAGGCTGCAGGACATGTATTTGCTTTATAGTTTCTAGCACATTCGTCTTCAGACTAGGAGGAAAGCCATAAGACCGTATGGATTAGGCCCAAGCAAAAACCCCAGCTACTTGAGACACTTAGACTAAGCCTAAAATACCAAGATATCTCCATAAGGATGGTTTTTATACTGTACTTCCACAATCTGCTGGCAGTACAAAAAAATAAGCTGCAGATCTCCTTAGGCTGAGTCATGGTGCTTTGGTGCAGGGACCGTGCATATCATGGGAATATTTCACAGTTTCTGCTCTGTTTTCAGTGTATGACACCAAAACACCCACCTGATGACATCCTTTCAAGAGCAAAGGCAGCAATTTGCAGAATTCCGCTTCTTAGGGAAAGTGAGAAATTGCTGAGCTGACACCAAGTCCTGCAGTGTCCCTGTCACCTGCAGAGCCACCGCATCCTCGCCACGGCAGCGGGCATTGTGACAAAGGTTCTATGTCAGCTGGGTGTGGCAGCCAGGCGCCCCCTAGGGGATGAGCAGCCTGTCAGCCCCGGGCCTGTCACTGCCTGGTGTCCCTGCTGCCACCAGCCAGGCCTCTGAAAACTTGTCAAACCATGCCCAGACTTGGGGCCAGTTTGGCCCAAAGTCTGCAAGAGACAAGTCGGGAAGAAAGATATGGGACAGAGGGAGAAAGCGAAGGGAGCAGGAGAAAGGGAAGGAAGAATAAAAAGTAGTGTTGGGCTGCAGGAGTGAGATGGAGGAATTGCAAGAAAAGAGGCAGGAAGCAGGAGAGTGAGAGAAAAGGAAAGAAGAGACATGCAGCCAGACGAGGGCTTAGTGAGAGAGGATGGGACAGAGAACAGGATGAGAAGGACATAAGGCAAGGCTAGGACAGGCAAGGACAGGCAAGGCAAGGCTAGGCTGCAGGACATGTATTTGCTTTATAGTTTCTAGCACATTCGTCTTCAGACTAGGAGGAAAGCCATAAGACCGTATGGATTAGGCCCAAGCAAAAACCCCAGCTACTTGAGACACTTAGACTAAGCCTAAAATACCAAGATCTCTAAATAAGGATGGTTTTTATACTGTACTTCCACAATCTGCTGGCAGTACCAAAAAATAAGCTGCAGATCTCCTTAGGCTGAGTCATGGTGCTTTGGTGCAGGGACCGTGCATATCATGGGAATATTTCACAGTTTCTGCTCTGTTTTCAGTGTATGACACCAAAACACCCACCTGATGACATCCTTTCAAGAGCAAAGGCAGCAATTTGCAGAATTCCGCTTCTTAGGGAAAGTGAGAAATTGCTGAGCTGACACCAAGTCCTGCAGTGTCCCTGTCACCTGCAGAGCCACCGCATCCTCGCCACGGCAGCGGGCATTGTGACAAAGGTTCTATGTCAGCTGGGTGTGGCAGCCAGGCGCCCCCTAGGGGATGGGCAGCCTGTCAGCCCCGGGCCTGTCACTGCCTGGTGTCCCTGCTGCCACCAGCCAGGCCTCTGAAAACTTGTCAAACCATGCCCAGACTTGGGGCCAGTTTGGCCCAAAGTCTGCAAGAGACAAGTCGGGAAGAAAGATATGGGACAGAGGGAGAAAGCGAAGGGAGCAGGAGAAAGGGAAGGAAGAATAAAAAGTAGTGTTGGGCTGCAGGAGTGAGATGGAGGAATTGCAAGAAAAGAGGCAGGAAGCAGGAGAGTGAGAGAAAAGGAAAGAAGAGACATGCAGCCAGACGAGGGCTTAGTGAGAGAGGATGGGACAGAGAACAGGATGAGAAGGACATAAGGCAAGGCTAGGACAGGCAAGGACAGGCAAGGCAAGGCTAGGCTGCAGGACATGTATTTGCTTTATAGTTTCTAGCACATTCGTCTTCAGACTAGGAGGAAAGCCATAAGACCATATGGATTAGGCCCAAGCAAAAACCCCAGCTACTTGAGACACTTAGACTAAGCCTAATTTACCAAGATCTCTCCATAAGGATGGTTTTTATACTGTACTTCCACAATCTGCTGGCAGTACCAAAAAATAAGCTGCAGATCTCCTTAGGCTGAGTCATGGTGCTTTGGTGCAGGGACCGTGCATATCATGGGAATATTTCACAGTTTCTGCTCTGTTTTCAGTGTATGACACCAAAACACCCACCTGATGACATCCTTTCAAGAGCAAAGGCAGCAATTGGCAGAATTCCGCTTCTTAGGGAAAGTGAGAAATTGCTGAGCTGACACCAAGTCCTGCAGTGTCCCTGTCACCTGCAGAGCCACCGCATCCTCACCACGGCAGCGGGCATTGTGACAAAGGTTCTATGTCAGCTGGGTGTGGCAGCCAGGCGCCCCCTAGGGGATGGGCAGCCTGTCAGCCCCGGGCCTGTCACTGCCTGGTGTCCCTGCTGCCACCAGCCAGGCCTCTGAAAACTTGTCAAACCATGCCCAGACTTGGGGCCAGTTTGGCCCAAAGTCTGCAAGAGACAAGTCGGGAAGAAAGATATGGGACAGAGGGAGAAAGCGAAGGGAGCAGGAGAAAGGGAAGGAAGAATAAAAAGTAGTGTTGGGCTGCAGGAGTGAGATGGAGGAATTGCAAGAAAAGAGGCGGGAAGCAGGAGAGTGAGAGAAAAGGAAAGAAGAGACATGCAGCCAGACGAGGGCTTAGTGAGAGAGGATGGGACAGAGAACAGGATGAGAAGGACATAAGGCAAGGCTAGTACAGGCAAGGACAGGCAAGGCAAGGCTAGGCTGCAGGACATGTATTTGCTTTATAGTTTCTAGCACATTCGTCTTCAGACTAGGAGGAAAGCCATAAGACCGTATGGATTAGGCCCAAGCAAAAACCCCAGCTACTTGAGACACTTAGACTAAGCCTAAAATACCAAGATCTCTCCATAAGGATGGTTTTTATACTGTACTTCCACAATCTGCTGGCAGTACCAAAAAATAAGCTGCAGATCTCCTTAGGCTGAGTCATGGTGCTTTGGGGCAGGGACCATGCATATCATGGGAATATTTCACAGTTTCTGCTCTGTTTTCAGTGTATGACACCAAAACACCCACCTGATGACATCCTTTCAAGAGCAAAGGCAGCAATTGGCAGAATTCCGCTTCTTAGGGAAAGTGAGAAATTGCTGAGCTGACACCAAGTCGTGCAGTGTCCCTGTCACCTGCAGAGCCACCGCATCCTCGCCACGGCAGCGGGCATTGTGACAAAGGTTCTATTTCAGCTGGGTGTGGCAGCCAGGCGCCCCCTAGGGGATGGGCAGCCTGTCAGCCCCGGGCCTGTCACTGCCTGGTGTCCCTGCTGCCACCAGCCAGGCCTCTGAAAACTTGTCAAACCATGCCCAGACTTGGGGCCAGTTTGGCCCAAAGTCTGCAAGAGACAAGTCGGGAAGAAAGATATGGGACAGAGGGAGAAAGCGAAGGGAGCAGGAGAAAGGGAAGGAAGAATAAAAAGTAGTGTTGGGCTGCAGGAGTGAGATGGAGGAATTGCAAGAAAAGAGGCAGGAAGCAGGAGAGTGAGAGAAAAGGAAAGAAGAGACATGCAGCCAGACGAGGGCTTAGTGAGAGAGGATGGGACAGAGAACAGGATGAGAAGGACATAAGGCAAGGCTAGTACAGGCAAGGACAGGCAAGGCAAGGCTAGGCTGCAGGACATGTATTTGCTTTATAGTTTCTAGCACATTCGTCTTCAGACTAGGAGGAAAGCCATAAGACCGTATGGATTAGGCCCAAGCAAAAACCCCAGCTACTTGAGACACTTAGACTAAGCCTAAAATACCAAGATCTCTCCATAAGGATGGTTTTTATACTGTACTTCCACAATCTGCTGGCAGTACCAAAAAATAAGCTGCAGATCTCCTTAGGCTGAGTCATGGTGCTTTGGGGCAGGGACCATGCATATCATGGGAATATTTCAGTTTCTGCTCTGTTTTCAGTGTATGACACCAAAACACCCACCTGATGACATCCTTTCAAGAGCAAAGGCAGCAATTTGCAGAATTCCGCTTATAGGGGAAGTGAGAAATTGCTGAGCTGACACCAAGTCCTGCAGTGTCCCTGTCACCTGCAGAGCCACCGCATCCTCGCCACGGCAGCGGGCATTGTGACAAAGGTTCTATGTCAGCTGGGTGTGGCAGCCAGGTGCCCCCTAGGGGATGGGGAGCCTGTCAGCCCCGGGCCTGTCGCTGCCTGGTGTCCCTGCTGCCACCAGCCAGGCCTCTGAAAACTTGTCAAACCATGCCCAGACTTGGGGCCAGTTTGGCCCAAAGTCTGCAAGAGACAAGTCGGGAAGAAAGATATGGGACAGAGGGAGAAAGCGAAGGGAGCAGGAGAAAGGGAAGGAAGAATAAAAAGTAGTGTTGGGCTGCAGGAGTGAGATGGAGGAATTGCAAGAAAAGAGGCAGGAAGCAGGAGAGTGAGAGAAAAGGAAAGAAGAGACATGCAGCCAGACGAGGGCTTAGTGAGAGAGGATGGGACAGAGAACAGGATGAGAAGGACATAAGGCAAGGCTAGGACAGGCAAGGACAGGCAAGGCAAGGCTAGGCTGCAGGACATGTATTTGCTTTATAGTTTCTAGCACATTCGTCTTCAGACTAGGAGGAAAGCCATAAGACCATATGGATTAGGCCCAAGCAAAAACCCCAGCTACTTGAGACTCTTAGACTAAGCCTAAAATACCAAGATCTCTCCATAAGGATGGTTTTTATACTGTACTTCCACAATCTGCTGGCAGTACAAAAAAATAAGCTACAGATCTCCTTAGGTTGAGTCATGGTGCTTTTGTGCAGGGACCGTGCATATCATGGGAATATTTCACAGTTTCTGCTCTGTTTTCAGTGTATGGCACCAAAACACCCACCTGATGACATCCTTTCAAGAGCAAAGGCAGCAATTTGCAGAATTCCGCTTCTTAGGGGAAGTGAGAAATTGCTGAGCTGACACCAAGTCCTGCAGTGTCCCTGTCACCTGCAGAGCCACCCCATCCTCGCCACGGCAGCGGGCATTGTGACAAAGGTTCTATGTCAGCTGGGTGTGGCAGCCAGGCGCCCCCTAGGGGATGGGGAGCCTGTCAGCCCCGGGCCTGTCACTGCCTGGTGTCCCTGCTGCCACCAGCCAGGCCTCTGAAAACTTGTCAAACCATGCCCAGACTTGGGGCCAGTTTGGCCCAAAGTCTGCAAGAGACAAGTCGGGAAGAAAGATATGGGACAGAGGGAGAAAGCGAAGGGAGCAGGAGAAAGGGAAGGAAGAATAAAAAGTAGTGTTGGGCTGCAGGAGTGAGATGGAGGAATTGCAAGAAAAGAGGCAGGAAGCAGGAGAGTGAGAGAAAAGGAAAGAAGAGACATGCAGTCAGACGAGGGCTTAGTGAGAGAGGATGGGACAGAGAACAGGATGAGAAGGAAATAAGGCAAGGCTAGGACAGGCAAGGACAGGCAAGGCAAGGCTAGGCTGCAGGACATGAATTTGCTTTATAGTTTCTAGCACATTCGTCTTCAGACTAGGAGGAAAGCCATAAGACCGTATGGATTAGGCCCAAGCAAAAACCCCAGCTACTTGAGACACTTAGACTAAGCCTAAAATACCAAGATCTCTCCATAAGGATGGTTTTTATACTGTACTTCCACAATCTGCTGGCAGTACAAAAAAATAAGCTGCAGATCTCCTTAGGCTGAGTCATGGTGCTTTGGGGCAGGGACCGTGCATATCATGGGAATATTTCACAGTTTCTGCTCTGTTTTCAGTGTATGACACCAAAACACCCACCTGATGACATCCTTTCAAGAGCAAAGGCAGCAATTTGCAGAATTCCCCTTCTTAGGGGAAGTGAGAAATTGCTGAGCTGACACCAAGTCCTGCAGTGTCCCTGTCACCTGCAGAGCCACCGCATCCTCGCCACGGCAGCGGGCATTGTGACAAAGGTTCTATGTCAGCTGGGTGTGGCAGCCAGGCGCCCCCTAGGGGATGGGGAGCCTGTCAGCCCCGGGCCTGTCACTGCCTGGTGTCCCTGCTGCCACCAGCCAGGCCTCTGAAAGCTTGTCAAACCATGCCCAGACTTGGGGCCAGTTTGGCCCAAAGTCTGCAAGAGACAAGTCGGGAAGAAAGATATGGGACAGAGGGAGAAAGCGAAGGGAGCAGGAGAAAGGGAAGGAAGAATAAAAAGTAGTGTTGGGCTGCAGGAGTGAGATGGAGGAATTGCAAGAAAAGAGGCAGGAAGCAGGAGAGTGAGAGAAAAGGAAAGAAGAGACATGCAGCCAGACGAGGGCTTAGTGAGAGAGGATGGGACAGAGAACAGGATGAGAAGGAAATAAGGCAAGGATAGGACAGGCAAGGACAGGCAAGGCAAGGCTAGGCTGCAGGACATGAATTTGCTTTATAGTTTCTAGCACATTCGTCTTCAGACTAGGAGGAAAGCCATAAGACCGTATGGATTAGGCCCAAGCAAAAACCCCAGCTACTTGAGACACTTAGACTAAGCCTAAAATACCAAGATCTCTCCATAAGGATGGTTTTTATACTGTACTTCCACAATCTGCTGGCAGTACAAAAAAATAAGCTGCAGATCTCCTTAGGCTGAGTCATGGTGCTTTGGGGCAGGGACCATGCATATCATGGGAATATTTCACAGTTTCTGCTCTGTTTTCAGTGTATGACACCAAAACACCCACCTGATGACATCCTTTCAAGAGCAAAGGCAGCAATTTGCAGAATTCCGCTTATAGGGGAAGTGAGAAATTGCTGAGCTGACACCAAGTCCTGCAGTGTCCCTGTCACCTGCAGAGCCACCGCATCCTCGCCACGGCAGCGGGCATTGTGACAAAGGTTCTATGTCAGCTGGGTGTGGCAGCCAGGCGCCCCCTAGGGGATGGGGAGCCTGTCAGCCCCGGGCCTGTCACTGCCTGGTGTCCCTCTGAAAACTTGTCAAACCATGCCCAGACGTGGGGCCAGTTTGGCCCAAAGTCTGCAAGAGACAAGTCGGGAAGAAAGATATGGGACAGAGGGAGAAAGCGAAGGGAGCAGGAGAAAGGGAAGGAAGAATAAAAAGTAGTGTTGGGCTGCAGGAGTGAGATGGAGGAATTGCAAGAAAAGAGGCAGGAAGCAGGAGAGTGAGAGAAAAGGAAAGAAGAGACATGCAGCCAGACGAGGGCTTAGTGAGAGAGGATGGGACAGAGAACAGGATGAGAAGGACATAAGGCAAGGCTAGGACAGGCAAGGACAGGCAAGGCAAGGCTAGGCTGCAGGACATGTTTTTGCTTTATAGTTTCTAGCACATTCGTCTTCAGACTAGGAGGAAAGCCATAAGACCGTATGGATTAGGCCCAAGCAAAAACCCCAGCTACTTGAGACACTTAGACTAAGCCTAAAATACCAAGATCTCTCCATAAGGATGGTTTTTATACTGTACTTCCACAATCTGCTGGCAGTACAAAAAAATAAGCTGCAGATCTCCTTAGGCTGAGTCATGGTGCTTTGGGGCAGGGACCATGCATATCATGGGAATATTTCACAGTTTCTGCTCTGTTTTCAGTGTATGACACCAAAACACCCACCTGATGACATCCTTTCAAGAGCAAAGGCAGCAATTTGCAGAATTCCGCTTATAGGGGAAGTGAGAAATTGCTGAGCTGACACCAAGTCCTGCAGTGTCCCTGTCACCTGCAGAGCCACCGCATCCTCGCCACGGCAGCGGGCATTGTGACAAAGGTTCTATGTCAGCTGGGTGTGGCAGCCAGGCGCCCCCTAGGGGATGGGGAGCCTGTCAGCCCCGGGCCTGTCACTGCCTGGTGTCCCTCTGAAAACTTGTCAAACCATGCCCAGACGTGGGGCCAGTTTGGCCCAAAGTCTGCAAGAGACAAGTCGGGAAGAAAGATATGGGACAGAGGGAGAAAGCGAAGGGAGCAGGAGAAAGGGAAGGAAGAATAAAAAGTAGTGTTGGGCTGCAGGAGTGAGATGGAGGAATTGCAAGAAAAGAGGCAGGAAGCAGGAGAGTGAGAGAAAAGGAAAGAAGAGACATGTAGCCAGACGAGGGCTTAGTGAGAGAGGATGGGACAGAGAACAGGATGAGAAGGACATAAGGCAAGGCTAGGACAGGCAAGGACAGGCAAGGCAAGGCTAGGCTGCAGGACATGTTTTTGCTTTATAGTTTCTAGCACATTCGTCTTCAGACTAGGAGGAAAGCCATAAGACCATATGGATTAGGCCCAAGCAAAAACCCCAGCTACTTGAGACACTTAGACTAAGCCTACAATACCAAGATCTCTCCATAAGGATGGTTTTTATACTGTACTTCCACAATCTGCTGGCAGTACAAAAAAATAAGCTGCAGATCTCCTTAGGCTGAGTCATGGTGATTTGGGGCAGGGACCGTGCATATCATGGGAATATTTCACAGTTTCTGCTCTGTTTTCAGTGTATGACACCAAAACACCCACCTGATGACACCCTTTCAAGAGCAAAGGCAGCAATTTGCAGAATTACGCTTCTTAGGGGAAGTGAGAAATTGCTGAGCTGACACCAAGTCCTGCAGTGTCCCTGTCACCTGCAGAGCCACCGCATCCTCGCCACGGCAGCGGGCTTTGTGACAAAGGTTCTATGTCAGCTGGGTGTGGCAGCCAGGCGCCCCCTAGGGGATGGGGAGCCTGTCAGCCCCGGGCCTGTCACTGCCTGCTGGCCCTGCTGCCACCAGCCAGGCCTCTGAAAACTTGTCAAACCATGCCCAGACTTGGGGCCAGTTTGGCCCAAAGTCTGCAAGAGACAAGTCGGGAAGAAAGATATGGGACAGAGGGAGAAAGTGAAGGGAGCAGGAGAAAGGGAAGGAAGTATAAAAAGTAGTGTTGGGCTGCAGGAGTGAGATGGAGGAATTGCAAGAAAAGAGGCAGGAAGCAGGAGAGTGAGAGAAAAGGAAAGAAGAGACATGCAGCCAGACGAGGGCTTAGTGAGAGAGGATGGGACAGAGAACAGGATGAGAAGGACATAAGGCAAGGCTAGGACAGGCAAGGACAGGCAAGGCAAGGCTAGGCTGCAGGACATGTATTTGCTTTATAGTTTCTAGCACATTCGTCTTCAGACTAGGAGGAAAGCCATAAGACCGTATGGATTAGGCCCAAGCAAAAACCCCAGCTACTTGAGACACTTAGACTAAGCCTAAAATACCAAGATCTCTCCATAAGGATGGTTTTTATACTGTACTTCCACAATCTGCTGGCAGTACAAAAAAATAAGCTGCAGATCTCCTTAGGCTGAGTCATGGTGCTTTGGGGCAGGGACCGTGCATATCATGGGAATATTTCACAGTTTCTGCTCTGTTTTCAGTGTATGACACCAAAACACCCACCTGATGACACCCTTTCAAGAGCAAAGGCAGCAATTTGCAGAATTCCCCTTCTTAGGGGAAGTGAGAAATTGCTGAGCTGACACCAAGTCCTGCAGTGTCCCTGTCACCTGCAGAGCCACCGCATCCTCGCCACGGCAGCGGGCTTTGTGACAAAGGTTCTATGTCAGCTGGGTGTGGCAGCCAGGCGCCCCCTAGGGGATGGGGAGCCTGTCAGCCCCGGGCCTGTCACTGCCTGGTGTCCCTGCTGCCACCAGCCAGGCCTCTGAAAACTTGTCAAACCATGCCCAGACTTGGGGCCAGTTTGGTCCAAAGTCTGCAAGAGACAAGTCGGGAAGAAAGATATGGGACAGAGGGAGAAAGTGAAGGGAGCAGGAGAAAGGGAAGGAAGAATAAAAAGTAGTGTTGGGCTGCAGGAGTGAGATGGAGGAATTGCAAGAAAAGAGGCAGGAAGCAGGAGAGTGAGAGAAAAGGAAGGAAGATACATGCAGCCAGACGATGGGTTAGTTAGAGAGGGTGGGACAGGGAACAGGATGAGAAGGAAATAAGGCAAGGCTAGGACAGGCAAGGACAGGCAAGGCAAGGCTAGGCTGCAGGACATGTTTTTGCTTTATAGTTTCTAGCACATTCGTCTTCAGACTAGGAGGAAAGCCATAAGACCGTATGGATTAGGCCCAAGCAAAAACCCCAGCTACTTGAGACACTTAGACTAAGCCTAAAATACCAAGATCTCTCCATAAGGATGGTTTTTATACTGTACTTCCACAATCTGCTGGCAGTACAAAAAAATAAGCTGCAGATCTCCTTAAGGCTGAGTCATGGTGCTTTGGGGCAGGGACCGTGCATATCATGGGAATATTTCACAGTTTCTGCTCTGTTTTCAGTGTATGACACCAAAACACCCACCTGATGACATCCTTTCAAGAGCAAAGGCAGCAATTTGCAGAATTCCGCTTCTTAGGGGAAGTGAGAAATTGCTGAGCTGACACCAAGTCCTGCAGTGTCCCTGTCACCTGCAGAGCCACCGCATCCTCGCCATGGCAGTGGGCATTGTGACAAAGGTTCTATGTCAGCTGGGTGTGGCAGCCAGGCGCCCCCTAGGGGATGGGGAGCCTGTCAGCCCCGGGCCTGTCACTGCCTGGTGTCCCTCTGAAAACTTGTCAAACCATGCCCAGACGTGGGGCCAGTTTGGCCCAAAGTCTGCAAGAGACAAGTCGGGAAGAAAGATATGGGACAGAGGGAGAAAGCGAAGGGAGCAGGAGAAAGGGAAGGAAGAATAAAAAGTAGTGTTGGGCTGCAGGAGTGAGATGGAGGAATTGCAAGAAAAGAGGCAGGAAGCAGGAGAGTGAGAGAAAAGGAAAGAAGAGACATGCAGCCAGACGAGGGCTTAGTGAGAGAGGATGGGACAGAGAACAGGATGAGAAGGACATAAGGCAAGGCTAGGACAGGCAAGGACAGGCAAGGCAAGGCTAGGCTGCAGGACATGTTTTTGCTTTATAGTTTCTAGCACATTCGTCTTCAGACTAGGAGGAAAGCCATAAGACCATATGGATTAGGCCCAAGCAAAAACCCCAGCTACTTGAGACACTTAGACTAAGCCTACAATACCAAGATCTCTCCATAAGGATGGTTTTTATACTGTACTTCCACAATCTGCTGGCAGTACAAAAAAATAAGCTGCAGATCTCCTTAGGCTGAGTCATGGTGATTTGGGGCAGGGACCGTGCATATCATGGGAATATTTCACAGTTTCTGCTCTGTTTTCAGTGTATGACACCAAAACACCCACCTGATGACACCCTTTCAAGAGCAAAGGCAGCAATTTGCAGAATTACGCTTCTTAGGGGAAGTGAGAAATTGCTGAGCTGACACCAAGTCCTGCAGTGTCCCTGTCACCTGCAGAGCCACCGCATCCTCGCCACGGCAGCGGGCTTTGTGACAAAGGTTCTATGTCAGCTGGGTGTGGCAGCCAGGCGCCCCCTAGGGGATGGGGAGCCTGTCAGCCCCGGGCCTGTCACTGCCTGCTGGCCCTGCTGCCACCAGCCAGGCCTCTGAAAACTTGTCAAACCATGCCCAGACTTGGGGCCAGTTTGGCCCAAAGTCTGCAAGAGACAAGTCGGGAAGAAAGATATGGGACAGAGGGAGAAAGTGAAGGGAGCAGGAGAAAGGGAAGGAAGTATAAAAAGTAGTGTTGGGCTGCAGGAGTGAGATGGAGGAGTTGCAAGAAAAGAGGCAGGAAGCAGGAGAGTGAGAGAAAAGGAAAGAAGAGACATGCAGCCAGACGAGGGCTTAGTGAGAGAGGATGGGACAGAGAACAGGATGAGAAGGACATAAGGCAAGGCTAGGACAGGCAAGGACAGGCAAGGCAAGGCTAGGCTGCAGGACATGTATTTGCTTTATAGTTTCTAGCACATTCGTCTTCAGACTAGGAGGAAAGCCATAAGACCGTATGGATTAGGCCCAAGCAAAAACCCCAGCTACTTGAGACACTTAGACTAAGCCTAAAATACCAAGATCTCTCCATAAGGATGGTTTTTATACTGTACTTCCACAATCTGCTGGCAGTACAAAAAAATAAGCTGCAGATCTCCTTAGGCTGAGTCATGGTGCTTTGGGGCAGGGACCGTGCATATCATGGGAATATTTCACAGTTTCTGCTCTGTTTTCAGTGTATGACACCAAAACACCCACCTGATGACACCCTTTCAAGAGCAAAGGCAGCAATTTGCAGAATTCCCCTTCTTAGGGGAAGTGAGAAATTGCTGAGCTGACACCAAGTCCTGCAGTGTCCCTGTCACCTGCAGAGCCACCGCATCCTCGCCACGGCAGCGGGCTTTGTGACAAAGGTTCTATGTCAGCTGGGTGTGGCAGCCAGGCGCCCCCTAGGGGATGGGGAGCCTGTCAGCCCCGGGCCTGTCACTGCCTGGTGTCCCTGCTGCCACCAGCCAGGCCTCTGAAAACTTGTCAAACCATGCCCAGACTTGGGGCCAGTTTGGTCCAAAGTCTGCAAGAGACAAGTCGGGAAGAAAGATATGGGACAGAGGGAGAAAGTGAAGGGAGCAGGAGAAAGGGAAGGAAGAATAAAAAGTAGTGTTGGGCTGCAGGAGTGAGATGGAGGAATTGCAAGAAAAGAGGCAGGAAGCAGGAGAGTGAGAGAAAAGGAAGGAAGATACATGCAGCCAGACGATGGGTTAGTTAGAGAGGGTGGGACAGGGAACAGGATGAGAAGGAAATAAGGCAAGGCTAGGACAGGCAAGGACAGGCAAGGCAAGGCTAGGCTGCAGGACATGTTTTTGCTTTATAGTTTCTAGCACATTCGTCTTCAGACTAGGAGGAAAGCCATAAGACCGTATGGATTAGGCCCAAGCAAAAACCCCAGCTACTTGAGACACTTAGACTAAGCCTAAAATACCAAGATCTCTCCATAAGGATGGTTTTTATACTGTACTTCCACAATCTGCTGGCAGTACAAAAAAATAAGCTGCAGATCTCCTTAAGGCTGAGTCATGGTGCTTTGGGGCAGGGACCGTGCATATCATGGGAATATTTCACAGTTTCTGCTCTGTTTTCAGTGTATGACACCAAAACACCCACCTGATGACATCCTTTCAAGAGCAAAGGCAGCAATTTGCAGAATTCCGCTTCTTAGGGGAAGTGAGAAATTGCTGAGCTGACACCAAGTCCTGCAGTGTCCCTGTCACCTGCAGAGCCACCGCATCCTCGCCATGGCAGTGGGCATTGTGACAAAGGTTCTATGTCAGCTGGGTGTGGCAGCCAGGCGCCCCCTAGGGGATGGGGAGCCTGTCAGCCCCGGGCCTGTCACTGCCTGGTGTCCCTGCTGCCACCAGCCAGGCCTCTGAAAACTTGTCAAACCATGCCCAGACTTGGGGCCAGTTTGGCCCAAAGTCTGCAAGAGACAAGTCGGGAAGAAAGATATGGGACGGAGGGAGACAGCGAAGGGAGCAGGAGAAAGGGAAGGAAGAATAAAAAGTAGTGTTGGGCTGCAGGAGTGAGATGGAGGAATTGCAAGAAAAGAGGCAGGAAGCAGGAGAGTGAGAGAAAAGGAAAGAAGAGACATGCAGCCAAACGAGGGGTTAGTGAGAGAGGATGGGACAGAGAACAGGATGAGAAGGACATAAGGCAAGGCTAGGACAGGCAAGGACAGGCAAGGCAAGGCTAGGCTGCAGGACATGTTTTTGCTTTATAGTTTCTAGCACATTCATCTTCAGACTATTAGGAAAGCCATAAGACCGTATGGATTAGGCCCAAGCAAAAACCCCAGCTACTTGAGACTCTTAGACTAAGCCTAAAATACCAAGATCTCTCCATAAGGATGGTTTTTATACTGTACTTCCACAATCTGCTGGCAGTACAAAAAAATAAGCTGCAGATCTCCTTAGGCTGAGTCATGGAGCTTTGGGGCAGGCACCGTGCATATCATGGGAATATTTCACAGTTTCTGCTCTGTTTTCAGTGTATGACACGAAAACACCCACCTGATGACACCCTTTCAAGAGCAAAGGCAGCAATTTGCAGAATTCCGCTTCTTAGGGGAAGTGAGAAATTGCTGAGCTGACACCAAGTCCTGCAGTGTCCCTGTCACCTGCAGAGCCACCGCATCCTCGCCACGGCAGCGGGCTTTGTGACAAAGGTTCTATGTCAGCTGGGTGTGGCAGCCAGGCGCCCCCTAGGGGATGGGGAGCCTGTCAGCCCCGGGCCTGTCACTGCCTGCTGGCCCTGCTGCCACCAGCCAGGCCTCTGAAAACTTGTCAAACCATGCCCAGACTTGGGGCCAGTTTGGCCCAAAGTCTGCAAGAGACAAGTCGGGAAGAAAGATATGGGACAGAGGGAGAAAGCGAAGGGAGCAGGAGAAAGGGAAGGAAGAATAAAAAGTAGTGTTGGGCTGCAGGAGTGAGATGGAGGAATTGCAAGAAAAGAGGCAGGAAGCAGGAGAGTGAGAGAAAAGGAAAGAAGAGACATGCAGCCAGACGAGGGCTTAGTGAGAGAGGATGGGACAGAGAACAGGATGAGAAGGAAATAAGGCAAGGATAGGACAGGCAAGGACAGGCAAGGCAAGGCTAGGCTGCAGGACATGTTTTTGCTTTATAGTTTCTAGCACATTCGTCTTCAGACTAGGAGGAAAGCCATAAGACCATATGGATTAGGCCCAAGGAAAAACCCCAGCTACTTGAGACACTTAGACTAAGCCTAAAATACCAAGATCTCTCCATAAGGATGGTTTTTATACTGTACTTCCACAATCTGCTGGCAGTACAAAAAAATAAGCTGCAGATCTCCTTAGGCTGAGTCATGGTGCTTTGGGGCAGGGACCATGCATATCATGGGAATATTTCACAGTTTCTGCTCTGTTTTCAGTGTATGACACCAAAACACCCACCTGATGACATCCTTTCAAGAGCAAAGGCAGCAATTTGCAGAATTCCGCTTCTTAGGGGAAGTGAGAAATTGCTGAGCTGACACCAAGTCCTGCAGTGTCCCTGTCACCTGCAGAGCCACTGCATCCTCGCCACTGTAGCGGGCATTGTGACAAAGGTTCTATGTCAGCTGGGTGTGGCAGCCAGGCACCCCCTAGGGGATGGGGAGCCTGTCAGACCCGGGCCTGTCACTGCCTGGTGTCCCTCTGAAAACTTGTCAAACCATGCCCAGACGTGGGGCCAGTTTGGCCCAAAGTCTGCAAGAGACAAGTCGGGAAGAAAGATATGGGACAGAGGGAGAAAGTGAAGGGAGCAGGAGAAAGGGAAGGAAGAATAAAAAGTAGTGTTGGGCTGCAGGAGTGAGATGGAGGAATTGCAAGAAAAGAGGCAGGAAGCAGGAGAGTGAGAGAAAAGGAAGGAAGATACATGCAGCCAGACGATGGGTTAGTTAGAGAGGGTGGGACAGGGAACAGGATGAGAAGGAAATAAGGCAAGGCTAGGACAGGCAAGGACAGGCAAGGCAAGGCTAGGCTGCAGGACATGTTTTTGCTTTATAGTTTCTAGCACATTCGTCTTCAGACGAGGAGGAAAGCCATAAGACCGTATGGATTAGGCCCAAGCAAAAACCCCAGCTACTTGAGACACTTAGACTAAGCCTAAAATACCAAGATCTCTCCATAAGGATGGTTTTTATACTGTACTTCCACAATCTGCTGGCAGTACAAAAAAATAAGCTGCAGATCTCCTTAAGGCTGAGTCATGGTGCTTTGGGGCAGGGACCGTGCATATCATGGGAATATTTCACAGTTTCTGCTCTGTTTTCAGTGTATGACACCAAAACACCCACCTGATGACATCCTTTCAAGAGCAAAGGCAGCAATTGGCAGAATTCCGCTTCTTAGGGGAAGTGAGAAATTGCTGAGCTGACACCAAGTCCTGCAGTGTCCCTGTCACCTGCAGAGCCACCGCATCCTCGCCATGGCAGTGGGCATTGTGACAAAGGTTCTATGTCAGCTGGGTGTGGCAGCCAGGCGCCCCCTAGGGGATGGGGAGCCTGTCAGCCCCGGGCCTGTCACTGCCTGGTGTCCCTGCTGCCACCAGCCAGGCCTCTGAAAACTTGTCAAACCATGCCCAGACTTGGGGCCAGTTTGGCCCAAAGTCTGCAAGAGACAAGTCGGGAAGAAAGATATGGGACAGAGGGAGAAAGCGAAGGGAGCAGGAGAAAGGGAAGGAAGAATAAAAAGTAGTGTTGGGCTGCAGGAGTGAGATGGAGGAATTGCAAGAAAAGAGGCAGGAAGCAGGAGAGTGAGAGAAAAGGAAAGAAGAGACATGCAGCCAAACGAGGGGTTAGTGAGAGAGGATGGGACAGAGAACAGGATGAGAAGGACATAAGGCAAGGCTAGGACAGGCAAGGACAGGCAAGGCAAGGCTAGGCTGCAGGACATGTTTTTGCTTTATAGTTTCTAGCACATTCATCTTCAGACTATTAGGAAAGCCATAAGACCGTATGGATTAGGCCCAAGCAAAAACCCCAGCTACTTGAGACTCTTAGACTAAGCCTAAAATACCAAGATCTCTCCATAAGGATGGTTTTTATACTGTACTTCCACAATCTGCTGGCAGTACAAAAAAATAAGCTGCAGATCTCCTTAGGCTGAGTCATGGTGCTTTGGGGCAGGCACCGTGCATATCATGGGAATATTTCACAGTTTCTGCTCTGTTTTCAGTGTATGACACGAAAACAACCACCTGATGACACCCTTTCAAGAGCAAAGGCAGCAATTTGCAGAATTCCGCTTCTTAGGGGAAGTGAGAAATTGCTGAGCTGACACCAAGTCCTGCAGTGTCCCTGTCACCTGCAGAGCCACCGCATCCTCGCCACGGCAGCGGGCTTTGTGACAAAGGTTCTATGTCAGCTGGGTGTGGCAGCCAGGCGCCCCCTAGGGGATGGGGAGCCTGTCAGCCCCGGGCCTGTCACTGCCTGCTGGCCCTGCTGCCACCAGCCAGGCCTCTGAAAACTTGTCAAACCATGCCCAGACTTGGGGCCAGTTTGGCCCAAAGTCTGCAAGAGACAAGTCGGGAAGAAAGATATGGGACAGAGGGAGAAAGCGAAGGGAGCAGGAGAAAGGGAAGGAAGAATAAAAAGTAGTGTTGGGCTGCAGGAGTGAGATGGAGGAATTGCAAGAAAAGAGGCAGGAAGCAGGAGAGTGAGAGAAAAGGAAAGAAGAGACATGCAGCCAGACGAGGGCTTAGTGAGAGAGGATGGGACAGAGAACAGGATGAGAAGGAAAGAAGGCAAGGCTAGGACAGGCAAGGACAGGCAAGGCAAGGCTAGGCTGCAGGACATGTATTTGCTTTATAGTTTCTAGCACATTCGTCTTCAGACTAGGAGGAAAGCCATAAGACCGTATGGATTAGGCCCAAGCAAAAACCCCAGCTACTTGAGACACTTAGACTAAGCCTAAAATACCAAGATCTCTCCATAAGGATGGTTTTTATACTGTACCTCCACAATCTGCTGGCAGTACAAAAAAATAAGCTGCAGATCTCCTTAGGCTGAGTCATGGTGCTTTGGGGCAGGGACCATGCATATCATGGGAATATTTCACAGTTTCTGCTCTGTTTTCAGTGTATGACACCAAAACACCCACCTGATGACATCCTTTCAAGAGCAAAGGCAGCAATTTGCAGAATTCCGCTTCTTAGGGGAAGTGAGAAATTGCTGAGCTGACACCAAGTCCTGCAGTGTCCCTGTCACCTGCAGAGCCACCGCATCCTCGCCACGGTAGCGGGCATTGTGACAAAGGTTCTATGTCAGCTGGGTGTGGCAGCCAGGCGCCCCCTAGGGGATGGGGAGCCTGTCAGCCCCGGGCCTGTCACTGCCTGGTGTCCCTCTGAAAACTTGTCAAACCATGCCCAGACGTGGGGCCAGTTTGGCCCAAAGTCTGCAAGAGACAAGTCGGGAAGAAAGATATGGGACAGAGGGAGAAAGTGAAGGGAGCAGGAGAAAGGGAAGGAAGAATAAAAAGTAGTGTTGGGCTGCAGGAGTGAGATGGAGGAATTGCAAGAAAAGAGGCAGGAAGCAGGAGAGTGAGAGAAAAGGAAAGAAGATACATGCAGCCAGACGAGGGCTTAGTGAGAGAGGATGGGACAGAAAACAGGATGAGAAGGAAAGAAGGCAAGGCTAGGACAGGCAAGGACAGGCAAGGCAAGGCTAGGCTGCAGGACATGTATTTGCTTTATAGTTTCTAGCACATTCGTCTTCAGACTAGGAGGAAAGCCATAAGACCGTATGGATTAGGCCCAAGCAAAAACCCCAGCTACTTGAGACACTTAGACTAAGCCTAAAATACCAAGATCTCTCCATAAGGATGGTTTTTATACTGTACTTCCACAATCTGCTGGCAGTACAAAAAAATAAGCTGCAGATCTCCTTAGACTGAGTCATGGTGCTTTGGGGCAGGGACCGTGCATATCATGGGAATATTTCACAGTTTCTGCTCTGTTTTCAGTGTATGACACCAAAACACCCACCTGATGACATCCTTTCAAGAGCAAAGGCAGCAATTTGCAGAATTCCGCTTCTTAGGGGAAGTGAGAAATTGCTGAGCTGACACCAAGTCCTGCAGTGTCCCTGTCACCTGCAGAGCCACCGCATCCTCACCACGGTAGCGGGCATTGTGACAAAGGTTCTATGTCAGCTGGGTGTGGCAGCCAGGCGCCCCCTAGGGGATGGGGAGCCTGTCAGCCCCGGGCCTGTCACTGCCTGGTGTCCCTGCTGCCACCAGCCAGGCCTCTGAAAACTTGTCAAACCATGCCCAGACTTGGGGCCAGTTTGGCCCAAAGTCTGCAAGAGACAAGTCGGGAAGAAAGATATGGGACAGAGGGAGAAAGCGAAGGGAGCAGGAGAAAGGGAAGGAAGAATAAAAAGTAGTGTTGGGCTGCAGGAGTGAGATGGAGGAATTGCAAGAAAAGAGGCAGGAAGCAGAAGAGTGAGAGAAAAGGAAAGAAGAGACATGCAGCCAGACGAGGGCTTAGTGAGAGAGGATGGGACAGAGAACAGGATGAGAAGGAAAGAAGGCAAGGCTAGGACAGGCAAGGACATGCAAGGCAAGGCTAGGCTGCAGGACATGTATTTGCTTTATAGTTTCTAGCACATTCGTCTTCAGACGAGGAGGAAAGCCATAAGACCGTATGGATTAGGCCCAAGCAAAAACCCCAGCTACTTGAGACACTTAGACTAAGCCTAAAATACCAAGATCTCTCCATAAGGATGGTTTTTATACTGTACTTCCACAATCTGCTGGCAGTACAAAAAAATAAGCTGCAGATCTCCTTAGGCTGTGTCACGGTGCTTTGGGGCAGGGACCATGCATATCATGGGAATATTTCACAGTTTCTGCTCTGTTTTCAGTGTATGACACCAAAACACCCACCTGATGACATCCTTTCAAGAGCAAAGGCAGCAATTTGCAGAATTCCGCTTCTTAGGGGAAGTGAGAAATTGCTGAGCTGACACCAAGTCCTGCAGTGTCCCTGTCACCTGCAGAGCCACCGCATCCTCGCCACGGCAGCGGGCATTGTGACAAAGGTTCTATGTCAGCTGGGTGTGGCAGCCAGGCGCCCGCTAGGGGATGGGGAGCCTGTCAGCCCCGGGCCTGTCACTGCCTGGTGTCCCTGCTGCCACCAGCCAGGCCTCTGAATACTTGTCAAACCATGCCCAGACTTGGGGCCAGTTTGGCCCAAAGTCTCCAAGAGACAAGTTGGGAAGAAAGATATGGGACAGAGGGAGAAAGCGAAGGGAGCAGGAGAAAGGGAAGGAAGAATAAAAACTAGTGTTGGGCTGCAGGAGTGAGATGGAGGAATTGCAAGAAAAGAGGCAGGAAGCAGGAGAGTGAGAGAAAAGGAAAGAAGAGACATGCAGCCAGACGAGGGCTTAGTGAGAGAGGATGGGACAGAGAACAGGATGAGAAGGACATAAGGCAAGGCTAGGACAGGCAAGGACAGGCAAGGCAAGGCTAGGCTGCAGGACATGTTTTTGCTTTATAGTTTCTAGCACATTCGTCTTCAGACTAGGAGGAAAGCCATAAGACCGTATGGATTAGGCCCAAGCAAAAACCCCAGCTACTTGAGACACTTAGACTAAGCCTAAAATACCAAGATCTCTCCATAAGGATGGTTTTTATACTGTACTTCCACAATCTGCTGGCAGTACAAAAAAATAAGCTGCAGATCTCCTTAGGCTGAGTCACGGTGCTTTGGGGCAGGGACCGTGCATATCATGGGAATATTTCACAGTTTCTGCTCTGTTTTCAGTGTATGACACCAAAACACCCACCTGATGACACCCTTTCAAGAGCAAAGGCAGCAATTTGCAGAATTCCGCTTCTTAGGGGAAGTGAGAAATTGCTGAGCTGACACCAAGTCCTGCAGTGTCCCTGTCACCTGCAGAGCCACCGCATCCTCGCTACGGTAGCGGGCATTGTGACAAAGGTTCTATGTCAGCTGGGTGTGGCAGCCAGGCGCCCCCTAGGGGATGGGGAGCCTGTCAGCCCCGGGCCTGTCACTGCCTGGTGTCCCTGCTGCCACCAGCCAGGCCTCTGAAAACTTGTCAAACCATGCCCAGACTTGGGGCCAGTTTGGCCCAAAGTCTCCAAGAGACAAGTCGGGAAGAAAGATATGGGACAGAGGGAGAAAGCGAAGGGAGCAGGAGAAAGGGAAGGAAGAATAAAAAGTAGTGTTGGGCTGCAGGAGTGAGATGGAGGAATTGCAAGAAAAGAGGCAGGAAGCAGGAGAGTGAGAGAAAAGGAAAGAAGAGACATGGAGCCAGACGAGGGCTTAGTGAGAGAGGATGGGGCAGAGAACAGGATGAGAAGGAAAGAAGGCAAGGCTAGGACAGGCAAGGACATGCAAGGCAAGGCTAGGCTGCAGGACATGTATTTGCTTTATAGTTTCTAGCACATTCGTCTTCAGACGAGGAGGAAAGCCATAAGACCGTATGGATTAGGCCCAAGCAAAAACCCCAGCTACTTGAGACACTTAGACTAAGCCTAAAATACCAAGATCTCTCCATAAGGATGGTTTTTATACTGTACTTCCACAATCTGCTGGCAGTACAAAAAAATAAGCTGCAGATCTCCTTAGGCTGTGTCACGGTGCTTTGGGGCAGGGACCATGCATATCATGGGAATATTTCACAGTTTCTGCTCTGTTTTCAGTGTATGACACCAAAACACCCACCTGATGACATCCTTTCAAGAGCAAAGGCAGCAATTTGCAGAATTCCGCTTCTTAGGGGAAGTGAGAAATTGCTGAGCTGACACCAAGTCCTGCAGTGTCCCTGTCACCTGCAGAGCCACCGCATCCTCGCCACGGCAGCGGGCACTGTGACAAAGGTTCTATGTCAGCTGGGTGTGGCAGCCAGGCGCCCGCTAGGGGATGGGGAGCCTGTCAGTCCCGGGCCTGTCACTGCCTGGTGTCCCTGCTGCCACCAGCCAGGCCTCTGAAAACTTGTCAAACCATGCCCAGACTTGGGGCCAGTTTGGCCCAAAGTCTGCAAAAGACAAGTCGGGAAGAAAGATATGGGACAGAGGGAGAAAGCGAAGGGAGCAGGAGAAAGGGAAGGAAGAATAAAAAGTAGTGTTGCGCTGCAGGAGTGAGATGGAGGAATTGCAAGAAAAGAGGCAGGAAGCAGGAGAGTGAGAGAAAAGGAAAGAAGAGACATGCAGCCAGACGAGGGCTTAGTGAGAGAGGATGGGACAGAGAACAGGATGAGAAGGACATAAGGCAAGGCTGGGACAGGCAAGGACAAGCAAGGCAAGGCTAGGCTGCAGGACATGTTTTTGCTTTATACTTTCTAGCACATTCGTCTTCAGACTAGGAGGAAAGCCATAAGACCGTATGGATTAGGCCCAAGCAAAAACCCCAGCTACTTGAGACACTTAGACTAAGCCTAAAATACCAAGATCTCTCCATAAGGATGGTTTTTATACTGTACTTCCACAATCTGCTGGCAGTACAAAAAAATAAGCTGCAGATCTCCTTAGGCTGAGTCATGGTGCTTTGGGGCAGGGACCGTGCATATCATGGGAATATTTCACAGTTTCTGCTCTGTTTTCTTTGTCTGACACCAAAACACCCACCTGATGACATCCTTTCAAGAGCAAAGGCAGCAATTTGCAGAATTCCGCTTCTTAGGGGAAGTGAGAAATTGCTGAGCTGACACCAAGTCCTGCAGTGTCCCTGTCACCTGCAGAGCCACCGCATCCTCGCCACGGCAGCGGGCATTGTGACAAAGGTTCTATGTCAGCTGGGTGTGGCAGCCAGGCGCCCCCTAGGGGATGGGGAGTCTGTCAGCCCCGGGCCTGTCACTGCCTGGTGTCCCTGCTGCCAGCAGCCAGGCCTCTGAAAACTTGTCAAACCATGCCCAGACTTGGGGCCAGTTTGGCCCAAAGTCAGCAAGAGACAAGTCGGGAAGAAAGATATGGGACAGAGGGAGAAAGGGAAGGGAGCAGGAGAAAGGGAAGGAAGAATAAAAAGTAGTGTTGGGCTGCAGGAGTGAGATGGAGGAATTGCAAGAAAAGAGGCAGGAAGCAGGAGAGTGAGAGAAAAGGAAAGAAGAGACATGCAGCCAGACGAGGGCTTAGTGAGAGAGGATGGGACAGAGAACAGGATGAGAAGGGCATAAGGCAAGGCTAGGACAGGCAAGGACAGGCAAGGCAAGGCTAGGCTGCAGGACATGTATTTGCTTTATAGTTTCTAGCACATTCGTCTTCAGACTAGGAGGAAAGCCATAAGACCGTATGGATTAGGCCCAAGCAAAAACCCCAGCTACTTGAGACACTTAGACTAAGCCTAAAATACCAAGATCTCTCCATAAGGATGGTTTTTATACTGTACTTCCACAATCTGCTGGCAGTACAAAAAAATAAGCTGCAGATCTCCTTAGGCTGAGTCATGGTGCTTTGGGGCAGGGACCGTGCATATCATGGGAATATTTCACAGTTTCTGCTCTGTTTTCAGTGTATGACACCAAAACACCGACCTGATGACATCCTTTCAAGAGCAAAGGCAGCAATTTGCAGAATTCCCCTTCTTAGGGGAAGTGAGAAATTGCTGAGCTGACACCAAGTCCTGCAGTGTCCCTGTCACCTGCAGAGCCACCGCATCCTCGCCACGGTAGCGGGCATTGTGACAAAGGTTCTATGTCAGCTGGGTGTGGCAGCCAGGCGCCCCCTAGGGGATGGGGAGCCTGTCAGCCCCGGGCCTGTCGCTGCCTGGTGTCCCTGCTGCCACCAGCCAGGCCTCTGAAAACTTGTCAAACCATGCCCAGACTTGGGGCCAGTTTGGCCCAAAGTCTGCAAGAGACAAGTCGGGAAGAAAGATATGGGACAGAGGGAGAAAGCGAAGGGAGCAGGAGAAAGGGAAGGAAGAATAAAAACTAGTGTTGGGCTGCAGGAGTGAGATGGAGGAATTGCAAGAACAGAGGCAGGAAGCAGGAGAGTGAGAGAAAAGGAAAGAAGAGACATGCAGCCAGACGAGGGCTTAGTGAGAGAGGATGGGTCAGAGAACAGGATGAGAAGGAAAGAAGGCAAGGCTAGGACAGGCAAGGACATGCAAGGCAAGGCTAGGCTGCAGGACATGTATTTGCTTTATAGTTTCTAGCACATTCGTCTTCAGACGAGGAGGAAAGCCATAAGACCGTATGGATTAGGCCCAAGCAAAAACCCCAGCTACTTGAGACACTTAGACTAAGCCTAAAATACCAAGATCTCTCCATAAGGATGGTTTTTATACTGTACTTCCACAATCTGCTGGCAGTACAAAAAAATAAGCTGCAGATCTCCTTAGGCTGTGTCACGGTGCTTTGGGGCAGGGACCATGCATATCATGGGAATATTTCACAGTTTCTGCTCTGTTTTCAGTGTATGACACCAAAACACCCACCTGATGACATCCTTTCAAGAGCAAAGGCAGCAATTTGCAGAATTCCGCTTCTTAGGGGAAGTGAGAAATTGCTGAGCTGACACCAAGTCCTGCAGTGTCCCTGTCACCTGCAGAGCCACCGCATCCTCGCCACGGCAGCGGGCACTGTGACAAAGGTTCTATGTCAGCTGGGTGTGGCAGCCAGGCGCCCGCTAGGGGATGGGGAGCCTGTCAGTCCCGGGCCTGTCACTGCCTGGTGTCCCTGCTGCCACCAGCCAGGCCTCTGAAAACTTGTCAAACCATGCCCAGACTTGGGGCCAGTTTGGCCCAAAGTCTGCAAAAGACAAGTCGGGAAGAAAGATATGGGACAGAGGGAGAAAGCGAAGGGAGCAGGAGAAAGGGAAGGAAGAATAAAAAGTAGTGTTGGGCTGCAGGAGTGAGATGGAGGAATTGCAAGAAAAGAGGCAGGAAGCAGGAGAGTGAGAGAAAAGGAAAGAAGAGACATGCAGCCAGACGAGGGCTTAGTGAGAGAGGATGGGACAGAGAACAGGATGAGAAGGACATAAGGCAAGGCTGGGACAGGCAAGGACAAGCAAGGCAAGGCTAGGCTGCAGGACATGTTTTTGCTTTATACTTTCTAGCACATTCGTCTTCAGACTAGGAGGAAAGCCATAAGACCGTATGGATTAGGCCCAAGCAAAAACCCCAGCTACTTGAGACACTTAGACTAAGCCTAAAATACCAAGATCTCTCCATAAGGATGGTTTTTATACTGTACTTCCACAATCTGCTGGCAGTACAAAAAAATAAGCTGCAGATCTCCTTAGGCTGAGTCATGGTGCTTTGGGGCAGGGACCGTGCATATCATGGGAATATTTCACAGTTTCTGCTCTGTTTTCTTTGTCTGACACCAAAACACCCACCTGATGACATCCTTTCAAGAGCAAAGGCAGCAATTTGCAGAATTCCGCTTCTTAGGGGAAGTGAGAAATTGCTGAGCTGACACCAAGTCCTGCAGTGTCCCTGTCACCTGCAGAGCCACCGCATCCTCGCCACGGCAGCGGGCATTGTGACAAAGGTTCTATGTCAGCTGGGTGTGGCAGCCAGGCGCCCGCTAGGGGATGGGGAGCCTGTCAGTCCCGGGCCTGTCACTGCCTGGTGTCCCTGCTGCCACCAGCCAGGCCTCTGAAAACTTGTCAAACCATGCCCAGACTTGGGGCCAGTTTGGCCCAAAGTCTGCAAAAGACAAGTCGGGAAGAAAGATATGGGACAGAGGGAGAAAGCGAAGGGAGCAGGAGAAAGGGAAGGAAGAATAAAAAGTAGTGTTGGGCTGCAGGAGTGAGATGGAGGAATTGCAAGAAAAGAGGCAGGAAGCAGAAGAGTGAGAGAAAAGGAAAGAAGAGACATGCAGCCAGACGAGGGCTTAGTGAGAGAGGATGGGACAGAGAACAGGATGAGAAGGGCATAAGGCAAGGCTAGGACAGGCAAGGACAGGCAAGGCAAGGCTAGGCTGCAGGACATGTATTTGCTTTATAGTTTCTAGCACATTCGTCTTCAGACTAGGAGGAAAGCCATAAGACCGTATGGATTAGGCCCAAGCAAAAACCCCAGCTACTTGAGACACTTAGACTAAGCCTAAAATACCAAGATCTCTCCATAAGGATGGTTTTTATACTGTACTTCCACAATCTGCTGGCAGTACAAAAAAATAAGCTGCAGATCTCCTTAGGCTGAGTCATGGTGCTTTGGGGCAGGGACCGTGCATATCATGGGAATATTTCACAGTTTCTGCTCTGTTTTCAGTGTATGACACCAAAACACCCACCTGATGACATCCTTTCAAGAGCAAAGGCAGCAATTTGCAGAATTCCCCTTCTTAGGGGAAGTGAGAAATTGCTGAGCTGACACCAAGTCCTGCAGTGTCCCTGTCACCTGCAGAGCCACCGCATCCTCGCCACGGTAGCGGGCATTGTGACAAAGGTTCTATGTCAGCTTGTGTGGCAGCCAGGCGCCCCCTAGGGGATGGGGAGCCTGTCAGCCCCGGGCCTGTCGCTGTCTGGTGTCCCTGCTGCCACCAGCCAGGCCTCTGAAAACTTGTCAAACCATGCCCAGACTTGGGGCCAGTTTGGCCCAAAGTCAGCAAGAGACAAGTCGGGAAGAAAGATATGGGACAGAGGGAGAAAGGGAAGGGAGCAGGAGAAAGGGAAGGAAGAATAAAAAGTAGTGTTGGGCTGCAGGAGTGAGATGGAGGAATTGCAAGAAAAGAGGCAGGAAGCAGGAGAGTGAGAGAAAAGGAAAGAAGAGACATGCAGCCAGACGAGGGCTTAGTGAGAGAGGATGGGACAGAGAACAGGATGAGAAGGGCATAAGGCAAGGCTAGGACAGGCAAGGACAGGCAAGGCAAGGCTAGGCTGCAGGACATGTATTTGCTTTATAGTTTCTAGCACATTCGTCTTCAGACTAGGAGGAAAGCCATAAGACCGTATGGATTAGGCCCAAGCAAAAACCCCAGCTACTTGAGACACTTAGACTAAGCCTAAAATACCAAGATCTCTCCATAAGGATGGTTTTTATACTGTACTTCCACAATCTGCTGGCAGTACAAAAAAATAAGCTGCAGATCTCCTTAGGCTGAGTCATGGTGCTTTGGGGCAGGGACCGTGCATATCATGGGAATATTTCACAGTTTCTGCTCTGTTTTCAGTGTATGACACCAAAACACCGACCTGATGACATCCTTTCAAGAGCAAAGGCAGCAATTTGCAGAATTCCCCTTCTTAGGGGAAGTGAGAAATTGCTGAGCTGACACCAAGTCCTGCAGTGTCCCTGTCACCTGCAGAGCCACCGCATCCTCGCCACGGTAGCGGGCATTGTGACAAAGGTTCTATGTCAGCTGGGTGTGGCAGCCAGGCGCCCCCTAGGGGATGGGGAGCCTGTCAGCCCCGGGCCTGTCGCTGCCTGGTGTCCCTGCTGCCACCAGCCAGGCCTCTGAAAACTTGTCAAACCATGCCCAGACTTGGGGCCAGTTTGGCCCAAAGTCTGCAAGAGACAAGTCGGGAAGAAAGATATGGGACAGAGGGAGAAAGCGAAGGGAGCAGGAGAAAGGGAAGGAAGAATAAAAACTAGTGTTGGGCTGCAGGAGTGAGATGGAGGAATTGCAAGAACAGAGGCAGGAAGCAGGAGAGTGAGAGAAAAGGAAAGAAGAGACATGCAGCCAGACGAGGGCTTAGTGAGAGAGGATGGGTCAGAGAACAGGATGAGAAGGAAAGAAGGCAAGGCTAGGACAGGCAAGGACATGCAAGGCAAGGCTAGGCTGCAGGACATGTATTTGCTTTATAGTTTCTAGCACATTCGTCTTCAGACGAGGAGGAAAGCCATAAGACCGTATGGATTAGGCCCAAGCAAAAACCCCAGCTACTTGAGACACTTAGACTAAGCCTAAAATACCAAGATCTCTCCATAAGGATGGTTTTTATACTGTACTTCCACAATCTGCTGGCAGTACAAAAAAATAAGCTGCAGATCTCCTTAGGCTGTGTCACGGTGCTTTGGGGCAGGGACCATGCATATCATGGGAATATTTCACAGTTTCTGCTCTGTTTTCAGTGTATGACACCAAAACACCCACCTGATGACATCCTTTCAAGAGCAAAGGCAGCAATTTGCAGAATTCCGCTTCTTAGGGGAAGTGAGAAATTGCTGAGCTGACACCAAGTCCTGCAGTGTCCCTGTCACCTGCAGAGCCACCGCATCCTCGCCACGGCAGCGGGCACTGTGACAAAGGTTCTATGTCAGCTGGGTGTGGCAGCCAGGCGCCCGCTAGGGGATGGGGAGCCTGTCAGTCCCGGGCCTGTCACTGCCTGGTGTCCCTGCTGCCACCAGCCAGGCCTCTGAAAACTTGTCAAACCATGCCCAGACTTGGGGCCAGTTTGGCCCAAAGTCTGCAAAAGACAAGTCGGGAAGAAAGATATGGGACAGAGGGAGAAAGCGAAGGGAGCAGGAGAAAGGGAAGGAAGAATAAAAAGTAGTGTTGGGCTGCAGGAGTGAGATGGAGGAATTGCAAGAAAAGAGGCAGGAAGCAGGAGAGTGAGAGAAAAGGAAAGAAGAGACATGCAGCCAGACGAGGGCTTAGTGAGAGAGGATGGGACAGAGAACAGGATGAGAAGGACATAAGGCAAGGCTGGGACAGGCAAGGACAAGCAAGGCAAGGCTAGGCTGCAGGACATGTTTTTGCTTTATACTTTCTAGCACATTCGTCTTCAGACTAGGAGGAAAGCCATAAGACCGTATGGATTAGGCCCAAGCAAAAACCCCAGCTACTTGAGACACTTAGACTAAGCCTAAAATACCAAGATCTCTCCATAAGGATGGTTTTTATACTGTACTTCCACAATCTGCTGGCAGTACAAAAAAATAAGCTGCAGATCTCCTTAGGCTGAGTCATGGTGCTTTGGGGCAGGGACCGTGCATATCATGGGAATATTTCACAGTTTCTGCTCTGTTTTCTTTGTCTGACACCAAAACACCCACCTGATGACATCCTTTCAAGAGCAAAGGCAGCAATTTGCAGAATTCCGCTTCTTAGGGGAAGTGAGAAATTGCTGAGCTGACACCAAGTCCTGCAGTGTCCCTGTCACCTGCAGAGCCACCGCATCCTCGCCACGGCAGCGGGCATTGTGACAAAGGTTCTATGTCAGCTGGGTGTGGCAGCCAGGCGCCCGCTAGGGGATGGGGAGCCTGTCAGTCCCGGGCCTGTCACTGCCTGGTGTCCCTGCTGCCACCAGCCAGGCCTCTGAAAACTTGTCAAACCATGCCCAGACTTGGGGCCAGTTTGGCCCAAAGTCTGCAAAAGACAAGTCGGGAAGAAAGATATGGGACAGAGGGAGAAAGCGAAGGGAGCAGGAGAAAGGGAAGGAAGAATAAAAAGTAGTGTTGGGCTGCAGGAGTGAGATGGAGGAATTGCAAGAAAAGAGGCAGGAAGCAGAAGAGTGAGAGAAAAGGAAAGAAGAGACATGCAGCCAGACGAGGGCTTAGTGAGAGAGGATGGGACAGAGAACAGGATGAGAAGGGCATAAGGCAAGGCTAGGACAGGCAAGGACAGGCAAGGCAAGGCTAGGCTGCAGGACATGTATTTGCTTTATAGTTTCTAGCACATTCGTCTTCAGACTAGGAGGAAAGCCATAAGACCGTATGGATTAGGCCCAAGCAAAAACCCCAGCTACTTGAGACACTTAGACTAAGCCTAAAATACCAAGATCTCTCCATAAGGATGGTTTTTATACTGTACTTCCACAATCTGCTGGCAGTACAAAAAAATAAGCTGCAGATATCCTTAGGCTGAGTCATGGTGCTTTGGGGCAGGGACCGTGCATATCATGGGAATATTTCACAGTTTCTGCTCTGTTTTCAGTGTATGACACCAAAACACCCACCTGATGACATCCTTTCAAGAGCAAAGGCAGCAATTTGCAGAATTCCCCTTCTTAGGGGAAGTGAGAAATTGCTGAGCTGACACCAAGTCCTGCAGTGTCCCTGTCACCTGCAGAGCCACCGCATCCTCGCCACGGTAGCGGGCATTGTGACAAAGGTTCTATGTCAGCTTGTGTGGCAGCCAGGCGCCCCCTAGGGGATGGGGAGCCTGTCAGCCCCGGGCCTGTCGCTGTCTGGTGTCCCTGCTGCCACCAGCCAGGCCTCTGAAAACTTGTCAAACCATGCCCAGACTTGGGGCCAGTTTGGCCCAAAGTCTGCAAGAGACAAGTCGGGAAGAAAGATATGGGACAGAGGGAGAAAGCGAAGGGAGCAGGAGAAAGGGAAGGAAGAATAAAAAGTAGTGTTGGGCTGCAGGAGTGAGATGGAGGAATTGCAAGAAAAGAGGCAGGAAGCAGGAGAGTGAGAGAAAAGGAAAGAAGAGACATGGAGCCAGACGAGGGCTTAGTGAGAGAGGATGGGACAGAGAACAGGATGAGAAGGAAAGAAGGCAAGGCTAGGACAGGCAAGGACATGCAAGGCAAGGCTAGGCTGCAGGACATGTATTTGCTTTATAGTTTGTAGCACATTCGTCTTCAGACGAGGAGGAAAGCCATAAGACCGTATGGATTAGGCCCAAGCAAAAACCCCAGCTACTTGAGACACTTAGACTAAGCCTAAAATACCAAGATCTCTCCATAAGCATGGTTTTTATACTGTACTTCCACAATCTGCTGGCAGTACAAAAAAATAAGCTGCAGATCTCCTTAGGCTGTGTCACGGTGCTTTGGGGCAGGGACCATGCATATCATGGGAATATTTCACAGTTTCTGCTCTGTTTTCAGTGTATGACACCAAAACACCCACCTGATGACATCCTTTCAAGAGCAAAGGCAGCAATTTGCAGAATTCCGCTTCTTAGGGGAAGTGAGAAATTGCTGAGCTGACACCAAGTCCTGCAGTGTCCCTGTCACCTGCAGAGCCACCGCATCCTCGCCACGGCAGCGGGCACTGTGACAAAGGTTCTATGTCAGCTGGGTGTGGCAGCCAGGTGCCCGCTAGGGGATGGGGAGCCTGTCAGTCCCGGGCCTGTCACTGCCTGGTGTCCCTGCTGCCACCAGCCAGGCCTCTGAAAACTTGTCAAACCATGCCCAGACTTGGGGCCAGTTTGGCCCAAAGTCTGCAAGAGACAAGTCGGGAAGAAAGATATGGGACAGAGGGAGAAAGCGAAGGGAGCAGGAGAAAGGGAAGGAAGAATAAAAAGTAGTGTTGGGCTGCAGGAGTGAGATGGAGGAATTGCAAGAAAAGAGGCAGGAAGCAGGAGAGTGAGAGAAAAGGAAAGAAGAGACATGCAGCCAGACGAGGGCTTAGTGAGAGAGGATGGGACAGAGAACAGGATGAGAAGGACATAAGGCAAGGCTGGGACAGGCAAGGACAAGCAAGGCAAGGCTAGGCTGCAGGACATGTTTTTGCTTTATACTTTCTAGCACATTCGTCTTCAGACTAGGAGGAAAGCCATAAGACCGTATGGATTAGGCCCAAGCAAAAACCCCAGCTACTTGAGACACTTAGACTAAGCCTAAAATACCAAGATCTCTCCATAAGGATGGTTTTTATACTGTACTTCCACAATCTGCTGGCAGTACAAAAAAATAAGCTGCAGATCTCCTTAGGCTGAGTCATGGTGCTTTGGGGCAGGGACCGTGCATATCATGGGAATATTTCACAGTTTCTGCTCTGTTTTCTGTGTCTGACACCAAAACACCCACCTGATGACATCCTTTCAAGAGCAAAGGCAGCAATTTGCAGAATTCCGCTTCTTAGGGGAAGTGAGAAATTGCTGAGCTGACACCAAGTCCTGCAGTGTCCCTGTCACCTGCAGAGCCACTGCATCCTCGCCACGGCAGCGGGCATTGTGACAAAGGTTCTATGTCAGCTGGGTGTGGCAGCCAGGCGCCCCCTAGGGGATGGGGAGTCTGTCAGCCCCGGGCCTGTCACTGCCTGTTGTCCCTGCTGCCACCAGCCAGGCCTCTGAAAACTTGTCAAACCATGCCCAGACTTGGGGCCAGTTTGGCCCAAAGTCTGCAAGAGACAAGTCGGGAAGAAAGATATGGGACAGAGGGAGAAAGCGAAGGGAGCAGGAGAAAGGGAAGGAAGAATAAAAAGTAGTGTTGGGCTGCAGGAGTGAGATGGAGGAATTGCAAGAAAAGAGGCAGGAAGCAGGAGAGTGAGAGAAAAGGAAAGAAGAGACATGCAGCCAGACGAGGGCTTAGTGAGAGAGGATGTGACAGAGAACAGGATGAGAAGGACATAAGGCAAGGCTGGGACAGGCAAGGACAAGCAAGGCAAGGCTAGGCTGCAGGACATGTATTTGCTTTATAGTTTCTAGCACATTCGTCTTCAGACTAGGAGGAAAGCCATAAGACCGTATGGATTAGGCCCAAGCAAAAACCCCAGCTACTTGAGACACTTAGACTAAGCCTAAAATACCAAGATCTCTCCATAAGGATGGTTTTTATACTGTACTTCCACGATCTGCTGGCAGTACAAAAAAATAAGCTGCAGATCTCCTTAGGCTGAGTCACGGTGCTTTGGGGCAGGGACCGTGCATATCATGGGAATATTTCACAGTTTCTGCTCTGTTTTCAGTGTATGACACCAAAACACCCACCTGATGACATCCTTTCAAGAGCAAAGGCAGCAATTTGCAGAATTCCGCTTCTTAGGGGAAGTGAGAAATTGCTGAGCTGACACCAAGTCCTGCAGTGTCCCTGTCACCTGCAGAGCCACCGCATCCTCGCCACGGCAGCGGGCATTGTGACAAAGGTTCTATGTCAGCTGGGTGTGGCAGCCAGGCGCCCCCTAGGGGATGGGGAGCCTGTCAGCCCCGGGCCTGTCACTGCCTGGTGTCCCTGCTGCCACCAGCCAGGCCTCTGAAAACTTGTCAAACCATGCCCAGACTTGGGGCCAGTTTGGCCCAAAGTCTGCAAGAGACAAGTCGGGAAGAAAGATATGGGACAGAGGGAGAAAGCAAAGGGAGCAGGAGAAAGGGAAGGAAGAATAAAAAGTAGTGTTGGGCTGCAGGAGTGAGATGGAGGAATTGCAAGAAAAGAGGCAGGAAGCAGGAGAGTGAGAGAAAAGGAAAGAAGAGACATGCAGCCAGACGAGGGCTTAGTGAGAGAGGATGTGACAGAGAACAGGATGAGAAGGACATAAGGAAAGGCTAGGACAGGCAAGGACAGGCAAGGCAAGGCTAGGCTGCAGGACATGTTTTTGCTTTATAGTTTCTAGCACATTCGTCTTCAGACTAGGAGGAAAGCCATAAGACCGTATGGATTAGGCCCAAGCAAAAACCCCAGCTACTTGAGACACTTAGACTAAGCCTAAAATACCAAGATCTCTCCATACGGATGGTTTTTATACTGTACTTCCACAATCTGCTGGCAGTACAAAAAAATAAGCTGCAGATCTCCTTAGGCTGAGTCACGGTGCTTTGGGGCAGGGACCGTGCATATCATGGGAATATTTCACAGTTTCTGCTCTGTTTTCAGTGTATGACACCAAAACACCCACCTGATGACATCCTTTCAAGAGCAAAGGCAGCAATTTGCAGAATTCCGCTTCTTAGGGGAAGTGAGAAATTGCTGAGCTGACACCAAGTCCTGCAGTGTCCCTGTCACCTGCAGAGCCACCGCATCCTCGCCACGGCAGCGGGCATTGTGACAAAGGTTCTATGTCAGCTGGGTGTGGCAGCCAGGCGCCCCCTAGGGGATGGGGAGCCTGTCAGCGCCGGGCCTGTCACTGCCTGGTGTCCCTGCTGCCACCAGCCAGGCCTCTGAAAACTTGTCAAACCATGCCTAGACTTGGGGCCAGTTTGGCCCAAAGTCTGCAAGAGACAAGTTGGGAAGAAAGATATGGGACAGAGGGAGAAAGCGAAGGGAGCAGGAGAAAGGGAAGGAAGAATAAAAAGTAGTGTTGGGCTGCAGGAGTGAGATGAAGGAATTGCAAGAAAAGAGGCAGGAAGCAGGAGAGTGAGAGAAAAGGAAAGAAGAGACATGCAGCCAGACGAGGGCTTAGTGAGAGAGGATGGGACAGAGAACAGGATGAGAAGGAAAGAAGGCAAGGCTAGGACAGGCAAGGACAAGCAAGGCAAGGCTAGGCTGCAGGACATGTTTTTGCTTTATAGTTTCTAGCACATTCGTCTTCAGACTAGGAGGAAAGCCATAAGACCGTATGGATTAGGCCCAAGCAAAAACCCCAGCTACTTGAGACACTTAGACTAAGCCTAAAATACCAAGATCTCTCCATAAGGATGGTTTTTATACTGTACTTCCACAATCTGCTGGCAGTACAAAAAAATAAGCTGCAGATCTCCTTAGGCTGAGTCACGGTGCTTTGGGGCAGGGACCGTGCATATCATGGGAATATTTCACAGTTTCTGCTCTGTTTTCAGTGTATGACACCAAAACACCCACCTGATGACATCCTTTCAAGAGCAAAGGCAGCAATTTGCAGAATTCCGCTTCTTAGGGGAAGTGAGAAATTGCTGAGCTGACACCAAGTCCTGCAGTGTCCCTGTCACCTGCAGAGCCACCGCATCCTCGCCACGGCAGCGGGCATTGTGACAAAGGTTCTATGTCAGCTGGGTGTGGCAGCCAGGCGCCCCCTAGGGGATGGGGAGCCTGTCAGCCCCGGGCCTGTCACTGCCTGGTGTCCCTGCTGCCACCAGCCAGGCCTCTGAAAACTTGTCAAACCATGCCCAGACTTGGGGCCAGTTTGGCCAAAAGTCTGCAAGAGACAAGTCGGGAAGAAAGATATGGGACAGAGGGAGAAAGCGAAGGGAGCAGGAGAAAGGGAAGGAAGAATAAAAAGTAGTGTTGGGCTGCAGGAGTGAGATGGAGGAATTGCAAGAAAAGAGGCAGGAAGCAGGAGAGTGAGAGAAAAGGAAAGAAGAGACATGCAGCCAGACGAGGGCTTAGTGAGAGAGGATGGGACAGAGAACAGGATGAGAAAGACATAAGGCAAGGCTAGGACAGGCAAGGACAGGCAAGGCAAGGCTAGGCTGCAGGACATGTTTTTGCTTTATAGTTTCTAGCACATTCATCTTCAGACTAGGAGGAAAGCCATAAGACCGTATGGATTAGGCCCAAGCAAAAACCCCAGCTACTTGAGACACTTAGACTAAGCCTAAAATACCAAGATCTCTCCATAAGGATGGTTTTTATACTGTACTTCCACAATCTGCTGGCAGTACAAAAAAATAAGCTGCAGATCTCCTTAGGCTGAGTCACGGTGCTTTGGAGCAGGGACCATGCATATCATGGGAATATTTCACAGTTTCTGCTCTGTTTTCAGTGTATGACACCAAAACACCCACCTGATGACATCCTTTCAAGAGCAAAGGCAGCAATTTGCAGAATTCCGCTTCTTAGGGGAAGTGAGAAATTGCTGAGCTGACACCAAGTCCTGCAGTGTCCCTGTCACCTGCAGAGCCACCGCATCCTCGCCACGGCAACGGGCATTGTGACAAAGGTTCTATGTCAGCTGGGTGTGGCAGCCAGGCGCCCCCTAGGGGATGGGGAGCCTGTCAGCCCCGGGCCTGTCACTGCCTGGTGTCCCTGCTGCCACCAGCCAGGCCTCTGAAAACTTGTCAAACCATGCCCAGACTTGGGGCCAGTTTGGCCCAAAGTCTGCAAGAGACAAGTCGGGAAGAAAGATATGGGACAGAGGGAGAAAGCGAAGGGAGCAGGAGAAAGGGAAGGAAGAATAAAAAGTAGTGTTGGGCTGCAGGAGTGAGATGGAGGAATTGCAAGAAAAGAGGCAGGAAGCAGGAGAGTGAGAGAAAAGGAAAGAAGAGACATGCAGCCAGACGAGGGCTTAGTGAGAGAGGATGTGACAGAGAACAGGATGAGAAGGACATAAGGAAAGGCTAGGACAGGCAAGGACAGGCAAGGCAAGGCTAGGCTGCAGGACATGTTTTTGCTTTATAGTTTCTAGCACATTCGTCTTCAGACTAGGAGGAAAGCCATAAGACCGTATGGATTAGGCCCAAGCAAAAACCCCAGCTACTTGAGACACTTAGACTAAGCCTAAAATACCAAGATCTCTCCATACGGATGGTTTTTATACTGTACTTCCACAATCTGCTGGCAGTACAAAAAAATAAGCTGCAGATCTCCTTAGGCTGAGTCACGGTGCTTTGGGGCAGGGACCGTGCATATCATGGGAATATTTCACAGTTTCTGCTCTGTTTTCAGTGTATGACACCAAAACACCCACCTGATGACATCCTTTCAAGAGCAAAGGCAGCAATTTGCAGAATTCCGCTTCTTAGGGGAAGTGAGAAATTGCTGAGCTGACACCAAGTCCTGCAGTGTCCCTGTCACCTGCAGAGCCACCGCATCCTCGCCACGGCAGCGGGCATTGTGACAAAGGTTCTATGTCAGCTGGGTGTGGCAGCCAGGCGCCCCCTAGGGGATGGGGAGCCTGTCAGCGCCGGGCCTGTCACTGCCTGGTGTCCCTGCTGCCACCAGCCAGGCCTCTGAAAACTTGTCAAACCATGCCTAGACTTGGGGCCAGTTTGGCCCAAAGTCTGCAAGAGACAAGTTGGGAAGAAAGATATGGGACAGAGGGAGAAAGCGAAGGGAGCAGGAGAAAGGGAAGGAAGAATAAAAAGTAGTGTTGGGCTGCAGGAGTGAGATGGAGGAATTGCAAGAAAAGAGGCAGGAAGCAGGAGAGTGAGAGAAAAGGAAAGAAGAGACATGCAGCCAGACGAGGGCTTAGTGAGAGAGGATGGGACAAAGAACAGGATGAGAAGGAAAGAAGGCAAGGCTGGAACAGGCAAGGACAGGTAAGGCAAGGCTAGGCTGCAGGACATGTTTTTGCTTTATAGTTTCTAGCACATTCGTCTTCAGACTAGGAGGAAAGCCATAAGACCGTATGGATTAGGCCCAAGCAAAAACCCCAGCTACTTGAGACACTTAGACTAAGCCTAAAATACCAAGATCTCTCCATAAGGATGGTTTTTATACTGTACTTCCACAATCTGCTGGCAGTACAAAAAAATAAGCTGCAGATCTCCTTAGGCTGAGTCATGGTGCTTTGGGGCAGGGACCATGAATATCATGGGAATATTTCACAGTTTCTGCTCTGTTTTCAGTGTATGACACCAAAACACCCACCTGATGACATCCTTTCAAGAGCAAAGGCAGCAATTTGCAGAATTCCGCTTCTTAGGGGAAGTGAGAAATTGCTGAGCTGACACCAAGTCCTGCAGTGTCCCTGTCACCTGCAGAGCCACCGCATCCTCGCCACGGTAGCGGGCATTGTGACAAAGGTTCTATGTCAGCTGGGTGTGGCAGCCAGGCGCCCCCTAGGGGATGGGGAGCCTGTCAGCCCCGGGCCTGTCACTGCCTGGTGTCCCTGCTGCCACCAGCCAGGCCTCTGAAAGCTTGTCAAACCATGCCCAGACTTGGGGCCAGTTTGGCCCAAAGTCAGCAAGAGACAGGTTGGGAAGAAAGATATGGGACAGAGGGAGAAAGGGAAGGGAGCAGGAGAAAGGGAAGGAAGAATAAAAAGTAGTGTTGGGCTGCAGGAGTGAGATGGAGGAATTGCAAGAAAAGAGGCAGGAAGCAGGAGAGTGAGAGAAAAGGAAAGAAGAGACATGCAGCCAGACGAGGGCTTAGTGAGAGAGGATGGGACAGAGAACAGGATGAGAAGGAAAGAAGGCAAGGCTGGAACAGGCAAGGACAGGTAAGGCAAGGCTAGGCTGCAGGACATGTTTTTGCTTTATAGTTTCTAGCACATTCGTCTTCAGACTAGGAGGAAAGCCATAAGACCGTATGGATTAGGCCCAAGCAAAAACCCCAGCTACTTGAGACACTTAGACTAATCCTAAAATACCAAGATCTCTCCATAAGGATGGTTTTTATACTGTACTTCCACAATCTGCTGGCAGTACAAAAAAATAAGCTGCAGATCTCCTTAGGCTGAGTCACGGTGCTTTGGGGCAGGGACCGTGCATATCATGGGAATATTTCACAGTTTCTGCTCTGTTTTCAGTGTATGACACCAAAACACCCACCTGATGACATCCTTTCAAGAGCAAAGGCAGCAATTTGCAGAATTCCGCTTCTTAGGGGAAGTGAGAAATTGCTGAGCTGACACCAAGTCCTGCAGTGTCCCTGTCACCTGCAGAGCCACCGCATCCTCGCCACGGCAGCGGGCATTGTGACAAAGGTTCTATGTCAGCTGGGTGTGGCAGCCAGGCGCCCCCTAGGGGATGGGGAGCCTGTCAGCGCCGGGCCTGTCACTGCCTGGTGTCCCTGCTGCCACCAGCCAGGCCTCTGAAAACTTGTCAAACCATGCCTAGACTTGGGGCCAGTTTGGCCCAAAGTCTGCAAGAGACAAGTTGGGAAGAAAGATATGGGACAGAGGGAGAAAGCGAAGGGAGCAGGAGAAAGGGAAGGAAGAATAAAAAGTAGTGTTGGGCTGCAGGAGTGAGATGGAGGAATTGCAAGAAAAGAGGCAGGAAGCAGGAGAGTGAGAGAAAAGGAAAGAAGAGACATGCAGCCAGACGAGGGCTTAGTGAGAGAGGATGGGACAGAGAACAGGATGAGAAGGACATAAGGCAAGGCTAGGACAGGCAAGGACAGGCAAGGCAAGGCTAGGCTGCAGGACATGTATTTGCTTTATAGTTTCTAGCACATTCGTCTTCAGACTAGGAGGAAAGCCATAAGACCATATGGATTAGGCCCAAGCAAAAACCCCAGCTACTTGAGACACTTAGACTAATCCAAAAATACGAAGACCTCTCCATAAGGATGGTTTTTATACTGTACTTCCACAATCTGCTGGCAGTACAAAAAAATAAGCTGCAGATCTCCTTAGGCTGAGTCATGGTGCTTTGGGGCAGGGACCATGCATATCATGGGAATATTTCACAGTTTCTGCTCTGTTTTCAGTGTATGACACCAAAACACCCACCTGATGACATCCTTTCAAGAGCAAAGGCAGCAATTTGCAGAATTCCGCTTCTTAGGGGAAGTGAGAAATTGCTGAGCTGACACCAAGTCCTGCAGTGTCCCTGTCACCTGCAGAGCCACCGCATCCTCGCCACGGCAGCGGGCATTGTGACAAAGGTTCTATGTCAGCTGGGTGTGGCAGCCAGGCGCCCCCTAGGGGATGGGGAGCCTGTCAGCCCTGGGCCTGTCACTGCGGGGTGTCCCTGCTGCCACCAGCCAGGCCTCTGAAAGCTTGTCAAACCATGCCCAGACTTGGGGCCAGTTTGGCCCAAAGTCTGCAAGAGACAAGTCGGGAAGAAAGATATGGGACAGAGGGAGAAAGCGAAGGGAGCAGGAGAAAGGGAAGGAAGAATAAAAAGTAGTGTTGGGCTGCAGGAGTGAGATGGAGGAATTGCAAGAAAAGAGGCAGGAAGCAGGAGAGTGAGAGAAAAGGAAAGAAGAGACATGCAGCCAGACGAGGGCTTAGTGAGAGAGGATGGGACAGAGAACAGGATGAGAAGGAAAGAAGGCAAGGCTAGGACAGGCAAGGACAGGCAAGGCAAGGCTAGGCTGCAGGACATGTTTTTGCTTTATACTTTCTAGCACATTCGTCTTCAGACTAGGAGGAAAGCCATAAGACCGTATGGATTAGGCCCAAGCAAAAACCCCAGCTACTTGAGACACTTAGACTAAGCCTAAAATACCAAGATCTCTCCATAAGGATGGTTTTTATACTGTACTTCCACAATCTGCTGGCAGTACAAAAAAATAAGCTGCAGATCTCCTTAGGCTGATTCATGGTGCTTTGGGGCAGGGACCGTGCATATCATTTGAATATTTCACAGATTCTGCTCTGTTTTCAGTGTATGACACCATAACACACACCTGATGACATCCTTTCAAGAGCAAAGGCAGCAATTTGCAGAATTCCGCTTCTTAGGGGAAGTGAGAAATTGCTGAGCTGACACCAAGTCCTGCAGTGTCCCTGTCACCTGCAGAGCCACGCATCCTCGCCACGGTAGCGGGCATTCTGACAAAGGTTCAATGTCAGGTGGGTGTGGCAGCCAGGCGCCCCCTAGGGGATTGGGAGCCTGTCAGCCCCGGGCCTGTCACTGCCTGGTGTCCCTGCTGCCACCAGCCAGGCCTCTGAAAGCTTGTCAAACCATGCCCAGACTTGGGGCCAGTTTGGCCCAAAGTCTGCAAGAGACAAGTCGGGAAGAAAGATATGGGACAGAGGGAGAAAGGGAAGGGAGCAGGAGAAAGGGAAGGAAGAATAAAAAGTAGTGTTGGGCTGCAGGAGTGAGATGGAGGAATTGCAAGAAAAGAGGCAGGAAGCTGGAGAGTGAGAGAAAAGGAAAGAAGAGACATGCAGCCAGACGAGGGCTTAGTGAGAGAGGATGGGACAGAGAACAGGATGAGAAGGAAAGAAGGCAAGGCTAGGACAGGCAAGGACAGGCAAGGCAAGGATAGGCTGCAGGACATGTTTTTGCTTTATACTTTCTAGCACATTCGTCTTCAGACTAGGAGGAAAGCCATAAGACCGTATGGATTAGGCCCAAGCAAAAACCCCAGCTACCTGAGACACTTAGACTAAGCCTAAAATACCAAGATCTCTCCATAAGGATGGTTTTTATACTGTACAGACACAATCTGCTGGCAGTACAAAAAAATAAGCTGCATATCTCCTTAGGCTGATTCATGGTGCTTTGGGGCAGGGACCATGCATATCATGGGAATATTTCACAGTTTCTGCTCTGTTTTCAGTGTATGACACCAAAACACCCACCTGATGACATCCTTTCAAGAGCAAAGGCAGCAATTTGCAGAATTCCGCTTCTTAGGGGAAGTGAGAAATTGCTGAGCTGACACCAAGTCCTGCAGTGTCCCTGTCACCTGCAGAGCCACCGCATCCTCGCCACGGCAGCGGGCATTGTGACAAAGGTTCTATGTCAGCTGGGTGTGGCAGCCAGGCGCCCCCTAGGGGATGGGGAGCCTGTCAGCCCCGGGCCTGTCACTGCCTGGTGTCCCTCTGAAAACTTGTCAAACCATGCCCAGACGTGGGGCCAGTTTGGCCCAAAGTCTCCAAGAGACAAGTCGGGAAGAAAGATATGGGACAGAGGGAGAAAGCGAAGGGAGCAGGAGAAAGGGAAGGAAGAATAAAAAGTAGTGTTTGGCTGCAGGAGTGAGATGGAGGAATTGCAAGAAAAGAGGCAGGAAGCAGGAGAGTGAGAGAAAAGGAAAGAAGAGACATGCAGCCAGACAAGGGGTTAGTGAGAGAGGATGGGACAGAGAACAGGATGAGAAGGAAAGAAGGCAAGGCTGGGACAGGCAAGGACAGGCAAGGCAAGGCTAGGCTGCAGGACATGTTTTTGCTTTATAGTTTCTAGCACATTTGTCTTCAGACTAGGAGGAAAGCCATAAGACCGTATGGATTAGGCCCAAGCAAAAACCCCAGCTACTTGAGACACTTAGACTAAGCCTAAAATGCCAAGATCTGTCCATAAGGAGGGTTTTTATACTGTACTTCCACAATCTGCTGGCAGTACAAAAAAATAAGCTGCAGATCTCCTTAGGCTGAGTCATGGTGCTTTGGGGCAGGGACCGTGCATATCATGGGAATACTTCACAGTTTCTGCTCTGTTTTCAGTGTATGACACCAAAACACCCACCTGATGACATCCTTTCAGGAGCAAAGGCAGCAATTTGCAGATTTCCGCTTCTTAGGGGAAGTGAGAAATTGCTGAGCTGACACCAAGTCCTGCAGTGTCCCTGTCACCTGCAGAGCCACCGCATCCTCGCCACGGCAGCGGGCATTGTGACAAAGATTCTATGTCAGCTGGGTGTGGCAGCCAGGCGCCCCCTAGGGGATGGGGAGCCTGTCAGCCCCGGGCCTGTCACTGCCTGGTGTCCCTGCTGCCACCAGCCAGGCCTCTGAAAACTTGTCAAACCATGCCCAGACGTGGGGCCAGTTTGGCCCAAAGTCTCCAAGAGACAAGTCGGGAAGAAAGATATGGGACAGAGGGAGAAAGCGAAGGGAGCAGGAGAAAGGGAAGGAAGAATAAAAAGTAGTGTTGGGCTGCAGGAGTGAGATGGAGGAATTGCAAGAAAAGAGGCAGGAAGCAGGAGAGTGAGAGAAAAGGAAAGAAGAGACATGCAGCCAGACGAGGGCTTAGTGAGAGAGGATGGGACAGAGAACAGGATGAGAAGGACATAAGGCAAGGCTAGGACAGGCAAGGACAGGCAAGGCAAGGATAGGCTGCAGGACATGTGTTTGCTTTATACTTTCTAGCACATTCGTCTTCAGACTAGGAGGAAAGCCATAAGACCGTATGGATTAGGCCCAAGCAAAAACCCCAGCTACTTGAGACACTTAGACTAAGCCTAAAATACCAAGATCTCTCCATAAGGATGGTTTTTATACTGTACTTACACAATCTGCTGGCAGTACAAAAAAATAAGCTGCAGATCTCCTTAGGCTGAGTCATGGTGCTTTGGGGCAGGGACCGTGCATATCATGGGAATATTTCACAGTTTCTGCTCTGTTTTCAGTGTATGACACCAAAACACCCACCTGATGACATCCTTTCAAGAGCAAAGGCAGCAATTTGCAGAATTCCGCTTCTTAGGGGAAGTGAGAAATTGCTGAGCTGACACCAAGTCCTGCAGTGTCCCTGTCACCTGCAGAGCCACCGCATCCTCACCACAGTAGCGGGCATTGTGACAAAGGTTCTATGTCAGCTGGGTGTGGCAGCCAGGCGCCCCCTAGGGGATGGGGAGCCTGTCAGCCCCGGGCCTGTCACTGCCTGGTGTCCCTGCTGCCACCAGCCAGGCCTCTGAAAGCTTGTCAAACCATGCCCAGACTTGGGGCCAGTTTGGCCCAAAGTCAGCAAGAGACAAGTCGGGAAGAAAGATATGGGACAGAGGGAGAAAGGGAAGGGAGCAGGAGAAAGGGAAGGAAGAATAAAAAGTAGTGTTGGGCTGCAGGAGTGAGATGGAGGAATTGCAAGAAAAGAGGCAGGAAGCAGGAGAGTGAGAGAAAAGGAAAGAAGAGACATGCAGCCAGACGAGGGCTTAGTGAGAGAGGATGGGACAGAGAACAGGATGAGAAGGACATAAGGCAAGGCTGGGACAGGCAAGGACAGGCAAGGCAAGGCTAGGCTGCAGGACATGTTTTTGCTTTATAGTTTCTAGCACATTCGTCTTCAGACTAGGAGGAAAGCCATAAGACCGTATGGATTAGGTCCAAGTAAAAACCCCAGCTACTTGAGACACTTAGACTAAGCCTAAAATACCAAGATCTCTCCATAAGGATGGTTTTTATACTGTACTTACACAATCTGCTGGCAGTACTAAAAAATAAGCTGCAGATCTCCTTAGGCTGAGTCATGGTGCTTTGGGGCAGGGACCGTGCATATCATGGGAATATTTCACAGTTTCTGCTCTGTTTTCAGTGTATGACACAAAAACACCCACCTGATGACATCCCTTCAAGAGCAAAGGAAGCAATTTGCAGAATTCCGCTTCTTAGGGGAAGTGAGAAATTGCTGAGCTGACACCAAGTCCTGCAGTGTCCCTGTCACCTGCAGAGCCACCGCATCCTCGCCACGGCAGCGGGCATTGTGACAAAGGTTCTATGTCAGCTGGGTGTGGCAGCCAGGCGCCCCCTAGGGGATGGGGAGCCTGTCAGCCCTGGGCCTGTCACTGCCTGGTGTCCCTCTGAAAACTTGTCAAACCATGCCCAGACGTGGGGCCAGTTTGGCCCAAAGTCTGCAAGAGACAAGTCGGGAAGAAAGATATGGGACAGAGGGAGAAAGCGAAGGGAGCAGGAGAAAGGAAAGGAAGAATAAAAAGTAGTGTTGGGCTGCAGGAGTGAGATGGAGGAATTGCAAGAAAAGAGGCAGGAAGCAGGAGAGTGAGAGAAAAGGAAAGAAGAGACATGCAGCCAGACGAGGGCTTAGTGAGAGAGGATGGGACAGAGAACAGGATGAGAAGGACATAAGGCAAGGCTAGGACAGGCAAGGACAGGCAAGGCAAGGCTAGGCTGCAGGACATGTATTTGCTTTATAGTTTCTAGCACATTCGTCTTCAGACTAGGAGGAAAGCCATAAGACCATATGGATTAGGCCCAAGCAAAAACCCCAGCTACTTGAGACACTTAGACTAAGCCAAAAATACGAAGACCTCTCCATAAGGATGGTTTTTATACTGTACTTCCACAATCTGCTGGCAGTACAAAAAAATAAGCTGCAGATCTCCTTAGGCTGAGTCATGGTGCTTTGGGGCAGGGACCATGCATATCATGGGAATATTTCACAGTTTCTGCTCTGTTTTCAGTGTATGACACCAAAACACCCACCTGATGACATCCTTTCAAGAGCAAAGGCAGCAATTTGCAGAATTCCGCTTCTTAGGGGAAGTGAGAAATTGCTGAGCTGACACCAAGTCCTGCAGTGTCCCTGTCACCTGCAGAGCCACCGCATCCTCGCCACGGCAGCGGGCATTGTGACAAAGGTTCTATGTCAGCTGGGTGTGGCAGCCAGGCGCCCCCTAGGGGATGGGGAGCCTGTCAGCCCTGGGCCTGTCACTGCGGGGTGTCCCTGCTGCCACCAGCCAGGCCTCTGAAAACTTGTCAAACCATGCCCAGACTTGGGGCCAGTTTGGCCCAAAGTCTGCAAGAGACAAGTCGGGAAGAAAGATATGGGACAGAGGGAGAAAGCGAAGGGAGCAGGAGAAAGGGAAGGAAGAATAAAAAGTAGTGTTGGGCTGCAGGAGTGAGATGGAGGAATTGCAAGAAAAGAGGCAGGAAGCAGGAGAGTGAGAGAAAAGGAAAGAAGAGACATGCAGCCAGACGAGGGCTTAGTGAGAGAGGATGGGACAGAGAACAGGATGAGAAGGACATAAGGCAAGGCTAGGACAGGCAAGGACAGGCAAGGCAAGGCTAGGCTGCAGGACATGTATTTGCTTTATACTTTCTAGCACATTCGTCTTCAGACTAGGAGGAAAGCCATAAGACCGTATGGATTAGGCCCAAGCAAAAACCCCAGCTACTTGAGACACTTAGACTAAGCCTAAAATACCAAGATCTCTCCATAAGGATGGTTTTTATACTGTACTTACACAATCTGCTGGCAGTACAAAAAAATAAGCTGCAGATCTCCTTAGGCTGATTCATGGTGCTTTGGGGCAGGGACCGTGCATATCATTTGAATATTTCACAGATTCTGCTCTGTTTTCAGTGTATGACACCATAACACACACCTGATGACATCCTTTCAAGAGCAAAGGCAGCAATTTGCAGAATTCCGCTTCTAAGGGGAAGTGAGAAATTGCTGAGCTGACACCAAGTCCTGCAGTGTCCCTGTCACCTGCAGAGCCACGCATCCTCGCCACGGTAGCGGGCATTCTGACAAAGGTTCTATGTCAGGTGGGTGTGGCAGCCAGGCGCCCCCTAGGGGATTGGGAGCCTGTCAGCCCCGGGCCTGTCACTGCCTGGTGTCCCTGCTGCCACCAGCCAGGCCTCTGAAAACTTGTCAAACCATGCCCAGACTTGGGGCCAGTTTGGCCCAAAGTCTGCAAGAGACAAGTCGGGAAGAAAGATATGGGACAGAGGGAGAAAGGGAAGGGAGCAGGAGAAAGGGAAGGAAGAATAAAAAGTAGTGTTGGGCTGCAGGAGTGAGATGGAGGAATTGCAAGAAAAGAGGCAGGAAGCAGGAGAGTGAGAGAAAAGGAAAGAAGAGACATGCAGCCAGACGAGGGCTTAGTGAGAGAGGATGGGACAGAGAACAGGATGAGAAGGACATAAGGCAAGGCTAGGACAGGCAAGGACAGGCAAGGCAAGGATAGGCTGCAGGACATGTTTTTGCTTTATACTTTCTAGCACATTCGTCTTCAGACTAGGAGGAAAGCCATAAGACCGTATGGATTAGGCCCAAGCAAAAACCCCAGCTACCTGAGACACTTAGACTAAGCCTAAAATACCAAGATCTCTCCATAAGGATGGTTTTTATACTGTACTTCCACAATCTGCTGGCAGTACAAAAAAATAAGCTGCAGATCTCCTTAGGCTGAGTCATGGTGCTTTGGGGCAGGGACCATGCATATCATGGGAATATTTCACAGTTTCTGCTCTGTTTTCAGTGTATGACACCAAAACACCCACCTGATGACATCCTTTCAAGAGCAAAGGCAGCAATTTGCAGAATTCCGCTTCTTAGGGGAAGTGAGAAATTGCTGAGCTGACACCAAGTCCTGCAGTGTCCCTGTCACCTGCAGAGCCACTGCATCCTCGCCACTGTAGCGGGCATTGTGACAAAGGTTCTATGTCAGCTGGGTGTGGCAGCCAGGCACCCCCTAGGGGATGGGGAGCCTCTCAGCCCCGGGCCTGTCACTGCCTGGTGTCCCTGCTGCCACCAGCCAGGCCTCTGAAAGCTTGTCAAACCATGCCCAGACTTGGGGCCAATTTGGCCCAAAGTCTGCAAGAGACAAGTCAGGAAGAAAGATATGGGACCGAGGGAGAAAGCGAAGGGAGCAGGAGAAAGGGAAGGAAGAATAAAAAGTAGTGTTGGGCTGCAGGAGTGAGATGGAGGAATTGCAAGAAAAGAGGCAGGAAGCAGGAGAGTGAGAGAAAAGGAAAGAAGAGACATGCAGCCAGACGAGGGCTTAGTGAGAGAGGATGGGACAGAGAACAGGATGAGAAGGAAATAAGGCAAGGCAAGGACAGGCAAGGCAAGGCTAGGCTGCAGGACATGTTTTTGCTTTATAGTTTCTAGCACATTCGTCTTCAGACTAGGAGGAAAGCCATAAGACCGTATGGATTAGGCCCAAGCAAAAACCCCAGCTACTTGAGACACTTAGACTAAGCCTAAAATACCAAGATCTCTCCATAAAGATGGCTTTTATACTGTACTGCCACAATCTGCTGGCAGTACAAAAAAATAAGCTGCAGATCTCCTTAGGCTGAGTCATGGTGCTTTGGGGCAGGGACCATGCATATCATGGGAATATTTCACAGTTTCTGCTCTGTTTTCAGTGTATGACACCAAAACACCCACCTGATGACATCCTTTCAAGAGCAAAGGCAGCAATTTGCAGAATTCCGCTTCTTAGGGGAAGTGAGAAATTGCTGAGCTGACACCAAGTCCTGCAGTGTCCCTGTCACCTGCAGAGCCACCGCATCCTCGCCACGGTAGCGGGCATTGTGACAAAGGTTCTATGTCAGCTGGGTGTGGCAGCCAGGCGCCCCCTAGGGGATGGGGAGCCTGTCAGCCCCAGGCCTGTCACTGCCTGCTGGCCCTGCTGCCACCAGCCAGGCCTCTGAAAGCTTGTCAAACCATGCCCAGATTTGGGGCCAGTTTGGCCCAAAGTCTGCAAGAGACAAGTCGGGAAAAAAGATAGGGGGCAGATGGAGAAAGCGAAGGGAGCAGGATAAGGGGAAGGAATAATAAAAAGTAGTGTTGGGCTGCAGGAGTGAGATGGAGGAATTTCAAGAAAAGAGGCAGGAAGCAGGAGAGTGACAGAAAAGGAAAGAAGAGACATGCAGCCAGACGAGGGCTTAGTGAGAGAGGATGGGACAGAGAACAGGATGAGAAGGAAATAAGGCAAGGCAAGGACAGGCAAGGCAAGTCTAGGCTGCAGGACACCTTTTTGCTTTATAGTTTCTAGCACATTCGTCTTCAGACTAGGAGGAAAGCCATAAGACCGTATGGATTAGGCCCAAGCAAAAACCCCAGCTACTTGAGACACTTAGACTAAGCCTAAAATACCAAGATCTCTCCATAAGCATGGTTTTTATACTGTACTTCCACAATCTGCTGGCAGTAGAAAAAAATAAGCTTCAGATCTCCTTAGGCTGAGTCATGGTGCTTTGGGGCAGGGACCATGCATATCATGGGAATATTTCACAGTTTCTGCTCTGTTTTCAGTGTATTACACCAAAACAACAACCTGATGACATCCTTTCAAGAGCAAAGGCAGCAATTTGCAGAATTCCGCTTCTTTGGGGAAGTGAGAAATTGCTGAGCTGACACCAAGTCCTGCAGTGTCCCTGTCACCTGCAGAGTCACCGCATCCTCCCCACGGTAGCGGACATTGTGACAAAGGTTCTATGTCATCTGGGTGTGGCAGCCAGGCGCCCCCTAGGGGATGGGGAGCCTGTCAGCCCCAGGCCTGTCACTGCCTGCTGTCCCTGCTGTCACCAGCCAGGCCTCTGAAAACTTGGCAAACCATGCCCAGACTTGGGGCCAATTTGGCCCAAAGTCTCCAAGAGACAAGTCGGGAAGAAAGATATGGGACAGAGGGAGAGAGCGAAGGGAGCAGGAGAAAGGGAAGGAAGAATAAAATGTAGTGTTGGGCTGCAGGAGTGAGATGGAGGAATTGCAAGAAAAGAGGCAGGAAGCAGGAGAGTGAGAGAAAAGGAAAGAAGAGACATGCAGCCAGACGAGGGCTTAGTGAGAGAGGATGGGGCAGAGAACAGGATGAGAGTGAAATAAGGCAAGGTAAGGACAGGCAAGACAGGCAATGCAAAGATAGGGTGCAGAACACTTTTTTGCTTTATAGATTCTATCACATTCATCTTCAGTCTAGGAGGAAAGCCATAAGACCGTATGGATTAGGCCCAAGCAAAAACCCCAGCTACTTGAGACACTTAGACTAAGCCTAATTTACCAAGATCTCTCCATAAGGATGGTTTTTATACTGTACTTCCACAATCTACTGGCAGTACAAAAAAATAAGCTGCAGATCTCCTTAGTCTGAGTCATGGTTAGTAGTCCCCTGTCAGTAGTCCTATCTGGCAGCGAGGACATCAACAGAAGAAGTATCAAGATAATTAAAAAGGACTTTAAAGCACTGGGTCAGTCAGTTCATGGGATGGGAGCACAAGTTATATTTGCCTCATTTCCTGTGCTAGCTGGGATGGATGAGGAACTAAATAAGAGAGGATCAGAAAAGCCCATCTCATCAACAGGTGGCTTAAGGATTGGTGTCACCGTCAAAATTTTGGGTTTTTTGACCATGGGGCAAGCTCCGTGGTACCCAGTCTCCTCAAATCATATGGGCTTCATCCTTCTAGGGAGAGCAAGAGGACTACAGCCCATAAGTTGGCAGGGCTGATCAGGAGGGCTTTAAACTAGGTTTGAAGGGGGAAGGGATTGAAACTGGGCTCTCCGAAGATCAGCCTAAGGATTGAAAGCCCGAATTAAGAGGGAAATCAGCAGCCCACTTGAAGTGCATGTACACTAATGCACGCACACAGTATGGGCAACAAACAAGAAGAGCTGGAAGCCATCGTGCAGCAGGAAAGCTATGACATAGTTGCCATCACAGAAACACGCTGGGATGACTCATATGACTGGAGTGCTGCTATATGTGGCTACAAGCTCTTCAGAAAAGATAGGCAGGGGAGGAGTGACTTTATATGTTAGAGAGTCACTCGACTCTGTTAAACTTGAGGTCAGCAGTGACAAGGTTGAGTGCCTGTGGACCAGAATCAGGGGGAAGTCCAACAAGGCTGACATCCTCGTGGGTGTCTGTTATAGACCGCCCAACCAGGACAATGAAGGAGATGAATTATTCTACAAGCAGCTGGCAGATGTCTCAAAATCGACGGCCCTTGTTCTTGTGGGTGACTTTAACCTGCCGGATATCTGCTGGGAGCTCAATACTGCACAGAAGAGGCAGTCTAGGAAGTTCCTTGAGTGTATAGAGGACAATTTCTTTCATCAGCTGGTAAATGAGCCCACCAGGGGCAAGACCCCGCTAGACCTACTGTTTACAAACAGAGAAGGGCTGGTGGGAGATGTAGTGGTTGGAGGCCGCCTGGGGCATAGCGACCATGAAATAATAAAATTTTCAATACTCAGAGATGCAGGGAGAACCATTAACAAAACCTCTACGCTGGACTTCCGGAGGGCAGATTTTTGCCTATTCAGAAGTCTAGTTCAGAGCATACCCTGGGAAACAACGCTTAAAAACAAGGGGGCCCAGGAGGGTTCGACATGCTTCAAGCAGGTGGTTTTGAGTGCACAGGAACAGGCTATACCAGTGTGCCAAAAGGCTAGCCGGCGGGGAAGACAACCGGCTTGGCTAAACAGGGAGATTCTGAATGAAATCAGAAATAAAAGGAGACTTTACCAACTGTGGAAAAAAGGGCTGGCTACTTATGAAGAATTTATGGAAATAGCTAGATCATGCAGAAAAAAGATCAGGGAAACAAAAGTGCAATTTGAAGTTAACTTGGCCAATTCTGTCAGGGATAATAAAAAGTCCTTCTTCAAATATGTTAATAACAAAAGGAGGGGCAAGGAAAACCTCCACTCTCTGTTGGACTCTGAAGGAAATATAGTTAACAAAGATGAGGAGAAAGCTGAGGTACTTAATACCTACTTTGCCTCAGTTTTTACCAGTAAGACAGGTGGCCCTCAGGACAACTCATCTCTGGAGGTGGTTAACAGAGATAGGAAGCCAAATAGGCCCCTTGTATTCCAGGAGGAAATAGTTGGTGATTTACTGAGCCATCTGGATCCTCATAAGTCTATGGGACCAGATGGGATCCATCCTAGGGTGATGAGGGAGCTAGCAGAAGAACTTGCCAAGCCGCTCTCCATCATCTTCCAACAGTCCTGGCTCACTGGGGAGGTCCCATATGATTGGAAATTGGCCAGTGTTACCCCAGTCCACAAAAAGGGCTGCAGAGCTGACCCTGGCAACTACAGGCCTGTCAGCCTGACCTCGGTGCCTGGCAGGGTTATGGAGCAGATCATCCTGAATGGAATCACACAGCACCTTCAGGATGGACAAGGGATCAGACCCAGCCAGCATGGGTTTAGGAGGGGCAGGTCCTGTCTGACCAACCTGATCTCCTTTTATGATCAGGTGACCCAGCTGGTGGATGAGGGGAAAGCCGTGGATGTGGTCTATGTGGACTTCAGCAAGGCCTTTGACACTGTCTCCCATAATATACTCTTGCAAAAGCTGGTAGCCCACGGCTTGGACAAGTGTACTCTATGCTGGGTTAAGAACTGGCTGGAGGGCCGGGCCCAGAGAGTGCTGGTGAATGGGGCTGCATCCAGCTGGCGGGCAGTCACTAGTGGTGTTCCCCAGGGGTCAGTGTTGGGTCCAGTCCTGTTTAAAATCTTTATTGATGATTTAGATGAGGGGATTGAGACCATCATCAGCAAATTTGCTGATGACACCAAGTTGGGAGGGAGTGTCGACCTGCTGGAAGGCAGGAGGGCTCTGCAGAGGGATCTGGATAGACTGGAAATATGGGCTGATTCCAATGGGATGAAGTTCAATAAGGCCAAGTGCCGGGTGCTGCACTTTGGTCACAACAACCCCCTGCAGTGCTACAGGCTGGGCGCAGAGTGGCTGGAGAGCAGTCAGACAGAAAGGGACCTGGGGGTACTAATTGACAGGAAGCTCAACATGAGCCAACAGTGTGCCCAGGAGGCCAAGAAGGCCAACGGTATCCTGTCCTGTATCAAAAACAGCGTGGTCAGCAGGACAAGGGAAGTGATCCTTCCTCTGTACTCTGCATTGGTGAGGCCACATCTGGAGTACTGTGTTCAGTTCTGGGCCCCTCAGTTCAGGAAAGAGATTGAAGTGCTGGAGCGGGTCCAGAGAAGAGCAACACGACTGGTGAAGGGACTTGAACACAAGCCCTATGGGGAGAGGCTGAGGGAGCTGGGGTTGTTTAGTTTAGAGAAGAGGAGGCTTAGAGGTGACCTCATCACTCTCTATAACTACCTGAAGGGAAGTTCTTGCCAGGGGGGGATGGGTCTCTTCTCCCAGGCAGTCAGCAATAGGACAAGGGGGCATGGGCTTAAACTCTGCCAGGGGAAATTTAGGCTGGATATTAGAAAGCAATTCTTTGCAGAGAGAGTGGTCAGGCATTGGAATGGCTGCCCAGGGAGGTGCTGGACTCACCAGCCCTGGGGGTTTGTAAACTGAGATTGGACATGGCACTTAGTGCCCTGATCTAGTCAATGGACTGGAGTTGGACCAAGGGTTGGACTGGATGACCTCTGAGGTCTTTTCCAACCCAGTCTATTCTGTGATTCTGTGATTCTGTTTGTGACACACACACTGTCCATAGGGGTTTGTGACACACACACTGTCCAATGGAGGTTGTGACACACACACTGTCCAGTGGGTTTTGTGACACACACACTGTCCAGGGGGTTTTGTGACACACACTATCCAATGGGGTTTGTGACACACACACGCTGTCCAATGGGGTTTGTGACACACACAAGCTATCCAATGGGTGTCTGTGACACACACACTTTCCAATGGGTATGGGCGACTACGGTGGGTCCGTGGATTCCCTGACAGAGGGTGTGGGAACAGAAATTAGCCCTGAATGTATGAAGGCCTACCCTTGAGAAAGATGGGAGTAAAGGAGTATCCAGAGATGTTAAGTATGTACCTGTGAGAGAGAAGGGAGTAGAAGAGTAACACTGATGATAGCAAAATTACCCAATGAGATGTTACTGCTGTAACTTGTAACCAATAGTGAAGAACATATGAATTGGTAAAACTGTATAAAGATGCACTGGTGACAATAAATGGCATCTACTATTTCATCTTGAAAGAACTTGGTCCATGTTGTTTGTCCGTCTCAACCATGACATCTGGTGACCCCAGCGTGATCCTGCCTGAAGAGCATCTCGCATGACAAGGTGACAGTGTGAAGCTGTGAACAGCCGAAGAAGAGCTGTGGAGACGGAGCCCGGTACAGCTGATAAGAGCAGCCGAGGAGAGCTGCCGAAGATCCGGATCGTTGAAAAGACACCTCGCTAAGGAGTAGGTGAGCTGCCGGGAACATGGGGGGAAACTTATCTAAAGAAGAGGGTATTGTATTATCTGCATGGAAGTTGCTTCTGAAGAAGTAGGATATTAGCCCTCTGGAATTGACTTTACAAAGGACTATGTTACTATGGGGCAAAGTACTACTGAAAGCTCCGAAGAAACAACTGAACGGTTAACAACATGGGACTTGTTGCTAGACACTTTGAGAGGATTTGAGAACAACGGGAACATGCAGAGACAGTGGAGGGGGGTGTCTTCTCTGGGCTAAATTTGGAAAAAAAAAAAAAAAAAAAAAAAAGCACCGTTCTAAACCCCAAACCCCCCTGTTACTAATGATTCTCCAGCACCGTTCAAGTCTGCATTATCTGATGACTCGGATGAGGGTCTGCAGGGTAAAAAGTATGAAAGACTCAAGCAAAATTAGACCTATGCAATGTAACAGCTGTAGAACATTTAGGACGGAACGATGGGGATTCATTGAAAGTGGCAGGTATCTCACAACTCTTGGAAGAGACACTAGTTGACACACCACAACTACAGACACGATAAGTTTCTGAAATCCTGAGGCAGTCAACAGACCTCGCATATCAAGCTATGATAAAGGTGCCTGAAACCGACAAAGCAGCCAAATAATTTGCAACTATTAATCAGGGTCTCAATGAGAATTACATGCACTTTATTGACCACCTTCAAGAGGCCATCAGTAAGCAGGTTGAAAACTTAGAAGCTAAGGAAGCACTAGTGTTGAGATTAGCAGTAGAAAATGCTAATGTTTGCTATCAACATGTTATTTGCGAGTTTTACAGTACATATTACGTGCTCCTGTGTATTGCCTCTCTGAAAATCAAGCAGCTTGTCAGGAATGTGAGTTAATTGTTTTACTAGTTGTTTTTAAGTGTGCCGTAAAACCTTCTCCCCGCTTTTACCATTCACGCTGCAAGCAGCCCTGTGCCTTCCTCCCCTCCTCCCCCTCCCTCCCTCCCTCTTCTCAAGGTTTTTACTTGCAAGATGGGGTCAGGAATAATTGTTTTCAGTTGTGTTCCTAAAAAATCAATATTGGGAGGTGTTTTAAAACTTAGGAAAGCACTTGGAATTATAAGGAAGGAAGATCTTGTTAAATATTGAAATCAGTGTTGGCTGCTGTTTCAGTTAAATGATTGGGAAAATTGTCCGGAGAATAGAATTTTGTTGCAATTAATGTTGTTTTTAAGATGAGAAGAGCAGGACAAAATGAATCTCTACAAGAGATCATTAGATCATTACAGACAGTTTTACAGCTGGAACAGTTTGAATGTCAACAGGCTGAGAGAGAGTTAACTGATAACACACAGATCGCAGTAAACTTGCTGAAGTCTGCAAGATGCTTTCTTCATTAACCTGTTTTCTTTGTGGGTATCGGTTTAAGCATGTTGCAATTTTGGTAGGTCTTTGTTATACTGTACGATAAGTTCACAGTCTGTTAAATCATGAGAATTCATTGACTCAAAATGTGCGTTTTGTGATAATACAGAAGATCATGAGTAATTTAGTTCTTTACTGTGTGAATGTGATGGTAAAATTTTGTGTGTAGTAGCTGTTATTTTGTTTCTTTTCTCTAGCATGCTACCTTTATTCCAGCATTCAGACTTGCGCAACTCTGTGACAGGCTGTGTCTCATCTTGGTGTGCTGGATTTGGTTTTTCCGTATGCACATCATGTAAAGAATCCTGGTTTTAGAATAACAGCTGTGGCACACCAGATGAGACACTAAAAAACAAAACAAAACAAAACAGAACAAAACAAAACAAAACAAAAAGGCCTTGCCCAGTCCAGCTCGCTGCGGTGGCAGGTGCTGATGGGGGTCCAGCGCGCACTGACTTATTTTGTCAGGGAGACCCAGAGGTACCTCCACCTGGCTGAGCAGTAAGCGGCCCAAAGGTGCAATGCAAAAAATTGAGATATTGTCTTAAATTGGTGTAACTGTGATCCATCTGCTTATTTGAACTTGGTATATGGTTTTCGTATCTGAGCTCAGTATTTTAGTTTGCATATTCATATTTGGTACCAAAAGAATCTTGTTTGGGGAGATAATTACAACATGTGAACCGGTTCCACTGCTAAAATTCCACCTTGCCTCCCCTTAGGATGCATCCTTATACATTAGAGTAATTGCTTATATTGTTAGAAAAGCATTTAAATTGTTAAAATGCTATGATAGATGTGAATTTAGAAGAGGTTGTATTTAAAAGTTGCTAGAATATTAACTGATTTAGATCTAGGAAAATAGACTAATGGATTTATGTTTATTATACTGGTTTATACTGTTTTTTGACATCTCTAAATTGTAAAACGTAAATGGAGCTAAGGAATGTAACTATTTCTGAGCTACTTGAAATTTGTAGTTGGAATGAAATGGGTAAACAAAAGAGCAAAATATCCCAGGCCTATGTGCAGCTCATTGTAACTGAGAAGTTTCCCAGAGCCTCCTACTTTGTACCAGCCATTATGCCAGCTGCGTGGCCTTGGTTATATCTAAAACTGCAGCAGGAAGAGAAAGAAAAAACAACTGGAAAAACCTGGCTGCCTGCTTTTAAAGCAGAGAAAGGGGGGCTTTACTTCCCCCGCTCTGTCCCTTTTTTTTCTTTCCCTGAAGTTATGTCATCCATTTTTGTTGTGGCACTGTGTTGTTTTTTGGCTTTGAATCAGGGGTTGTTGGTGTTGTTTATTTTTGCTTCTGTCTTGTTTCCTAGGTTTTGGCACATCTGGGGGAAAGAGCTCATAATTCTACCTCCTTGCTGAAGTCAGTCTTTTCACACTGGTCAGCTTTGGGGGGTCACAGTGTTCGGTGCTTCTCTGGGTCAGACTGGTACTGATTTGAGTGTAGAGTGGAGCCAGATTGGTTTGATGTGGAGTTCAAACTGATGTGTTTTCATGCTGGGCTGTACGTCTTGCCACCTCAGATGGGGGCGAGAGGGAAGTTTTATTCCCCCCTGTGCCCCTCCCCCAAGCAATATTACTGCTAGGGAGCTGTAATACTGCATGAAGGAGTCTGAGGGTGAAATTTAAAGGCATCACCAGTGGATCCTTAGTTCTAATGAAACTGGAAAATTAAACCAAAAATTTGTTAATAGACTTATTCTGTGGTAATTAGTTGTAAGTGACTTCTTAGTAAATTCACCATGCTAGTTTTTGAGGTCATGGCAGAGAACAAAAGGCCGTTTTTTGAGACCAATGGAATGCCAAATTTGGAACAAAGTTTAAATACATGAATTCTTATAATTGTTAGAAACTCCTATACCTCTCTTAGGTTAAGATTTGTTAAGTAAATTGTAAGCTCAAATAACGTTTTCTGAGAATTCTGTTTAGTTGCATAGCCTACAAGAAGCTGCTTGGATGGTGCAGATCTGCTTGCTGCAAGTGAGAAATCTCCAAGGAAATTTCAAATGCTGTATTTCCACTAGTATTAACAGCCAATGTTTCGATAAAGCCAATACTACACTGATTGATCTGAAACAGGACTTCGATCTGGTAAGGGAAAACAATATCCAATAAATATGACAGCCAAAAATGAGTTGGAAACTTTGAGGAATAAATTTATTACAACCTTACAGGTTGACTGTATTCAATTGGACTTGCAGATTTGTCTATTTATAGCTACAACATAGAAACAACCTGCGGCTATTGTGGGACAGTATGATGAGACTGCGAGCAGACTGATAATACTGCTTGTTACTCTGATCAAGAAAAGCAGGGAATGAATTTAAGTTTCAATAGGCCATGATCCTTTTGTCATATATGTACCATTTGTGAAATTTAATTCTGATTTTTTAATTTTAGTTGTAATCTATGTCTTTGTAAATTGCACTAGCTGGTTTTCTTAACAGCACAGCTTTTGGTATGCATAAATGTAAAATGTAAATTGCTGCAGAACCTGCAAGTCTTTAACATCAGGTCATAGGCCATACTTGTATTTGGTCTGATCCTACATACTTGCAAAGTTTTTGTCCATGGTTCTGGGAAGTCTCATAAAGCTGTAGTGGTTTGGTGTGAAGATAACAATTGGCATCATTCTGTAAAAATTATTGAAGGTTCAACCCAATTAGCAGAACTTGGCACAGCTTTACATTACTTAGAGCTTTTTAAGGAGGAACCTCTAAATTCGATTTGTGATTCTGAGTACGTAGTCAAGGTCCAATGCACGTATCTGCTTCTGAACTGTGTTTTTTGTTTTGGTTTTGTTCTTTTTTAAAACAAAAAGGGGGGAGAAGTAGGGAAAACACCACAAAACCAATTGTCAAAAGCATTGTATGTGATGAAATACTTTGCAAGTGTGACCCAAAACCATGCTAAATGAGAAAGAACCTACATTAGTTATGGCCAAATCACTAGTTAATGGTCAATGGAAAAGGCCACATCAATTGATAACCTGAGGGAGAGGTTATGCTTGTGTCTTTACAGATCAAGGGCCGCAATGGTTGCTGGCACGAAACGTGAAACCTGTGTTATCTTCCTGACAATGATTGTTGCAGCTGCTGTGTTTTGGATGCTGCACAGACAAAGACTAACAGGTGGAGTACTTTAGCCAACATGACTGACCAGGACTCCATATGCCTAGCTATGGCATCTCCGGAAAACCCGTTCCACACATGCTTGGTTGGCATCCCCCTTGATGACTACAGCAGCATCACACAATTGTTTCAAAATAGTGTTCCGTGCAAAGGCATTGCATCAAACTGTAATAATACTAACATGGCACCTTGGATTAATTGCCTCCTGGAAATAGCCATTGAACCACAGGAACTGGAATTGCTGGGATCTGTGCCCATGGATGCTCGTATCCAGCTGGTTTGTGAAAAGTGCCAGGATAATATGCTAAAGCATGAATGGATAAAACTGCAAAATGTTAATGCTACCCTTGGTGACTATAGAAATGAAACTCGTTGGTGCAGTGCCTCACAGAAGAATCCAAGGGATGTCATGGGTAATGTGGGAACAGTGACCCCAAAACCTCCTGTATGGTGTATTCTTGATCTGTGGAGACAGAGCCTGGCCAGGAGTTCCTTCTAATGCTGTTGGAGGACCATATAGTTTGGGACAATTAACTCTCTTAATGCCCAATGTATCCATGATAGTAGATCACAGAAAAGCGACAGGGGAAAAACGTTTTTTGCATGTATATGAGTAAAAATGTGATGATAATGTAGATTTTTGGGGATCAAGGTTAAGGGTTTTAGGATCTCTTGTATCTGGTGTTGGCACAGCTAAAAGCTTTAAATATTTTAGAAAAATTAGGATGCTGGCTAGTTAAGCAAACTAACAGAACTTCAAAGGCTTTAAGTGGACTTTTGTTAGATGTAGATTCTGTAAGACATGTCACACGGCAGAGTAGAGACGCGATAGACTTTTTGTTATTAGCTCAAGGACATGGGTGTGAAGATTTTGATGGGATTTGTTAAATAAATTGCTTAGTGGTTGAGGGTTTATAGGATGGTTGTTATCAGTAGCGAAAACAGGACTGATTGTTTTGATGATTGTTGTGGTTGTGTATACTAAAGTTGCCGTGCATGATTTCTCTGCTGCAAAGGGCCCTGCAGCGGACAATGAAGGCAGCATTTTTAGCACAAAACACAAAACGGGGAATTGTGGGGGACTACAGTGGGTCCGTGGATTCCCTGACGAAGGGCACGGGAACAGAAATTAGCCCTGAAGATATGAAGGCCTACCCGTGAGAAAGATGGGAGTAAAGGAGTATCTGGAGATGTTAAGTATGAACCCGTGAGAGAGAAGGGAGTAGAAGAGTAACACTGATGATAGCAAAATTACCCAATGAGATGTTACTGCTGTAACTTGTAACCAATAGTGAAAAGACACATGAATTGGTAAAACTGTATAAAGATGCACTTGTGACAATAAATGGCATCTACTATTTCATCTTAAAAGAACGTGGTCCATGTTGTTTGTCTGTCTCAACCACGACAAATGGAGTTTGAGACACACACAGTGTCCAACGGGGTTTCTAACATACACACTGTCCAGGGGGGTTTGTGACACACACTCGCAGTCCAATGGTGTTTGTGACACACACGCTGTCAAATGGTGTTTGTGACACACACACTGTCCAGGGGGGTTTGTGACACACACGCTGTCCAATGGGGCTTGTGACACACACGATGTCCAATGGGGTTTCTAACATACACACTGTCCAATGGGGTTTGTGACACAGACACGCTGTCCAATGGTGTTTGTGACACACATGCTGTCAAATAGTGTTTGTGACACACACACTGTGCAGGGGGGTTTGTGACACAGACACGCTGTCCAATGGTGTTTGTGACACACACGCTGTCCAATGGGGTTTGAGACACACACGATGTCCAATGGGTTTTGTGACACACACGCTGTCCAATGGGGTTTTTGACTCGAACACTGTCCAATGGGGTTTGTTTAACAAACAATGTGCAATGGGGTTTGAGACACACACACTGTCCAATGGTGCTTGTGACACAATTACTGTCCAATGGGTTTGACAAACACACGCTGTCCAATGGGGTTTCTAACATACAAACTGTCCAATGGGGTTTGTGACACACACACGCTGTCCAATGGTGTTTGCGACACACACACTGTCCAGGGGGGTTTCTGACAAACACACTGTCCAATGGGTTTTGTGACACACACAATTTCCCATGGGGTTTGTGACACACACAAGCTGTCCAAAGGGGTTTGTGACACACGCACTGTCCAATGGGTTTTGTGACACACATTCTGTCCAATGGAGTTTGAGACACACAAGATGTCCAATGGGGATTGTGACACACACATGCTATCCAATGGGGATTGTGACACACATTGTCCAATGGGGTTTGTGACACACGCACTGTCCAATGGGGTTTGTGACACGCACACGCTGTCCGATTGGATTTGTGACACACATATGCTATCCTATGGTTTTGGTGACACACACACATTCCCAAGGGGTTTGTGACACACAAACGCTGTCCAGTGGGGTTTGTGACACATGCATTGTCCAGGGGAGTTTGTTACACACACTGTCCAACGGGGTTTGTTACACGCACGCTGTCCAATGGGGATAGTGACAAACACACTCTGTCCAATGCTGTTTGTGACACACACGCTGCCCAGGGCGGTTTGTGACACACACTGTCCAATGGGGATTGTGACACACACAAGCTATCCAATGTGGTTTATGACACACACACTGTCCAATAAGGTTTGTGACACATACATGCTATACAGTGGGGTTTGTGACACACACGGTGTCCAATGGGGTTTGTGACATACGCACTGTCCAATCGATATTGTGACACACAGGCTGTCCAGGTGAGTTTGTGACACACACGCTGTCCAATGGGGTTTGAGACACACACAGTGTCCAATGGTATTTGTGACACACACACCCCGTCCAATGGTGTTTAAGACGCACACACTGTTCAAAGGGGTTTGTGACACACACACGCTGTCCAATGGGGTTTGTGAGACACAGTCAGTCCAATGGGGGTTGTGAAACACAGGATGTCCGATGTGGTTTATGACACACACACTGTCCAAAGGGGTTTTTGACAGAAACACACTGTCCAATGGGGTTTGTGGCACACACACTGTACAGGGGGGTTTGTGACACACAGTGTCCAATAGGGATTGTAACATGCACGCTGTCCAATGGGGACTGTGAGACACAAACGCTGTCCAGTGGGGATTATGACACACACACTGTCCAATGGGGTTTGTGACACAAACACTTTCTAATGGGTTTTGTGACACACACATTGTCCAATGGGTTTTGTGACACACACACTGTCTAATGGGGATTGTGACAGACACACTGCCCAATGGGGTTTGTGACACACACGGTGTCAAATTGGGTTTGTGACACACATACTGTCCAATGGGGTTTGTGACACACACACTGTCCAATGGGTTTGTGGCACACACACACTATCCAATGGGGTTTGTGACACACACACATTTCAACGGGGTTTGTGACACACACACGTTGTCCAATGGGGTTTATGAAGCACATACTCTATTCAATGGGGTTTCTGACACACGCACTTTCCAACAGGATTTGTGACACACACACTGTCCAGGCTGGTTTGTGACACACACTGTCCAATGGGGTTTGTGACACACACACTGTCCAGGCTGGTTTGTGACACACACTGTCCAATGGGGTTTGTGACACACACGATGTTCAATGGGGATTTTGACACACGCACGCTGTCCAATGGGGTTTATGAAAGACACACTCTCCAATGGGTTTTGTGACACACACACACTATAAAATGGTGTTTGTGACCGACACATATTCGAATGGTGTTTGTCACAAACACAACCTGTCCAATGGGGTTTGTAAAACACACTCGCTGTCCAATGGGGTTTATGACACACATACTCTATCCAATGGTGTTTATGACACACACACTTTCCAATAGGGTTTGTGACACACAAACTGTCCAGGCTGGTTTGTGACACAAACTGTCCAATGAGGTTTGTGACAAACACACTGTGCAATGGGGATTGTGACACAGAGGCTGTTCAATGGGAATTGTGACTCACACACTTTCCAATGGGGTTTGTGACACTCAGTCTCTCTAATGGGGTTTGTGACTCACACACTTTCCCATGGGTTTTGTGACACACACACTGTCCAATGCGTTTTGTGACACACACACTGTCTAATGGGGTCTGTGACACACAATCGCTGTCCAATGTGTTTTATGACACACATAGTCCGTCCAATGGGCTTTCTGACACCCACTCTTTCCAATAGGGTTAGTGACACACACACGCTATACAATGGGGTTTGTGACACTCACGCTGAACGATGGGTTTGTGACACACACACTGTACAGGCTGGTTTGTGACACACACTGTCCAATGGGGTTGTGAAACACAGGCTGTCCAATGGGGTTTATGACACACACTGTCCAAAGGGTTTGTGACACATACACTGTCTAATGGGTTTTGTGACACACACACACTGTCCAGGGGGGTTTGTGACACACACTGTCCAATGGCGTTTTTGACACACACGCTGTCCAATGGGGATTGTGACACACACACACTGTCCAATGGGGTTTGTTACACACACACTGTAAAATGGGTTTTGTGACACATTCACGCTTTCCAATGGGGTCTCAGACACACAGGTTGTCCAATGAGGATTGTGACACACACACTGTGCAATGGTTTTTGTGTCACACACGCTGTCCAATAGGGTTTGTGACTCACACACGCTGTCCAATGGGGTTTGTGATACACACATTTTGCAATGGGGTTTATGACACACACGCTGTCCAATGTGTTTTGTGGCACACACACTTTCTAATGGTGTTTGTGACACACACTCGCTGTACAATTGTGTCTGTGACACACACGCTGTAGAATGGGGTTTGTGACACACACACGCTGTGCAATGGGTTTTGTGACATATACGATGTCAAATGGGGTTTGTGACACATACAATGTCCAATGGGGTTTGTGACACACACACTGTCCAAGAGGTTTACGACACACACACTGTCCAATGGAGTTTGTGACACACACGGTATCGAATGGGGTTTGTGACACACACACTTGCCAATGGGCTTTGTGACAAAGACGCTGTCCGATGGGTTTTGTGACACACGCACTGTCCAGTGGGGTTTGCGACACACACGCTGTCAAATGGGGTTCGTAGACACACACACTTTCCAGGGGGATCTGTGACACACACTGTTCAATGAGAATTGTGACACACACATGCTGTCCAGTGGGGTTTATGACACACACAATGTCCAATGGATTTTCGACACACACACGCTATCTATTGGGGTTTGTGACACACACACATTCCAATGGGGTTTGTGAAACACACTCGCTGTCCAGTGGGGTTTATGGCACACATACTCTAACCAATGGGGTTTCTGACACACACACTTTCCAATAGGGTTTGTAACACACACACCCGCTGTCCAACGGGGTTTGTGACACACACGCTGAACAATGGGTTTGTAACACACACACTGTCCAATGGGGATTGTGACACACAGACTGTCCAATGGGGTATTTGACACACACACCGTCCAATGGGGTTTGTGACACACACACTTTCATATGGGGTTTGTGATACACAAGCTGTCCAATGGGGTTTGTGACACACACGCTGTCTATTGGGCTTTGTGACACACACACTCTTCAGGGGGGTTTGTGACATACACTGTCCAATGCGGTTTGTGACACACACGCTGTTCAATGGGGATTTTGGCACCCACACACTGTCCAATGCGGTTTATGCACATACACTCTCCAATGGGTTTTGTGATACACACACGCTGTCCAATGGGGTTTGTGACACACACACACTGTCCAGGCTGGTTTGTAAACACACTGTCCAATGGGGTTTGTGACACACACGCTGTCCAATGGGGATTGTGACACACAGTCTGTCCAATGGGGTTTGTGATACACATGCTGTCTAATGGGGTTTGTGACACACAATCTCTGTCCAGTGGTGCTTGTGACACACAATCGCAGTCCAATGGGGTTTATGACACACATACCCTGTCCAATGGGGTTTCTGACACGCACTCTTTCCAATAGGGTTTGTGACACACACACGCTATACAGTGGGGTTTGTGACACACACGCTGAACAATGGAGATTATGACACACAGACTGTCCAATGGGGTATAAGACACAAACACTGCCCAATGGGGTTTGTGACACACACATTTTCATATGGGGTTTGTGATACACAAGCTGTCCAATGGGGTTTGTGACACACACACTGTTCATTGGGTTTTGTGACACACACCATCCAGGGGGTTTGTGACACACACTGTCCAATGGGGTTTGTGACACACACGCTGTTCAATGTGGATTTTGACACACACACGCTGTCCAATGGGGTTTGTGACACACACACATTCCAATGGGGTTTGTGACACACACGCTGTCCAATGGGGTTTATGACACACATACTCTGTCCAATGGGGTTTCTGACACACACTCTTTTCAAAAGGGTTTGTGACACACACGCTATAGAATGGGGTTTGTGACACTCACACTGAACAATGGGTTTGTGACACACAAACTGTACAGGCTGGTTTGTGACACACACTGTCCAATGTGGTTTGTAAAACACACGCTGTCCAATGGGGATTGTGACACACAGATTGTCCAATGGGGTTCATGACACACACACTGTCCAAAGGGGTTTGTGACACAGACAATTTCCTATGGGGTTTGTGACACACAAGCTGTCCAATGGGTTTTGTGACACACACACTGTCCAATGGGATTTTGAGGCACACAGATTGTACAGGGGGGTTTGTGACACACACTGTCCAATGGGGTTTGTAAAACACATGCTGTCCAATGGGGATTGTGACACACAGATTGTCCAATGGGGTTTATGACACACACACTGTCCAAAGGGGTTTGTGACACAGACAATTTCCTATGGGGTTTGTGACACACAAGCTGTCCAATGGGTTTTGTGACACACACACTGTCCAGGGGGTTTTGAGGCACACACACTGTACAGGGGGGTTTGTGACACACACTGTCCAATGGGGTTTGTAAAACACATGCTGTCCAATGGGGATTGTGACACACAGATTGTCCAATGGGGTTTATGACACACACACTGTCCAAAGGGGTTTGTGACACAGACAATTTCCTATGGGGTTTGTGACACACAAGCTGTCCAATGGGTTTTGTGACACACACACTGTCCAGGGGGTTTTGAGGCACACACACTGTACAGGGGGGTTTGTGACACACACTGTCCAATGGGGTTTGTAAAACACATGCTTTCCAATGGGGATTGTGACACACAGATTGTCCAATGGGGTTTATGACACACACACTGTCCAAAGGGGTTTGTGACACAGACAATTTCCTATGGGGTTTGTGACACACAAGCTGTCCAATGGGTTTTGTGACACACACACTGTCCAGGGGGTTTTGAGGCACACACACTGTACAGGGGGGTTTGTGACACACACTGTCCAATGGGTTTTGTGACACACACACTCTCCAATGGGTTTTGTTGCACACACACACTGTCCAATGGGTTTGTGACACACACAAACATTCCAATGCGGTTTGTGACACATACGCGCTGTCCAATGGGGTTTTTGACACAGATACTCTATGCAATGGGGTTTCTGACACACACACTTTACAATATGGTTTGTGACACACACACGCTATCCAATGGGGTCTGTGCCACACACATACTGACCAATGGGGTTTTTGAGACACACGCTGTCCAATGGGGATTGTGACACATATGCTGCCCAGTGGGTTTGTGACACACTCACTTTCCAAAGGGGTTTATGACACACACGCTGTCCAATGGGTTTTGTGACAGACACACTGTCTAATGGGGTTTGTGATACACACTCGCTGTCCAATTGTGTCTGTGAGACACGCTGTCTAATTGGGTTTGTGACACACACGCTGTCTAATCGGGTTTGTGACACACGCTGTCCAATGGCGGTCGTGACACACACACGGTCCAGGGGGGTTTGTGGCACACACTGTCCAATAGGGATTGTAACACGCACGCTGTGCAATGGGGTTTGTAACACACACACTGTATAATGGGTTATGTGACACAGATGCTGTCCAATGGTGTATGTGACACACACACTCTCCAGGGGGGTTTGTGACACACACGCTGTCCAATGGGGTACGTGACACACACGCTTATTAATAGAGTTTGTGACACACAAGCTGATATATAGGGCTTGTGACAGACACTGTCCAATGTGGTTTGTGGCACTCACACTGTCCACTGGGCATTGTGACACACAGACTGTACAATGGGGTTTATGACACACACACTGTCTAATGGGGTTTGTGACACACACAAGCTATCAAATGGGGTTTGTGACACACACACATTCCAATGGGTTTTGTGACACACACACGCTGACCAATGCAGATTGTGACACACAGGCTGTCCAAAAGGTTTATGACACACACACTTTCCAATGGGCTTTGTGACAGACACACTGTCCAATGGGTTTTGTGACACACACAAATTCCAATGGGGTTTCTGACACACACACTTTCCAATAGGGTTTGTGACAAACACACGATGTCCAGTGGGGTTTGTGACACACATGCTGAGTAATGGGGTTTCTGACACACACACACTGTCCAGGTTGGTTTGTGACACACACTCTGCAATGGGGTTTGTGACACACACGCTGTGCAATGGGGATTGTGACACACAGGCTGTCCAATGGGGATTGTGATACTCACACTGTCCAATGGGTATTGTGAAACACACACGCTATAGAATGGTGTTTGTGACACACACACTCTGTCCAATGGGGTTTGTGACACCCACGCTGTCTAATGGGGTTTGTGACACTCACGCTGACATACAGGGTTTGTGACACACACACTGTCCAGGCTGGTTTGTTACACACACTGTCCAATGGGGTTTGTGACATACAGTCGTTGTCCAATGTTGTTTGTGACACACACGCTGTCAAATGGGGTTTGTGACACACACAATGTCCAATGGGGTTTGTGACACACACTCGCTGTCCAATGGGGTTTGTGACACAAACTCTGTCCAATGGGGATTGAGACACACACTCCCTGTCCAATAGGGTTCGTGACAGACACGCTGTCCAGGGGGGTTTTTTGACACACACTATCCAATGGTGTTTTTGACACAGACACAATCCAATGGAGTTTGTGTCACACACAAGCTGTCCAATGGGTTTTTTGACACACACACTTTCCAATGGGGTTGAGACACACACACTCTGTCCAATGGGGTTTGTGACACACACACTGTCCAAAGGGGTTTGTGACACACACTGTCGAATAGGGATTGTGACATGCACGCTGTCCAATGGGGACTGTGAGACACAAACACTGTCCAGTGGGGATTATGACACACACACTGTCCAATGGGGTTTGTGACACAAACACTTTCCAACAGGATTTGTGACACACACACTGTCCAGGCTGGTTTGTGACACACACTGTCCAATGGGGTTTGTTACACACACGTTGTACAATGGGGTTTGTGACATACACGCTGTCTAATGGGGTTTGTGACACACACACGCTAACCAATGGGGTTTGTGACTCACACACTGTCCAGGGGGGTTTGTGACACACACTGTCCAATAGGGATTGTAACACGCACTGTCCAATGGGGATTGTGACACACATACGCTGTCCAATGGGGTTTGTGACACACACACACTGTCCAATGGGTTTTGTGACACATTCACTCTTTCCAATGGGGTCTGTGACACACAGGTTGTCCAATGAGGATTGTGACACACACGCTGAACAATGGCTTTGTAACACACACACTGACCAATGTGGTTTTTGAGACACACACTGTCCAATGGGGATTGTGACACATATGCTGCCCAGTGGGGTTTGTGACACACTCACTTTCCAAAGGGGTTTAGTGACACGCACGCTGTCCAATGCGTTTTGTGACAGACACACTGTCTAATGGGGTGTGTGACACACACACTGTCCAATGTTTTTTTGACACACACACGCTGTCCAATGGCGTTTATGACACACATACTCTGTCCAATGGGGTTTGTGACACACACACTGTCCAGGCTGGTTTGTGACACACACTGTCCAATGGGGTTTGTGACCGACACACATTCGAATGGGGTTTGTCACACACACAAGCTGTCCAATGGGGTTTGTAAAACACACTCGCTGTCCAGTGGGGTTTATGACACACATACTCTATCCAATGGTGTTTATGACACACACACTTTCCAATAGGGTTTGTGACACACAAACTGTCCAGGCTGGTTTGTGACACAAACTGTCCAATGGGGTTTGTGACAAACACACTGTGCAATGGGGATTGTGACACAGAGGCTGTTCAATGGGGATTGTGACTCACACACTTTCCAATGGGGTTTGTGACACTCAGTCTCTCTAATGGGGTTTGTGACTCACACACTTTCCCATGGGTTTTGTGACACACACACTGTCTAATGGGGTCTGTGACACACAATCGCTGTCCATTGTGGTTTATGACACACATAGTCCGTCCAACGGGCTTTCTGACACCCACTCTTTCCAATAGGGTTAGTGACACACACACGCTATACAATGGGGTTTGTGACACTCACGCTGAACGATGGGTTTGTGACACACACACTGTACAGGCTGGTTTGTGACACACACTGTCCAATGGGGTTGTGAAACACAGGCTGTCCAATGGGGTTTATGACACACACACTGTCCAATGGGTTTGTGACACACACACTTTCCTATGGGGTTTGTGATACACAAGCTGTCCAATGGGGTTTGTGACATACACACTGTCCAGGGGGGTTTGTGACACACACTGTCCAATAGGGATTGTAACTCGCGCTGTCCAATGGGGATTGTGACACACATACGCTGTCCAATGGGGTTTGTGACACACACACACTGTCCAATGGGTTTTGTGACACATTCACTCTTTCCAATGGGGTCTGTGACACACAGGTTGTCCAATGAGGATTGTGACACACACGCTGAACAATGGGTTTGTAACACACAGACTGTCCAATGGGGATTGTGACACACAGACTGTCCAATGTGTTTTGTGACACGCACACTTTCATACGGGGTTTGTGATACACAAGCTGTCCAATGGGCTTTGTGACACATACCCTGTCTATTGGGCTTTGTAAACACACACTCAAGGGGGGTTTGTGACATACACTGTCCAGTGGGGTTTGTGACGCACACGCTGTTCAGTGGGGATTTTGGCACCCATACGCTGTCCAATGGGGTTTATGCACATACACTCTCCAATGGGATTGGTGATACACACACGCTGTCCAATGGGGTTTGTGACACACACACTTTCCAATAGGGTTTTTGACACAGACATGCTAACCAATGGGGTTGTGACACACACACACTGTCCAGTCTGGTTTCTGACACACACTGTCCAATGGGGTTTGTGACACACACGCTGTCCAATGGGGATTGTGACACACAGTCTGTCCAATGGGGATTGTGACACACACACTGTCTAATGGGGTTTGTAAAACACAATCTCTGTCCAATGGTACTTGTGGCACACAATCGCTGTCCAATGGGTTTTATGACACACATACTCTGTCTAATGGGTTTTCTGATACACACTCTTTCCAATAGGGTTTGCGACACACACTCGCTATACAGTGGGGTTTCTGACACACACAATGTCCAGCCTGGTTTGTGACACACACTGTCCAATGATGTTTGTGACACACACGCTGTCCAATGGAGATTGTGACACACAGACTGTCCAATGGGGTATAAGACACACACACTGCCCAATGGGGTTTGTGACACACACATTTTCATATGGGGTTTGTGATACACAAGCTGTCCAATTGGGTTTGTGACACACACAAACTGTTCAGGCTGGTTTGTGGCACACACTGTCCAATGGGGTTTGTGACACACATGCTGTTCAATGCGGATTTTGACACACACACGCTGTCCAACGGGGTTTGTGACACACGCACATTCCAATGGGGTTTGTGACACACACGTTGTCCAATGGGGTTTATGACACACATACTCTGTCTAATGGGTTTTCTGATACACACTCTTTCCAATAGGGTTTGCGACACACACTCGCTATACAGTGGGGTTTGTGACACACACAATGTCCAGCCTGGTTTGTGACACACACTGTCCAATGGTGTTTGTGACACACACACTGTCCAATGGAGATTGTGACACACAGACTGTCCAATGGGGTATAAGACACACACACTGCCCAATGGGGTTTGTGACACACACATTTTCATATGGGGTTTGTGATACACAAGCTGTCCAATTGGGTTTGTGACACACACAAACTGTTCAGGCTGGTTTGTGGCACACACTGTCCAATGGGGTTTGTGACACACATGCTGTTCAATGCGGATTTTGACACACACACGCTGTCCAACGGGGTTTGTGACACACGCACATTCCAATGGGGTTTGTGACACACACGTTGTCCAATGGGGTTTATGACACACATACTCTGTCCAGTGGGGTTTCTGACACACACTCTTTTCAAAAGGATTTGTGAGACACACGCTATAGGATGGGGTTTGTGACATACACGCTGGACAATGGGTTTGTGACAAACACACTGTCCAGGCTGGTTTGTGACACACACTGTCCAGTGTGGTTTGTAAAACACACGCTGTACAATGGGGATTGTGACACACAGGTTGTCCAATGGGGTTTATGACACACACACTGCCCAAAGGGGTTTGTGACACAGACAATTTCCTATGGGGTTTGTGACACACAAGCTGTCCAATGGGTTTTGTGACACACACACTGTCCAGGGGGTTTTGAGGCACACACACTGTACAGGGGGTTTGTGACACACACTGTCCAATGGGTTTTGTGACACACACACTCTCCAATGGGTTTTGTTGCACACACCCACTGTCCAATGGGTTTGTGACACACACAAACATTCCAATGCGGTTTGTGACACATAGGCGCTGTCCAATGGGGTTTTTGACACAGATACTCTATCCAATGGGGTTTCTGACACACACACTTTACAATAGGGTTTGTGGCACACACACGCTGTCCAATGGGATCTGTGCCACACACATACTGACCAATGGGGTTTGTGAGACACACGGTGTCCAATGGGAATTGTGACACATACACTGCCCAGTGGGGTTTGTGACACACTCACTTTCCAAAGGGGTTTATGACACACACGCTGTCCAATGGGTTTTGTGACAGACACACTGTCTAAGGGGGTTTGTGATACACACTCGCTGTCCAATTGTGTCTGCGAGACACGCTGTCTAATCGGGTTTGTGACACACACGCTGTCCAATGGCGGTCATGACACACACACGGTCCAGGGGGGTTTGTGGCACACACTGTCCAATAGGGATTGTAACACGCACGCTGTCCAATGGGGTTCGTAACACACACACTGTATAATGGGTTATGTGACACAGATGCTGTCCAATGGTGTTTGTGACACACACACTCTCCAGGGGGGTTTGTGACATACATTGTCCAATGGGGATTGTTACAGACGCGCTGTTCAATGGGGATTTTTACACACACACACTGTCCAATGGGGTTTATTACACACACACCCTCTAATGGGTTTTGTGACACACACACACTATCCAATGGGGTTTGTGACACACACACATTCCAATGGGTTTTGTGACACGCACACGCTGACCAATGGGGTTTATGACACACACACTGTCCAATGGGGTTTGTGACACACACTCTGTCAAATGGGGATTGTGACACACAGGCTGTCCAATGGGGATTGTGACACACACACTGTCCAATGGGTTTGTGACACACACACTGTCTAATGGGGTTTGTGACACACACTGTCCAATGGGGATGGTGACACACACATGCTATGCAGTGGGGTTCGTGAAACACACACTGTCAAATGGGGTTTGTGACACACAATCTCTGTCCAATGGGTTTTTTGACACACACGCTCTCAAATGGGGTTTGTGACACACACACTGTCCAGAGGGGATTGTGACACACACGCTGTCCAATGGGGATTTTGACACACACACAATTCAATGGGGTTTGTGAGACACACACCTTACAATGGTGTTTGTGACATACTCGCTGTCAAATGGGGTTTGTGACACACACACTCTCCAATGGGGTTTGTGACACAGTTGCTGTAAAATGGGGTTCGTTACAGACACACTGTCCAGGGGGGTTTGTGCCACACACACTATCCATAGGTTTTGTGACACACAGGGTGTCCAATGGGGATTGCGACACACACGTTGTGCAATGGGGTTTGTGACACAGGAAGTCTCAAGGGGTGTTTGTGACATATACACAGTCCTGCGGGGTTTGAGACACCCACGCTGTCCAATGGTGTTTGAGACACAGACGCTGTCAAATGGGGATTGTGACACACAGGCTGTTCAATAGGGATTGTGACTCACACACACTGTCCAATGGGGTTTATGGCACACACACTGTGCAATTGGGTTTGTGACACACACACGTTGTCCAATGGGGTTTATGCCACACATACTCTATCTAATGGGGTTTCTGACACACAAACTTTCCAACAGGGTTTGTGACACACACACGCTGTATAATGGGGTTTGTGACACACACACTTTCCAATGGGTTTTGTGACACACACGCTGTGCAAAGCGTTTTGTGACACACACGTTGTCAAATGGGGTTTGTGACACACACACTGTCCAATGGGGTTTGTGACACACACGCTGTGAAATGCTGTTTGTGACACACACACTGTCCAGGGGGGTTTGTGACACACATGCTGTGAAATGCTGTTTGTGACACACACACTGTCCAATGGGGTTGTGACACACAATCGCTGTCCAATGGTGTTTGTGACACACACGCTGTGAAATGCTGTTTGTGACACACACACTGTCCAGGGTGGTTTGTGACACACACGCTGTCCAATGGGGTTTGAGACACACACGCTGTCAAATGGGGTTCATGACAGAGACACTGTCCAGGAGGGTTTGTGACACACACACTGTCCAGGTGGGTTTGAGACACACACACTGTCCAATGGGGATTGTTACATGCACACTATCCAATGGGGATTGTGACACAGACATGCTGTCCAATGGGGTTTGTTGCACACACACTTTCCATTGGGCTTTGTGACACACACGCTGTCCAGTGGTTTTTGTGACACAGACATTGTCCAATGGGGTTTGTGACATACACTCGCTGTCCAATGGTGTTTGTGACACACATGCTAAACAATGGGGTTTGTGGGACACACGCTGTCCAATGGGGATTGAGACACACACACTGTCCATGGAGGTTTGTGACACACACTGTCCAATGTGGATTGTGACACGCACGCTGCCCAATGGGGATTGTCCCATACACACGCTGTGAAATGTGGTTTGTGACACACAAACAGTCTAATGGGGTTTGTGACATACACACTTTACAATGGGTTTTGTGACACACTCGCTGTCTAATGGGGTTTCTGACACACACTCGCTGTCCAATGGTGTTTGTGACACACATGCTGTCCAATGGATTTTGTGACACACAGACTGTTTAATGGGGTTTGTGACACACACTCGATGTCCAACGGTGTTTGTAACACACATGCTGCAAACGGGGTTTGTGACACACACACTGTCCAATGGGGTTTGTGACATACACACGTTACAATGGGTTTTGTGACACACATGCTGTCCAGTACGGTTTGTGACACACACACTGTCCAATGGGGATTGTGAAACGCACACTGTCCAATGGGGATTGTGACACACACACGCTGTCCAATGTGGTTTGTGACAAACACACTGTCCCGGCTGGTTTGTGACACACATAGTCCAACGGTGTTTGTGACACACACACTGTCCAATGGGGTTTGTGACACACACACACTATCCAATTGACTTTGTGACACACACTCTGTCCAATGGGGTTTGTGACACTCACGCTGTCCAATGGGGTTTGTGACACACACACACACTATCCAATTGACTTTGTGACACACACTCTGTCCAATGTGTTTTGTGACACAGACACTGTCTAATGGGGTTCGTGCACAGACACTGTCCAGGGGGGATTTAGACACACACTGTACAATCGGGATTGTGACATGCACGCTGTCCAATGGGGATTGTGACACACACACGCTGTCCAATGTTGTTTGTGACACAGACGCTGTCCAGGGGGGTTTGTGACACACACGCTGTCCAATGGGGTTTGTGACCAACACGCTATTGAATGGGGTTCGTGATATACACACAGTCCAGGGGGGTTTGTGACACAGACTGTCCAATAGGGATTGTGACACGCACGCTGTCCAATGGGGTTTGTGTCACAGACATTTTCCAATGAGTTTTATGATACACACGCTGTCCATTGAGTTTTGTGAAACATACACAGTCTAACGGGGTTTGTGACACACATGCTGTCCAATGGGGCTTGTGGCACACACACTGTCTAATGGGGTTTGTGAAATACACTCGCTGTCCAATGGTGTTTGTGAGACACACGCTGTCAAATGGGGTTTGTGACACACACAGTGGCAATGGGGTTTGTGACACACACGCTGTCCAGCAGGGTTTGTGACACAGACACGCTATCCAATGGGGTTTGTGACACACACACTGTCCAATGGGGTTTGTGACACTCACGCTGTCCAATGGGGTTTGTGACACACACACACACTATCCAATTGACTTTGTGACACACACTCTGTCCAATGTGTTTTGTGACACAGACACTGTCTAATGGGGTTCGTGCACAGACACTGTCCAGGGGGGATTTAGACACACACTGTACAATCGGGATTGTGACATGCACGCTGTCCAATGGGGATTGTGACACACACACGCTGTCCAATGTTGTTTGTGACACAGACGCTGTCCAGGGGGGTTTGTGACACACACGCTGTCCAATGGGGTTTGTGACCAACACGCTATTGAATGGGGTTCGTGATATACACACAGTCCAGGGGGGTTTGTGACACAGACTGTCCAATAGGGATTGTGACACGCACGCTGTCCAATGGGGTTTGTGTCACAGACATTTTCCAATGAGTTTTATGATACACACGCTGTCCATTGAGTTTTGTGAAACATACACAGTCTAACGGGGTTTGTGACACACATGCTGTCCAATGGGGCTTGTGGCACACACACTGTCTAATGGGGTTTGTGAAATACACTCGCTGTCCAATGGTGTTTGTGAGACACACGCTGTCAAATGGGGTTTGTGACACACACAGTGGCAATGGGGTTTGTGACACACACGCTGTCCAGCAGGGTTTGTGACACAGACACGCTATCCAATGGGGTTTGTGACACACACACTGTCCAATGGGGTTTGTGACACACACGCTGTACAATGGGGTTTGTGACACACACACGCTGTCCCCTGGGGTTTGTGCACACACGCTGTCCCATGCCTTTTGTGAGACACACGCTGTCCAATGCGGATTGTGACACAAACATGCTGTCCAATGGGGTTTATGGCACACACACTGTCCAATGGGGTTTGTGACACACACAGTATCCAATGGGGTTTGTGACACACACACTGTCCAGGGGGGTTTGTGACACACACACTGTCCAGGGGGGTTTGTGACACACACACGCTGTCCAATGGTGTTTGTGACACCCACACTGTCCAAGGGGGTTTGAGAAACACACACTGTCCAATGGGGATTGTGACACACAGGCTGTCCAATCCTGTTGATGACGCACACACTGTCCAATGGGGTTTGTGACATCCCCACTGTCCAATGGGGTGTCTGGCACAGACGCTGTCCAACGGGGTTTGTGACACACACAGGCTGTCCAATGGGGTTTCTGACACACACGCTGTCCATGGGTTTTTGACACACACGCTGTCCAATGGGGTTTCAGACACACATGCTGTCCAAAGGCGTTTGTGACACACAAACTGTCCAATGCGGTTTGTGACACACATGCTGTCCATTGGGGTTTGAAACACACACACTCTGTCCAATGTGTTTTGTGACACAGACACTGTCTAATGGGGTTCGTGCACAGACACTGTCCAGGGGGGATTTAGACACACACTGTACAATCGGGATTGTGACATGCACGCTGTCCAATGGGGTTTGTGACACACAGCCTGTCCGGGGGGTTTGTGACACACACACACTATCCAAAGGAGTTTGTGACACACACACTTTCCATTGGGGTTTGTGACACACGCACGCTGTTCAATGGCATTTGTGACACAGACAGTGTCCAGGGGTGTTTGTAAGACACACGCTATCCCATGGGGATTGTGACACACACACGCTGTCCAATGGCGTTTGTGACACAGACACTTTCCAATGGGGTTTATGATACACACGCTGTCCAATGGGGATTGTGAAACACCCATGCTGTCCAATGGGTTTTATGACACACAAACGCTGTCCAATGGGGTTTGTGACACACACGCTCTCCAATGGGGTTTGTGACACACTCACACTGTCCAAAGGGGTTTGTGACATAAACACGCTATTCAGTGGGGTTTCTGACACCCATGCTGTCCAATGGGGTTTGTGATCCAGAAACTGTCAAGAGGGATTTGTGACACACACAGTGTCTCAGCTACCTGAGACACTTAGACTAAGCCTAAAATACGAAGATCTCTCCATAAGGGTGGTTTTTATACTGCACTTCCAGAATCTGCTGACAGTACAAAAAAATAAGCTGCAGATCTCCTTAGGCTGAGTCATGGTGCTTTGGTGCAGGGATCATGCATATCATGGGAATATTTCACCATTTCTGCTCTGGTTTTCAGTGTATTACACCAAAACACCCACCTGATGACATCCTTTCAAGAGCAAAGGCAGCAATTTGCAGAATTCCGCTTCTTAGGGGAAGTGATAAATTGCTGAGCTGACACCAAGTCCTGCAGTGACCCTGTCACCTGCAGAGTCACCGCATCCTTGCCACGGTAGCGGGTATTGTGACAAAGATTCTATGTCAGCTGGGTGTTGCAGCCGAGCGCCCCCTAGGGGAGGGGGATCCTGTCAGCCCCGGGCCTGTCACTGCCGGCTGTCCATCCTGTCCCCAGCCAGGCCTCTGAACACTGGTCAAACCATGCCCGGACTTGGGGCCGAATTGGCCCAAAGTCTGCAAGAGACAAGTCGGGAAGAAAGATATGGGACAGAGGGAGAAAGCAAAGGGAGCAGGAGAAAGGGAAGGAAAAATATAAAGTAGAGTTGGGCTGAAGGAGTGAGATGGATGAATTGAAGGAAAAGAGGTAGGAAGCAGGAGAGTGAGAGAAAAGGAAAGAAGAGACATGCAGCCAGACGAGGGGTTAGTGAGAGAGGATGGGACAGAGGACAGGATGAGAAAGAAATAAGGTGAGGCAAGGACAGGCAAGGAAAGGCAAGGCAAGGCTAGGCTGCAGGACGTTTTTTTGCTTTATACTTTCTGTAATAAACAATTCTAAGACTTAGAGATGTTTGTTCGTTAAAGCTTCTTAAAATGAAACTCTCAGGGGTTATTGAGTTAGAGATGTTTGTTCATTAACACTTGTTAATAGAAACTCTCAGGGGTTTTTTTGCAACATGGGAAGCCCCTGCCCTTTGCTATGCAATTGCCTTAAATATTCGGTCTTCTAAAGGTGGGAGGGTGGTTGGGGTAGGTGAGAAGATAGTAGATAAACTGTCTGACAACAGAGGACACATTCGCAGAAAGAATGAGTGACGTGGCACTCCGAGCAACGAATCCGGGACCCTATAAAAAGGCCGGAAGAAGTTTTTCCAACGCGCGCCATTGGAGAAGCGGCCCAGCGCTGTCTTTGCTGATTGTGTTGAAATCCATCGGGAATTAATTTGTGTTATTCAAGTTAATTTCGAGTCAAAATTTATTACAATTTGGTGCCGTGACTCGGATGAAGGATATTCGGTGGCAACCCCTCTAAGGGAGGTGCCCCGCTTCTTTTTTTTTTTTTTAAGCGGCTCTTGTGGGACTCTTGTCACCACACCCTTCACCGATGAACATTCTAAATTGCAATAAGCAAAGTAAATGCCGGCAGCCCCTTAAACTTTGTGCACGAAGACCCGAGTGAAGACGCAGGACGTGTGAGTGTAGGCCAGTTATCCACTCGGTTGGGGCTGCTATTTCTGAGATACTGTGGAGGGTATCTCAGAAGATGGGACAGAGGAAAAGTAGGCATTCTGTTCCCATGAGAGGGCAACCTCAGGAAAGGCTTCCCCCAATTCCTCCAGGTAGTCCATTAGGATTAATGATTAGGTATTGGGATGATTACCCCTCTAGGCGGGGTAAAAGCAAAACGAAAATGATACATTATTGTATTGAAGTTTGGCGTGGTAAAGAGATCCGTAGAGACCACCTATATTGGCCAGTTTTCGGATCATTTGAGGACTGGATCTGTCAGGCTTTAAACATTTATGCTAATTCAAAGGAGCCTTTTAGTTCAGAAGAAAGCGAATATGCATTATTATGGATAAGATCAGACTAGGGTTAATCTATACCCGTTAAAAGAAAAGGGGGGTGATAAACATGGCCGCCAGAGAAATAAGCGGCATGAGGAAGAGATCCCGATGACACCCCCACCTTATGTACCACCACCACCACCCCTGGTACCAGTTCCTAGCCCAGTCCCTAGTCCACCCCCTTCGGCACCGAACCCAGAGGGTTTGAATGATAACCAGTCCATGGGGCCTGTCACGCGTAGCAAGACTAGACAACAGCAACAGCAAACACCAGGGCAACTACATCCGCTGCGAGAGATCGCAGTGGGAGGGCCTCAGGTGGGAATGGGATATGTGGCGGTACCTCTTAATTCCGGGGATGTTAGAGATTTTAAAAAGGAAATGGGGAGTTTGCTAGAAGACCGGTTGGGGGTAGCGGAGTGGGTTGACCAAATTTTAGGGCCCAACGTATACACGTGGGACGAGCTGCAGTTGATAATAGGAATATTGTTCACTGCAGAAGAGAGGGGAATGATCCATAGGGCCGGTATGCGGATTTGGGATGAACAGCATCAGCAAGGTCCTGCAGCCGACACAAAATGGCTGCTGCAAAGACCTGACTGGAACAATCAGGATCCATTACATAGGGGTCATGTGCAAGACCTACGGACTATATTAGTCCAAGGCATTAGAGAGTCTGTTCCAAGGGGTCAGAACATTGGCAAGGTATTTAGTGAACACCAAAAGAAAGATGAAACACCTACAGAGTGGTTGGAACGGCTCAGGAAAAACTTAAAATTGTATTCGGGGTTAGACCCTAGTACCCCTGTGGGAGAGGTGCTGTTAAAAACACAATTTTGTAGCTAGATCTTGGATAGATATTAGGAAAAAGCTAGAAAAATTAGAAGATTGGCAAAATAGTGGGTTAGATGAATTATTGAGGGAAGCTCAGAAAGCGTATGTTAGGAGAGAGGATGAGAAAGAGCGGAGGACTGTACGAATGATGGTTGCAGCAGTCAGAGAAGGTACAGCCCAACAGCAATGGAAATCCAGAGACCGAAGGGCACAGTGTAAGGGGCCTAGTCCTAAGGCAAGACCTCTTAATGACGAGACTGCAATGGAACGGGGTGAGCCGATAGAATGCTTTTACTGCGGAAGGAGAGGGCACATGAAGTGGAACCGTAGGAAGAAAATGGCGGATGAGAAAATGTTTAAAGCAGAATAGGGGTGTCAGGGGCTCTTTTTGCTGGGGACCCAAAAAGGAACAGAGCCCTTGATAAAACTAAAAGTGGGTCCTCAGCAGCAAGAATTTGAATTTCTTGTAGATTCTGGAGCAGAACGATCTACCATACAAACTTTACCCAAGGGATGGAGGTATCTTCCGACACTATGCAAGTAATTGGGGCAAAGGGAGAGCCATTTCAGGTCCCTGTTACAAAAGGAGTAGTTATTGAAACCGATTTCAAAATAGGAGTGGGAAATTTACTTTTAGTTCCTGAAGCTGAATATAATCTCTTGGGATGGGATTTAATAATTGAATTGGGTGTTAATTTAGAAGTAACGGGGAAAGAAATTCGGATAAGATTATGTCCTCTCAGGGTGGAAGATGAAAATAAAATTAATCCTGAAGTATGGTATATGGAAGACTCAGTAGGGAAGCTGGACATAACATCCTTTAAAGTTAAAATTTCTAGTCCAGAAATACCCGTTCGTGTAAAACAATATCCAGTATCCGAAGAGGCCAAAGGGGATTAAAACCAGAAATAGAAAGATTACTAGAAAAAGGCGTACTCGAGCCCTGCATGTCCCTCTTTAATACCCCCATTTTACCCGTAAGAAAGAAAGATGGAAAATGGAGACTAGTACATGACCTGAGGGAGGTGAATAAAAGAACCGTGAGTCGATTCCCTGTAGTGGCCAACCCATATACCCTCCTGAGTCAATTAGGTCCGTATGATCAATGGTATAGTGTTATAGATTTAAAGGATGCCTTTTGGGCTTGCCCGCTTGATGAAGAGAGCCGAGACTATTTTGCCTTTGAGTGGGAGGACCCAGATATGCATAGAAAACAACAATTGTGATGGACTGTGCTTCCCCAGGGGTTTATGGAGTCACCTAATTTGTTCGGGCAAGCTTTAGAACAAATTCTGCAGGAATATGAGCGCAGTCCAGAAGTGGTACTAGTGCAATATGTAGATGATCGCTTGTTAGCAGGGCAAGACGAAGAAGTGGTTAGACAAGAAAGTATTACATTATTAAACTTCCTTAGTCTACAGGGGCTCAAAGTGTCAAAGACCAAACTGCAGTTCGTTGAGCAAGAAGTGAAATATCTAAGACACTATTTAAGCAGGGGGACCAAACATTTGGACCCAGAAAGAGTAAATGGGATCTTGTCATTGCCAGCCCCAAAGTCTAAACGACAGATAAGACAAATATTAAGAACAAGATGAGGAACAATTTGATTGCATAAAGAAAGAGCTGATAAGTGCCCCTGTGTTGAGCTTGCCAGATATATGGAAACCATTTTATTTGTTCACTAATATAGATGCAGGGACTGCATATGGGGTCTTGGCACAAGAATGGGCTGGACATAAAAAAACGGTAGCTTATTTATCTAAATTGCTAGACCCCGTTAGCAGGGGTTGGCCAATATGCCTACAAGCAATAGTATCAGCTGCATTACTAGTAGAAGAAGCACAGAAAATAACATTTGGAGGAGAATTGCATGTTTTGACACCACATAATATACGAGGGGTTTTGCAACAAAAATCTGATAAATGGATAACAGATTCTAGGTTGTTAAAATATGAAAGTATTTTAATTGAATCCCCTAAATTAACCCTAGAAATTACTTCCTTGCAGAACCCTGCAAAGTTCTTATACGGGGAATCTAGCGAACAATTAACACATGATTGTTTGCAAACAATTGAAGAGCAAACAAAAATAAGACCTGACTTAGAAGAAGAGGAATTGTCAGAAGGAGAAAAATTGTTTGTAGATGGCTCCTCTCGAGTCATTGAAGGGAAACGTTTTGAAGGGAATCAGGGCCATTAAATCCTGGGTGGTCAGCACAAGCCTGTGAGTTGTATGCCGTTTTAAGAGCCTTACGATGGATCGGCACGGGTAATAGAGCCATATATACGGATTCAAAGTATGCATTTGGAGTAGTACATACATTTGGTAAAATTTGGGAAGAATGAGGGTTGATAAATTCCCAAGGGAAAAACTTAATACATCAGGAATTGATCACACAAATCTTGCAAAAAATAAGAAAACCTAGAACAATAGCAGTGGTTCATGTAAAGGGACACCAAAAAGGCCTGAAACCCATTATTAGGGGAAATAACCTTGCAGACGAAGAAGCAAAAAGGGCGGCCTTATTAAATCTTAAAGGATTGACTTGTGAGCTGCCAGATCCAAAGAGATTAAGAGAAAATTGCCCTAATTGCGGACAAGGAACAGAAAGGGAAAATGATTTCCCTTGCTATGAGTGCTGGAAAGAGTTTAACGTAGACGCTATTCCTTGTACTTGTCTTGGGCTAAAAGATAGACAGTGTCCTAGTCGTCCACGCTCAAATATATATGTCTTTAGTACTGTAGAAAAAGAAAAGCTAACCAAACTAGGGGCAAAGCAGCAAGGTGAACAATGGAGATTAGAAGATGGGAGAGAAGTGGTTCCAAAAGTAACTGCAGTCGGTATAATGAACAGGTTACATGATATTACGCATTGGGGAAAGCAAGCATTAGTAGATCAATTTGCCACAAAATATGCTTGCATAGGAGCATATAACATAGCAAAAAGTATTGTTGAAGGGTGCCTTACATGCCAGAAAGTAAATAAACAACAAATAAGGAAACGAGTTCCCGGTGGAAGGGAACTCACATACCGGCCATTCTCAAGAATACAGATTGATTTTACAGAGTTACCAAAGGTCGGGCGATACAGCTATTTATTGGTCCTTGTAGACCATCTCACGCACTTTGTGGAGGCATTTCCAACAACTAGGGCCACTGCTCGTACGGTAGCAAAAGTATTGTTAGAAGAAATAATTCCCCGGTATGGAATAACTGAAGCTATCGATTCCGACCGGGCCCCACATTTTGCATCAAGAATTATTACAGAAATCTTTCAGACACTAGGTACTGATTGGCAGTATCATACTCCATGGCATCCACAAAGCTCGGGGAGGGTCGAACGAATGAATGGAGAGATAAAAAAGCAGCTTACTAAATTAATGATAGAGACTAAGATGTCATGGGTAAAATGTTTGCCCCTAGCACTGTTAAACATAAGGACCCAGCCGAGAACAGACCTCGGAATATCACCCTTTGAAATGTTATATGGAATGCCATTCGATTTAGAAACGCCACAAGATCACCCAAAAGTGAGTGATTTTCAGATGAAAAATTACTTAGTGCAGTTGCTGAAGCGAAGGAAATACCTTTGGGAGAAAGGGTTGGTGGTACAGCGTCCACCTCTGGACATAAAAATACATACCCTAGAACCTGGAGATAAGGTACTCATAAAAACATGGAAAGAAACATCATTAACCCCTCCATGGGAGGGACCTTATGTTGTTTTACTCACTACAGAAACAGCCATCCGAACTGCCGAAAAGGGGTGGACACACGCCAGCCGAGTTAAAGGTCCAGTCAAGACTAACGCCTGGACTGCAGAGCCCACAGACGACCCTCTGAAAGTTAAACTACGGAAACAATAAATGGACTTGGGCTTGTTGAATCATATCGTGCAAGTACAGAAAAATTATAAAAAAGCAACAAAGTTGTTTATGAATATCCCATTTGTAAAAATCATAGAGTTAGATGCATTAATAGAAGTTGTAATTGTTATCCTTTTAATATGCTTTAGGTGCATAGTGTGCCAAAACAATTGGTGGTTGCATTGTATAGGCGGTATTCCCCTAGAGAAATATGCAATCAATGTTATAATATAGAATTAGAAATTACAGATTTAGCATTGAAATCAAAAGTCACACAAAAAGAGATCCAACCCAACAGTCCTGACTGGTGGTGTATATACACCTACGAAATATAGCCTGAGCGGTTTTGCTCTCACCCTAATGAACCAACCCCTCTAAAATACAAATAACAAGGGTGTGCTGTAGAACTACCATAAAGAAAATACCGTGCCACTCTCCTATAGTCAAAGACTATAATTGGGAAGTGTATAAACAAAGGCAAGGAGAGCAAAAGCATTCAGGGTTTCCTGAAGAATATTCTTGCTGCCGAGAAGATGGTTTACCCCGTGGCTCGAAGCAACCGGGTCGACGGGCGAGGCAGAAGAATAAGAAACGGTGGAAACAAGAGCCTGAGTGGAACTATGCCAAAATATTGGCCGAGCTACCCCAATGTTAAGCGGCACACCCAGGCACTAGCTAAAAAGCAAGGAGGAATGAGCCAGAGTCAATGCAGCCCAATCTGGTACACTATGTTGATGTTGCTATTATTGCTGAGCTATGGCAAAACAGCGCATAGACCGTATAAGTGGACTTCAATTCAAGCAGAGGAAAGTCGTGTGATTCAAGAAAATGTAACCATAGGTGCACCCTCATTTAACGTAACCATTTGTGATTTATTCGGACATTTAAGTTCTGGGGAAGACTGGAATTCTGGTCACTGCAAACCTCCACATAAAAGGGGAATTGCAGTATCAACTTATTGGTGCCCTAGCTCCAATCCAGGAAAGGGATATTGCAACTATCCTAACCAATATTATTGTGCTTATTTGGGTTGTGAGACAATAGCCACAGCATGGAACGTTGCCAATCCGGCTAAATACCTCCAAGTCAACTGGTGGCCTAGAGATTGTCGACAATCTCTCCCATCGCTTTATGGTAGTTCTGACCCAGGGAATTGCAAAACATTAGAAATTACAGTCTTGCAACCGCAGGACCGGGGTGGTCAATTGGCAAAACTTGGGGTGTAAGGATCTGGGAGACTAGGACTGATCGAGGGACACTTATAAAGATACAAAAAGAACCTGCCCTAGAAGGGAAATCCCAATCAATAGGCCATAATGCGATAATAACGGGGAAATTAAAGATAAATAAAACTTCTAAGATACTTAATATAACAATTACAGATAGCTCTGATATAGATGCATTTACACAACCGGAAGAAGTAAACCCACTTTGGACTCTAATAAATGCGAGCTATCAGGTGATTAACAAAACACACCCAAATTTAACAGCAGAATGCTGGTTATGCTTAAATACCAAACCACCATATTTCGAAGCTATTGGACTAAGAAATATGCCAAAGCTCGCTAATGGATCAAATCCTGGGTCTTGTAGGTGGGAAAATAATACTCAAGGGATATCGTTGCAACAAGTCCAGGGGCAAGGAATATGTATAGGTCAAATACCCCCTGGAAAACGGTATTTATGTATAAATGGCACCCTTAAAGCTAATAGGCCTGGTGATTGGGTAATAGCCGCCAATAATTCCAAGTGGATATGTTCAAACACCGGACTTACACCTTGTGTTTCTACGAATTATCTAAAAACCATGAAAGAATTTTGTATACAAGTGGACGTAATCCCTAAAATTACTTATCACCCGAAAGAATATTAATATCAGCTAGAAACTGTCTTTACACACCGATTAACGAAAAGGGAACCGATCACTGCTCTGACCTTAGGTATGATAATGGCCCTCAGTGTAGCACCTGCAGGAATAGGAATTGCCTCAATAGTCAGCCAAAACCAAGAATTCGTGGCATTGAGAGTAGCCGTCGATGAGGATCTGCTAAGAATAGAGCAATCTATTACTGCGCTAGAAAAATCAGTCAGACCCTTGTCAGAAGTGGTCTTGCAAAACCGACGAGGATTAGATCTAGTGTTCTTCAAAGAAGGAGGTCTTTGCGCAGCTTTAAAGGAGGAATGCTGTGTATATGCAGACCACACAGGTCTAGTAAGAAATACCATGAATAAGCTACGAGAAAATATAGAAAAACGAAAAAGGGAATATGAATCTCGGGAGACTTGGTATGAAACCTGGTTTAGACAATCACCTTGGCTTACAACCCTCCTCTCTACTATAGCAGGGCCGTTGATTCTCTTAATGCTAGTGTTGATGTTTGGACCATGTATTTTTAATAAAGTAATAGCTATTGTGAAAAGCAGGCTAGAAGCAGCACATTTATTATTAGTTAAAGCAAAGTATGTGCAGTTACCCAATCAAGATGATACAGAGTTATTTGTATTAAGTAGTCAAGAATTACAACGCTTTAAAGAACAAAATAAGTAGAAAAAGAAAAGGGGAAATTGTAATAAACAATTCTAAGAGTTAGAGATGTTTGTTCATTAACACTTGTTAATAGGAAACGCTAGGGGTTTTTGTGCAAAATGGGGAGGCCCTGCCCTTTGTTATGCAATTGCCTTAAATGTTCGGTCCTCTAAAGGTGGGAGGGGGGCAGGGGTAGGTGAGAAGATAGTAGATTAACTGCCTGACAACAGAGGACACATTAGCAGAAAGAATGAGCGACATGGCACTCTGAGCAACGAACCCGGGACCCTATAAAAAGGCTGGAAGAAGTTTTTCCACCGCGCACCATTGGAGAAGTGGCCCAGCGCTGTCTTTGCTGATTGTGTTGAAATCCATCGGGAATAAATTTGTGTTATTCAAATTAATTTCGAGTCAAAGTTTATTACAGTTTCTAACACATTCGTCTTCAGACGAGGAGGAAAGCCATAAGACCATGTGGATTAGGCCCAAGCAAAAACCCCAGCTACTTGAGACACTTAGACTAAGCCTAAAATACCAAGATCTCTCCATAAGGATGGTTTTTATACTGTACTTCCACAATCTGCTGGCAGTACCAAAAAATAAGCTGCAGATCTCCTTAGGCTGAGTCATGGTGCTTTGGGACAGGGACCATGCATATCATGGGAATATTTCACAGTTTCTGCTCTGTTTTCAGTGTATTTCACCAAAACACCCACCTGATGACATCCTTTCAAGAGCAAAGGTAGCAATTTGCAGAATTCCGCTTCTTAGGGGAAGTGAGATATTGCTGAGCTGACACCAAGTCCTGCAGTGTCCCTGTCACCTACAGAGTCACCGCATCCTCGCCACGGTAGCGGGCATTGTGACAAAGGTTCTATGTCAGCTGGGTGTGGCAGCCAGGCGCCCACTAGGGGATGGGGAGCCTGTCAGCCCCGGGCCTGTCAGTGCCTGCTGGCCCTGCTGTCACCAGCCAGGCCTCTGAAAACTTGTCAAAACATGCCCAGACGTGGGGCCAATTTGGCCCAAAGTCTCCAAGAGACAAGTCGGGAAGAAAGATATGGGACAGAGGGAGAAAGCGAAGGGAGCAGGAGAAAGGGAAGGAAGAATAAAAAGTAGTGTTGGGCTGCAGGAGTGAGATGGAGGAATTGCAAGAAAAGAGGCAGGAAGCAGGAGAGTGAGAGAAAAGGAAAGAAGAGACATGCCGAGGGGTTAGTGAGAGAGGATGGCACAGAGAACAGGATGAGAAGGAAATAAGGCAAGGCAAGGACAGGCAAGGACAGGCAAGGCAAGGCTAGGCTGCGGGACATTTTTTTGCTATATAGTTTCCAGCACATTCGTCTTCAGACTAGGAGGAAAGTCATAAGACCGTATGGATTAGGCCCAAGCAAAAGCCCCAGGTACTTGAGACAGTTAGACTAAGCCAAAAATACGAAGACCTCTCCATAAGGATGGTTATTATACTGTACTTCCACAATCTGCTGGCAGTACAAAAAAATAAGCTGTCGATCTCCATACGCTGAGTCATGCTGTTTTGGGGCAGGGACCATGCATATCAGGGGAATATTTCACAGTTTCTGCCCTGTTTTCAGTGTATTACACCAAAACACCCACCTGATGACATCCTTTAAAGAACAAAGGCAGCAATTTGCAGAATTCCGCTTCTTTGAGGAACTGAGAAATTGCTGAGCTGACACCAAGTCCTGCAGTGTCCCTGTCACCTGCAGAGTCACCGCATCCTCGCCACGGTAGCGGGCATTGTGACAAAGGTTCTATGTCAGCTGGGTGTGGCAGCCAGGCGCCCCCTAGGGGATGGGGAGCCTGTCAGCCCCGGGCCTGTCCCTGCCTGCAGGTACTGCTGTCACCAGCCTGGCCCCTGAAAACTTGTCAAACCATGCCCAGACGTGGGGCCAATTTGGCCCAAAGTCTCAAACAGACAAGTCGGGAAGAAAGATATGGGACAGAGGGAGAAAGCGAAAGGAGCAGGAGAAAGGGAAAGAAGAATAAAAAGTAGTGTTTGGCTGCAGGAGTGAGATGGAGGAATTGCAAGAAAAGAGGCAGGAAGCAGGAGAGTGAGAGAAAAAGAAAGAAGAGACATGCAGCCAGACGAGGGGTTAGTGAGAGAGGATGGGACAGAGAACAGGATGAGAAGGAAATAAGGACAGGCAAGGACCGGCAAGGCAAGGCTAGGCTGCGGGACATTTTTTTGCTTTATAGTTTCTAGCACATCCGTCTTCAGACTAGATGGAAAGTCATAAGAGCGTATGGATTAGGCCCAAGCAAAAACCCCAGCTACTTGAGACACTTAGACTAAGCCTAAAATACGAAGATCTCTCCATAAGGATGGCTTTTATACTGTACATCCAGAATTTGCTGGCAGTAAAAAAAAATAAGCTGCAGATCTCCTTAGGCTGAGTCATCGTGCTTTGGGGCAGGGACCATGCATATCATGGGAATATTTCACAGTTTCTGCTCTGTTTTCAGTGTATTACACCAAAACACCCACCTGATGACATCCTTTCAAGAGCAAAGGCAGCAATTTGCAGAATTCCGCTTCTTTGGGGAAGTGAGATATTGCTGAGCTGACACCAAGTCCTGCAGTGTCCCTGTCACCTGCAGAGTCACCGCATCCTCGCCACGGTAGCGGGCATTGTGACAAAGGTTCTATGTCAGGTGGGTGTGGCAGCCAGGCGCCCCCTAGGGGATGGGGAGCCTGTCAGCCCCGGGCCTCTTCACTGCCTGCTGTCCCTGCTCTCACCAGCCAGGCCTCTAGAAATCTTGTCAAACCATGCCCAGACGTGGGGCCAATTGGACCTAAAGTCTCCAAGAGACAAGTCGGGAAGAAAGATATGGGACAGAGGGAGAAAGCGAAGGGAGCAGGAGAAAGGGAAGGAAGGATGAAAAGTAGTGTTGGGCTGCAGGAGTGAGGTGGGGGAATTGTAAGAAAAGAGGCAGGAAGCAGGAGAGTGAGAGAAAAGGGAGAGAAGAGACATGCCGAGGGGTAAGTGAGAGAGGATGGGACAGAGAACAGGATGAGAAGGAAATAAGGCAAGGCAAGGACAGGCAAGGACAGACAAGGCAAGGGTAGGCTGCGGGACATTTTTTTGCTTTATAGTTTCTAGCACATCCGTCTTCAGACTAGGAGGAAAGCCATAAGACCGTATGGTTTAGGCCCAAGAAAAAGCCCCAGCTACTTGAGACACTTAGACTAAGCCTAAAATACCAAGATATCTCCATAAGGATGGATTTTATACTGTAATTCCACAATCTGCTGGCAGTACAAAAAAGTAAGCTGCAGATCTCCTTAGGCTGAGTCATGGTGCTTTGGGGCAGGGACAATGCATATCATGGGAATATTTCACAGTTTCTGTTCTGTTTTCAGTGTATTACACCAAAACACCCACCTGATGACATCCTCTCAAGAGCAAAGGCAGCAATTTGCAGAATTCCGCTTCTTTGGGAAAGTAAGATATTGCTGAGCTGACACCATGTCCTGCAGTGTCCCTGTCACCTGCAGAGTCACCGCATCCTCGCCACGGTAGCGGGCATTGTGACAAAGGTTCTATGTCAGCTGGGTGTGGCAGCCAGGCGCCCCCTAGGGGATGGGGAGCCTGTCAGCCCCAGGCCTGTCCCTGCCTGCAGGTACTGCTGTCACCAGCCTGGCCCCTGAAAACTTGTCAAACCATGCCCAGACGTGGGGCCAATTTGGCCCAAAGTCTCAAACAGACAAGTCGGGAAGAAAGATATGGGACAGAGGGAGAAAGCGAAAGGAGCAGGAGAAAGGGAAGGAAGAATAAAAAGTAGTGTCGGGCTGCAGGAGTGAGATGGAGGAATTGCAAGAAAAGAGGCAGGAAGCAGGAGAGTGAGAGAAAAGGAAAGAAGAGACGTGCAGCCAGACGAGGGGTTCGTGAGAGAGGATGGGACAGAGAACAGGATGAGAAGGAAATAAGGCAAGGCAAGGACAGGCAAGGACAGGCAAGGCAAGGCTAGGCTGCAGGACATTTTTTTGCTTTATAGTTTCTAGCACATTCATCTTCAGACTAAGAGGAAAGCCAGAAGACCGTATGGATTAGGCCCAAGCAAAAACCCTAGCTACTTGAGACACTTAGACTAAGCCTAAAATACGAAGATCTCTCCATAAGGATGGTTTTTATACTGTACTTCCACAATCTGCTGGCAGTACAAAAAAATAAGCTGTCGTTCTCCATACGCTGAGTCATGCTGCTTTGGGGCAGGGACCATGCATATCATGTGAATATTTCACAGTTTCTGCCCTGTTTTCAGTGTATTACACCAAAACACCCACCTGATGACATCCTTTCAAGAGCAAAGGCAGCAATTTGCAGAATTCCGCTTCTTTGGGGAAGTGAGAAATTGCTGAGCTGACACCAAGTCCTGCAGTGTCCCTGTCACCTGCAGAGTCACCGCATCCTCGCCACGGTAGCGGGCATTGTGACAAAGGTTCTATGTCAGCTGGGTGTGGCAGCCAGGCGCCCCCTAGGGGATAGGGAGCCTGTCATCCCCAGGTCTGTCACTGCCTGCTGGCCGTGCTGTCACCAGCCAGGCCTCTGAAAACTTGTCAAACCACGCCCAGACGTGGGGCCAATTTAACCCAAAGTCTACAAGAGATAAGTCGGGAAGAAAGATATGGGACAGAGGGAGAAAGCGAAGGGAGCAGGAGAAAGGGAAGGAAGAAGAAAAAGTAGTGTTGGGCTGCAGGAGTGAGATGGAGGAATTGCAAGAAAAGAGGCAGGAAGCAGGAGAGTGAGAGAAAAGGAAAGAAGCAACATGCAGCCAGACGAGGGGTTAGTGAGAGAGGATTGGACAGAGAACAGGATGAGAAGGAAATAAGGCAAGGAAAGGCAGGGACAGGCAAGGCAAGGCTAGGCTGCAGGACATTTTTTTTGCTTTATAGTTTCTAGCACATTCGTCTTCAGACTAGGAGGAAAGCCATAAGACCGTATGGATAAGGCCCAAGCAAAAACCCAAGCTACTTGAGACACTTAGACTAAGCCTAAAATACGAAGATCTCTCCATAAGGATGGTTTTTATACTGTACTTCCACAATCTGCTGGCAGTACAAAAATATAAGCTGCAGATCTCCTTAGGCTGAGTCATGGTGCTTTGGGGCAGGGACCATGCATATCATGGGAATATTTCACAGTATCTGCCCTGTTTTCTGTGTATTACACCAAAACACCCACCTGATGACATCCTTTCAAGACCAAAGGCAGCAATTTGCAGAATTCCGCTTCTTAGGGGAAGTGAGAAATTGCTGAGCTGACAACAAGTCCTGCAGTGTCCCTGTCACCTGCAGAGTTACCGCATCCTAGCCACGGTAGCGGGCATTGTGACAAAGGTTCTATGTCAGATGGGTGTGGCAGCCAGGCGCCCCCTAGGGGATGGGGAGCCTGTCAGCCCCGGGCCTGTCACTGCCTGCTGGCCCTGCTGTCACCAGCCTGGCCTCTGAAAACTTGTCAAACCATGCCCAGACGTGGGGCCAATTTGGCCCAAAGTTTCCAAGAGACAAGCCGGGAAGAAAGACATGGGACAGAGGGAGAAAGCGAAGGGAGCAGGAGAAAGGGAAGGAAGAATAAAGGTAGTGTTGGGCTGCAGGAGTGAGATGGAGGAATTGCAAGAAAAGAGGCAGGAAGCAGGAGAGTGAGAGAAAAGGAAAGAAGAGACATGCAGCCAGACGAGGGGTTAGTGAGAGAGGATGGGACAGAGAACAGGATGAGAAGGAAATAAGGCAAGGCAAGGAGAGGCAAGGACAGGCAAGGCAAGGCTAGGCTGCAGGACATTTTTTTGCTTTATAGTTTCTAGCACATTCGTCTTCAGACTAGGAGGAATGTCATAAGACCGTATGGATTAGGCCCAAGCAAAAACACCAGGTACTTGAGACAGTTAGACTAAGCCAAAAATACGAAGACCTCTCCATAAGGATGGTTTTTATACTGTACTTCCACAATCTGCTGGCAGTACAAAAAAATAAGCTGTCGATCTCCATACGCTGAGTCATGCTGCTTTGGGGCAGGGACCATGCATATCATGTGAATTTTTCACAGTTTCTGCCCTGTTTTCAGTGTATTACACCAAAACACCCACCTGATGACATCCTTTCAAGAGCAAAGGCAGCAATTTGCAGAATTCCGCTTCTTTGGGGAAGTGAGATATTGCTGAGCTGACACCAAGTCCTGCAGTGTCCCTGTCACCTGCAGATTCACCGCATCCTCGCCACGGTAGCGGGCATTGCGACAAAGGTTCTATGTCAGCTGGGTGTGGCAGCCAGGCGCCCCCTAGGGGATGGGGAGCCTGTCAGCCCCAGGCCTGTCACTGCCTGCTGGCCCTGCTGTCACCAGCCTGGCCTCTGAAAACTTGTCAAACCATGCCCAGACGTGGGGCCAGTTTGGCCGAAAGTTTCCAACAGACAAGTCGGGGAGAAAGATATGGGACAGAGGGAGAAAGCGAAGGCAGCAGGAGAAAGGGAAGGAAGAATAAAAAGTAGTGTTGGGCTGCAGGAGTGAGATGGAGGAATTTTAAGAAAAATAAATTCACTTGAACTGACACAGTGAAATTATAATGTACTGAGCAGCATGGAAAGTGTGATAATCAAAGTTCTTGTATACAGGTAGAAACATGCAACATAATTCAAAACAGGAGGGATGTGAAGATTATTTAAACTTCTCTAAGCCTTGGTTAGAGAAACTACTCCAGTCCTGCCTTCCCTCCACCCCGTATTTCCCAGCTTCTTGAGACACTTAGACTAAGCCTAAAATACGAAGACCTCTCCATAAGGATGGTTTTTATACTGTACTTCCACAATCTGCTGGCAGTACAAAAAAATAAGCTGCAGATCTCCTTAGGCTGAGTCATGGTGCTTTGGGGCAGGGACCATGCATATCATGGGAATATTTCACAGTATCTGCCCTGTTTTCTGTGTATTACACCAAAACACCCACCTGATGACATCCTTTCAAGACCAAAGGCAGCAATTTGCAGAATTCCGCTTCTTTGGGGAAGTGAGAAATTGCTGAGCTGACAACAAGTCCTGCAGTGTCCCTGTCACCTGCAGAGTTACCGCATCCTAGCCACGGTAGCGGGCATTGTGACAAAGGTTCTATGTCAGATGGGTGTGGCAGCCAGGCGCCCCCTAGGGGATGGGGAGCCTGTCAGCCCCGGGCCTGTCACTGCCTGCTGGCCCTGCTGTCACCAGCCTGGCCTCTGAAAACTTGTCAAACCATGCCCAGACGTGGGGCCAATTTGGCCCAAAGTTTCCAAGAGACAAGCCGGGAAGAAAGACATGGGACAGAGGGAGAAAGCGAAGGGAGCAGGAGAAAGGGAAGGAAGAATAAAGGTAGTGTTGGGCTGCAGGAGTGAGATGGAGGAATTGCAAGAAAAGAGGCAGGAAGCAGGAGAGTGAGAGAAAAGGAAAGAAGAGACATGCAGCCAGACGAGGGGTTAGTGAGAGAGGATGGGACAGAGAACAGGATGAGAAGGAAATAAGGCAAGGCAAGGAGAGGCAAGGACAGGCAAGGCAAGGCTAGGCTGCAGGACATTTTTTTGCTTTATAGTTTCTAGCACATTCGTCTTCAGACTAGGAGGAATGTCATAAGACCGTATGGATTAGGCCCAAGCAAAAACACCAGGTACTTGAGACAGTTAGACTAAGCCAAAAATACGAAGACCTCTCCATAAGGATGGTTTTTATACTGTACTTCCACAATCTGCTGGCAGTACAAAAAAATAAGCTGTCGATCTCCATACGCTGAGTCATGCTGCTTTGGGGCAGGGACCATGCATATCATGTGAATTTTTCACAGTTTCTGCCCTGTTTTCAGTGTATTACACCAAAACACCCACCTGATGACATCCTTTCAAGAGCAAAGGCAGCAATTTGCAGAATTCCGCTTCTTTGGGGAAGTGAGATATTGCTGAGCTGACACCAAGTCCTGCAGTGTCCCTGTCACCTGCAGATTCACCGCATCCTCGCCACGGTAGCGGGCATTGCGACAAAGGTTCTATGTCAGCTGGGTGTGGCAGCCAGGCGCCCCCTAGGGGATGGGGAGCCTGTCAGCCCCAGGCCTGTCACTGCCTGCTGGCCCTGCTGTCACCAGCCTGGCCTCTGAAAACTTGTCAAACCATGCCCAGACGTGGGGCCAGTTTGGCCGAAAGTTTCCAACAGACAAGTCGGGGAGAAAGATATGGGACAGAGGGAGAAAGCGAAGGCAGCAGGAGAAAGGGAAGGAAGAATAAAAAGTAGTGTTGGGCTGCAGGAGTGAGATGGAGGAATTTTAAGAAAAATAAATTCACTTGAACTGACACAGTGAAATTATAATGTACTGAGCAGCATGGAAAGTGTGATAATCAAGGTTCTTGTATACAGGTAGAAACATGCAACATAATTCAAAACAGGAGGGATGTGAAGATTATTTAAACTTCTCTAAGCCTTGGTTAGAGAAACTACTCCAGTCCTGCCTTCCCTCCACCCCGTATTTCCCAGCTTCTTGAGACACTTAGACTAAGCCTAAAATACGAAGACCTCTCCATAAGGATGGTTTTTATACTGTACTTCCACAATCTGCTGGCAGTACAAAAAAATAAGCTGCAGATCTCCTTAGGCTGAGTCATGGTGCTTTGGGGCAGGGACCATGCATATCATGGGAATATTTCACAGTATCTGCCCTGTTTTCTGTGTATTACACCAAAACACCCACCTGATGACATCCTTTCAAGACCAAAGGCAGCAATTTGCAGAATTCCGCTTCTTTGGGGAAGTGAGAAATTGCTGAGCTGACAACAAGTCCTGCAGTATCCCTGTCACCTGCAGAGTTACCGCATCCTAGCCACGGTAGCGGGCATTGTGACAAAGGTTCTATGTCAGATGGGTGTGGCAGCCAGGCGCCCCCTAGGGGATGGGGAGCCTGTCAGCCCCGGGCCTGTCACTGCCTGCTGTCCCTGCTGTCACCAGCCAGGCCTCTGAAAACTTGTCAAACCATGCCATGACGTTGGGCCAATTTGGCCCAAAGTTTCCAAGAGACAAGTCGGGAAGAAAGACATGGGACAGAGGGAGAAAGCGAAGGGAGCAGGAGAAAGGGAAGGAAGAAGAAAAAGTAGTGTTGGGCTGCAGGAGTGAGATGGAGGAATTGCAAGAAAAGGGGCAGGAAGCAGGAGAGTGAGAGAAAAGGAAAGAAGAGACATGCAGCCAGACGAGGGGTTAGTGAGAGAGGATGGGACAGAGAACAGGATGAGAAGGAAATAAGGCAAGGCAAGGAGATGCAAGGACAGGAAAAGCAAGGCTAGGCTGCAGGACATTTTTTTGCTTTATAGTTTCTAGCACATTCGTCTTCAGACTAGGAGGAAAGTCATAAGACCGTATGGATTAGGCTCAAGCAAAAACCCCAGGTACTTGAGATAGTTAGACTAAGCCAAAAATACGAAGACCTCTCCATAAGGATGGTTTTTATACTGTACTTCCACAATCTGCTGGCAGTACAAAAAAATAAGCTGTCGATCTCCATACGCTGAGTCATGCTGCTTTGGGGCAGGGACCATGCATATCATGGGAATATTTCACAGTTTCTGCCCTGTTTTCAGTGTATTACACCAAAACACCCACCTGATGACATCCTTTCAAGAGCAAAGGCAGCAATTTGCAGAATTCCGCTTCTTTGGGGAAGTGAGATATTGCTGAGCTGACACCAAGTCCTGCAGTGTCCCTGTCACCTGCAGAGTCACCGCATCCTCGCCACGGTAGCGGGCATTGCGACAAAGGTTCTATGTCAGCTGGGTGTTGTAGCCAGGCGCCCCCTAGGGGATGGGGAGCCTGTCAGCCCCAGGCCTGTCACTGCCTGCTGGCCCTGCTGTCACCAGCCTGGCCTCTGAAAACTAGTCAAACCATGCCCAGACGTGGGGCCAATTTGGCCCAAAGTCTCCAACAGACAAGTCGGGAAGAAAGATATGGGACGGAGGGAGAAAGCGAAGGGAGCAGGAGAAAGGGAAGGAAGAATAAAAAGTAGTGTTGGGCTGCAGGAATGAGATGGAGGAATTGCAAGAAAAGAGGCAGGAAGCAGGAGAGTGAGAGAAAAGGAAGGAAGAGACATGCAGCCAGACGAGGGGTTAGTGAGAGAGGATGAGATAGAGAACAGGATGAGAAGGAAATAAGGCAAGGCAAGGACAGGCAAGGCAAGGCTAGGCTGCAGGACATTTTTTTGCTTTATAGTTTCTAGCACATTCGTCTTCAGACTAGGAGGAAAGCCATAAGACCGTATGGATTAGGCCCAAGCAAAAACCCCAGCTACTTGAGACACTTAGACTAAGCCAAAAATACGAAGATCTCTCCATAAGGATCGTTTATATACTGTACTTCCACAATCTGCTGGCAGGACAAAAAAATAAGTTGCAGATCTCCTTAGGCTGAGTCATGGTGCTTTGGGGCAGGGACCATGCATATCATGGGAATATTTCACAGTTTCTGCTCTGTTTTCAGTGTATTACGCCAAAACACCCACCTGATGACATCCTTTAAAGAGGAAAGGCAGCAATTTGCAGAATTCCGCTTCTTAGGGGAAGTGAGAAATTTCTGAGTTGACACCAAGTCCTGCAGTGTCCCTGTCACCTGCAGAGTCACCGCATCCTCGCCACGGTAGCGGGCATTGTGACAAAGGTTCTATGTCAGCTGGGTGTGGCAGCCAGGCGCCCCCTAGGGGATAGGGAGCCTGTCAGCCCCAGGCCTGTCACTGCCTGCTGGCCCTGCTGTCACCAGCCAGGCCTCTGAAAACTTGTCAAACCATGCCCAGACGTGGGGCCAATTTAGCCCAAAGTCTCCAAGAGTTAAGTCGGGAAGAAAGATATGGGACAGAGGGAGAAAGCGAAGGGAGCAGGAGAAAGGGAAGGAAGAATAAAAAGTAGTGTTGGGCTGCAGGAGTGAGATGGAGGAATTGCAAGAAAAAAGGCAGGAAGCAGGAGAGTGAGAGAAAAGGAAAGAAGAGACATGCAGCCAGACGAGGGGTTCGTGAGAGAGGATGGGATAGAGAACAGGATGAGAAGGAAATAAGGCAAGGCAAGGAGAGGCAGGGACAGGCAAGGCAAGGCTAGGCTGCAGGACATTTTTTTTGCTTTATAGTTTCTAGCACATTCGTCTTCAGACTAGGAGGAAAGCCATAAGACCGTATGGATAAGGCCCAAGCAAAAACCCCAGCTACTTGAGACACTTAGACTAAGCCTAAAATACGAAGATCTCTCCATAAGGATGGTTTTTATACTGTACTTCCACAATCTGCTCGCTGTTGTAGGAAAATAGGAAATTAGGATTTTAGGCCTATATCAGTGTTATAAGCTGTGCTGCTAAGGCTGAAAGTCTCAGCTTGTCCCCTGTACAGTCCTTACCCAGAACCACGAGCGTGGTTACCTTATGCTTGCTTTGTACCTTTAGTTAAGACATTGATAAATGCTATTCTTAGGGTTGCTGATTTCTATGCTAGACTGGTGAACTATGGATAACAAATGAGACAGGTGGAACTTCAAAAGAAGCTAGCCCTGCGACCTGATGACCTGTCGTTCTGTACTTGCCAAGAAAGAAGAAGTGGAACCTGCAGAACACTGGAACGGAAGGAACCTGAGGATATCGACAGTGATAGACATTGATAAATTTTGCTTAGTTGCATAATACCTGTTAGAACCCTATATAATGACTAGTTATACTGCTGTATGATGGTCACTCTCTGAGGAGGTGACCCAACGCTGCTGTTGCTGTGAATCTTCTACAATAAATACTGCTCAGAGTAACCCACAAGAGTTCGAGTCTCTACCCAGCGCCTACCTATGACTTTTTTTCAGTTGGCACCCCACAGATGGGACTCTGCAGCACAAACTGAAACAACGGGACCTGGCCAGGGACAGGTGAGTTCGAGTCTCTCCTGTTCTCCCGATTTGTTTCTTTTCTTTATATTTTTATTAGAGTTCAAGTCTCTAAATATATTTACAAGGATGGGGGCTGGACCCTCAGTTCCTAAAAATACGCCTTTGGCTGAAATGATTTCATATTGGGGAAGATTGTCAGGAACCGCAGGGTTGCACATAAAAAGATTAATTGCCCTCTGCCAAGATGATTGGCCTTTTATAAGCGGAGTGGCTGGGGCTTCCCTTGACGATCGGTGGCCGATTTATGTCTCATTTGAAGAAACTAAATTGCAGTCTCTCCGTAAAATCCTGGAGGACCACCAGCCCCAACAAATGGACTATTTGTATTTGTGGTTTGACTATGCTGATATACGAAAACGAAAACAACTCCAGAAGAGCATGAATAAACACCAACTACTTGCTTATCTGGATGATGAAATAAGTGACAATTCTAAGCCCAAAACTGATTCACCTGCAGGTATTTTCCCTATGACTTTACCCTGTGTGGCTAATCCTAGAGCTGGTTGTAGTAATGCTGGCAACCAGCCACTGCTTCTCATGGTAACTACACATTACCCCTGGAAACCAAGTGATCTTTTACTCTGGCATGATAAAATGCCGCGACTCCGTGATGACGCGGAGCGATGCTCTAAAATAATTCGAACTATTGCCGGAGATTACTCACCCAGCTGGAATGATATGCAAACACTTTTGTCCGAATTATTTACACATGAGGAAAAACAAAAAATCCTGGCTAAAGATAAAGAATTGGCTGAACAGACACAGGGACGTAATCCCTGGCCAGACCAAGATCCAAATTGGAATTTACATGAGGAGGACCAAAAAGCTACCTATTTAGTCGCAATTGATAATCTGATTGAAGCAATTCGAAAGTGTGATGAAAAAGTGACTAATTGGTCAAAAGTTACAGAGTGCCAACAGGCTCCTGATGAACACCCGGGAGACTTTTGGCACCGCTTAAGAAAAGCTTTAATATAGTATGGAGTAATGACCGAAGATAATTTTCAGGAACCATTGGCTATTAGCATTTTTGTCAATCAGTCAGCCCCTGATATTCGAAAACATTTTCAAAAACATATGCCTGGCTGGCAAGCAGAGAATTTACAAAAAGTTCTCTCTGTTACTAATTTTGTGTATAACGGCCGTACAGAAGAGCAACAACGTAAGCTACAATTAGAAAGGGAGGCTGAGCGCCTTCGGCAGGAGAAAGAACGTGAGGTCGAACGTAGACGGTATCGGAGAGAAAGACAGGAAGATATGAACTTACTAGCTGTAGCCATAGCTCAGGGGGTTTCCGCAACTCGGGGACGTGGGTATCCCCGAGGAGTCCGAGGGGTATTCCGAGCTCGCTTCCCTCGGGGCCGGGAACTCCTCGGCAGAGGAATCGGGATGGGAAGTTCCTTTCCACCCATGGGGGGTTCTTTCCCTGTTACAAACCCTGCTGTTACCAACCCTACGAATGACGCAATGCAATTAACCTGTTTTTGGTGTGGTAATTTAGGACACATGCAACGTGAATGCCCGTTGCGACCCCAATATCAACCAGGAGCTACTCTACCTGCACCTGATGCCACTGCTGGTAGTCAACTTGGTGGTATTACTGACGCCCCTTCTGCTCCGCCGCCTCCATATCGTCGTAGCTACTCTCAGTAAGCATTGCATAATGACCTTAGAAATTTCCTCTACAGGCCATGTCTTAGCTGATGTTAATGGAAAATCAGTCTCTTTCTTAGTAGATACTGGGGCTACACTCTCGCTTCTCAACTTTGATGTGCCACAGACATCGCAGGAAATGATTGCTATCAAGGGTGTTACAGGCTCTGTGCTTAACCATGCTCTCTCTAAACCACTCCCTGTTACTTTAGGCGATAAAGTTACATGGGCTCGCTTTATTGTTGCACCAGGGGCACCGACTTCTTTGCTGGGACGAGATCTCTTACAAGAGTTTGGTACTCAATTGACCTATGGTAAAGGTAAAGCTAAATTGATTTTTATTGGAAGTGTTTTCACTCTAGATCATACTCCGAAGAAAGAAGTGGCCATTCCGTGGGAATTGCGGAATGTCCCTTCTGGACTTTGGAGTCGTACAACTAAAGATATTGGTCTTTTGAAGTCTGCGCTGCCGGTTGTCATTAAAACTAAAGGTGGTCCCCCTCCTGCTATTAAGCAATATCCAATACCAGCTGTTGCATTACCAAGTTTGCGAAAACAAATTCAAACCTTTCTCGATGAAGGGATTCTAAAACCTATTATGAGTCCATTTAATACCCCAATTCTTCCAGTTAGTAAAAATCGACTAGATGAGGATGGAGATCCTGAGTACCGTTTTGTACAAGATTTACGGGCTATCAACGATTATGTTGAAGCTCCGCACCCAGTTGTACCAGATCCAAGTTTAATTTTAACCGAAATTCCATCTTGGGCGCACTGGTACACTGTTTTAGATCTGACAGGAGCTTTCTTTAGCATACCTGTAGCAGAAGAAAGCCAACCTTTGTTTGCCTTCACTTGGGAAGGTCGCCAATTGACTTGGACTCGGCTCCCTCAAGGCTTTACTGCTTCCCCTACCTTGTTTTAGCAAATTCTCAAATATGATCTCCAAGATATTGAATTGCCAAACAAATCTGCACTGATTCAATATGTTGATGATTTACTTGTTGCTAGCTGAACTCGGGAGGCCTGTGCAATTGATACAGAGCACCTTTGCATTCGACTATATCATAAGGGTCATCGTGCCTCATTAGCTAAGTTACAATTCTGTGAACCAGAGGTAAAATATTTGGGCTTTGTTTTAGCAGGAGGAGTTCGAAAGATTGATCCCGACAGAATCAACGCTATTCTTCAAATTACACCACCTGTTACTAAAAAACAAATGAGAGCTTTCCTTGGCCAAGCTGGGTTCTGTCGACCATGGATTTTAGGGTTTAGCGAACTAGCTAGACCACTTATTGAAACTACAAAGGACAAAGCTCCAGAGCCAATGGTCTGGACGCCAGAATTGCCCGATGCCTTTGCATCTTTGAAGCAAGCCTTAGTCACAGCCCCAGCTTTAGGCCTGCCAAATTACTCTAAACCTTTCACTTTGTATGCTACCGAGAAGGGTGGCATTGCAAAGGGGGTCCTAGTACAACCTCATGGACCCTATGAAAGACCTGTGGGTTATTATTCAGTTGCTCTTGACCCAGTTATCAAAGGGTCGCCACATTGCCTTAGATCAGTAGCAGCAGCTGCGGAATTAGTGGAAAAAGTTCGCCCACGTGTTCTGGGTCACAAATTGATTGTTGCCGTGCCTCATGAAGTTGAACTTTTACTAACCCGATATGCTACCAAGTCTCTCTCACCGCAGTGCACACATCGATACGAAGCCATCCTGTTACTGACTGATAATATCTCTTTAAAACGGTCAAAACCCTTAAACCCATCTACCCTTCTACCTGAGGTGCACCTTTCCAATGACCCACACGACTGTGTGCAATTCGTCACCACTTATTCTAAAACCAGAGAAGATTTGCAAGATGTTCCTCTCGCCCACCCTGACCTTAACTTGTTCACAGATGGATCGAGTTACTATCTGCATGGTAAGCGTTTTACTGGTTTTGCTGTTGCCACTGAAAATCGCGTACTTTTTGCTGAACCTGTCTCTCCAGCACTTGGAGCACAAGCCGCAGAACTAATTGCCTTGACTCGTGCTGCAACGTTTGCTAAAGGTCTCCGAGTTAATATCTATACAGACTCTAAGTACGCTTTTGGCATTTGTCGTTCTGTTGGCACACTTTGGAAAGAACGTGGTTTTTTGACCTCCGCCGGTCGTACTATTGCTCATGGACAATTAATTCATGATTTGCTGCTCGCTATCCAGGAACCACGAGAAATTGCTGTTATTTATATTCCTGCTCATACTAAACGCCTTGATTCTTTCGCTCATGGCAACGCCTTGGCTGACTGCGTGGCGAGAGCGGCGGCAGTCCACGATGCATCTCCTGCTACGACTGTGGTTGCTACCCTTCTTCCTTTTCCCGTTGGTCCTGCTCTTTATGATGAACTGGATGAAGAAGAGCTCAACAAATGGAAACGCTGGGAAGCAACGCAACAGGACGGCATTTGGAAACTAGGTGATAAACCCTTATTGCCTATGAAGTATGTCCTTCCTCTAACTCACTGGATTCACGATCGTACTCATGGGGGGCCTGAAGCTGTAGCTTCTAAAATCCAACAGTTGTGGGCAGCGCCTGGAGTTTACAGTGCTGCAAAACGCCTGACTGACTCTTGTACTCTTTGCAAGAAATATGGGGTCACAAAGGTCACAACAGTCCCTGGCAAGCGGCCGCCTGCTTACTTTCCTTTCCAGAAACTGCAAATTGATTTCGCAGAACTCCCCCCTTCTATGGGATATAAGTACATTCTTGTTATTGTTGATCAACTTTCGCACTGGGTGGAAGCCTTTCCTACTCGCAAGAACGATTCAAAGATTGTGGTTAAGACCCTGCTTCGTGATATCATTCCGAGGTACGGTATCCCTGAAATTATTGATTCTGATAGGGGACTGCACTTTACTGCTGCTGTTCTAATGCAAGTTTACGTTGCTCTTGATATACAGGTTGCCTTTCACACGCCCTACCATCCACAATCTTCTGGTCAGGTAGAGCGGATGAATCGCACTATTAAAGATCGTTTGGCAAAAGTCACTGCAGACACAGGTCTCAAATGGCCTGAAGCATTACCGCTTGTTTTATGGGATCTTCGTACAACTCCTCATGCTACTACTAAACTCAGCCCTGCTGAAGTTTTGTTCGGGCGAGTTTTGGCAGTTCTGTTTACCTTTATGTCTGCCAAAACTGCCCTCCTGGAAGGGGACGAGGCAGTAACGCAGTACTTGCTCTATCTGCAAAACAGTTTTACTCGGATCAGAAATTATATACATTGGTATCAAGGAGTGACACCAGAAATTCAAGAATTGTGTAACCTATCTCAGATTGTTTTACAGACTCGAATGGCTTTAGACATCCTGATAGCTTCGCAAGGAGGTGTCTGTACCATGCTAAACTCCAGTTGCTGTATGTATATCGATCAGAGTAAGCAATTGATAACTGAAGTGGATAAAATCTGGAAAGTTAGTCATGTTATGCAGCAAATTCAACGAGATGACGCTAACTGGGGTGTCGCAGATGTGTGGCAATGGATAACTTCCTGGTTTCCTGATCTCGGAACGTTAGTGAAGAAGATTTTGATGATTGTCATTGTCATTGTAATTGTCTTTGTGATCATCTTTGTTTTGATTCATGTATGTCAATGTTTTGTGATTGTTGCTATAATCTCTTGAATCAACAGAAGCTTTATTATCGTTATCAGTAAATTGGGAAATTTTAAAGAGAAAATGGGGGACTGTTGTAGGAAAATAGGAAATTAGGATTTTAGGCCTATATCAGTGTTATAAGCTGTGCTGCTAAGGCTGAAAGTCTCAGCTTGTCCCCTGTACAGTCCTTACCCAGAACCACGAGCGTGGTTACCTTATGCTTGCTTTGTACCTTTAGTTAAGACATTGATAAATGCTATTCTTAGGGTTGCTGATTTCTATGCTAGACTGGTGAACTAAGGATAACAAATGAGACAGGTGGAACTTCAAAAGAAGCTAGCCCTGCGACCTGATGACCTGTCGTTCTGTACTTGCCAAGAAAGAAGAAGTGGAACCTGCAGAACACTGGAACGGAAGGAACCTGAGGATATCGACAGTGATAGACATTGATAAATCTTGCTTAGTTGCATAATACCTGTTAGAACCCTATATAATGACTAGTTATACTGCTGTATGATGGTCACTCTCTGAGGAGGTGACCCAACGCTGCTGTTGCTGTGAATCTTCTACAATAAATACTGCTCAGAGTAACCCACAAGAGTTCGAGTCTCGACCCAGCGCCTACCTATGACCATTTTTTTTTCACTGGCAATAAAAAAAATATGCTGCAGATCTCCTTAGGCTGAGTCATGGTGCTTTGGGGCAGGGACCATGCATATCATGGGAATATTTCAGAGTTTATGATCTGTTTTCGGTGTATGACAACAAAACACCTACCTGATGACATCCTTTCAAGAGCAAAGGCAGCAATTTGCAGAATTCCGCTTCTTTGGGGAAGTGAGAAATTGCTGAGCTGACACCAAGTCCTGCAGTGTCCCTGTCACCTGCAGAGTCACCGCATCCTCGCCACGGTAGCGGGCATTGTGACAAAGGTTCTATGTCAGCTGGGTGTGGCAGCCTGGCGCCCCCTAGGGGATGGGGAGCCTGTCAGCCCCGTGCCTGTCACTGCCTGCTGTCCCTGCTCTCACCAGCCAGGCCCTGAAAACTTGTCAAAACATGCCCAGACGTGGGGCCAATTTGGCCCAAAGTCTCCAAGAGCCAAGTCGGGAAGAAAGATATGGGACAGAGGGAGAAAGCAAAGGGAGCAGGAGAAAGGGAAGGAAGAATAAAAAGTAGTGTTGGTCTGCAGGAGTGAGATAAAGGAATTGCAAGAAAAGAGGCAGGAAGCAGGAGAGTGAGAGAAAAGGAAAGAAGAGACATGCAGCCAGACGAGGGGTTAGTGAGAGAGGATGGGACAGACAACAGGATGAGAAGGAAATAAGGCAAGGCAAGGACAGGCAAGGATAGGCAAGGCAAGGCTAGGCTGCGGGACATTTTTTTGCTTTATAGTTTCTAGCATATTCGTCTTCAGACTAGGAGGAAAGGCAGAAGACCGTATGGATTAGGCCCAAGCAAAAACCGCAGCTACTTGAGACACTTAGACTAAGCCTAAAATACGAAGATCTCTCCATAACAATGGTTTTTATACTGTACTTCCACAATCTGCTGGCAGTACAAAAAAGTAAGCTGCAGATCCCTTTAGGCAGAGTCATGGTGATTTGGGGCAGGGACCATGCATATCATGGGAATATTTCACAGTTTCTGCTCTGTTTCAGTGTATGACACAAAAACACCCACCTGATGACATCCTTTAAAGAGCAAAGACAGCAATTTGTAGAATTCCGCTTCTTTGGGGAAGTGAGAAATTGCTGAGCTGACACCAAGTCCTGCAGTGTCCCTGTCACCTGCAGAGTCACCGCATCCTCGCCACGGTAGCGGGCATTGCGACAAAGGTTCTATGTCAGCTGGGTGTGGCAGCCAGGCGCCCCCTAGGGGATGGGGAGCCTGTCAGCCCCGTGCCTGTCGCTACCTGCTGTCCCTGCTGTCACCAGCCAGGCACTGAAAACTTGTCAAACCATGACCAGACGTGGGGCCAATTTAGCCCAAAGTCTGCAAGAGACAAGTTGGGAAGAAAGATATGGGACAGAGGGACAAAGGGAAGGGAGCAGGAGAAAGGGAAGGAAGAATAAAAAGTAGTGTTGGTCTGCAGGAGTGAGATGGAGGAATTGCCAGAAAAGAGGCAGGAAGCAGGAGAGTGAGAGAAAAGGAAAGAAGAGACATGCAGCCAGACGAGGGGTTAGTGAGAGAGGATGGCACAGAGAACAGGATGAGAAGGAAATAAGGCAAGGCAAGGACAGGCAAGGACAGGCAAGGCAAGGCTAGGCTGCGGGACATATTTTGCTTTATACTTTCTAGCACATTCGTCTACAGACTAGGAGGAAAGCCATAAGACCGTATGGATTATGCCCAAGCAAAAACCCCAACTACTTGAGACACTTAGACTAAGCCTAAAATACGAAGATCTCTCCGTAAGGATGGTTTTTATACTGGACTTCCACAATCTGCTAGCAGTACAAAAAAATAAGCTGCAGATCTCCTTAGGCTGAGTCATGGCGCTTTGGGGCAGGGACCATGCATATCATGGGAATATTTCACAGTTTCTGCTCTGTTTTAGTGTATTACACCAAAACACCCACCTGATGACATCCTTTCAAGAGCAAAGGCAGCAATTTGCAGAATTCCGCTTCTTTGGGGAAGTGAGATATTGCTGAGCTGACACCAAGTCCTGCAGTGTCCCTGTCACCTGCAGAGTCACCGCATCCTCGCCACGGTAGCGGGCATTGTGACAAAGGTTCTATGTCAGCTGGGTGTGGCAGCCAGTCGCCCCCTAGGGGATTGGGAGCCTGTCAGCCCCGGGCCTCTCACTGCCTGCTGTCCCTGCTCTCACAAGCCAGGCCTCTGAAAACTTGTCAAACCATGCCCAGAAGTGGGGCCAATTTGGCCCAAAGTCTCCAACAGACAAGTTGGGAAGAAAGATATGGGACAGAGGGAGAAAGCGAAGGGAGCAGGAGAAAGGGAAGGAAGAAGAAAAAGTAGTGTTGGGCTGCAGGAGTGAGATGGAGGAATTGCAAGCAAAGAGGCAGGAAGCAGGAGAGTGAGAGAAAAGGAAAGAAGAGACATGCAGCCAGACGAGGGGTTAGTGAGAGAGGATAGGACAGAGAACAGGATGAGAAGGAAATAAGGCAAGGCAAGAACAGGAAAGTCAAGGCTAGGCTGCGGGACATTTTTTTGCTTTATAGTTTCTAGCACATTCGTCTTCAGACTAGGAGGAAAGCCATAAGACCGTATGGATTAGGCCCAAGCAAAAACCCCAGCTACTTGAGACACTTAGACTAAGCCTAAAATACGAAGATCTCTCCATAAGGATGGCTTTTATACTGTACTTCCACAATCTGCTGGCAGTACAAAAAAATAAGCTGCAGATCTCCTTAGGCTGAGTCATGGTGCTTTGGGGCACGGACCATGCATATCATTTGAATATTTCACAGTTTCTGCTCTGTTTTCAGTGTATGACACCAAAACACCCACCTGATGACATCCTTTCAAGACAAAGGCAGCAATTTGCAGAACTCCGCTTCTTTGGGGAAGTGAGATATTGCTGAGCTGACACCAAGTCCTGCAGTGTCCCTGTCACCTAGAAGAGTCACCGCATCCTCGCCACGGTAGCGGGCATTGTTACAAAGGTTCTATGTCAGCTGGGTGTGGCAGCCAGGCGCCCCCTAGGAGATGGGGTGCCTGTCAGCCCCGGGCCTGTCACTGCCTGCTGTCCCTGCTGTCACCAGCCAGGCCTCTCAAAACTTGTCAAACCATTCCCAGACGTTGGGCCATTTTGGCCCAAAGTCTCCAAGAGACAAGTCGGGGAGCAAGATATGGGACAGAGGGAGAAAGCGAAGGGAGCAGGAGAAAGGGAAGGAAGAATAAAAAGTAGTGATGGGCTGCAGGAGTGAGATGGAGGAATTGCAAGAAAAGAGGCAGGAAGCAGGAGAGTGAGAGAAAAGGAAAGAAGAGACATGCAGCGAGACTGAAGGTTAGTGAGAGAGGATGGGACAGAGAACAGGATGAGAAGGAAATAAGGCAATGACAGGCAAGGACAGGCAAGGCAAGGCTAGGCTGCCGGACATTTTTTTGCTTTATAGTTTCTAGCACATTCGTCTTCAGTCTAGGAGGAAAGCCATAAGACCGTATGGATTAGGCCCAAGCAAAAACCCCAGCTACTTGAGACACTTAGACTAAGCCTAAAATACGAAGATCTCTCCATAAGGATGGCTTTTATACTGTACTTCCACAATCTGCTGGCAGTACAAAAAGATAAGCTGCAGATCTCCTTAGGCTGAGTCATGGTGCTTTGGGGCAGGGACCATGCATATCATGGGTATACTTCACAGTTTCTGCTCTGTTTTCAGTGTATTACACCAAAACACCCACCTGATGACATCCTTTCAAGAGCAAAGGCAGCAATTTGCAGAATTCCGCTTCTTTGGGGAAGTGAGATATTGCTGAGCTGACACCAAGTCCTGCAGTGTCCCTGTCACCTGGAAGAGTCACCGCATCCTCGCCACGGTAGCGGGCATTGTGCCAAAGGTTCTGTGTCAGCTGGGTGTGGCAGCCAGGCGCCCCCTAGGGGATGGGGAGCCTGTCAGACCCGCGCATCTCACTGCCTGCTGGCCCTGCTGTCACCAGCCAGGCCTCTGAAAACTTGTCAAACCATGCCCAGACGTGGGGCCAGTTTGGCCCAAAGTCTCCAAGAGACAAGTCGGGGAGCAAGATATGGGACAGAGGGAGAAAGCGAAGGGAGCAGGAGAAAGGGAAGGAAGAATAAAAAGTAGTGTTGGGCTGCAGGAGTGAGATGGAGGAATTGCAAGAAAAGAGGCAGGAAGCAGGAGAGTGAGAGAAAAGGAAAGAAGAGCCATGCCGTGGGGTTAGTGAGAGAGGATGGCACAGAGAAGAGGATGAAAAGGAAATAAGGCATGGCAAGGACAGACAAGGCAAGGCTAGGCTGCGGGACATTTTTTTGCTTTATAATTTCTAGCACATTCGTCTTCAGACTAGGAGGAAAGCCAGAAGACTGTATGGATTAGGCCCCAGCAAAAACCCCAGCTACTTGAGACACTTAGACTAAGCCTAAAATACGAAGATCTCTCCTTAAGGATGGCTTTTATACTGTACTTCCACAATCTGCTGGCAGTACAACAAAATAAGGTGCACATCTCCTTAGGCTGAGTCATGGTGCTATGGGGCAGGGACTATGCATATCGTGGGAATATTTCACAGTTTCTGCTCTGTTTTCAGTGTATTACACCAAAACACCCACCTGATGACATCCTTTCAAGAGCAAAGGCAGCAATTTGCAGAATTCCGCTTCTTTGGGGAAGTGAGATATTGCTGAGCTGACACCAAGTCCTGCAGTGTCCCTGTCACCTGGAAGAGTCACCACATCCTCGCCACGGTAGCGGGCATTGTGACAAAGGTTCTAGGTCAGCTGGGTGTGGCAGCCTGGCGCCCCCTAGGGGATGGGGAGCCTGTCAGCCCCGGGCCTCTAACTGCCTGCTGGTCCTGCTGTCACCAGCCAGGCCTCTGAAAACTTGTCAAACCATGGCCACACGTGGGGCCAATTTGGCCCAAAGTCTCCAAGAGACAAGTCGGGGAGCAAGATATGGGACAGAGGGAGAAAGCAAAGGGAGCAGGAGAAAGGGAAGGAAGAATAAAAAGTAGTGTTGGTCTGCAGGAGTGAGATGGAGGAATTGTAAGAAAAGAGGCAGGAAGCAGGAGAGTGAGAGAAAAGGAAAGAAGAGACATGCAGCGAGAAGAAAGGTTAGTGAGAGAGGGTGGGACAGAGAACAGGATGAGAAGGAAATAAGGCAAGGCAAGTACTGGCAAGGACAGGCAAGGCAAGGCTAGGCTGCGGGACATTTTTTTGCTTTATAGTTTCTAGCACATTCTTCTTCAGACTAGGAGGAAAGCCATAAGACCGTATGGATTAGGCCCAAGCAAAAACCCAAGCTACCTGAGACACTTAGACTAAGCCTAAAATACGAAGATCTCTCCATAAGGATGGCTTTTATACTGTACTTCCACAATCTGCTGGCAGTACAAAAAAATAAGCTGCAGATCTCCTTAGGCTGAGTCATGGTGCTTTGGGGCAGGGACCATGCATATCACGGGAATATTTCACAGTTTCTGCTCTGTTTTCAGTGTATGACACCAAAACACCCACCTGATGACATCCATTCAAGAGCAAAGGCAGCAGTTTGCAGAATTCCGCTTCTTTGGGGAAGTGAGATATTGCTGAGCTGACACCAAGTCCTGCAGTGTCCCTGTCACCTGCAGAGTCACCGCATCCTCGCCACGGTAGCGGGCATTGTTGCAAAGGTTCTATGTCAGCTGGGTGTGGCAGCCAGGCGCCCCGTAGGAGATGGGGAGCCTGTCAGCCCCGGGCCTGTCACTGCCTGCTGGCCCTGCTGTCACCAGCCAGGCCTCTGAAAACTTGTGAAACCATACCCAGACTTGGGGCCAATTTGGCCCAAAGTCTCCAAGAGACAAGTCGGGGAGCAAGATATGGGACAGAGGGAGAAAGCGAAGGGAGCAGGAGAAAGGGAAGGAAGAATAAAAAGTAGTGTTGGGCTGCAGGAGTGAGATGGATAAATTGCAAGAAAAGAGGCAGGAAGCAGGAGAGTGAGAGAAAAGGAAAGAAGAGACATGCCGAGGGGTTAATGAGAGAGGATGGCACAGAGAACAGGATGAGAAGGAAATAAGGCAAGGCAAGGACAGGCAAAGACAGGCAAGGCAAGTCTAGGCTGCGGGACATTTTTTTGCTTTATAATTTATAGCACAGTCGTCTTCAGACTAGGATGAAAGCCATAAGACCGTATGGATTAGGCACAAGCAAAAACCCCAGCTACTTGAGACACTTAGACTAAGCCTAAAATACGAAGATCTCTCCATAAGGATGGCTTTTATACTGTACTTCCACAATCTGCTGGCAGTACAAAAAAATAAGCTGCAGATCTCCTTAGGCTGAGTCATGGTGCTTTGGGGCAGGGACCATGCATATGACGGGAATATTTCACAGTTTCTGCTCTGTTTTCAGTGTATGACACCAAAACACCCACCTGATGACATCCTTTCAAGAGCAAAGGCAGCAATTTGCAGAATTCCGCTTCTCTGGGGAAGTGAGATATTGCTGAGCTGACACCAAGTCCTGCAGTGTCCCTGTCACCTGGAAGAGTCACCGCATCCTCGCCACGGTAGCGGGCATTGTGCCAAAGGTTCTATGTCAGCTGGGTGTGGCAGCCAGGCGCCCCCTAGGGGATGGGGAGCCTGTCAGACCCGCGCATCTCACTGCCTGCTGGCCCTGCTGTCACCAGCCAGGCCTCTGAAAACTTGTCAAACCATGCCCAGACGTGGGGCCAGTTTGGCCCAAAGTCTCCAAGAGACAAGTCGGGGAGCAAGATATGGGACAGAGGGAGAAAGCGAAGGGAGCAGGAGAAAGGGAAGGAAGAATAAAAAGTAGTGTTGGGCTGCAGGAGTGAGATGGAGGAATTGTAAGAAAAGAGGCAGGAAGCAGGAGAGTGAGAGAAAAGGAAAGAAGAGACATGCAGCGAGACGAAAGGTTAGTGAGAGAGGGTGGGACAGAGAACAGGATGAGAAGGAAATAAGGCAAGGCAAGGACAGGCAAGGACAGGCAAGGCAAGGCTAGGCTGCGGGACATTTTTTTGCTTTATAGTTCCTAGCACATCCGTCTACAGACTAGGAGGAAAGCCATAAGACCGTATGGAATAGGCCCAAGCAAAAACCCCAGCTACTTGAGACAATTAGACTAAGCCTAAAATACGAAGATCTCTCCATAAGGATGGCTTTTATACTGTACTTCCACAATCTGCTGGCAGTACAAAAAAATAAGCTGCAGATCTCCATAAGGCTGAGTCATGGTGCTATGGGGCAGGGACTATGCATATCATGGGAATATTTCACAGTTTCTGCTCTGTTTTCAGTGTATTACACCAAAACACCCACCTGATGACATCCTTTCAAGAGCAAAGGCAGCAATTTGCAGAATTCCGCTTCTTTGGGGAAGTGAGATATTGCTGAGCTGACACCAAGTCCTGCAGTGTCCCTGTCACCTGGAAGAGTCACCACATCCTCGCCACGGTAGCGGGCATTGTGACAAAGGTTCTAGGTCAGCTGGGTGTGGCAGCCTGGCGTCCCCTAGGGGATGGGGAGCCTGTCAGCCCCGGGCCTCTAACTGCCTGCTGGTCCTGCTGTCACCAGCCAGGCCTCTGAAAACTTGTCAAACCATGGCCAGACGTGGGGCCAATTTGGCCCAAAGTCTCCAAGAGACAAGTCGGGGAGCAAGATATGGGACAGAGGGAGAAAGCGAAGGGAGCAGGAGAAAGGGAAGGAAGAATAGAAAGTAGTGTTGTGCTGCAGGAGTGAGATGGAGGAATTGTAAGAAAAGAGGCAGGAAGCAGGAGAGTGAGAGAAAAGGAAAGAAGAGACATGCAGCGAGACGAAAGGTTAGTGAGAGAGGGTGGGACAGAGAACAGGATGAGAAGGAAATAAGGCAAGGCAAGTACTGGCAAGGACAGGCAAGGCAAGGCTAGGCTGCGGGACATTTTTTTGCTTTATAGTTTCTAGCACATTCTTCTTCAGACTAGGAGGAAAGCCATAAGACCGTATGGATTAGGCCCAAGCAAAAACCCAAGCTACCTGAGACACTTAGACTAAGCCTAAAATACGAAGATCTCTCCATAAGGATGGCTTTTATACTGTACTTCCACAATCTGCTGGCAGTACAAAAAAATAAGCTGCAGATCTCCTTAGGCTGAGTCATGGTGCTTTGGGGCAGGGACCATGCATATCACGGGAATATTTCACAGTTTCTGCTCTGTTTTCAGTGTATGACACCAAAACACCCACCTGATGACATCCATTCAAGAGCAAAGGCAGCAGTTTGCAGAATTCCGCTTCTTTGGGGAAGTGAGATATTGCTGAGCTGACACCAAGTCCTGCAGTGTCCCTGTCACCTGCAGAGTCACCGCATCCTCGCCACGGTAGCGGGCATTGTTGCAAAGGTTCTATGTCAGCTGGGTGTGGCAGCCAGGCGCCCCGTAGGAGATGGGGAGCCTGTCAGCCCCGGGCCTGTCACTGCCTGCTGGCCCTGCTGTCACCAGCCAGGCCTCTGAAAACTTGTGAAACCATACCCAGACTTGGGGCCAATTTGGCCCAAAGTCTCCAAGAGACAAGTCGGGGAGCAAGATATGGGACAGAGGGAGAAAGCGAAGGGAGCAGGAGAAAGGGAAGGAAGAATAAAAAGTAGTGTTGGGCTGCAGGAGTGAGATGGATAAATTGCAAGAAAAGAGGCAGGAAGCAGGAGAGTGAGAGAAAAGGAAAGAAGAGACATGCCGAGGGGTTAATGAGAGAGGATGGCACAGAGAACAGGATGAGAAGGAAATAAGGCAAGGCAAGGACAGGCAAAGACAGGCAAGGCAAGTCTAGGCTGCGGGACATTTTTTTGCTTTATAATTTATAGCACAGTCGTCTTCAGACTAGGATGAAAGCCATAAGACCGTATGGATTAGGCACAAGCAAAAACCCCAGCTACTTGAGACACTTAGACTAAGCCTAAAATACGAAGATCTCTCCATAAGGATGGCTTTTATACTGTACTTCCACAATCTGCTGGCAGTACAAAAAAATAAGCTGCATATCTCCTTAGGCTGAGTCATGGTGCTTTGGGGCAGGGACCATGCATATGACGGGAATATTTCACAGTTTCTGCTCTGTTTTCAGTGTATGACACCAAAACACCCACCTGATGACATCCTTTCAAGAGCAAAGGCAGCAATTTGCAGAATTCCGCTTCTCTGGGGAAGTGAGATATTGCTGAGCTGACACCAAGTCCTGCAGTGTCCCTGTCACCTGGAAGAGTCACCGCATCCTCGCCACGGTAGCGGGCATTGTGCCAAAGGTTCTATGTCAGCTGGGTGTGGCAGCCAGGCGCCCCCTAGGGGATGGGGAGCCTGTCAGACCCGCGCATCTCACTGCCTGCTGGCCCTGCTGTCACCAGCCAGGCCTCTGAAAACTTGTCAAACCATGCCCAGACGTGGGGCCAGTTTGGCCCAAAGTCTCCAAGAGACAAGTCGGGGAGCAAGATATGGGACAGAGGGAGAAAGCGAAGGGAGCAGGAGAAAGGGAAGGAAGAATAAAAAGTAGTGTTGGGCTGCAGGAGTGAGATGGAGGAATTGTAAGAAAAGAGGCAGGAAGCAGGAGAGTGAGAGAAAAGGAAAGAAGAGACATGCAGCGAGACGAAAGGTTAGTGAGAGAGGGTGGGACAGAGAACAGGATGAGAAGGAAATAAGGCAAGGCAAGGACAGGCAAGGACAGGCAAGGCAAGGCTAGGCTGCGGGACATTTTTTTGCTTTATAGTTCCTAGCACATCCGTCTACAGACTAGGAGGAAAGCCATAAGACCGTATGGAATAGGCCCAAGCAAAAACCCCAGCTACTTGAGACAATTAGACTAAGCCTAAAATACGAAGATCTCTCCATAAGGATGGCTTTTATACTGTACTTCCACAATCTGCTGGCAGTACAAAAAAATAAGCTGCAGATCTCCATAAGGCTGAGTCATGGTGCTATGGGGCAGGGACTATGCATATCATGGGAATATTTCACAGTTTCTGCTCTGTTTTCAGTGTATTACACCAAAACACCCACCTGATGACATCCTTTCAAGAGCAAAGGCAGCAATTTGCAGAATTCCGCTTCTTTGGGGAAGTGAGATATTGCTGAGCTGACACCAAGTCCTGCAGTGTCCCTGTCACCTGGAAGAGTCACCACATCCTCGCCACGGTAGCGGGCATTGTGACAAAGGTTCTAGGTCAGCTGGGTGTGGCAGCCAGGCGCCCCCTAGGGGATGGGGAGCCTGTCAGCCCCGGGCCTCTAACTGCCTGCTGGTCCTGCTGTCACCAGCCAGGCCTCTGAAAACTTGTCAAACCATGGCCAGACGTGGGGCCAATTTGGCCCAAAGTCTCCAAGAGACAAGTCGGGGAGCAAGATATGGGACAGAGGGAGAAAGCGAAGGGAGCAGGAGAAAGGGAAGGAAGAATAGAAAGTAGTGTTGTGCTGCAGGAGTGAGATGGAGGAATTGTAAGAAAAGAGGCAGGAAGCAGGAGAGTGAGAGAAAAGGAAAGAAGAGACATGCAGCGAGACGAAAGGTTAGTGAGAGAGGGTGGGACAGAGAACAGGATGAGAAGGAAATAAGGCAAGGCAAGTACTGGCAAGGACAGGCAAGGCAAGGCTAGGCTGCGGGACATTTTTTTGCTTTATAGTTTCTAGCACATTCTTCTTCAGACTAGGAGGAAAGCCATAAGACCGTATGGATTAGGCCCAAGCAAAAACCCAAGCTACCTGAGACACTTAGACTAAGCCTAAAATACGAAGATCTCTCCATAAGGATGGCTTTTATACTGTACTTCCACAATCTGCTGGCAGTACAAAAAAATAAGCTGCAGATCTCCTTAGGCTGAGTCATGGTGCTTTGGGGCAGGGACCATGCATATCACGGGAATATTTCACAGTTTCTGCTCTGTTTTCAGTGTATGACACCAAAACACCCACCTGATGACATCCATTCAAGAGCAAAGGCAGCAGTTTGCAGAATTCCGCTTCTTTGGGGAAGTGAGATATTGCTGAGCTGACACCAAGTCCTGCAGTGTCCCTGTCACCTGCAGAGTCACCGCATCCTCGCCACGGTAGCGGGCATTGTTGCAAAGGTTCTATGTCAGCTGGGTGTGGCAGCCAGGCGCCCCGTAGGAGATGGGGAGCCTGTCAGCCCCGGGCCTGTCACTGCCTGCTGGCCCTGCTGTCACCAGCCAGGCCTCTGAAAACTTGTGAAACCATACCCAGACTTGGGGCCAATTTGGCCCAAAGTCTCCAAGAGACAAGTCGGGGAGCAAGATATGGGACAGAGGGAGAAAGCGAAGGGAGCAGGAGAAAGGGAAGGAAGAATAAAAAGTAGTGTTGGGCTGCAGGAGTGAGATGGATAAATTGCAAGAAAAGAGGCAGGAAGCAGGAGAGTGAGAGAAAAGGAAAGAAGAGACATGCCGAGGGGTTAATGAGAGAGGATGGCACAGAGAACAGGATGAGAAGGAAATAAGGCAAGGCAAGGACAGGCAAAGACAGGCAAGGCAAGTCTAGGCTGCGGGACATTTTTTTGCTTTATAATTTATAGCACAGTCGTCTTCAGACTAGGAGGAAAGCCATAAGACCGTATGGATTAGGCACAAGCAAAAACCCCAGCTACTTGAGACACTTAGACTAAGCCTAAAATACGAAGATCTC